>NC_047535.1:30530450-31130450 GCF_012275295.1 Melopsittacus undulatus
CCATCCTTCTCAGACACTTTTCCACAGACACCTAGAATCTGTATTTCTGAGCATTTACAAGCCTAGCACTAAGATAAATGAAAACTGAGAACTGACCAGAAAGCAAAGATTACCAACCTTGACATTCAATTTATCAAAACCTTGCCATGATTTAACCACGGGCTGCTCTCCTGAAATACAATCAAACTGCAGATCATGATTTTCTTTACTGCTCTACAAGGTACAAGTTAGACTAAGTGTAGAACAGTACCCATGTGAAATACTCAGCACATCTCAGTGATAACTTCCCTTACCTGCCCTGGGACACAGGTGAGCCCATCAAACATAACCAAACATCCATCAGTATGAGTAATAGTGACTATTCAGTTTCAAATTTATGCTGTACAGACACAAAATACACTCATAACAGGAGTAAATTGATACTAAACCCAGTGTCTGGACAGAAGAATTTCCACATCTCACGGATTATTTACGTATAAAGCAAACATATGCAATGGCCATGTTGATAATTTCCTTAGGATTTAGAGAACTGAGCAACTTCAGCTTTACCGACTTCATGGTTGCTTGATCTCACTACAGTAAACAGCTCCATATTTTTCCTTTTCATGTTTTATCCTGAAGCAACAGAGCATTACATTAATTGACTTGTCTTATTAATTCAATAAGCTGCTTCCAAGATGAAATGCTTAGCTATGCTTGCTTGTTTTTGGCACTTTTTGGTTGTTGGAAGAAAAGCTTTAAGGCTAGAATTGCTCTGATGTTTTCCACAGTTCACTGAACAATTTTATGCACTACTGAAGATTTGCCACATTTGGAATTACTGCAAACTGCTGCTTTTTCATCATATTATAATTTAATTCACACTTTTAGTATGATAAGAAAACATTTAACAGTTTGCTTATTAGAGAAGTGTATTTATTCTGCCATAAAGCTGTGGTTAAGAACTCATTATAGGTCATTCCTTTCTAGGATTTATAATTTGGACATAAGATGCATTTAGAAGATTAAAGATGACACAGAAGCCACCCCATTCAAATGAATTATATGCAACAAAATTCAGGGAGAAAAAATTGACCTTGCTGTAAATATATAGCAAAAATAATTTACTGCAGAGTTGAGTAAGATTGAGATATTTCTACTATTTCAGCAAGTTATCAGAGAAGAGGTGAAAATGTTTTAAACTCCAAGAAACTTGAATATCATTAAAGATACCACATGTTTCCTTAAGGGAAAAATACTCCTGTAACTACGTGGATTCTTAGATTTCAGCTTCTTTAGCAAATATGAACTCTAGGTTTTTCTTTCAGCGGTGAAAAGGGTGATTTTTTGGTCTGTGAACCGGGTGAAGATGAAATTTCTTTTTTATACTGAGCTTGCATTTTTCAAGAAACTCGCCAGAGGTTGTCAATGCTCTTACCTTTGAAAACTCTCCGTCCATCCATTGCCTGACTCTAGGCTTGCCCATATGGTCTGTTGTGAAGCAAGGTAGAGCATTGTCATGATTTAACCCCAGCTGGCAACTAAGGACCACGCAGCCACTCACTGATGAAACTGAGGGGCTGTGGCCACCTCCAGGCTCTCTGATGTGGAAGGGAGTGAGTCCTTATCAATGATTGCTTCTCAACATGTAGGTACTACAACTCCCTGCTCCAGATCATGGCACTCACCAAAGTCCCTTACCGAGTTCCTGGCAACAGCGCTGCATTTAAGCTGCTTCTAGGGTGATGTTTGGCCTGGCCTGGGCTGCTGCAGGGAGCCAGGGCTGTATAGAAATAGAGTAAGAGCCAGAATGCTATGAAAAGGAGTCAGTCCCTGGATAGCCAGGTCAGTTGTTCCTGCCCAAAGGGATAGAGCATGCCTGCATAAACTGTTCTTCACACACTCCCTCATCTGCAAGCTATATTTTGTAACCCAGCAACAAGTCTGGCAGCTTGGTGCTCAGAGGTAATGCTGATGGTCAGGGCACTGATTCCCACCAGCCCTGATACAGGTTGGTGCAGTGAGTGACAAACCTCACCACAGAGCCAGTTACACACTCACTGTTGCAGTAAAACCAATCTGGTAATCAGAAGGCTTTGAGTCAAAATAAAGACTTCCCTGCAGTGAGGTCCTATTTTTAAATGAAGGTTATTGATCAGGTTTCTGGCCTTAAGAAAAGAAATTAAAGCATAATTTATGCTCAGAGTGACCTGTAGGTGTTTGCACAACAATTAATACCTGCAGTGATGGTAATGCAGCTGGACACATGGCAATAGGTTTTCTTACCTTGAATCATTTTACCCTTACAGTCACTACCTCTAACTCTTCATTATGTGTCCCCATACTCTGCAGTTCAAAATTATCACACTAAGCAAAGCTCAATGCACTGTTTAAATGAGTAAGGAACATCTGGTAAGCTGAAACTGCTGGGACTCCATGGACAGATAAAGTTGTAGCACTTTTCTTCTGTATATGGAAATGCATTGTAAATTAAATCTACAAATCGTCTGAAAAGGCACAGGTCAGAAAGGAGGAGGAGAAATACCATCATTTGTGCCAAGGTCAAATTCCATGCAGTTTAGCTTAAAGTCAATGCATTTTCAGGCATTGTAGAGTTCACTCAGTATTTTGGATTTTAATGGTTTTCTAAAGGCACTTGTGATATCGTATTTTTGCCTTCACAGTGTATGTCCCAAATATATTACAAACCTAACAAATCTTGTGAGAATGAAAATATTTCTCGCCTCTTTTTTTTTTTCTTTCAATTGCTTTAAAGAAATGTGGGATAATGCTGAAATCTCAGCCCAAGACTGAACCACTGCCTGCTGATCTACCTTAGTTAAAAAAAAAAAGAACAAGTTGTGCAGCACTCCATCTGCCGTGAAACATAAATGTCTTCTAACAGCAATGAGCCGAGAGGCATGAACCATTTAGCCTGAGGGAGAAGATGTTTCAGCAGGGTAAGCAGCAAGGAAAGTCTCAAAGAGACTGGTGACACTCCCTTTCAGCTCTTGCTGCCACTGCACTGAAGGCCAGATCTCCACAGCCTGTTAAATTCCCGCACAGCCTGATAGCTCCTGCTGTGTCACCTCTTCACCTTTGCTTTCATGCAGAGAGATTGAACCCCTGGGAAGATAAGAGTCATTTTTGTCAGTGCTACTCTGTGGTCAGACATCCACCATATCCCACTGTGCCAGGAGATGATGTTACCATACCTGGAGGTTATCACCACCTCCCTGCCAAAGATTATCTGCACAGATTAGGGAGTATATGCATATGTTGGTAGACCTGAGGTCCTTGCAGAAAGGCATTAAAAGCTGGTGGGACTATAATGCTCTGCAGACCAGAGCTGCATCTAGAAGGCAGTGATGCTATAGACATGTCTGTCAGCTCTGATACCCATCCATCACTATTATTCCCATTGCACATGAGACCATGTGTTTGCAGAACATTCATGCACATTTTGGCTTTCGCATTTCAAAGGGACAAAAGGCATCTGAAAGGAGACAGCCTACATCTGTATCACCATTTTCTGCCAAAACCCAAAACACCCTTTGTTCCATGCAAACCTGTACATAAGGAATTATTCTGGCACACCTTACAACTGTAGCCCAAATGTCAAATGGAATTAATATGAGCCAGTAGGACATTTCAAAAACAAGCAGCTTTCAACACAAGATAGGGCTATCTCAGGTCACTATAGATGAGTAGTACAATTGAAAAGGCCGGAAGGAAAATTTAAGAAAATATCTCTCAGAAAAATCCCTGCTCTTGTTGCCATTTCAGGAAAAAGCATCAGGAACATTACACCTTTGTCTTGTTGGTGTCATAATGGTGCAAAGTATACAAGAAGGTTGAATGCTAATTGTTTATTGGGTGTTCTGTGATATACCAAGGTGGATGCAAAGGAAGAGGTTGAAAAGGGATAAACGATGCTTTAGATTTCTCCTTTTCAAGAAATCATTTAAACAGAGGCATGAATAAAAGGAGTGGCAGGACTGAATCTACAGATGGCTCCCGTGTCAGGGAACATTTATCTGAAAGCCAATAAAAATGTGACAGTCTACTATTTCCCCAGGCCATATAACTTCATCTTGATGACTACTTTGAGATAAGACAATAATCAATGTAGAAGGGCACACCTCCTTTTTAACACAGCAGTGGGCCCCAGGAATACAGCACTGCCACGATGGCACATGCTCTCCCATAGCTTCCTACCCAGGGCTGCTGCTCCTTCTCCACCCACTGTGCAGTTCCCCCAGGTAATAATAGTTCTGCTGCATTGTTCGTCTGACTGCTGCAGCCTCTTCCTCCTCCTCTCCCTGTTACCTTCATGTGGATCATCATTGTGGCTGATCCCTTTCTGGACCTGCTGATGCTATTCATTTCCTCAGCCCCCTCAGAAGCATGTGCCAGCACCTCACTGCCCTGTATGCAAAGAAAATTCTTCTAAAAACCATCCTCATTCACCAGGTACTCTAGCCTGAATGTTGAAGGACCTGGCTAACAGCTGCATTTCCCATCCTCATGATTCGGTACCCCATATAGCAATGTCCTTCTCATCCTTCTTCCCTCCAAACGGAGGGCTCCCAGCCCAGACCCTTGATTTGTTGTTATGTCTGGGGATATGTTAGTTTGAAGCTACAAGCCCCAAATCCATCTAAGGATAATCCTCAGGTTTGTGCCTGCAGATTTCTCAGCACATGCCCCATCTCAGGAGATCCTTTACCTTTCTGAAGAAGATGAAGCCCTGGAGCATATTTTTTACTTGCTGAACACGGAGATCTGTGATATGGACCAATAAAAGTTTCTATTCTTTTGAGCAGGGCTCAAAACAACTGAGGAGAAAGGAGAGCAAAGATGCCCCATCTCTGGACAGAACACATCTTCTGGCTCAAAATAAGGTCTGATATTCCTTTTGTTTGAACTGAATGCTATTAAGGATGGTTGAGAATCACTTTGGCAGTTCCCTTATATGAAATTATCTGAAGTAGCTTATTAATACTAATCAATACCCAAGGGCAAAGTGACTGGTATTAATCTAGCTACCCTCTCAATGCTGTAAAAACAAGTCCAGCCTTCGTATATTCCTAGGAGAAGGAAATCAAGCTAGAAACAAAGTGCTTAAAAAAACACATTTGTCAGACTGATCCTGTTTAATTAAACAGGAAATTGCAGGGCAACTAAATCAATCTTTACAAAGAAAAGCTGTTTCTCTGTTTACAGAAGAGAAACTTGTGGTGATTTATCTTTAAGAATGTAATTGCCTAATGATTAATAGTGACCAGGGATAGAGGGAGGAAATGAGGAACAGGAGTGACTTCTCTTGGTGCGTGTTTGAATGAAGCATGGCAGAGATATATGCCGGTGCCACAGTAAGTACTAAACAACCAAAATTTCCTTATTTATACTAGAAAACTGCTGTTCTTCTTCTAGATTCTTCTTTTGACACAGAAGGTATCAGCACTAGAGAACTTCAGATATGCTGGTAGAACATTGGAGATTTGGGTCCAGATATACATTTGGGTTCTTTTCTTTCTGCTCAATATAATACAAAGTCAGATTTTTACCTTCACAGTTCTCATCTAGGCCCAATGACTTTTTTAATATCAAACTGTACAAAAGCAGGTGTTGTCTGCCTGAATGTGAGATTTGCTTGCTTTGCCCAAATTTAGAGCAGACTTGATGCTGCTGCTACATGTAGAGAGTACTTTAGGCTCTCAAAAGCAGAACAGCTCTAACGTGCTGGTCTGCAGGCAGCCTTTGGCTGTCCATAGGCAACCTACAGCTGTGTAAAGACTACTTATAGCTGTCTATGCTGTGGCAGCACATCAGGGACTGTAACATGAAAGTGTATATACACACATCTCTGTATATACATAATGGTGTTGGATATCCTTAAATCTGAATATATTTTCTTTATCATAAAAGCACTATGAAGAAGCCAGAAACAGCTCTTATTGTTCCTAAAACCAGATAAGAATTAATACTTGAGGGATACTTGGCCTTCAGATAAATCTATCATCTTGCTTAAAAGGACAGCTTGTGCTTTTCATAACACAATCAGGGTCTTCTTTCAGCCATTCATCTCAGGATAGCCTCCAAAATATAGATCAGAGGTGACAGGATAGACAAACGAGCATGTCAGGGTTATTTTTTCATTATATTTATTATATTATTTAGTTGTGTGCTGAAGTATTTCAGGCTGACAAAAGCAGTGTGAGCAGACAGTGGTGTGATTTGATTGTCCAGAGAACAGCTAGTTCACGGATAATTTCTAATAAAGCTGCTTTATTATACCACTAATGCAGCACAACTTTCCATTTTAAGGATCCTTGCTATCTCACAAGGTCTCTTCATAAATTACCATTCAGTTCTGTCACTGTCTATCAGGTGTGTGGTTTCCAGGAATGACTGTTGGATGATATAACTGCTTTCATTAAAAATAAGGGTTATTTTCAGAGTCCAAGTCATATATTTGGGGCCTTCTCTCTGAGATGTGCCTAGACCATGTCAACAGAACCTTACTGTCCAGTTAACACCATCATGTTTCAGGGGTGCCCAACACTCATCACATCTCAGAAGCTTCTGGCACTTTACCTGCCCAGTCGGAGGAACAGGAAATGCACCTGCTTTGTGCTGTAACTCCGACGTGATTAGGTCTCCCATAGGAAGCATGTCCCAAAGCTGCTCCATTGTTGCAGGTTAAACGTATGCTGGTTTCCTGAGATGCTGCTGTTGGTCTCCATCTTCGTGTTGAAGCTGAGCTGTGATGCAATGAGGAATGCAGGAGAATAAGCAGAATCACTCAGAAAGTTGACTTTGTAAAGTCAGGTGCCTTTACAGGAAGTATGAAATTTCCCTGTATATTTTCAGGAAAAACATAAATTCCCCAGGATCTGAGAAAAAAAGCCTGGAAGTGAGGTCCTCCCCAGGTTGAAGACTCAGACTTCATCTTGCTTATTCCCTTTTCCTGACTTCACTGATTTTCTGTCTTAATTCCCCAGTGTCCTAACAGGAGCAGGTGGTCTCCCATCCCTGTTCTGCAACCTGACACAGAAAACACTGGGCTTTGAAGCTATATGGTATCTAAATGAGGACAGAAGTGAAGTGTCCTAAATACTTTTGCAGTATATAACCCTTGGGGTTACATCCTGGTTCTGAATATTACCTTGACTGCGGGACACCTTTGAAAAAGGCAGGGACTGAACCCAGATTAACTGCATGTCAGTGCAGGACTTCAACCACTAAATACCACTTTCCACTCCAAAGCATATCTGTTCACAGCTTTCCAAGAGATAAATTAAATTTGCTGTTCACCACTGACAGCTGGCAGGGCTTAGAAATGTGGATTTCTCACACAGAAAATAACAGGTACTACAACTGCAAAGTGCTGGCAGGACAGTAAGACATCCTCCCACCTCCAGGATTGCATTTGACCTTTTATCAAAGTAATACCCTTGAATTTAAATAGGAAACAGATGTTGCCAGTATCTTCTGAAGGGAAGGCAAAAGGAGGCACTGCTGATTTATCAGAGGAGCAGCACACCGTTGGCTGTTGATCATGCAGCCGGGCTTCCCAAACAGCACTTTGAAGAGGGCTCTGCTCATGCAATTACATGCTCTGCATGTAATTCAGACTAAAACCACTCTTCTGTGGGACTGAGCGAGTGATGTGAGAGTTTAATGAGTCATGATGCAATTCAAGAGCATCTGATAAGGTCAGTAACAGCGTCCTCTGCAGCCACATACAGAAATCCCATCACAGACACGCACAGAGAAGTTCCACCCATGCTATCCCGCTCTTATCAAGGAGATTAACAGATGGAAATGACTTCTATTTGCTTAGAACTGGTAGAGGGGAGGATAAGACAGTAACCTTTTAATGAGCTGTAGAGTTTTGACTGCTTATGAGTAAAAGCAGGCAGAGGTCTCAGAAACCAGTTAGAAAGAGCTGGTAAGTGAAACCTCGTGGTTTAAGCAAATGAGGAATGTTCATTATTACTTTAAGGGGCCTTGCACTGAGATGAAAATTTGAAAGACTAGTAAAGCTTCTGAAAGAGGTGTCTTAAACTTGCCCAGCATGTAAGAGGACTAATATTACACATGTTTCACTATTTTGCCGTTATAGCTGAACCAAAGCAACATACTGCTCATTTTTGCAGCTCAGTCATCTTTCATCTGCACCTCTAGCAGGACAGTTCTGAACCCAGGAGTTAATGCTTTTCCCTAGGAAAGTGCTTTGCAAGCATTTCAGTCCCTTACATTAAAGCACACGTTATTCTCTTAGCTACATATTTTTTTCCCCATTTCCTTTAAATGACTCAAAGAAAATTTGCTCTCAGTCTGTTGCAGAAAGCAATGCATCTGGCTTTAACCCATAACCTTTTTGTGCTTTACTGATTTTATGGGCTGCTGGCTATAAGGCAGACTCACATTTTAGAGCATCTATCTCCATAATTTAGGGATGGTCATAAAACATTGTTCAAGCATATCAGCTCTCTTTTCTCATAGATCATTTACTGATTATTTATAAGCAGCATCTTAGCTACCTGTTCGATGACTGCTTTCATTACTATGCCTCCATATGAAGTTACTCAGCTAGACTAATATCCACAGATTGCAGTATAAATTCCCTATTAAATCCTAACCCTTGTAATTATTCAATCCTAAACACTGATTTCTTCCTCTGTAGGATCCAAAAATATCTAGCACATGAGAATCTCATAGCCACCCTCATTGATCCCCTGCTACCACTGAATTGAATTATAACACCATAAATAATCTGGAAGCTATCTCAGAGGCACCTCATACAATTTTCAGGGATGCTGCCTGTTGGGTGACCTATTTGGAGAGGTGCAGACAGGTTTCTCAGGGTTCCTTCAAGCTGATTATCTCCATATTCCCTCAGGGGCCTTTCCTGCAAAAGCATTACCAAATGGGGGAAAAAAAATTGCTAAACTATTTAATTTCTTAACAGTTGTTCCCAAACCACATTCCCAAGGTGGAAAAACACTGAGCAGAACCACAGCTTCTGGAATGGAGAGTGCCAGGACAGCAAGTGTTTTAAGATGGAGATCTGAATTTTTCAGCTAAGAACAGTCTTCAGGCAGTGAGTGGATCATGGCGGCTGTGCAGAGAGCCAAATGCAGAGGGCACTTATTGCCAAGTACCTTCTGGCATCCACAGACATAATCTCCCAGAAAAGAAAATTTCCACCACAGAGAGAGGCTTCATATTTACAGCCAGAAACATTGTTGCTTATCTGAATTAAAACTTCCAAGGGCATTAAGGCTAATCTATTGGCAGCAGTGGGTCTCCACTTCAGGTAGATGGAGTACTTGTGCTGTATTGTAGCCCTGCATCCACTCAGCAGAAGGCATTCAGAAAATTGCTCTTCCCTTTGCTTACTCATCTGCTGGGTGGATGCCTGCCACACTTGTAAGACAATAAATGCCATACAGGAGCAGCTCCCCATCCCAGCCATATATCCACAAGTGCTATTGTATTAAGCAGAGCTCTGCAGAGTGGATCTGCACAAAATGCGTGTCCTTTTGTTATCAGCCTGTGCAAGTCTGCATATGACATTAAGCTGAATGGTGAGGCTGATGCACTGAGGGGCAGGATGCTATCCACAGGGACCTGGGCAACCTTAAGAAGTGGGCCCATGTGAATCTCATAAGGTTCAACAAGGTCAAGCACTAGGTCCTGCACCTGGGTTGGGGCAACCCTTCTACAAATACAAGCTTGGAGGTGAAGGGATTGAGAGTACACCAAGGAGAAGGACTTGGGGGTACTGGTGCATGTAAAGCTGGACATGAGTAGACAGTGTGAACTTGCAGTCCAGAAAGCAAACCACATCCTGGGCTGCATCAGAAAGAGAGTGGCCAGCAGGTCGAAGGTGCCCCTCTACTCCATTCTCATGAGACCTCACCTCGAATACTGTGTTCAGCTCTACAGCCCTCAGTACAAGACATGGGTCTGCTGGAGCAAGTCCAGAGACAGGCCACAAAGAATTATCAGAAGGACGGTACACCTCAGCTCCATCCAAACAGTATTGCAGCTGTGTTCTTTATTAAACTGGAAAGACTGTCAGACACATTTGTAGAAATGAAAGACTGGGGAGCTGGCACCAGAGGGGGTAAAACAAATCTGTAATAGAGAAGTAGCAACTTAAAAATACATTGGCACCATCAGAGTGCCAAACCTTTGGTCAGTTGCTCCTGCATTCTTGGCAGCAATGCCTACCAAGAGTCTCACAGCAAGAAAAGCTATCTACTGCAAGAAATTCCTGCTCTCTCCCCATATGCATCATCTCTGATACATTCAGTACAACAAAACATGCCTGCCAGCTAGTTTACTCACCCATAACCATCGGTGGCCAGGGTCTGATGCTTGGGTGTTCACAGATTTCAACAATGTTGTGCCACAGCTGAGAACTGGCACTAATGTGGTGTAGCAAGGACCGGCGGACAGGCAGGGTGAGCTTCTCCCCAGAAACTTGTCTGGGCAGATGTGTGAGCATCACAAGTCACTGCTGAAAGAGAAAAGGTGGTCTTTTAAGCCAGGAATAGGGCTACGTGCTTCCACCTTTGATAAGGATTTCCTTCAGCACATTACTTAACTTCTTTTGAACATTAACAGTCTGTTCGGTCTCTTTTCCTCTGGTTAGTAAATAAACAGTTATCATCTGCCTTCCAGTGCTCGCTTTCAAATAGGGGAGAGGCTGGGGATGGGGCTTACATACTGGGATGTGGCTCACAGGGGCTGCAGCCAACAGGAGCTAGAGGTGGTGTGTCTCCTGTGAGAGAGCCACATCCACCACCAGAAAGGAGAAATAGGCTCATGAAACTGCATTAAAATCTCTGTGTGAGCACACCTACCAAGGACTAAAGCTGGCCCAATAGTGTAAACATTTGTGTGCTTACTCTTAGCTTATAAATAAACTGAACTTGGCCAGTGAAGGCTAAATAAAATCAAATTACACTTTCTTTGCCTCTTCGTGAGAGTATTCGTATAATTGTCAGCTATCCGTTAATCCACAAAAATATCTTTCTCTGTCTGCTTCCACTTGCATTGCTCTTACCTGTTCTCCACAGTTTGCAGCAGGAAGGGATGCTCCTTCCTCCTCAAGAGGTGGTGGTTCTTGCTGCCACCACATGCAGCTGAGGGTTTTGGTTTCCTTTTTTCTATCTCCCTGGTCCCATGTGTGCAAACGGGGACATGTGTGTGCTGCCAGAGATCACAGAGGTGTTGAGACCCGATGTTCTTCCCAGCCCCTCTGTTGCTCTGTGTGTGTGTTTTTCTGAAGCTGATGAAGCCTGATGTATTAATATATAATCCCTGGAAAGCACTATAAAAAATATATAAACACTGTGAAGCAGCTAGGTCTCCCCTCCCACTGCTTGTAGTGCACCTTTACATCTTCCCTGCTTCCCAAGGAAGGGTTGGGGAAAAAAAGCCAAACCTCAGGCAGGGGTCTGCTCTTTTTACCTTCTTATTTTATTATTCAGGCACAGTTCTCTGCCTGTGAGGTCTCACAAGGGGTGTAAGCCAAGCCTTATCCTCACCCCAACCTTCAATTAAGGGAAGAATGAGCAAGGAGCCTCAAAGAGCACCAGCACCACTCCAAAGCTCAGAGCTGTCAGTGCGGCTGTCTGCAGCAAGCTCCCAGGTGCTAGCTACTAATACTAAGAAAACAAGGGCAAAGAAACCCAAAACAAACCCCTGATCCTGAATTTCTGATTAAATAACACTGAAGTGACTAATGTAAACTGCTGCATGCAAATACACCTGGAAGGTGGGCAGAGAGTCTGTGCCGTGAAGCCCCAGATGGAGCATGGCTGTGGGAGCATCCTGTGCTCTTGGCCAGGAGATGGGGAGAGGAACTCCTGCAGGGATGGCTATTTTGGGCCCAGAGAAGGCAACCAAACACAGAACAGCCCAGCAGGAATCAAAGCCTGGAGCAACAAAACCCAGTGTTCATCCTCACCAATAGCTAATGGGTTCCTGCTCACCTGTTTAACCAACTTTCTGGTAATTTCCCCTAGAAGTTTTATCCAGCCCATAGGGAGAGCCTGAACTTCTGTCCACCAAGCATGAGACAGCCATGGGGAGCAAAACCTGGGGCCTCAGTTACGTCCTTCAGAGCCCGCAGCAGATGCAGCCTGGCATTTTCAGTTCCAAGATTTCTTTTTGTTGTTGTAAGATACGGCCAAGTAAGTGGCAATTTATGTTACTTTATCTACTCCCGTGTTACAGTGTCAGGTATCTAGTTAACCTCAATATCACAGCAGGGTTTACAACAGACCGAAATCTTTCCAAAGTTTCAGAGAGTCATGGAATGCAGCTGAGGTTTAGTATAGGGCTGGCCTGCACAGAAGGGAGAAGACATATTCAAATTCCAGCTATTCAGGTATCATCCACTCTGGTCCTGAGCCCTGTGATGGTAAGGAGGAACAGGGAGATGTGCGGTGCTCTGGGTACCAGTCTGGCCTTACCTGCTTGGAGTAGTTTAATCCAACCACTGTCTCTGTGCTTTGCATCACCAAATTCCCAACAGCAACTGAGTCAGATGTGTCTGTAGCATAAAGGAAAATTAAAACTAGGTTACCAGTAATAAAAAAAAAAAAAAACAGTCTCCCTGTTAAAGAAAGTAAATACCCTCCACTAAGTGATTGACGCATTGGAAAGTTACACAGCCTAATGAAGAGCCCTATGAGCTATTGGCATTATTACATTTGCTGTGACCTTAAAAAAGAATAGCTCCAGTTGTCTCTGGAGTACAGCGTTGTATGTTCTTGGATTTCTAATACTAGCGGGAGCACCAAATCCAGCACTGATTAAAATCATAGAAGCTTTTGCTGTTATACCAAGGAAAGAGTGAGAATGGATTGTATTACAGATTTTGACAGAAAAAATATTTGCTTTCTCAGGGGGAGATATAATGTGTCAGTCATCTAGTCAAATAGCAGACAGGCTTGCTTCCACTCAAACAGTTTCAGCAAAGTCTGCGTTTACTCTATTATACCTTTCACAGTACGTGAGCCTTGGCTCTGTGCAAACACCTCCAAGAAGCCCCTTTACAGATCCTTCTGGTGCAAATAGAATTAGTTTGCCATGGCTGGGTGGGTAGGATTGCAATTGAAAAAGGAGCTATTGTAGCAGAGGTGGCCCTGGAGGGGCACAGCCACAATGAGCAGTTCATAAACCATGCATGAGGCCGCTGTGTTGTGGCTGTCATGACTGTGCAGTTGTGGACCAGTAAGGGCTGCAGAGGATGTTCCCAATAGGCTCTCCTGTCCACCTTGATACCCTCTCCATGCTGTCCTGCAGGGAAGAAAGGGGATTGCTAAGAGCCTCCTGTGCATTCAAGAACCCCTAGCACAGTTCACTGACACATATCTCATACCATAGCTACCAAAAGTTGCTAGTTTGTGGCTCAAAACACCAGAAAAACTGTCTGTGTAGTCACGCTTATGTGAACATGGGTTACACTTACATCAGGTTACTTAACCTCCCTGGTCTAAGAACATTGCAACAGGATTACTGTGAAAATAAAGCAGATTCAACAAAACCAGCAGATACAGCAGAAAGTTTCAATTGGATTTTCATTTCTATACAGAGGCTGATGGTGGGTATCGTGCCATCTAAAGTCAGCATGCAACAATATGTGACTAATTATACCAGAAATGAAACAAAGCCAATGTATTTCCAACTTCATTGGCTTCCAGTAGGGCTTTATTAAACAAAATAAAAATAAAAATGAGGTCTGTCTGTTTGAAATTGAACCAGAAGATTTAAATGCACATTCTCAGACTTTATACCGTTCTTTCATGTTTAATCTTTCTTTTTCAGGCATGGTTATAAGCCTTCAAGTGAGCAGAATGTCTTACTCTTCAGATACTCATTTATTTTGGAAGGTATATGGGAAGATTTCAAGAAGGAGAAAGGTTTCACCTGCTTTCACCTAGAGTTCATGAGACAGCACAGTGTTTTAATTAAACGTGTTTATAGAACAATGTCTGGCAAGGCATGTTTCTCCTGTTGTTGAAAAAAAAATGATGGTTTTCCTTCTCTTGTTATGTTACCTAGAAAATTAATGATTTCCCTTATCCATTCTTTTTAATAAAATGTTTGTAGTTTTATCCATATGAAATGTCAGATTGAACCACATAGCTATTTGCTTTGGAATAATTATAATATTATCACCACCTCTATTGAAAGCACCAAAGAACATAAGAGTGTTAACTGCAATTAGATTATTTTGCAAAGATCCATTGCAGAGCAGGGGTTTTCATAAGGAAACAGAGTTACTTTGCTGAAACCCTCAAATACTTTCACAGCAAATGGTTTTGGAGAATTAACTCCTATTTGTGTCTGGGCTTTAATTGCTCTTTTTTTTTTTTTCCTTGCATGGATTCTAATTATTACATTTTAACAACATAATAGATGAATCAATAAATAAATACGGTTTCAGACTACGGTATTGTCTTATCCCACTCTACTATGAACTTCCTGTCTCAGCAGCTCATAATACAACTACACTCGAGGACCACCTATTACTTTCTACGTGGCCAAGTAGAATCGCATGCAGATTCCCTCCAGAAAGAAATTTCCTTTCCATGTCATGAATAGCATCCTTCTCAGCACCATTCAGGGGCCAGCATTTCACTCATATCTTGAAACTGAATGGCACAACAGTCTTGTTAAAGCAGTTCTCTGTTAGCACAATGCTACAGTGTCAAAAACATTTAATCAGACATTGAAAGGCTGCATCTTCCTGACACAAAGCAGGTAGGACATCACAAGAGATCACATCACTGATTTTATCAGTTATTTCTGAGCAAGCAGGTGGTCATGGCTTAAATCACTTTTACTCTAGAAAGTCTCTGTAATTGTTCGTTGTCTTTTTCTACACCTGAGGTCTGTGTCCTAACTGATGTTTCATGGATAACTCATCTGGCTTCTGAATCAGAGACTGAAGCCTCTATTGACCTGTTTGGTAGGAAGCTGGTGCTGATCATCATTGTATCTGACAAGTTTTAAGAAATTCCAGATAAACAGAAGTTGATGAACTACTTGCTGTTATACATCTGGCACTTTCAGATTTACTGGATTTATAGCAGCTGTTTCATCTCCAGTTTCTTGGAAAGGAAACTAAGAAAATCTTGAAACACAA
Organism: Melopsittacus undulatus; assembly: GCF_012275295.1. Taxonomy (NCBI): domain Eukaryota; kingdom Metazoa; phylum Chordata; class Aves; order Psittaciformes; family Psittaculidae; genus Melopsittacus; species Melopsittacus undulatus. The sequence continues at coordinate 30,545,611 of NC_047535.1, forward strand.
GTAACTTCAACAATAACTTAAAGGACACTACACAGCTCAATGGCCGTTTTGCTGTGGAAGTGATACCCTTTATTGTGAATGATATTGATTTCCGGTCATAAAGAACTTTTCATTTCCAAGGATCCCTAAAGTAAGCTATGAGAAGCCCCATCGCTGTGGCTCTGCACAGCTGGTTTGGAATGCAAGAAATAAACACTTGTGTACTTCATCTCACATCTAGCCAGACACTGTAGGTGAATCAAATTTTTTCTTTAATATTAGCCTAAATAAATTAGTTTCTAAATAAATTTCCATCTCCCTGAGTCCTCATCTGTTTTCCTTCTTCATGAACACTGAAAATATCAGGCTCATACCTTAAACACTTGCAGGAAGGGAATTTTAAGTGGGAAAACACTAGCTATTGAGCCACAGAGCTGTTCGTCCAGCTTGGTGGCTCCTGAGCATAATTGCAGTCAGATCAGAAGATAAAATTATGTCTAAACTGGGAATTAATTTGAGAAACTCATCAACACATCATACACCTTTGGCCTCCAGCACAGGTAAGCCTATTCTTGTAAAGTGGCTGGAGAAAAGGTTGCATTTGCCCATGGGTTGGCACAATACCGCTACTAGATGCAAAGTACTACACTATCAATTATTTAAAGACCTTTCAGTTCTCTCTATTCAAACAACTGAGAAAACTGGTAACAAAACTGGTTAGTAATGGTCCTTGTTTTAGAAGAGGTGTTCAGTGATCTCTAATGACTTATTTTCATGTATCTTCCTAGAGACGACATCTCTCAAAGCAGCATTGAGCAGGAGAGTGCCACTTTATTGAATTATTATGGTTGATTTTACCCATATCCTAGGCTGTTCTTGGAGGTCTTCCACTCATAATGGACAAGGCCCAAATTAGCTTACCTTGCAAGACTTGTGTCCAAGTTTCTGTGGCTGCAGATATGTGAACATATTTGCTTCAGAGAGAGCTGAGACCAGCAGGAATCATAACAATGCTACCACTGGCAGCAAGCTAGATTTTATGTATCAGCACTGGGACTTCACAGACAGTAGCACTGGCTGTGGAAATTGGACTAGTAGCTCCAACTAAACTGAGCTTAAGCCATTATAAATTCAGTGGGAGGTTCTGATTGATATCAGTGGGCTTTGGATCAGATCCCAGGAAGAATACAACTGAACTAGACTGTTATTGCAACATGTTGTTCCTAGAAGACTCCTTTGCCCACAACCACAGGGCAGGTATTCAACATTTTACTAATGGAGAGCCTGGGCTACTGTGAGATCTGTTGGTCGGTTTCTGAAGGCAGTCTCTTGAGTTATTGGCTTTTGAAGACAAACTCCATACAGGGAGCAGGCAGTCTGGTCTAGTCCAACCTTTCTCTTGCTGTGATCTAGTCAACCCTAGGTGCTGTTCTGGGACTCGGCTCCATCATTTTTTGTGATGTCTCGGAAAATCTGCCACCATTTCAAGTTTTACCTTCTGTTTGAAATGACCAAAGGAACAAGGACTGTCGTGGCCGTAGAGACCATGTATTAGGGGGCTAAGGACACCTCAGTGTCAGCCACCAATGCTCCCTTTCCCCCTAGCCTCGGCTTCCTCCTGCTCCTGTTCCCACACGGCAGATACTGACTGGCTGTACATGGCGCTCACTGCAGGTACCCAGTGAGCAGCAGCAGGGTGAAGGGTGCGAAGCTCCCGTCCATGCCCAGAAACGTTGATGTCACCGAGACAGTGACTGGCATAAGATGGCTCAACCGGAATGACTCAGGGAAATTGCAACTGTAAGAGTGTCACTGGAGAACCCATGTGTGCACCCACCACTGACTGCTGAGGACCATCAACAGATCCACAGGAGGCCCCAGGATCTAGCATAGTGACTATTTCTACTTGTAATTTCCCTCCCCCCCTTTCATTTCTCTCTTTCTCCATGTGGATAATTACCCTCAGGATTGTGATTAATAAAATGGTATGAGTTCAGGTTTACCGTGCCTTGTTTGTGTTTTGTCTGAACTCAGGGATCTTGAATCTTAATTTATCAGTCAGAATTCTTAGAAAGGGGTGCCCTCTATCCACAGGTGGGTAGAGAACACCAATATAACTATAGGCGGGCTCCACGTGGGGCTGTCTGCATTGTGTTCACTGTGGGTTCCTGTCAAGGGCCAGGGGCCAGGTGCCCATTGAAGCCTTGTGTTGCTAAATTGGAACCTGACAGTTTCAAACCACAGTTACAAATCACAGTTGTTTTCTCCTTCTTAGTGTCCTGGATATGACCTCAAGAGAGTGAAAGGCTGGAGGGGTTTTCTGAGCATTTCCTAGGCAAGTTCTCCTTTCTGCTCCTTCTGCCCTCCCTGTAAAAGCAGAGCATGATGCACAAACAGAACCTGCCATCTAAACCATGGGACAGTTACTTCTGTTTGGAAAAAGGAATACACATACTGACTATATAAACTTGAACCTTGACTCCCTTTCTCCAAACCAGTAATTAAACTGGGGGGGGAGAGGGGGAGAATGTTTTAGGGGCACCAGAATCCCTCACTTTTAGCACTACACAGAAAAAGAAAGAAAAATATGGACTAAAGCCTGCAATTAAATGTTTCTCATGATTACTGTTCTTCGAAGGGAGCTGCAGCTATGCTAATATAGTGTGCTCACTACAAAAAACCCTGTAATTGGGACAAGGCAGCCATAAAGCTTCCCACAGCTGGCAGGAATTGTGACTGTTCTCTTTGGTTTTAATCATGGCTTTTAAAGCAGATCAGTAACAGCAACAATTAGCCTTTTAGATTAGTCTCAGAAATTACCATTTTTAAAATCTGGTGACTCTGCAGGCACAAACCCAGAATCTCTGAGCTCTGCACAAAATGAACAGCCACACACTCTGACTGGTTTGTCAACTGGTTTGGTTGCTCCTTTGTTTCTGCTGAACTGTGGTTCTGAAAAGCAGACAGGAACTTGCACAGATACTCTAAAAGGAAATATCCTTAGTCACCGCCTTTTCCTTAGGAAACCTACCCTTCGGGGCAGCTGCTCTGAAGGACTGTCTGACACTCCAGCTGTGTCAGGAGAAAGAGGAGGTACAACCATGTGGCTAAGCAGACTAAACGCCCAAGAAGGTTGCTGGTTCGTAGCCAGCAGGATAATCTTGAATCGTAGCTAGCAGGAAAAGACTGAAGCACAGCCATTTGGATTAGACACAAAACAACAAAGAGGAGAAGGAAAGAGGAAAATATTTGACCCAGAAGACTCACACGCCTGGGAAGAATATAAAAAGCAGTGTAGGAGTAAGAACAAACACCTCATAGAGCAGACGGCCTTGTGCCACAGGTTGCTGTTGAGAGGGTCCTTCAGTGCATCTTCATGAATGGCAATGAGGTCTCAGTCCAGCTGCCCAGGCTGGCAGGAACTCATTTTGCTCATGCCAGTCTCTGCTAAGCCACTTGCCTCCACAGCAAGTGACCCTAACATCTTTTGGGAACCAAGTATTATCCACACAAGTCCTGGCACACAAAGCTTGGTATCCCTACATAAAAACTCTCTCTCTACTCTGTGTGGCATTACATATGTCTCATTCCTTCTAGGAGGGTTTGCCAGCAAAGCAACACAAAGGAGCTTTTTCAAGTACAGATCTGGCCTTTGTGCCTCAGGGCTTAATTCTCTGAAGCTAGGACTTCTTTGTACCACTCTGGCTCACAGTCTTTAAAGTACAAGTGTAAGTGCACTTCGCTGCATCTGTATGTCAGGTGGTAACAGGATGTTTCTTGCCTACCTCAAAGAACAACAGAGTGGTGTTATCAACCAACACTTCCTCTAGGCTTTGATTTCCCTCAGAAAAGCACTTTAACTTTGACACTCATTGCTTGGGCTCATTGAAGTCTGCTGCAAAGCCCACACATGATCTTCACAGCATCGCATCCCTGCCTGACTGTTGTACTAGCTACTGTCCAACCTTTTCATTACTTACCTGTCTCGAAGCTGCACATGCCCCAGGCAGCTGAGGATATAGAAATAAGATGCAGCAATTGAGTCTCTCTGGCAGAGGGGAGCAGACCACAAACTGCTGTACAATGTCCTACTTCCATAAAAAACAACAGAATGGTGTTGTATCCTGCACCAAGTTTTCCAACCAATGCAATTATAAAATGGCGAAATGATAAAATCCATATATAAAAGAAATGCTGTCAGACCCTGCTGATTTAACCATAAATGATTCTGACATTTCCTTGCTTTATTTCTATCACTAAATTGTTGGAAATTATAGAAAGTCATCATTTCTCAACATCATAATTTGTCTTGCTCTATATGCACTAGACTATAGAAGAAAAGAGTAGAAGCCTCAATTACAGGAGGCTTTCAAAAAAGCAAAGGAAAATCAGCTTTATGGAGCAATCCTGCATGATTAATACTATATGGAGCTTAGGCTGAGACTTTCATCCCAGTGGGCTCCATGTACATGTGGACAGAAGTGCAAAGTACCCATTTTTTACTTCAAGCCTGTCATTCACTACGTACGTTCAATCAAACAGCATTGAAAGGCGGAAGTGCTGATTTCGTCCATGATGACCGATAATGGGTTTAACACCTCCCTGGGAAACTGCAGTAGGAATTGGCAGGAATATAAACCTTGCATTTCCAGAGGTCATATTTTGTTTTTAAAATGGGATTTTTTTTTTTTTTGCTGCTGTAAATATGGTGAGTACTGAGACAGAGTCATCATTAAAGCTTGCATGTTCCACATGTTATATTACTGTACTTGCCTTCATCAAAATCACACATAACAAACACAGCAGGAGTCTGATAAACCGAATGCTTTTGAATGCAGTTACTAGTTTAACACTGAGCTTTCATTTATTCCTACCTTACAAAGTTATTCACTGAGGCAGTGTACATTAACAGTAAACCAAAATGTACCTCATCCAATCACGACACGGCAAGGGAAAATGCTATTGTAATAACTATGAATGATTCCTGCAATAAATAGCCATGACTCCATAAAGGAAAGCTAAGGATAATGTATTTATTTCAAATGTGAAAATGGGCAGTATTTCCATTCCATAACTTTGAGGGGCCAGTAAGCATACTCTTTTTTATATATCTGCAATAATTGACATCAGGATGGAGCACGAGCAAATGACGTAGTGCTCATATTAGCCTTGCACAGCTTACCTGCTTCCTCCATACCCACCATTTTCCAAATGTCACATTTGAGGCAAACATCCTCTTCATTGCTTAGTCTTTCATTCTATGTCTTCCTCCTCGTCCGGTGGCATCTCCTAGCAACATAAGCACAAAGCATTAATGGAAGCGTTTTAATAGAAAATTCAGGAAAAGCTGCCTGTAACAAGAGCAGAACCTAATTCAAAGCTGGATGATGCTGATGTGTAGCTTGCTCAAAATGTATCAAGTGGTTGCTGTAGCCTTGATTTTCTCTTTTTATGGCAGCTATTTTAATGCAGAATTTCTGTCCTTTGGAACATAACAAGCTTTTTCCCTCTTTCCCATCCCCAAATGGGATGGAAGACATCTTGAAAAACTGAATTTTTGAGAATAAAAGTTTCAATCTCTTTTCAGAAACAAAATACTGGAAGTTGGTGCAACACCTATCCTCACTGGTTCACAGAAGGTGAAGTTTCATGTCTCCTGCAAAGGCTAGCATGCCTACCCAGGTTATGTTTCTGTGTGTTGCACAGGGAACTCATGGCTCTCACAACACACAAGATGCGGTGTTTTGTGGGAAATTATCTCCATTTTGTTGAGGAGATCTCTGTAACACCCGCATTGTATTTCCCATGACTCACACAGCAAATTCTTCTGGGCTGGAAGCTGATTTGCCACAAATGCAGCCCCAAAATCACCTGCCTTGGATGCCTGTTTTCTGTCTCTGTAAATGGTTCTCCATAAACCACATACACCCAAAGATGAAACAGGCACCAAAGCATTAAATTAGCAGTTTATATTAAACCATCAACTCTTCACCCTTTAAGAAAAACAAAAAAAAATAGACATAGAAATATTCTTTCCACAAAAAAAAAAAGAATGTTGGTACAAAGACGTGTAACATTGTGGAGGTCCAGTGTGAGGCGTCCCTGCCTATGGCAGGATGATTGGAGACAGATGACCTTAAGGTCCTTCCCAACCCAAACCATTCTATGATTCTATGTCCTTTAGATCACAAAAATCTCATGTTTTCTTTATCATGACTCAGGTTTTACATGCAATTCAAACTTGCAAAGTTATTTTCCAGAGAAAAAAACCTTTTTTTTTTGTTCACAGAAATAACCAATTAAAAATTCAACATCTTGTTAAAAATTCAAGAAAAAATGTTGTTCATAATGACAATTTTAATTGATATCTGCTTGAATATGTAATCAGATTCATTATTGAAATTTTATTTTGGTTAAGCATTTTTATATTAAAAAAAATCAGGGTTTCATTAAAAGAAATCTGGCAGGTCTGAATGCCTTGAGATGAAAAATATTTTGCTGAATGAACTGTGTGACATTCAACCCAATCTCACTGTCTGCTGCTGTGTCTAATAATGCCATGTGGTAGAGATAGCTACTCATACCTACAGTAACATAACATTTGACACCATTATTCTTGCAATTGCTATATCAGCAAGTAAAACAACTGAATTTCCCTAGGTCTCAGGATGAGGCTTGTGCAGAAGCCACTCTATTAATGGAGAGTAACTTGCTGGTTGAATGAAAGAAAATATATATAAGAAAAATTACTTGATAAGAGGCAATTGTTTGTTTCTGCTTAAGAAACTTTACAACTTCTAGATGGTGTCCTGCTACCTGTAAAAAACCATGACGCATTCAAGTCATAAATCAGCATTTCTTAAGGCAGCCAAAATAACCTTTAAAATTCATTGTGTAAGCTGCTTCATTACAGCACTGAAACTGCAGTTTCTCAACAGCAGCTTCCCATTCAATGCAAATACCTCTGCCAAGATTTGATAAGACAAATAAGGAGGTTGAGGCAGAAAAGAGGGACATGATGAAAGAAAACTTTGCTGCAAATCAGTTAAAAAATAGTTTTAAGTTATTTGTCGTTTCAAGTGTCTTTTACCTCTGCCACATCTTGCAGTAACTCTTACAGGAGGGCTAAGGAGTAACCAGCCTTGCCTGATACCTTATTCTGCAGTCTCTCAACAACAGCTCTGCCCAGCAAGAGATGGGGAGGGACCTTCCGGATTTCACATACGTTGCTTGAAACAGCAAGCAGGACCTGACCACTGAGCAATTTACAGCTGATAGCTCTTTCTGGGGATCTATCTTCCTCCCTGCTATGTTTCACCTCATTCTTTCTGTCCCATCCCAGATTTATGTCCCTTTTTCTTTTATGTCTTAGACAGCTTCTCCCTCCTGCATATCATCTGTCCTCAACATCATTCTGATAGGGAGGAAAAAGTGATTATTCTGTAGCTCCCACTGATGCTCACACTGACACTCACACTCCATCACTTGAAGGCGTTTTCAAGGCGATGATTTCCAGCCCTCCTGAAATTGACTAAAAATTAACATGTAAAAACCCCAGAATCTGTGTTCTGTTGATCTGACCCCAGGCGAAACATGGCTCTGGCTGTGGCTGGTTTACATCTAATCACAGCAGAAGAATGGTTTCCAACTGGTCTCATTTGTAGGTTTTTATCTCACTGTCCAGCTAAGTCAATCAATTGCTGCAAACTGTGTTGTGCTGCAGGGTAAAGAATAATAGAGAAATATTCAGTCAAATTGTACAAAAATTCTTCTTTACTGCTGTGTATATGTGCTGAAACTGCCCCTGCTTGCCAGGTAATGCCATCAGTCCTTGATAAGACTGTTAAAGTTCTTTCATTTTCAGGGAAAAAATAATCAAAAGAGCCATAATTCACTGTGGGAAGCGTCCATAGAATAATTACTCCCTCCAAAACAATTATATCTGAAAAAACCTCCTTTTCCTCAGAGGGAAAATCCTTATGGAGACTCTTCCCAATTAAGGTTTAATATATGCCTCTATTTCTTTAGGAAAAGGGTTGTTCTAGTTCCCATTGGAGCCACTTGGAAACTTTAATGGTCTTTGAACCAAGCCCAGTGACAATGCATCTTCATTAGTGATAAGAGTGCTCCCTTGTTTCAGTTTTTTCTGTGGTTTGGATGCTTATCCATCACACTGTGGCATGCTGGGGATGAGAAATTGGACATAAACTTGCACAAAGAACTGTGATTTCCTACCAGCTTGGCCACTCCTCGTGCCTGCTTCAAGGACTGTGTGGAGGATGGTATTTCTGGTAACTTTTGCTCTGGTGACACTGCTGGGACCAGTCCCTGGTCCAGCTTCATAATAGGTGGGAAATAGTGCTGGGCAGCTCAGTGCTGGTGTTGGACATACTCCAATGTACCCAGCTGCCAACTGATATCCTCTGGGCCACCAGTGGAGGAACAGTACACATTCTCCTGAACTGTTATGTTCACTCCAGCCCTGTAGTGGTCCTTAATTTTGGGGGCTGGATGCTGACAATATCTATGTAATATACAAATATATTCATATTTATGGCAATATGTTACGCACCCATCTTTCTTTCTTTGTACCTCGGTAAAATAGCTTCAGACTGACTTCCATTTCAACTGTCCCACAGCAACTGCTTCCAAGGTTCCTGAGAAGAACAAGAATATATTTTTTAAATGGAAGTCTCATTTAATTTCTGTGCCATACCAAGCAATCAAACTGCCAGACTGCAAGCCTGGGAGCTATCTGCAGGGTCCCTCTTACCAAATGCCTGACATGGGGGAGGTTCCTTTTGACTCCCATGGGCTTTTCATCAGCTCTTCCATGTTTTTATTGCCCTGCTTATGTTTTCCTGTACGTCTCCCATTACTTTTCTCAACACACTGGGTGCAGGTCTGAATACTGATTGCCATTCTTCTTCCTCTCACACACAGACACACTTTCCCTCTCATTGTACAAATCTTCAATCTTTTTCTTACCCTGATTTAGGTTCTATTATCTTTGTATTATCCCATTGCTGTTCAGAAAATGACTCCTCTCAATTGAATCTTTGCTACAAAATTTTTGCCATTTACTTGAGGCTCTCTCTACTTCTTCCAACGTTGTGCTTTCCAAAGTCTTGCTTTCTTGTTGTGGCTCTATGCAGCATTTCACTCTGTTCCCTTACAGAACTTCTTTGAGCATCCCCAGCAGCTTTGGGTTTCTTTTGAAAATATCCATGTTTCTTCTAGGTATTCAGGTGCCTGTAGCACTTTGAAATGACAAGGGAAACAAAAGCGTTTGTCAGCTGCAGACGTGGACCCAGGGCAAAGTTGTTGCTCCAGCCTAAAAATCACCAGAGCATCTAAATGCTTGTTGAAAACAATAATAAACACTCATCAAATATAGTACTCAAAAAACACTACTGTATTTGTATCAAATGAGAACAAATGTGGTACAATGGCTCCCATTCATCTCAAGGCATGTTAATTCTGGTTCCAAATATTAGTAGAATTGAGATGAATGGGAACTATGGGCACTATTGGCGGAGTTGGCTCTTGACTACTGCTCATTCTTAGAGAAGCTCAGACTCCAGTGCCTGTTCATTCCATGTATTCAATGGAAAGCCTGTGTCTCCATGTAATAGAGTCATTAACTTTGTATAAATAAGTGAATTAAGACCCCATTTTCCTCCAATCTTAAAAAATGTTTAGACCTGTACTACTATGCAGTATCCTGTAATACCCACCCGACAGGAGAGACATCATGATCACTGAGGTCATCCTCTGCTCTCCAGGTTTGCTGGTTTTTATATTCCTTGCAGTTGGACCAGATGATCATTGTAGGTCCTTTCCAGCTGTACTATTCCTATTCTATTGCATTCCATTTGTTTTTATCTTATGCTGACAGGTAAGGAGATCCATCCACCTCAACACAAAATATTGTAGCTGACCCTGAACACACGACCCATGTCGCACACTTTCAGCGACCCTTTTACCTTCAGATACACCCTCCCTACTGATTTTAACCCTAGCAGCTTTGGGCTTGGGTCTGCAGCCTGCTCTGAAACATATTTTGCAGGTGGAATATTTACAGTTTGGGATCCAGTGAAATAAACTGAAGAACAACCTAATAAACCAGCGTTGAGGCTGCTTGGACCATGCTGTGTAGAAGCACAGAAAGCTCTGGCCGAGGGGTGGGATTCCACTCTGGATCTCACCCAGGTCTACCCTGCCTCCACCCCTGGGGCAGCCCAGCTTACATACAAGGCGGCTGCAGTCTGAGGAGTCATTTCCAAAGCTGTCAAGTTACTCTCTGCCCAAAGGAAGCAATAGTGTGGACCATAAACCAGTATTTGGGGTTTATGTTGGGTTAGTATGTTGCTAATCAAATTTCTAAACTTTGTGAGAAATATGAGAAACACGTGAGCTCCTTGTGAATATACAGTGAAATTGTTCCATTCAGGGCAGCCAAGCTGCTTATCAAAAAAATAAATAAAACAGAGTAGTCCTTCTTAATGTGGAACTCACATCTTTAATAAACATCAGCTTCATGATCTCATGAGAATCCTATTATACAACTTCTTTCATTGATTCATGTATTAATATAATTCTGCATTAAGCTAGTACATAATTGATGATATGGAAGTGTTTTCATATAACAACTCCTTCACTGCATAATATAACCCACTTATCATATTTTCAGCTCAAAATTCAGAAAGTTCATGGATGCATTATAAACTGGAATGAACAAATTAACTATATAAAAGTACAGTATATTATTTGCAAATTGCAGGCAAACCAAAGTAAATAATACAGTGCTAAATGCTGACTTTGATAGGGCTCAGGTTGAAAGGCATAAATCAGCTAACAGAAAAAAAAATTAACAGCTCAGTAGAATGGAAAAATCCTTCAGAGGAAACAAAACCTGATTTAGTGATTTGGGTGCAATGTGTAGCCTATATGGCTGTGATTAGCACATACATTAGTCATGCAGAGAGAAGACTTTTCCCCCAGAAAAAACAGTCCTGTCTCTCTGTACCACACACAATAAGCAGAAATCCCTGAAGAGGTTTATTTGTCTTTTGGAGCTGGGGTATTTCTTGGTTTGTTTTATTTTGCCTGCAATTGCATAACAGGATTCAGCAATACTTCAATATCTAATATGGTGAGATTACAAAAGGCTCAGGAGCCTGCTCTATTTTATCAAATCTATTTAAAACTAAGCTCAGAAAGACAGACAAGTAAACCTTCTTCCTGCCAAACAGCATACCAGGGCAATGGTGATGAAGACTGTGCTCTGCAGCCTTGAGTCTAATGATTCCCTGTGTTGACTTACAAGGTTTTCATCCTGTGGAGCTCATTTTACAGATGCTCAAGCAAAGCCATTAATATCAGAGAGCTCTTATGAATATGTTCACCAACGGAAATAAATGGTGGTTTACAGGAGGAACACGCACAGAGCTTCAGTCTTATGCAAACACAGTAAGGGTTCATTTCTATGCTGCTGCTGCAGCACCAGGTATCTGCCCCAGCCCAGCCATGGGACTGTGAGATGCCACTCCCTACATACCATGGACCTGCCACAGCATATGATTGGCTCCAGGTTTCCAGATGCTGTTCAATTACCTGTTATCTCCACCATACTGCTACACAGCTAAATACCTCTAAGCTTTAATTGAGCCTGGCAAAATAAGCAAGGAAATACATTTTTTTAAAGATACTGACTTGCTGTGACCATTTCATTCAAATTCCTAGTTTCTACCTCACCACCCATCAAAGCTCCTTGAATGTCAAAGTGTTGTACCAGTGTAATACCATGAATTTAGAGCTATTGATACTACAAATGTACACTTTTCCCTCAAGCTTGCTTTTGGCTGGAGTCAGTCTTTGCTTCTGTCACCTATTTTGTCTCTGATCCTCAAAGTTATGTCAGTGGCCAACACCAGCTGCTCTAAAGATGCTGTCTGAGACTGAGCTGCTTCTTCCCTGGGAAGGGCCTCATTGCCTCTTACAACCACAGTCATACAGCCAAGGAGTTCAAATTCACTCCTTCCATTGCACCATCATACACTTTCCTACCCAGTAATAATGTCCATCCTGTACTCAGAAAAGTGATTATTAAATATTTGTATCTCAGAGATAGACACTTTACCCACAGATCTCCTCACATGTACCATCAACTAGGGTAGTTCTACTAATCTCCTTTATTCTTTCTCCCTTGTACAGTATAATTTAGAGCAGACTCAAAATATGAGTTAATGCACCTTTTTTTCCTTACCTTCTCCCCAGCTTGAAAATTCATTATGTATTCCAGCTAGTTTGATGAGGGTCAGATGCACATGGGATGTTTCAGCTTTGTAAGCTGCATTTCATTTCAAATAAGGCGCAGTCACAAGGCACAGGTCTTGAATAGAGTGCAGCTGCCCCAGCGCAGAAATGACAGTGACAAAAACCACACTGGCCTGAATAATACAAGGTAGAAGCCCACACAGTGCCCTCTTTCCTATTTCAAATTATTCATAAATGTCACTACACTGATACTCACTGAACTGCAAATACTGAAAAAGTACCTATTGTTCATTTGGCTGTTTTCTTACAGAATCTTAATCTCAGATGTATTTACAACAACAAACTAGGATTATGGGAGATTCTTTTGTCGTCTGACTTCACCAAAGTCACAAAGGTCTTTCAAGCAAAGGACATCTGGCATTTCTACTTGTCCTTTTGGGTAAGAAGGTTACTAACAGCAAACATACTTTTTTCCCAGAAACCATCCTCACTTTTTCCTAACTTCCATTGCACATAGGAATTTACCTGTGAATGCTCCAAAACCTCTGTGTTAGCAGGAAGTAATGCAAATACATTCCACGTGTTGAGCCATTAAAAATACATTGCTATTGAATCTCCTAGCTCTTCCCCCTCCACCACGACTGACTCATCACTTTTCTACTGTTAGAAATGGTCCTCAAGACTCTGAGTTATCTTCCGTCTCCCCTGGGGAAGTGACAGCCACACTACATGACCTTTTATCTCCCCCCCCCAAAATGACCTGTCATTTCCCAACCCCTGGCTGCTCTGGGCAGTAAACAAGTCTTGCTCCAGGAGCAGTGTAATCCATTATTAATCCTGCATTGCTGTGTCTGGGACTTTCAGACCAAGGCAGAAATAAAAAGACTGCAGCGCAGGCAGACTAGGGCTGCAATCAGAGCAGGGTTTGTAATTTAATAGAACTACCTGGAGTAATGTTGTAATCTCAAACAGCCTTCATAAATTGTTCAGAAATTTTCCCTAAATCCTCAAATCAACTACAAATATACAATTGCATTACTAACATGGATTTAAATGCCTTTTAAGTCAATAGAGAGATTCTTACGGATTTTTTTACAGGTTCATGTAAGGTTTTATGTATATATAGATATATACACACATACCCACACACACCCCCATATGTATAAATCTCCCTAGGGGTTTAATCTGTTTTGAGAGTCCTGAAGAACACATAGTTGAGACCCTTATGGAAAAGCAGAGTCTGAAAGCTCTCTACCTGTAGGATTTTGTCATAATGTCTTTTGAACAGAGGTTTTATCTTATTAACCATCATTTTTCTTCTCCTTTTTGGCAAGGCAAAAGTTGACTCTATTTGGTAATGTAGACATCATCTCAGAGAATATTCCCAAAGAGGCCAATTTAAAGACTGACAAGGAAATCACCCGTTCTGTTTAGACAGAAAATAAAATTTTTCCATCGGGAAAGAAAGAAAAAAAAAGGGGGGAGGGGGAAAGGAAAGAAAAAAGAAAGTAAATCCTGTTGTGTAATCCTAATCAGATTCATAGAATCATAAAATAGTTATGGTTGGAAAGGACCTCAAGATCATCTAGTTCCAACCCCCCTGCCATGGGCAGGGACACCTCACGCTAAACCATGTCACCCAAGGCTTCATCCAACCCAGCCTTGAACACTGTCAGGGATGGAGCATTCATAGCTTCCCTGGGCAACCCATTCTAGTGCCTCACCACCCTCACAGTAAAGAATTTCTTCCTTATATCCAATCTAAACCTCTGCTGTTTTAAGTTTCAACCCATTACCCCTTGTCCTATCACTACAGTCCCTAATGAGTAGTCTCTCCCCAGCATCCTTGTAGGCCCCCTTCAGATACTGGAAGGCTGCTCTGAGGTCTCCACGCAGCCTTCTCTTCTCCAGGCTGAACAGCCCCAGCTTTCTCAGCCTGTCTTCATACAGGCGGTGCTCCAGTCCCCTCATCATCCTCGTGGCCTCCTCTGGACTTGTTCTAACAGTTTCATGTCCTTTTTATGTTGAGGACACCAGAACTGCACACAATACTTCAGGTGAGGTCTCACAAGAGCAGAGTAGAGGGGCAGGATCACCTCCTTTGACCTGCTGGTCACTCTCCTTTTGATCCTAAATCAAGAAATGTTTGAGGTTTTGCCAACCTGAGGATCACAATTATAGGAAAAGCTTACTGAGCTTGATTTGCTAATTTTCCCCAAACTCTGTTGTTTCTTTAGTGCAGAAGCACACCCTGACCAAGGCCAGTTGGATGTCTATAGTGACCTCTACAGGTCCCTCCCCATTCTCACTGTGACCAGTGCCACTAAATCTGGGTCACCCATTTACTTTTCATACTCTTTGTTTTCTTGCCCATCTTCCTCCTTTTCTGACTCCCTTCTCACAGTCTCCCATTACCACAGCCACTTCGTTTCCCACCTTCTGTTGAGCAGTGTTCCTCTTCCTGCCTTTTCTCAGCTCCTGCTGCAAAGGGGCTGATGGATGATACTGGGTCAGTGCACCTCCAGCATAACAAATAGCTTTGAATGGGTGTGTTTTAAGGTAATGACAGCAACAGTCCTGACATTCAATAACACCATCAAGCAAGATTGGGTAATAGACCAAGAGACAGAGTTTTCAACCCATTTCTGCTGGAGGGCTTGACAGAGCAGCTGCAAGAAGACAAAGGGAAATGAGGCAAGAGGTTAAAAATAAATACAGGTATCCTTTGGAGGGCACAGATCAGATCAAAAGCCTCTGACATTTAACTTAACTGATGTCTGTGAAAGCACTTCCAAATCAGAGAGCAACTTGCTGCAATGAGTGGGAAAAGTGCTTCTGTGAAGAAAAATCCATATTTTCTTGATTCAGGAAAAAGGAAGGTGTTTTATATATTTTTGTCTTATATTGATTTGGGGATGAGGGATAAAAAATAAACAGAAAGCCTATTTTGCAGACTAAGGGCTGGCACTCACCTCAATGGTCCTGTCAGTACCTGAAAAGAAAACCTTTTCATATCGGTCTGGTACAGGATCAACACATCAAGTCCTGCTGCCGATGCAATGGCCAAACTGCCCTTCAAAATCCCATGGAAAGCCATAGCATCAGCATGGACATGGTCTGACCTCTTTGCAGGTTCTAAATGAGTCACCTAAGTCTTAAAACCTAGAACCAGGTGTCAGTGCTGTACAAACATAGAGAAAAGTTGATATAAAAATGAGCTGAAAACCCAAGTGCATTTCTTTAACCAAATAATGCACAGTTTTGTTCTAGATTTCTTTGTTTCAAAACAGGAGGGGGGGAAAGAACAGAAGCTTCAAATGCAGACAAAGAACAAAAGGCTGAGGTACATGTAGTGGATGAGTAAAGTATAGGTAAGGAGTAAGAACCTTCAAGCTTCTTTAAATGTCTTTCTACTGCTAATTAAAACACAGTGCAGAATTTCCCATGGGAGAAATCCTGGAAATTGAGCCTTGTGGCGGGAGCCTGATTGAGCAGCAGGATGCAGCTGCTTCTCTCTGAGATTAAATTCTCTCCCACATTTCTTCCTGCAGTCCTGTCTCACCCCAGCCTCTCACACCCCTCACCATGCTGCTGCCCATCCCAGGGTCAAAAACCAAAGCAGCCAAGCGCAGGACTGCCCCTCTACCTTTTAGCTTCACCAACCAGGGCTATAAGCATGTGAGATCTGTTAATTGAAGATAAGACACATATGATGGGACAGCTATGGATGATTTACTCCTTTCCATGGTAAACACACCTTGGATGTATCAATGCCCAGTTTGGACAATAATTAAGTGCCTGACAATGGCTACAGGGCAATTTGTCCTAGGGTATATCATGAGCTCTTGAAGCCCAGGTCCAGAGCAGAGGGCACCTTCACAGACTTTCCCTGTTCCCAAACCCCTGCTCCAGCACAAAGCCCCTTACCACAGCCCCTCTCCCAGGCTGCCTCCACATTCCTGCTCACCACTTTGTTGCAATGCAAAAACCTCAACCTCCACACTTGCTGGAATAATCTTGTGTCATGTTCACGGAGATCAGACAGGATTTACTTCTAGATGAAACTCGGATGATAATATAAAGCAAGTTATTAATCCGCTCAGAACGGCCATCTAACACCCAAAGCCTGTTACTCCTGCTGGCTGGAAGGAGTTATTTGATTGAATCAAGAGGGATTTGTTTAGCTCTGTCTTCATGTTTAAGTTAGAAGCTGCTTCAAATTTGTAGCTGGGGTTTGTGCCCCTGCACCTGCCATCTGATGCTGGCTCCTCATTACCAGCAACTGAACCTGGGAACTGAGACTTAAGAATAGGAAGGAAAAATAGGAACAAAAGTCAGGATTCATACTCCCTCTACTACAGTTTCCTTCAGTATCGAGTTGCAGAGCTAGAAATAGGATCAACTCTGATTATTCATGGTTGGGGTTTTTTTTATCTTGAATATTAATTAAATCTTTCTTTCTTTCAGGCTATGGGCTCAGCTTCTCTACCCCTCCTCTGGTTCTCAGTCTCCCACTCTCTCATCGTGAGACTCATACTGACACCCCATCACCTCACTCCACTGCCCTGTCTTCTAGCCTTTCTCCCCAGAGCCTTATCCCCAGCCATGGCACTTGCCCACACACCTCCATGGTCCCCAAGAGAAAGATCCATGCCCACAGTGGTGCTCCCCAGCACTCTGCCATATTATCAAGGGAAGATGTAAGGCAACCCCCTTCAGCTCTTACCACTGTTCCTGATCATCAAAAAGCTGCAAAAAACCTGGAAATTTAGGGTGTATGGGATGCTTTGAAGATTGGGTGAGTTTTGAGCAGTTGTGTTTATGCTGTATACTGAAAATCTGATTTCTCCATAGCAGATCTGTCAAAGTGCTGTGTTTAGCTGTTATTTTAACCATCAGGGACTGGATTTTTCTCTTTTTTCCTGTCATACAGTTTGATGAGAGAACTGGCATCAAAAGGATCAGCCAGAGAGTGAAGATAATGCTTTTTAGCATCTGAGCCAAAGCCCACTGCCTTTAGTGAAAGCCTTTCCATTTACTTCAGTGGGGTTTGATCAGCCCTATGGATTGCCACAGGACAGGGCAGGCTTTGTTTTGAACACATCTTCAGCACTAGCCACCAGGGATTCCAAAGGCCACCATGCGGTCTGGTCATAGAAGTCTGCAAATAGGCAAGGGACAAGGGAGAGTAGAAGATAGTTTTTCCACAGTCACACACACATCATTTCCTTAAACACCTTTCTCAATGTCCCTCCCATTACAGCTCTTTTTCAAGTATTCCCCAACATCCCCTATTAGATCAGAAAGGAAAAGGTATCTACTAATTTTTAACAGAGATGCAAACCAGAACTCATGCAAATAAACAAATGAAAATGGGGGAGTGAAGGAAAACACAAAAAGATGATTCAAAGTTTTGAGAGGCTGACAGAAAAGCATTAGCTTAACTCCTCTATCACATATTCTGAAATCTGCTAAATGTAAGTAACACAATTATCCTCATCTCTATTTATTGCATTATGCACAAACTCGGCTATCCAGGGAGCTGAGCAGATCCTGACATGCTGTGACAAGCTGCCAAAGTTTCTGCAAACAGGAGGATCCTGAGCAGCCACAATAAATGAGGACAGCCCACACGTGCTCCTAATGAAGCGAGTGTGGTGCCGTGCAGAGCACTAGCAATCTGCCTCCCTTGTCACCCATGCAGGGCTCTCCAGAAATAAGTGCACAAATGGTGTGTGGAAATGCCTGGCAATGGAAGCAGCACTCTGGCTCCTGCCATGGTAACTAATGGGAACTTCTACATCTCCTAACAGTTACTGTTACTGCTTTAAATCAGAAATAAATGGAGCAGTCGCAAGCCTGAGCCTGTGACCATTCAGGGGTTTAAACAAAAATACGCATCAAGGTGCTGTTTGACATAGTGTATTTTGGGGGGTGAGACCATAGATTCTCCTTATCAGCATTTCTGCCTTATTACACACTAAAAGCTGGAAGCTAATTAGCCGCTAGCATCAAATGGAGAAGGAATGATGGAAGGTGAGACAGAGACAGGTGGCTGTCATGGGGAAATGTCTCTTTGTGTAAATGCTGGTATTCATTCACAGGCTCCAGAAACCCTTGTCCCTGAGAAAACACATGCCAGATGGAAGGCACGTGATACATGCTTGTGTGCAGCAGCTTCCCCTTTGCAGCCCCCAGTTAATTATAATTTTGAGGAATAGCAGCTTATCATCACTACCTGGAAATTCATTTTTCCTTAAATGAAACCTGGCTAAGGGTTTTTTGTTTTACTGGAACAATTTTCAAATAAACAAGCTGAAAAACTTATATGGAATCTTAAACTCCATTAAATAATACAGTTCCTTCACAGGAATTTCTCCTGGGAAAGGATGTCTTCTATTCAAGTGCCATGTTATGACAAGCATGACAGACTTGATAGCGATCTGTTCCAACTCATGACATTGCTTAAATTAGGTTAGATAGAATCTGTACAGGCTTTCTAAGGAAAGCTCCTCTGGGTGAAAACACTATTATTTTTGTTAATGGCTGTGAATTATGATTTTCTTCTCATAGGAGTCATAAACTATGTTGCTACACAGTAGTACATCATGTAATGTATGTAATACATGATTCCTTAGTAGGGGAGGAAACTATCACATTTGCATACATTAGAGCCAGAGTTGTAATCAGAATGTGTTTTCCCACTTCCTTCATTGAATATTTATGGATTTCTTTCCCACTTTCCCTTCTGCTGCACATGTCTTTTGCTTGACCTGGTGCCTTGCTCTATCTTATTCAGACTTTGGAAGGGTACATGTTTGTGGCACGCTCCTGTTGCTTTGCAAACACCAACTGACTGGCTTTCATTCCGATTGCTTTCTAAGCCTCACACACACTCCTGTGTGTATACAGCTGCAGCCTCAGCCATGTGAAAAAAACAGATGGAGACAGAAAGCAACTGAACCTCACCACTGTGGGCTCACAAGCACATCAGGACACTAGACAGCAGCTGATGACACCATGGACTTGCAGGTATAGAAGGGGATTTTAAGGTTGGAGCACCACCTGAGCAAGCTCAAAAATGACACAGCCAGCAAGTGACATTTTTACCTGTCAGATAAGGGCTATGAGAGGGGAAAAAACATCCCAACATCCTTTTTCAGTCCTCTCACAGGACAACGTGCTCCACATAGTTGTTTCCGAGGGCTCAGATCACCAAGAGTGCTCTTGGGCTCCTAAGTCACTAAGGTTTTGTTAAGGGATCCTGTTCAGAAGTCCACCAGGCAAATCCACACTTGCATTTTTCCACACTTGTGATAACTGAGGTCTTGAATTTAAAGAAAGCCATTCAAGTGCAAACCCAGATCACCAGAAGATAGACTTAAAGTCTTTGTTCAGAGCTTACATGAAAATACATTCCCATTTCCCCCTCAATAAAAAGAAAATAAGAGCCAAGACAAGACTGACACACATGTGTAACTTGCAAAGATGAGCTGAAGGCCATCTGAGTAACTTGGACAAAAAGAAGCAGCAAATGCACTAGTTTTGATGCAGCACATGAACACAGAAACAAAGCACCAAAGCGGAAAGACTCTCAAAAGGCATTATACCAGCAGGCAAATTAACAGGGCTTTGGCAGAAATTCCCTCTGAATGCTACAAAGCAACAAAACCCATATAAAGGTCTAAGAAACTCTTTTGGATCTCAAGCACATACACCCACATTTGGCCCATTTTGCTAATTACAGTGTCTGCAACCCGTGCAACATCACATCTCCAGTCTCCCCTCCAGGCAATGTTTGTTCAAGTGTCTGGGGTTAGAGACAAAACCCTACTGGGGTGAGACATTCCCTACTGGTTCCTGAAGCACACAGGCACTGACAAACATAGCAGATTACGGGTATGCCCCCAAATACACTGATGCTGATCAAAGTAGAGTAGACTTTCTTGTGTCTATCATGCTGGCAAATGCTCTGCCAGGTTAAGAGAGGGGTTTGCAACCATTTATCAAAAGCTTACAGTAAATAACAGGTTACGTGTTCAGAACTGAGTTATTGTTGGTGCAGGGAGGTTAGAGAGAAACCAAGAGCATTTCTTACTGACTCGAACCAATTTAAGCTCAGATTTCCAGAGCTGTTATTTGTTAGCTGGGTGATCATACAAAGAAAGCTTCAACCTTGCAGGTAGCCTATTTGTAGTGATGGACTGAGGCTTATGTCTGTGGGCAGAAGGAGCTGAGAGCACTGAACAGTTGTAGGCCTCTGTCAGTGAGAGGACATAGGGTATAGAAAGATCTCTGCTTTGCCATATAGAAATATTCTTTGTCTCAGAAGAGAGTTGTTGCTGGGCTGCTAAGGAAAAGCTGCATTTGCTTCTTTTCATTAGAGAGAAAAAGTGGTTACAGTGTGGGATTTCTGAGTGCGTGCAGAGGAGGAGGAGACAGCATTACATGGTACTCCAAAGGTTTTAATGCATAACCAAAGATGTAATTAGAGCTACAAGATGTTTAAGGGACTACAAATGCAGAGAAGCATGTAGGCCCACATTCATGAGGAAGAAAGATTTTCCTGGGTAGGCCTTATCAGAATTTCCAAGTCCTCCCTGTCTAGGGAAATACACCAACATGAGCACAGCACCTCTCTGCTTCAGTGCTCTCTGCATCCTAAAGATGCAGAAATACCTTTGCAGAACTGGTCTTTGTGCTAAAGAACAGTTACAAGACTAAAAGGGGAACAAAAGTTTAAATAGGTTGTTGCAATTTCTGAGCCATTGGGATAGGCACAAAGCAAACACTGTTGGGGGAGGATTACAATCTACATTTGAATTCATGACAAATTTGCATTAAAAAAAAAAAAAGCATCTTTAAATAACTTTTTTCTCTCTCTTCCCACATGGGATTCTAGCCACAATCATCTAATAATTACATTATAGACATTCGCCATTCTGGGATGAACAGACACCGTCACTCTGCTCCTGCACTCAGCCTGGAAAGATCAATGTAAAGCAAACAAGGAAGGAACATACTTTAAACCACTACTCGAACTCAGTCCCTAAAGGAGGAGGAGTCACGTACCACTGTACAGACATGTGTCCTGAATACCCACTTAGTGCATGGCAGATATAATTACAATTGCAACTTGCGGAGAAGTTTGTAATTGTATTGTACCATGATTTTTCACTTGATAAACAGCAGACCTCAGCCTGCAGTGTTGTTAATCTAGCATCTTTATGAAAACAACATTTATTTTCAGAGAGATGGATATTTATGGGTGATAAGTGTTATTTGATCACTTTTGTGAAATTAAATTTAAGTTCATACTGCATGCTCTCCAAATTACTCCATAAAATCACACTTAAAGCAAAAAATATATAAATCATAGACAAGCTGATACAATCTTTACCCCTTAAAAGTACTGCATGGGTATTATTTAACCATAATGCATGCAAATCAAATGCAAATTAAATAGCAGTGGGTGTGGTGTATATGCAAATTTAAAACCCTACCTATTCCCAATTCCCCCTTCATGAACAGCCTACAGCTATAACTTTCACAATTTATGAGCTGTTCAGCTTCTAATACAATTTTTGTCGTTGTAATGAGGCAAAAATAATGGAAAAGGATACAAAGTCAAGCTACTACCATAGACCCCATTCAGGGGTTTGGCCACCCAAAGAATTCCTGTCCTGAACATGGACAAGCAAGGCATAGCATGGGCAGGTGCGGTAGATGTGGATATCCCCATATACAGAGGGCAGCTCTCTGTGTTTCCCAGCAGAGAGCTGAGACATTGAGGGATGGACTTCATACATGGAAGATAACACAAACTAACAGCTGCTGCACAGCTCCTTCCAGCAGCAAACAGGTACAACTAATCAAGAGAAAACCTGCAGCTACTGTATACCTTGCACCCACTGTGCCAATCTCCATCTCTCTCAGTGCCCTCAGATACAGCCCACTTCTCTGCAGCACAAATCGCTTCCGTCAGCAGCTCCCTATGGTTTCAATGCAATCTGCCTCTTTGTTTTCCATCAATAATGTGAAATGACAATTTTCATGAAGAGCAATCACACCTCTACTAGAGAGGATATTTTTATCTTCCAAAGGCTGAAATTCCTGGATTTATTATTTATAAAAGCCCAGGTACTTGCACAGAAAGCATCCTCTATTTCAAATTAAATGAACATTCTGGGGAGTCTTCACAACTAAGGTGTGACCTGTGCTTGGGGCACACACATTATGCAGGGGTCAGTATTCTGGAGGAAACATGATGCTTATCCTCCTTGCTGACCTACCTGCCACTGCCACAACACATCCAGCACTGAAGGAGGCATGCCCACATTTGAGTTGAGCCTTATGGATGAGTGTAGTTCATACCTAAGCCTCTCCAACACTGGTCCCAAGGGGTCATTTTCCATATGCTACACTGAGAAAGCATTAGAAGCATTCTCTTCCATCTTCTCCTGAAGTCCCCTGCCTTTGATTTGCTTTGGATTTTTCTTTTGAATCATTTATTTTAGTGTTCTCAGAAAGGCTGTTGGGACTTCCACCCTGTGACAGCCTCACTGTGTGTTCCTTGAAATTTCCAGCAGCTTGCTTTGCCTCCAGGGCCCTCACCAGGGAACCAAAACATCAGATTTAGTTGCAAGAAATGCGATAACAGAGGAGCTGTCTTCCAGACCTGGCAGACTCAAACTTAACAGAGGAGTTGTTCCTCCATCCTGCCATGGAAAGGGGTTTCCTTCACAGTTTCCAAAGCAATAGGATAAAGCAGTCCCAGAGTCTCTCCTTCACTTTTCTCCTTTCTATCTCTCATAACATAAAATGAATTTTCCTATTTTGCCAGTCCTATATTGGACTCACTACATTCGTCATCACAGCCTTTACCTGAGGCCATATCTATAGACATACCTTTCTTCTGAAAGCAGTTCTCCATCAGCACCCACAGTAAATCTAAAGAGCAAGCATTGGTATTTGCTGAGCAAGAGAAGGGGGGCACCATCCAGCCCCTCTGGGCACAAACACAAAACTCACTTCAGCCACAGCCTCTGGATCTCAGCCACCCCATGAATAGCAGAGACTATCCCACATAAAGCAGGAGAAGGGGAAAGGACAGAAAAGGAGGGTTTCCTAACCCCACTGACCGAGGACTTGGAGGGAGGATGGACTAAAATACACCAGGCAGATCAATACATCTGTCTGGTTCAGAGGTCCCTCAGGACTCCCAGCTGGAGCCCACCATTCACAGGTATGGTAACCAAGTGTATTTAAGTGTGGTTACATTTGCTATTTTCATTAGACATTCACTAGCCACCCAGCTCCTCATGTAGAAGGGACATTTAATATATGGAACAGAGACAAGCCTCAACAAACAGAGGATTCAATAATCAATTTTGGTTCTGAGTAAGCAGCTTCACAAGGCACAAAGGAGAGCCCTCTTTTAACTTCGAACTCAGTGAAGGCAAATCCTGTGTTCCTAGAGACTGAAAAGTTGCCTTTTCCTCTATGAACTCCTTTTGGAAATAGCACAGTTTCTCTGAGGCCAGAGTAGCCTGGAAATCTCTGCACCAGAAAAGATATTTGAAGAGGAAATCAAGGAAAAATATATCTCCGAGCACACTGTGTGTGAAACCCCATCTACTGCAAATAGAACACCCTAATTTGTGACTGCAGACCTTGGAGTAACACATCAAAGGCAGTGCCTGATAGTGCACTATTTGTGACTTGTCCCTGTCTGTTCTGTTCCAAGCTAATTATCCCTTCCTTGAGTGAAGAGAGAATAGTTTAATCTGTTTTTGCAAAGCTCATTCCATCAAATCAGTTAGCAAGGTACACAGCAATTTCACTGCTGGTAAAACCTATACCTGTGAACTGCTGACGACAGTGATGACATGTCTTAATATAATATATTCTGTTTTACAAACTCAACCAGTTCCTCCAAGGAAGGAAGAACAAAATGTGCAGAGAAACACTCAGCATACACCATGGCCATCTGGCTTGGCTTCCTCCCATCCACCTTCAGGTGCAAAAGATGGTGGTGAGCATTCAGAATACCCACTCCTTTTTCCCTACTGATCATAAAATCCTGCTGCAATTTTCCCTCTTCCCAATCTACTTTCTGCCCACGGGAGCACGGGATTTCCCAGCTTTGATGGTTACAGCTCGCCAAGACTGCTGTTGTACAGGATGTTATCTTCAGCTTTTCCAACACTTCATAATGTATGCTCATTCATTCTAGGGATTACATATCACACA
Source organism: Melopsittacus undulatus (assembly GCF_012275295.1). Lineage (NCBI taxonomy): Eukaryota > Metazoa > Chordata > Aves > Psittaciformes > Psittaculidae > Melopsittacus > Melopsittacus undulatus. Next base: position 30,570,121 of record NC_047535.1, read on the forward strand.
GCTTCACAAGGATAGCACACACAGCTTTTGGATTAGCAGGGTTATCCGCTATTTAGGAGTGTCTTAGCTTATTCTTAGCTTGGAAGGTAGCAAGTAGGAACAGCTCCTACCCGAGGAGTGGTCTCCTTGGAGTATTAGCAGTTCTGCACTTTGGGAGCCCTTGTTAGCAGTCAGCACTTATTTTATCAGCTGTTATTTAGGCTGCATCTGTGCTTTGGTCCCATGAGTCTGTCAAAGCAATAATGAACCTGACATCTCCTCAGCTGGCTGTGCATTTCATGGTTTTATAGCTTATTCCTCTATAGTGTCACTGTATACATGCACTTCATGTGGGCTGACCTTGAGAGATAAAGCTAGTGTTAGATATCTATGCCTGTAAGTCCAGCTCAGTCTTGGTGTCCCATTGATCCCTCCCCATGCTGAGCCCAGTCCAGGTCTGGCTGAAACTTGAGGGAAACCTCTGGCACTAGACCTATTTCTCTTCATCTTCATGCTTTTCTGATCAAGTAAGCTGTAGTGTTACTAAGCTTTTCCTATAAAAACAATCCTTCCCTATTTGGAAATAAACTTTAAGCAGTGAATTAGAGAACTACAGAAGATAGAGGGTCTCTAAAAAGGTTAGCCAGCCTGTTACCCCAATCCTGACAGAGGGACATATCTACTTAAACTGTTCCTGAAAGATCTTACTTAGGATATTCTGAGCATTTCCAGGAGTGAATCCTGCTGCACTTGTGTCTAGACATGATTTTATTATCTGCACAGTTTAGTCCTTGCACAGGTTTTTATATAAATTGTAGCTTCACAAAGTGAATCAAATTAAAGACCATCATTATTAGCATTAAGCCAGTGTGTAAAATACACAAGACACTGTCAAAACAGATTGGGAGATTTTTTTGTCTGCACTTTCTAGTCTGAAAAGATTCCAAACGATACAATGCAAAACACACACTAAGTTGGAAAGTATCCTATGGGGAGAAATAATGAATAAAACAATTTGATGCCTTTCCAATCTGACAAAACAAAGAAACGTTCTGAGCAGTCGTTCTCAGGGATAAAAATCATTCAGCTTTTCATTATATGTGTTAATTCATGCTTTACATACTTTAAAAAAACAGCAAATTTTTAACTTGAAAACCTGCTATTACATCTCACTAGGAGTGTCACTCATGCAATATACAAAGAAGCACTGGTAGATCTAAGAGCCAAGGATAGTGCATTTGCCGTTACTACCAGCACTTGCTAGTTTAATACGGAACAGTGCCTTGCCAAATAATATTTTTTCTAACCAGAGATGGCCATCTCCTTTCTAACCACAGCTCTGGACTTGGTGACATCAGTGGAAGGAATGTCTTAGGACATTTGGCTCTGCCACCTACAAGGATATCCAGAATACTAAAGTATAGTTTGTTAAGCCAGCTGCACCCAGCTAAGGAACAAATGCAGATTTCTCTCTATAGAGTCCAGTAGGGCAGAGACAGGCCAGACCCTCCGGGGCTCAGAAACTGGAAACCATGAGGACATCACTTCTGGAATAACATTGTCCTAAATCTTCTCAATCCACAGAAAATATTTCTTCCAACTGTGCCATATGTCAAATCAGGTCTGAAGCAGGTTGCTCATTCTGCAACATCACTAAATAGAACAGAAATGGGGGGGGAGGGGGAAGCCCAGCACTCTAGCAGCTGACTGCAAGATCAGATGCCAATAAAACCAGTCAGACTAAACAGGATTTCAGTTTGGTTGTTGTATTTAGTTATGACTGCATCACTGAGACATGATTCAGTGATGCTTTTGACTCTTGAAAAGATAGCTCTTCAACCTTTGCTTCTTGTCATCAGAAAGTCTTAATTCACACTCCAGGATATATTTTAGTATGAGCCAGACAAATGAAGAGGAGAGGTTAGCTGGTTTTTAGTTTCAGATGCAGAAAGCGTTCTTGCATTGAATAAGCAGAATTAAAAGTAGAAATTAAAAACAAACAAAACCAACCAGACAAGCTGGAAAAGAAGATATCAGCTGATCGACAGCATATTCTTCTCCAAATAAGAAGCCTCCTGATTCTCAAAGACATTACAGATCACCTGCCTACCACCATGTGAAAACTTCATATAGAGGCATTAAGCTATAGAAAACTGTGTAAATCATTATCTGGATTTTCTTATAAGGCAGACATCTTTTGCATCGTACTTTCAATACAAAATTAGAAACCTTCACTACAAATGTAGCACACCATTGAAATAACTACCAACTAATGGAAACAGAACAGAGATTAAACTATACACCAGCCCACTTGAGAACAACTGAAACTGGTTTGCCCTGCAAAGAAGCCTCAAACTGTTCTAGTCAGTCAATCCAGCCAGCCAGAAATTAATCGCGTAATATCTTCTTTTGCTTAGGGAGCCTCACCCCGTCTATTCCCTTTATACTCACCAAGGTCACTCTATGAATCTGTAAGCCAGCAAAATAAAAAGCTGTGGAGAAGTGTCAGCTTATTAATCACGTACATATGGCTCTTCCCGGAAAAGAAGCTTTCACCTACAAGCACACTGATGTTTCTGTTCTCTGTTCCAGCTAAGTCCAGCCCAACACACATGCCAGACCATTAGAAGTTCTAAAAATAATAGATTAAAAATTAGTCATTACGGTGAAAGAGATTGATGGCTTTCCTGCCTGATAAAAGTCAGTGAAGAATAAAAATACCCTCCTCTAAACAGAAGTAAACCATACCTTTTCCAAAAAAAAAAAAAAAACAAAACAGGTAAGATAGAAAATAAATGTTCAAACAAGTCTTCAAAGCGCTTCTTTCAATGACAGTTTCTTCAAGGTTTTCAAAAGCTGATCCTTGATCTTGAAGATTCTTACACCTGTTCTTCTCTTACTACGTCCCTACTACCTGCCAAAAGCATCACATTGGCTAACACCCTGTATGTTGCACAGAGGGATATGGCCCACGGAACACTACAGATAGCTCTGCTAACACAAAAAGATGTTCTTGTGATCATCACCATGCTTACATCCCTGAATCGGTCTGGAGCCTTTGATACAAAGATTGAAGAAACTGCTGTATGTACCAGAAGTAGACAGTTCATCCTCAACATAATTGCTATCGTTGGTGTCCAGCAAACCTAAGACAGGAGACAAGGTCTGTTCTGCCTTCCTTGAACAGCCCATAGGCATTCACATAATCCTTCCTTCTCTCTATTAATTATGCAAAATGACTGGAAAATCTGGAGAGGTATTGCAGGCCTGGTTTGCCTACAGTCTGTGGATGAGAGACAATATCCTCATAATCCATGGATAACAACCATTGACTTTAAGAACATGCCAGAACACCTCCAGGAAAATAGCTCTTGGAGAGGAGCAGATGGCTTGAAGTGAATCCAAGCAAGGCTGAAGTGAATGAATCCAAGCACAGCCAAAAAAGCAGGATGAAAGGAAGGATCTCTTTAACAGCTCATGGAAACATCCTCTCCAGCTCTATGGAAAAGCATGGTTACCACATTTGTCAAAGCTGTGCCTTGGGTCTGACACCTTGAAAAGTCTGGCTGCTTAAGTGGCATCAGTAATCCATGAAATTGTCACCTGTGGGCTGGATTATAACAACTCAACCTGTTTTGAAGCCCAATTTGGGAGCTTGTACACCAGCTTCAGCTGGTTGGGAATGGGGAACAACTGCTTCTTCTACAGCTTATGTTGCCAGGGGCATATCTGGTTTGTGCTCAAGTCTTTCCCAGAGCTTTCCCAGCCAGCATTTGATGCCAGCTTAAGGCCCTGGTTCTATTTTTCAAAGCAATTAGTGTCTCAAGTCCCAACCACATCAAAGTCTGAACTTTTATCCATGAACCCCCAAAGGCATCTGTGCTCCTCTGAGGGGGCATAAAGCACACAAAAAAGCAGGTAGTAGAGCTGCGAAAAAAACACGCCATTCGCTATCAATAGCTATGGAATATTTTCCTAGGGGAGATCAGGCAAAACCAGATTCTGGTGCACTTCAGGCATAATGTTTTTAAGGTGAATTTATTTCTTGGCTTTAACGTACAACTCAGATACCTGTTTCATTCCAAAACTCTTCCCAACTTCCTCATCATATCAAATGTCACAAACTTCTACTCCCCTTGTGAAGAACTGGAAGATACTCTACAAAGTTCATTAGACACCCAGCACTGCCACAGACCATGCCTACAATGTACAGATGCTCTGACAGTTCAATACCCTTACAAAAAGTATGGAAAAGCAAGAGCAGGAAGAATATGCTGGATATAACTTAGTCTGTGCTTCAATCCACCCTTCATACTTTTTTTGGTGACACACCATATCAGTTAAAAACAATTTGCATCTGGTACACACCTTCTCACATCCAGAGGTTTTGCAGCTTCCTGATGTGAATTATTTTATTCATTCCTCTTATGAATCACAAGTAGATTTGGGAAGCTTGTTATTTACTCCTCATCCAGCTCAACAACCTTGCGTGGCTGACTGTTGTCCAGGGCAATGTTAGCTTACCTCATATACCAGTGTGCAGGAAGACTGATTTGTGTCCAGTGTTGACTAGTGGAAGTACCAAGTTTATTTGCATTGAAAGAAGTTGGTTTTCCAGCTCACCATATATTTAACAATTACAAAGGGACAGTCTTTTGCAGATGGATATGAGTTTATACATGGTATGTGTGTTAAATTGACTTCAAAATGCAGTTTCTTCAGGAACCACATTTTTTCACAAGGCTGCTTTCACCAGCCTCAACCATTTTCTTCCCATATTGTTCCCCTCCCCAGAACATCCCTGTCCCACTGAACATTTTCAGCATTGAGTCCTGCTAACAGTAGATGCAGTTATCCTGCTCTTCCCACCAAAATCCATGGCATCATTGCTAAAAATGCTCTTGGAGTAGCACAGGCAATCCCTTCAATTCATCATATTCTGCCCTTTTGCAGACAAGATTAAAGACCTTTCAGTAATTAAAGATGGAATGGTGTCATTGAAAGGTACGTAGGGTAGCTGGGGAAGGTGAGTTAGCCAAGTGACACATCTATGATTCTCTTGTCTCTTCTGACCTCTTGTTCTGAAGGCTACTGTTTGTAAATCAAGATTAATGAGAAGAAAAGCACTTAAGTGCACCTGATCATAAATCTGGGAGAGTTAGTACACTCTCTGACAAGATTAATATGTTTTATATCTGACACTGTCTGTGTATTGCTCCATGTTCAATATATTACAATCTCAGACCTGAAAGTGGAGCATGAATTTACTTGCATTTGTTTACAGCTCTGTATCCGTTGTCATTCCTCTTGAGACTGCTTTCATTATGAAAAGAAACATTAACATGACTCCAGTACAATTGCATGTAAAACAGCATATTGGCAAAAAGCCACTGAAGAGTGTTGTTGGTTAGACCATTAGGACAACAAGTTGGGAATTTTTTGAGGAAACAGATCAGAAAATGCCATTTCATCTAAGTCAAAACATTTTGTATGTAAAATTTATTACTTTGCGAAAAAAAAACCCATAATCTAAACTACTTGTTTTAATATAATTTCACTTGAAACAGACTGCATTTCATACAGACCTGCTTTCTTCTTTTGAAATATGTAATGATTAGCAAATACTCCTGTAAATTTAAATAAGTCTGAACTCAAACTGCAGTAATTGCTTTTTACTGAAATGCATCAAGTGAGACAGTTCCATCCTCCAAAATTCCCCCACCTAAGGAAAGAAAATTGTTGAAATTTTTGTTTTATGCCTTCATCTGACACAAAAAAAAATGTTTTTCAAATCCTGACTTTCTCATAGATTAGGAAAACAATCCCTACTGAGCCATAACAGACACACAAGCCCTGTGAGAAACTGTAAACATGCTTGGAGCAATTCCTCAGCAGATCTTCAGATGTTCTTGCCCATGGTCAGTGAACAGACATGGTGATGAACAGTTCCTTGGTGGTCCGAACACACCCAGGATCAGCATCAGACACTGCAGAGAAAGCTCTTTTGTGCAACAGCTGCACCAGTGACAGTGGCAGTATGGTGTAACACATAACTAAGGCAATACCATCCAACCAATCCCATGCAGCTGAAGCAGCACAGAGCAAGGAGAAATGGGATTCTGCCCATTGAAGGAACTCCTCACCACCTGCTTCCTCCCCATTTACACCTCCAGAAGCCACTCCTGCCTTGCTGCTGTGGCCCCAGTTAGCTACCCCAGGCATAATGGGCAGGTGATACATCTCCTCCCATGGCCTGTCCCTTCTTCCAGGACTGTAAGTTCACAATCATGGGCAACAGACAAATAGCTCCTGTCCCCTTCTGAATCAAAATCAGAGCTAGAGAGTCATTAGCAGAGGCCATCAGTTTTATTTCTCTGGAGAGCAACATATGGGCATAGATTATCCATCTTTCAAAACACTCCTCTAATTCAGGTCATAATTCCAGTGGCCTCCAGGCTGAAATGCCATGAGAAGCACATGCATGATAGAAGCTAATTTCACTCCTAGGTCCCACCTCTGCTCACAGTTCCCACCCTTACATGGTTTGATTCTCCTTTGCACACACAGCCACGCTCTCAACAGTTCCTGCCCTCTGCGACAGCATTTCCTGAAGTCAGCAGCCTACCAAAAGTTGTCTTCTCATTATATTTCGTGTTCTGCAGTGCCACTGTCACCTCCTCCCACCACACCATATGTTCCTCATCTCTTCCCTGCTAAGCAGTCTCTGGTCTCTGAAATCTGACAGCTGAAATGACCTGCCCCTCCTTGGCCCCCTGTTCTGTCTCAGCAGAAGTCAGTTACTGCAGTCAGAATGCTCTGCTCTCCTCAGGCACCAGATCCATACCTGCAAATGAAGGTAAAGGCACATCCTCATTCCCAGCCTTGATCTACTCCATCTCCTGATGCTGTAGGATTTCTGGGACACAGAGGTCTGTTATTTGGCTGTGGAGCACTTAAGCAGTGCCTTGCATCTGATTGAGGTCACTGGGTGCTTTCATAATGCAGATAGCTAAACTGTTCCCATATTACTACTGGCTAGCCATTTCTAAAGCTTTTTTGTCACCAGCACCACTGAAAAGCTTCTAACATCATATGAACTTTCAAGACTCAAGGTCAGAATCTTACCCATAAACAAACCAGTTTCATGAAACCCTGTTCATGCTCTGACTCTGTAGCTAGGACTAAAGTAAAGTCACGTTTTCTAATCTTCCACACTATAAAACATCCAGCAATCAGAGGCTTATTAGCAGATAATGATCTACTTTCTACCCACCAGCTATTTGCAAAGATCATCCACTCTCCCTGTCTGAAGTACCGTCAGGGCTTCTCCATAAGTTCACTCCATTTATCATTAGGGGGATTTACACTGTAAACAGGACAGCTGCATTACTAAATCTAATTACACCCTGAGAAGACAAAGCACCGTGCACCTACACTTTGAACTGGAATTAGAAGTCCAGGTAGAACAGACGAGAGGCTTTTAATTAAACAACGTCAGTTACCTTTCACAGAAAGCCTACGATTTAATTTAAGCACACACACAGGAAGAACAGTAGGTCAAGCACCTTCCCCATCTTGTGAACCTCAAGCCTAGTGGCTGCCAAACACGACACAATCGTTTCTGACCACCTGCCTCACATTTCTCTGCAGAGGTACCTCATCCTCTTTTTGGCTTTCTTTCCTTTAATTAGGAGTAAGGGAAAGGTTGTAGTGACTTCATAGCATGTCAGATTTAATCTGCGTAAGACCCCACCACATGTTGGGGGTGTGTGTGGCAAGAGTTTTTAATAAAGGATTACAGGATGCACCTGCTGTGGCTGAAATATTGTGAGCTTTGTCTGAGCTCTGGGAGGCCTGCAATAGGTCATCTTTGACTTGAACATTCATTACATATCAACCTTTGGTGCTGGGATGGAGTTGGAAGCATGGTGATGATGCCAGCTGACTTAAATTGCTAAAGAAGTGATCAGGTTGTTTGCACGAAACAAGATAAGTGTTTGTCTTAAATGGCTGTTTCAAAGATGGGCAGAATTCCTTCGCCCAAGAAAACATATTTTTGTTGTTCCCAGATGTCATCAGATAATGACTTTTACGTCAACAAGTTAATTGCAAAATCAAAGCTATGCAAATGTATACTGAACTACACTCATGTATTTCCTACAATTGCTTCAAATTTAATGTAATGAAAAGAGTGTTTTGCAAAGGAATATTGCAGATGCCAGGAAAAATTAATGCTGTTTCTGAGCATAACTGTCACCCAGCCAAATGTTTTGCCAATTCTTTGCTTGCCCTTAGCTTGCACTACTTGTACTGCTCCTTGCTCACATCTTTCACAGACTATAGGACACAGAGGGTCAATTGCTTTCTTCACCTGAAGGCGTTCAACCCAAAGCTCACTAGCATACACCTTTGCCATTTGGTGTACGTGAACGGGACAGGCACCCCCACTCCAGCCAGCTGAAGCAGCTCTGTGGTTGGAAGGAACATTAAAAATCATCTAGTTCCAGCTCTCCTGCTATGGGGATTTTGGGGTTTTGAGGTAATTTTAACTAAGATAATCTCACCTTAGACCATTATTGGCACTTGCAGCTACACAGCCTGGTTCAGCAACCCTTACAAACACCAAGCAGCAGCCAGCAAAAGAGCAGTTAACCAGACCACTTCACCTAAGTATTCTCAGCAGTAGGGCTGCAGAGCTGGACCAAGTCTGTCTAGGAAACAACCACCTTTGGAGTGTTTAAATATCTCCTTTTTAATGAATCACTTGTCAGTTCATTGCTCACAGCTGCCAGTGTGTACCAGACTATTTACTGCATCCAAGCCATTTCCATTCTAATGGTACACAATAGAAGAGAAAGAGACACTCAAAATACACAGAGCAGTGACAAGTGTTAATAGGGCTGCTATCCTGCTTTAAAGCAATTCTATTAACACATTATACTGCAGCTGAGGGTAATTATTTCCAAGGGAAATGGTTTTTGCAACCATGAGCCATGGTAGGCTCTCATAATGGTGATTAAATTCACATGTGACTAATATACAGAAGACATTAACTGAAGTTTCAGGATTTATTAAGATTTGCAGAGACATCTGCAGAGTCACAGAAGACAGTCTCCTTGGGCTGGGGGAACAAAAAAAAACAAAGAAAGAAGGGCTCATGTTGTCATATATAGCTAAAGAAATTAATTTCAGATTTTCAGTAATATATTTTAAAGTAATATCTCTGCAAATCTGACATCTTGTGAAGAAAATAAAAGGGTTTTTATTCGTAACATGCACTAAAATATCACATTTTGCCTTCAGTTAACACAACTTCAATCTACTACTGACTACCAAACTAAGTTAGAAACTTAGTGGTGGTGGGGATAAAAAAAATAAGGATCATCTATATTTACTGCTTCTCATCTGGCATTGTCTGTCTCTTCCTTACTGCAACTTGGTGGCAGCACAACATTGTGCATTCAGTACTTCCCTGTCATGCAAATAAACAAAGTACTGGAAAATATGGGATTCTCCTTGTTCCTTCGCAGCATCCAACTGGCTAAGCCAGTGCTGGAGACTGATTAAAGCCAGCAGCTGATCACTCCACCATTGGAAAGCCTCCACTTCTGTCTCTCTCCTGACACTGGGCTCACCACTATATGCCAGTCTGCCTGCGTTCAGCATTCATTTACTACTGATCCAAATCGGTCCCAAAAGGGACTATAAACAGGGCAGACTGCGAAAGTGTCAATACAAGTTATGCTGTGCCATACACACTGCAGCATTAAAATGTAAAAGCTTTTCCTGCTTCATAAATAGAAGTCCTTCCATGGATTTCCACAGTGACTTGATGTGATCTCTACAGTCAGAAATAAACAAGAGCAGCACCAGTAAACTGAATCTTCCCACATGCTCTCAGGATGACTCTGTTGTGTCAGGATGGCATCTGGTTGCAGCTGTGGAGCAGTTGGCAAACCTTAAGCCTTTCCTTTATGGGAAACCATGCTGCAGCACCTGTCTGTAAGGACCAAATGCTGTCAGGAAGAGCTTTCCCCACTGCACAATAATGTTCCATAATGTTACCATAAATGTTCCTGCAGAACAAAATATGCTATTTTGAAAGGAAAATCACTTCTCATCTAATTGTGTCCATGCAACAGCAGTGCAGGAGGCTCTAACGAGTAACTCTCCATTGCCTTTTGATTTTGTGCTTATACACAGCTTGGATATAAGAAAGGGAAGGGAAATGAGAACAGAAGTGAGGAAAGTTTAAATCTACCTTGTGGGATGAAAGAATATAGAAGTAGCTTTTATGGCACAGCCAAGTTTTCTACTGCATATCCCGTAATGCCTTGCGGTAGCTGCACACAGTCAATATTTGATAGACAAGTTGGTAAAGCATCTTACATCTTATGTTACTTACTTATTACACAGCAGACTGAGAGTTGCAGGCAGGCAGGCTACAGGTCTCCACACCAGGCAAACACTGTGGTCTGGCTTCTCCTTTGGACCTTGGGGACAGAAAAGGAACATGGCTTCTTAGTCCTTGCTGTCATAAGCAGTAAAGCAGGGAAGGATGCAATTGCTTTCAGACATCAGTTGAAAACCTTTAGGCTCCATCACTCATGAAGAATTTCTGTTGATAAACATGCACATGAGGATATCCACTGCATTTAAGAGATAATCTGCATTTATTCAACCATCTTGTCATTCTTTGTATGTAACAGCCTGCAAATGGCTCTCAAATACAACCTCCATTGCAGAACTCTGATTTAACAGCAGAACAAAATCCAGAATTTCTCTCAAGCAGCTGACCCTCTCTCCTAGTCTCCTGCTTGGCCACTGCCTGAAATCTACTGAGAGCTCATCAGGACACTTACAGACTTGACAGAGAAAAAGGAAAAATAAATGTTTGACTTCGTTATTCACCAAATATTGATTTTCCCTAGATTTGAGTATATAATGAAACATACCCTTGAAAGTACTGTGTGGTGGCAGAAAATGTTGAGAAAGGAAAGAATTTAGCATTTCAGAGGCTACATAGTCATTTATACAGCTACTCATCAAGCAACAAGGGCACCTTTGGCAGGCTCAATAAGGTCATTCTATCATTAAAAAAAACCTCTGGAATCTCCAAAGCAATCCTTGAATTGAAGCTTTCCAAAGAACAAAAATGCAGTTGGAGAGTATAGAAAACATTCCTGCCTGCTTCAGAGTTTGTCTGACAGAATGTAATTCTACATACCTATGGATCGCCAGATCAATGACCCAGGAACAATAACTCTGTTGAAATATTCTTGACATGGTGAACATTAATGGGTCTTGGAATAGGCCCATAGGGTCTAACCCATCAGTGCACCTGCAGCAATTCAGTGGACTGTAGCAACTCTAAAACTGCCATTAGTCCATTAAAAAGATACGTCTACAGATGTACTTCTCACTAAAGGGGAAGCAAAGTCTGCTTTGATTTGACATACTGAAATAGCTTCGTCAGAACTACTAACTAAAATATCTTCGAAGGTGTTTACAGGGGCTTTAGATGGTGTTGAAAACCACATTCCTTTTATATGCCACAACTACAGAACTCCAATGGGATGTTTGAATGGATAAACCAAGATTTCACTGATTAAATAATGTCAGCACAACATAGCACAATCTTCCCACACAACCAAGCCAGCCTCCCCAGTTTGCAACCATTAGGGACTTTTCCCAAAGGGACCATGTCTAAAAGGGACTGAACTTGTCACATCATTGCTCAGTGCCAGAGCCTTGTTTTGATGTGATAGACAACTGGTTTTGACATGCCCAAGCCTCTTTTCCTACCCAAGAGGAAAGACCAACAGCTACAGCTTCCAGTTTTCACCTAGTTCAAGCCCATCAATATCTTCTTCTTTTCCAACACTTTCAAACACTTTATTTCAAACACTTTCAAGTACGCTTTTAAACACTTCTGCTCTTCTCTGCTTTTCCCTTGACAATGTGTGATGTTCTTGGTTGGTGGAGTGGAGGAGCAAAGCTTGGGAAAGGAAGATTGACCAGACCCATTGACAGCCAATGTGCCAAACTCACCTGAGGGCCAAAACAGTTGCACTAAAATGACTTCTGTCTCAGCAACCTGTCACTTGTCCCCTAGTGATTCACAGATCATCATTCCTCATCATTGCTTGTTAGGGAAGGAACCCAGGGTAAAGAACTTTATGAAGGTCTTTATGACCTTCACAGAAGACAGCCTGTTGTGGTGAGGAAGATAACCTGGTGGGTGGGCAAGTGGAGAGGAGCAAGGACACAAGGGAGAAAAGATAAAACAATGACAACCTTTTGAGGGTTTCTCTGCAAAAATACTTGCAGATATTTGTATAGAACCTTTCTAAAATGAAAACTAAAATATTGATACATTCATCATAGATAAACATACTGTACCACAAATGCAGCTTTGTGAGCAGTCATGAAAGACATAAACAGCTCCAAAATCTTCCTCTTGCAGAAGCTCCAGCACTCCAGACCTGTTCTGTTGCTTGGCTTAATTTTCAATTATGAAAAATAAAAGCTTTTGCTAAAAGGACATAACTATCCTTGTGCTTCATAAAAGAAAGTTCTTTTTTTGACATGATTACCCCAATCTAATTAAAAATTATGCTTGTCGCATCTTGGAAAATTAAATGTCTTCACAGAGGGCAAATTCTATCATTTGGAGAGGTCACAATAAATTACTTATAAACAAGAAAATAAATATTAATTCCTGCTGTAAGTACAAAACTCTTTACAACCTAATTAAAGAGCAAAAATCAGCATCCTGAAGTGACTCAGAGATGCTTCTCACTTGCACACTCTGTGTGCTTACGTGAGCAACTCAACACATTTGGGAAAGAGATGGAAAGCACAAAAGGAATAATATAAAAGACGAGAGACAGGATTTTGTGCAAATGCATTATGAATATAAATACACCCCAACACCAGAACAGGGAGTGCATCATTATTGTTGAAGCAGGGGGATTGGTTTTCTTGTCATTCAGCATCAAAAATCAATGCTCAGAATTCTTTTCTCATGACACTGTTACAATTCATAAATTATTAACTGGAGTCTTTTGTAAAAAGTTCCTGTTTACAAGGTTACTCTGTAAGTTAAAATGTTTGTTTCCCCACAAATCTCTACTGTAAAGCATCTGTGGGTATATTTACATGATGAAGTTGATAGATTTGTATTTTGACAGTACATCTGTCATATTTGCTTCATGTGTCAAGAGGTCAGGTGTGCACTTGGTGTTTTCAGGTGGCTCATTAGTGTCCTGTGGGATATACTACCTTGTCTGCTTTACTTTAAGTGACAAAGAATGTTCTTTTCAGCCCTTGCTGCAAGAATTCACATCCCTTTGCAATTGCTTGTATGTTCCTACTGTCACAAGGTAGGAATGAATTCGTAGCACACATACAGAGAAAACGTCAAGGGACAGAGCACCATGCGGAGAGAGAAAGCTCAATACTTTCACACACCCTCTGATCAATCTGAGCTGCCAAGGGTGCAAAGTATGCCCATGGCCTCTTCTTTACAGGACCCGAAACACATATTTAGACACTCAGCACAATTCGCACTGTTTCTGTCAAATAAATGTTCTTTAACCAATGCCAACAAGCCATCAGCTCACTGTTAACTGATCTTGGACATTTATGCTCTCTATAGGGGTAAGGTAGCTCCACTGGCTGTGAAAACCATGGGCTAAAACAGAATGTAGTTTTTCCGTTACTTTCCTAAGACTGTGTAAAAGTTACTAAAACCAGCAGTACTATTCCTCTAGTCTTCCTGCAATATTCCTTGCAGATTTGCTAATGCCTCCTGCTGTTTATGGGCACATCTTCCTAAGACAGACTAGAGAATATCATTGTGCATTCATCTGGACCTGTGTGAACCCATCAGCTCCAGGAGTTTCATATGAATCCAAGTGACAGCAAAGATTAGTCCTGCAAATACCAGCACTCTTTTAAAAAGCACCTATATTATTTGCTGGGACTTAGAGTAATGTATTTTACATTGATTTTACCACTGTAGTAGATTACTCTGTGGGACACTTAATTTAAAGGGTAAGCAAACAGCTGACAGTTTTGCTGGCAAATCACTTGTTCCAGTGAATGTTAAGCAATGGGTATATTTGTCAAAAAATTTGGTAAAGAAAAAAATTATTGGGTTTCTGTAAACTTGAAAATCATTCATTTCATGAGCTTGGGTGGGTCTGCATATCATTATACAGCAGACAGATTCTGTATGTAATTTTTTGTTGTCTTCTAGGCTACTTTTCCACTATTGCAGTTGTCCTCATCTCTTCCTCATGGTGCCTGATGGAAGCATTGTAGATGTCCTTTAAGGTGCATGACAATGATTTTTCCATTTATTGTGGCTCTCTGATGTCTCAGGCTTACAGAGGCCACAGGTCAACAGTCCTTGGAAAGTCTATGGAATAACCCTTTGTAATAATCATAGAATCATAGAATAGTTAGGGTTGGAAAGGACCTTAAGATCACCTAGTTCCAACCCCCCTGCCATGGGCAGGGACATCTCACACTAAACCATGTCACCTAAGGCTCTGTCCAACCTGACCTTGAACACCACCAGGGATGGAGCATTCACAACCTCCCTGGGCAACACATTCCAGTGTCTCACCACCCTTACAGTAAAGAATTTCTTCTTTATATCCAATCTAAACTTCCCCTGTTTAAGTTTTGACCCATTACCCCTTGTTCTATCACTGCAGTCCCTAATGAAGAGTTCCTCTCCAGCATCCCTGTAGGCCCCCTTCAGATACTGGAAGGCTGCTATGAGGTCTCCACGCAGCCTTCTCTTCTCCAGGCTGAACAGCCCCAACTTTCTCAGCCTGTCTTCATATGGGAGGTGCTCCAGTCCCCTCATCATCCTCGTTGCCCTCCTCTGGACTTGTTCTAACAGTTCCATGTTCTTTTTATGTTGAGGACACCAGAACTGCGCACAGTACTCCAAATGAGGTCTCACGAGAGCAAATAATAATATAGAGTATCTTCGGGCAAAGTTCTCTTACCAGTGATCCCTTGTTATTCTTCTGGCACCCTGTTAGAGATCATCTGTGGGACTGGATGAACCTTGTCCCTTTTGGCTTTATTTTCATGTCTGAAGCAAGCCTTCCCTCTACTCAGAAGAGTCAGTAAGAAGTTTCCTGACAGGAAAGTGTATCCACCCACAACCTTGAATTGCAGAGAACACGAATAAGGACTCCATAACCAACAGCAGTGCATACACTAAAGAGCAGAAGAGACATACCGGACTCCTACAATTCATATGTGTTTGTGTAAATGGCCTTACCAATCTGTGCAAACTCATGTCAGTATAGTTTGTCACTAAGAGAAACTACTCCAGTGAGCAGACAAAATACTTGTCTTCCTACTCCTCTGCTGAGAAGTCTTCAATGACTAAATACCAAGACCAAAGTGGAGTCAGTTCCACAAAGTTTCCCTCACAAACATAAAAACCTTTTATACCCTAAATGAAGAAGTCACTGCTAGTACTGGGTTATCCAGTATCCCTAAATAACCACTGCTTGGCAGAAACAATGCAGGTTCTAGCTGAGGCAGGCAACTATACACAAGAGTTAATGTATCTTTAAAAGCTTCTGCCCCCAGCTGCAACCCTCATGGCTGTATATACCTCATACTTCATACCTCACTTTACTCCATCTATCCATACACCATGACTAGGTATGGTACCTACATTTCAGATGAAGACCAATATCTTGTCAAGATGCACCGCTTAATCACTTGTGATCTGACCATGCCTTAGATAGGTACATTCTAAACTGACAATGTTATATTGGCTAGCAGAGGTAAGTCTGAACTTTATTCCCAGAAAGATGCACAAAAGCTTCATACACAAATCTCTTTCTCCATTGTATGTTAAGGGCAAGAAGACTGAAGCCAGAGTTGACTTTCCACTCAGCCTCCTTCATGTCTGCCCACATTCATTACCAAGACCCATCTTGCTCTATCAAAAGACAAGTGTCATTTCATAGGCTTGAACCTCCACGTTCAGTGTAACTTGTAGTGATTTTTCCAGCAATATTTAATCAACTATCATTTTGTGTAAAGGATTGTAATAACAAACTTTCTATCCATGCTACCGAAACTCTTCTTTTGAGTGCATGTAATTTCTATTAGTATTAATGGGAATGTCACACACTTATACAGGACAGAAGGGACCCTGAAGTGTTCTAACACAGTATTAATTTCTCCTGGTGGGTGACTTTATCCTCATAGCAATAATAAATATACAGTGCTTTATAAAATGAAAAAGGACTCTTGAAGGTTGGTACAGGCTGTTATTCTAACCTGTTAGCTGTGTGAATTTTCATCAAAATTAGAAAAATCTGGTAACAGACCTTTACACAAGGTTCTAGACTCTAAAGTACAAACTGCAAACACTGCCTAGGCACTTCTTTTAAAATAACTATTTAACAGCAAAAGACACAAATAAAATCTATTGGAGATATGCAGCTTATCCAACAAGGCAAAGTCATCATCTGGAAAAAAGCCTCCAACTTTTACCATTGCCTACATAGTCCTGCTTTTGCAAAGGGCATCTAGATGCTCAAATAAACACTAAGGTAACTAAAGTGAAAAATACACACATTCCATGTTTTCAGATGTAGAAGTCTCATTTCCATTCAATGAGAATCCCTGCAGCTGTGACCTTCAAAAACATCCTCATGAACTCAATATAACCAGCATAGTCCAAGGTGAGCAGATCCATTCTGTTTCTGCCCAGAATTGTTACCACAATGAAGTGCCTGGGGACACCACGCTGCAAAAAGCAGTCCTTTAAATGACATTACTACAGTTTAGAGGTATTTATCCTAAATAGTTAAAACTTTGTTATAGGATCATTTATATTTCATTAGATACAGAACCATCTATTGTTAAAACAGAAACCTTAACTGTTCTCTTACCCCAGGGTCTGTTCAGTCTGTTCAGTCTGTAAGCAAATTGTTAGTCTTCAAAGACATTTTTTGCTGTTGTAGGTTTATTATGAACTAACCCTTGAGAAAATTTACAGCAAATGTAGAAACTTTATTCACTCTCTTTAGGTACAAATTCTAACACAAATTCTTGAAGATAGCAGACTTAGGGGTAAACGGAAAATGGAGAAAATCTATCATGGATTTAACAGAGTTGTAGAAGGGAAACCTTGCAGAGATTTCTATTAACATAATTTATTTTCAAGAAAATACCATGTATCTAGTTTGATCTATATATCAAAGCATTTATTTTGATACTGCAGATATTTCCCAGTTTAATTGGAGAATATATAGATGGTGGTAAGAAAACTGCTACAGAGTGAACAATGGCATTTTCTGTTCAAAATGAGATGGGATAGAGCTTCTTCACCAGTCAGTCTTGGTAGTGTTCAACCATAACATTGCAAAGAGACACACAGAAAACCTCAGCACAGGGGACAGGCAGCCTCTCATGACCTCAGCCTGGGAAAGTAGCAGTGAGTGACATTCAACAGCACAAACTTCAGGGCCACTCTCGAGGTAGAATCAGTAAAAACATAGGCAAGGAGACATGAGCTTTAAAAAAGCAAGCCTAGAATATTAGTCAAACACTCACTGACTGTGAATTGCTAGAGTGATGTGGCTATGAAAAATGCAAAAGCAACTTAGGCTGTGGAAAGTGAAGTATTCGCAGCAGAGATGGAAAAGTGCTAACGACACTCTAGAAAACTGGCAATGGCAGATGTCAAATAAAGTGCATAATTCTGGCAATCCTTGATCAAAAAAAAGATCTACCTAAATTGCGAAGGATGCAAAGAGGACTACAAATACAGGCAGGGTGAAAAAGGAGATGAAGAGGCCATGGTTATTTTATGCCTACTGAAATGTCACCCAGGTGAAGGAAAATACATCAGGATTATCCTAATGAGGGAAGAAAAGAACACAGTTAAGAAGTAAGATATAAATAGGACATTAGTCAGTTTGGCTGATTGATACAATAATAAATCATCAGAGAAGTGTCTGCAATAATTTTTGTTAGAAAACATGGCAAAATATTGCTGCTTTTAGACCAAGAGGATTGCTTTCTGAACCACACTAGGAGACAGTGCCTGCCCAAACAACAGCCTGGACATGATGACCCACAGAGTCTAGTCCCATAGAACCTTAACAGTGGGATGCAAAGTGTGGTTTCCAAGAGATTAAAAGTATGCTGTTTACAAAAAACACTCTTCCAGAACAAGTAGATAAACAGAAACCAAGCAACTTACATAGAGAACACATCAAGAATCTGGGATGCTGATCTCTTCTGCTAACAGAGCTGCTGGCAAAGACTTCAATTTTGCTATCGTTCAGCAGAAGGGCAATGCTGGTGTCAGATGCCAGATAGCAGCATTAGAAGAAGCAGCAATCCTCCAAAAAGAGACAGGCATATATTACAGCATTTGTGCAATGAGTCAGAAAAAGCTGTAAATCAACCCAAGATCCTCTGGAACAAAGCTGCTTTAGGAATATAAAATCTCTGTCATGGGCTGAGGATCTAGGAAGGCAAGTCATTCATATAGGTTGTATTTCATAATCCCAGGCTATCAAAATTATGGTGTGGTTTCCACCTATCTCAGTGACAGCAAAAGCATATTCCAGGTGGCTATTACAATACATGTGATACACTGTACCTCTTTTGGGTAAGTATGTTACATGCCCTAAATAAGAAAGACTTAATTAGACATATGAAGTTTTGATTCTGTTCTCAATCCTGCCACAAATCCAGTGTAAAACCACTGACAAGTAACTTGTTTTCTTTGTATTTATAATCCAAAAAAAAGAGGAAAATAATAAATTTTCTCTAAAAGTCATTTATCCACTTAGAACATTTCAGCAATTGTTTTTACTGTGCCTTTCTAGAGCACTTACCAGACTAAATAAATAACAGTTATAGGTCAACATTGTACAAATAGTAAATTCAAATGATCTTCACTGATGACACCGTTGAACACATATCCACAGAAATGGTAGAAATAGCAAAGGTAATTTTTAAATTTGATCAAAAAATCAAAACAATGGAAAAATTGTAGGAATGAAGCACTCATTAGGGCAAGCAGAGTCTTAACTGTTCAGCTGTCCAAGCACAGAGCAGAAAATCTCTTATTTGCTTATCACCGAGTACAACGACCACTATGAACCCAGCTGTCATCAAATACATAATTGAAAGTGAATTAAAGCAGAGAAATCGAACTAAAAAACATGGGCCAGATCTTCCCACCACTGACTTCAATGGGATTACCTGACTAAATACTCATGCTTACTCCAGCAAACCAAAAGCTAATAATTATTACTCTGAATCGCTTCATATTGCTGATGGTATCTCTCCCATAAACTAGAAAGCTTACGCACAATGACCTAAATTAGTACAACACACTTCATTTTTGCTTTTCTGTCTATATAAAAGTTAGATGTACATTGTTAGCCTAATATTTACATAAAGCATAACAATGAATTCAGTAGCTGGGTCAGCAGCTTTTCATCTGCATGACAGCCATCTGCATCGCTGCATTTTAGTCTGATTCTATGCATCTTAAGTCACAAAATGATGTAATGAGGAACAGACAGGCTACAGTCTGGCTCCATCTCTTACTGTTCTATTTCTGAAGACTAATGACAAAAAAATGTAACAGGCAAATAAGAAAAACAGTATGAAATGCATCTACAATAATATGAAACAATTATGTGTCAGAAAACGTAACCACTTGGGAATTCAGTCTGTTAAGAAATTGGACATTTAATTATTATAATCATTCTGAACAAGAACTAATTGGAATTGA
Source organism: Melopsittacus undulatus (assembly GCF_012275295.1). Classification (NCBI taxonomy): domain Eukaryota; kingdom Metazoa; phylum Chordata; class Aves; order Psittaciformes; family Psittaculidae; genus Melopsittacus; species Melopsittacus undulatus. Next base: position 30,589,910 of record NC_047535.1, read on the forward strand.
AGATTCACTTTTATCTAGAATTTTGCTTATGTATTTTAAGTATGTTACCTATTATAATATAACCACAGCTATGAAAATCCAAACAAATTACTCTCTTTCCAGAAAGCCTTCCTTACGCAGTACAAGCATGTTCTCTTTTTTTGTTTTGGGGCATCTGAATGAATATTTCTAGCTAATGGCTAAATTCTTTTTGATATCTAGATTCAAAGAGGCAAGGAATATGTATACTTTTCTATTCCCCTAGAGAATGTATTTATTTTAGGACAAGAAAAAACTATATCTACTTTCAAATTTTGTCTCTTCCTCGTGCTTTTCTGCCATCACATATGAATGTAAAAGCTAAACTACCTAGAATCATCTAAGGAAATAAATCTAATTGCACAAATACAACCAAAGTATGCCCTACAGTAATTGCTACTGATTTATAAGTTCAATCTTTCAACTTCATACAACCTTGGTAGCTACTAAATCACAGTTGAAAATACACCAAGACATAATTTACTAGTACTGTCCTGTCAACTCATTTAGCATTGGGATCAGCATTGTATTTTTGTTTTATACTGTATGTGAGAAGTACCTCAGATAAGCCATAGAATCATTTGGGTTGGAAAAGACCTTTAAGATCATCTGCATCAGTTCTAACAGAAGCATTTTTTTATATGACCCCTAGGTTACATTCATAATCTAAACTCATTTCAAACCAAGTTTACACATCAGTGTCTTTAAGAAAGTCTTATCCTTGAAGCACCACAAAAGTTCAGGTGTGTGCTTCCACGAATTTCTGTTAGGTGTCAGATCCTTGGGAATCCAAGGTGCATTTCTTGTAGAGCCAAACCTCCTTGTTTTTCCTTTGTGAAACCAAAATGTACCATTCTGTGTAGCAAAATCCAGTTCTGGAGCTTCAGCCACAGTTGCAAAGAGAAATGTCCTTTTTGCTGCCTAATTTTGCAAGTTCAAAGAATTAAGTCAACAGCATCATGTCAAAAAGGGTCTCTGTGTAACAGCCAAGCAATAGTTGCACATGCCATTGTTCTGGTAGTGACCCACAGGTTTATTCTTTGCTACCGTGTTACCTATAAAAGAAGAGGAAAATATTACCTACAAAGAATGGAACAAACAAAGGATGATAGCACATGCTTTGTTGCTGCAAAGGAATGGTACACACAAATGTATCATGAATTAACTTTCCCCAGCCATATATATATACCTTGCAGAGAAACAGAAGTACATGTAGATGTTATTCAATAGTATAAGGGAGATTTGCAGAAAGAGAAATAGCTGTACGCTATTAAATTTGCCAAAAAAATTGCCATTGCAATCTGCACTTTATTTTGTTTATCATAGTTTTTAGCACCGGTGTGTATGACTTACATCCCAAAAGACCATTTATGCAAACCCATTCATGGTGGTCCATCTTACAGCAGGGACCTAGGGATCAGACAGAACAGGGTATGCAGGGTAAGAATTGTTCTTGCGGCAGAAGCTAGTCCCAGATAGGCTTCTCCATGAGACCCTGCAGTGTCTTCCCCTTATGCAAGCTCAGTCAGATGCTTCAGGGATGTATGTGCAATCCCTAATATATACACACTGCATGAACACAGTGGGTTCGGCTACATGGTGAGGAGTGGTCATGTCAGATTTCCCATCCTGGACATGGCTGATAATAGGCAGCCTGCAAGGAGGAAAGCTTTGTCAGCTCTGCTCTATAGCATCTAGGTGTGTTACAAAATTAAACAGACACTCAGCATAGAGGTTCTTATCACCTTCTCTGAGGTAACTGATGTAAGATATGAGCTCTTCAGCTTTTTAGATTTTAACTGCGCCACTCAGCTACTAACTATTCGTCTAAATACTGAGTAGCATCATGAGTCTCCTGTCCTTCAGATACTTCACGTTACTCTAATATTTTCACAATATGAAAAGACAGAGGACTTCAAGCTGGTTAAATGGCATTTCCTCTTTCAGTGCATAATTAACCTGTGGAAGTCACTGTCCCAACCAGCACTGATCCCAGGGTCTTAGAAAGCTTTAAAAATTGATTAGAAATTTAAATAGTAATGAGATTATCTTTGGTACATAACAGAAAAAAAGATAACATGGAATGGATCTCAAATCATGTTTTAGACATAAGCCAGCTATTAAACTGAAAGAATTTCATGTATGTGCACATTTCTTATAATTGTCCACAAGGGTTTTACTGTGTATTTCTGATTAAAGTATCCCAGCACTGAGATACACAGGCTGCTGTACAGTTTGGACTACTGTTCCAACAGTTAATGCAGTCCTATGTGTAAAGTTTGAATAATGCACTTAGTATGTATTTTGTTGATTGAGCTGAGTTTGGAATAATCTTTGGTTCATTTTTAAATGGAATTTTTCTTTCTATTCTATTTTCTATTTTCCTCCCAGTTCAGTATTTCCTGTAACACAAGCTTCTGTTCAGAATCTGAAGTTACCATTACTCATTTTATTTCATTTTATTATCTTAGTAGACAGAGAAAACCACACACAAGACAGAAAAAAACTACAGAAGAAATATGGGTGCCAGGACAGATTCTGTAGCTGTCTGCTAGACAGCTGTCTAGGAAGCAGACATCTACATGTAAGGTTGTCACCCAGGGCTTTCTTAAGGTACAGGAAAGAGAAAGAATTACTCATGGGAACACTCCTATGGATGAGCAGTCATGCTGAGACATCACCCTTTTCTCCTCATGTGACTTCAGAACACCCTAAATAACTTAGCTTGGATGGAAAATGCCTGCAGCTGGGCACAATAAATCCCACCCATAAAACCTTGGACAAATCATGTTCTTTCTCACTTGGACCAATAAAGAAGACAAATTTCATGACTTCAGATTGATTCTCCAGAGGTTCATTACTAGAAGCTAATTATAGGAGTAAACTCGGTGATAGTATGACAAGTCCTCAGCCTTTAGAAATGTCACTACTACTGAAGATACAGCTATATTAAATCTCAGCCTCCTAAAAGCAGCTTTTCATGGTTTGCTTACTATCAACTTAGGTAAATGCATGGACAAAGCTTTTAGGGGTCAAAACTACCATATTTTAAAGTATGAAAGTAATTAATTCCCTGAAGTATCTGCACATAAAACACATACAGCAAACAATGGAAGACTTTATCTAGTAAAGAATAACTAAAAAGGGAGGGACTGAGACACCTTTTTAAGGGATCTGCCTTTTAAGGAAATCTGCCTGTTCCTTTTCCTAACATGGCCAATCACTAATTAAAGGTTATGATCCTCTTATGTCATTTCAATGTAATTTTCAACCACTAGCTTTGTTACTCATATCTGTATTTATACAATTACATTACTCCAAGACACCCATGAGAATCAGGATCTCCCTTATGCTGCTACTAACCACATTCACAAGAGAAACACTCCTACCTCTAACACATTCTAATGAAAAATCTAAACCACAGGGCATTAAAAGAAAAACAAAACCATGCAAGGAAAATGAACAGTTTCCATGCCAGTAATACAGTAGAATGATGCACATCTAAGCACAAGTACCAGCTGTTTCCTTATCTTTTCAATTAAATGCCCCTGAAAGAAATCACCTATAGTAAATAAAAATCAATGTAAAATACATTAATCCACATCCCAGAAATGGAGAGGAAGAATTTAATGAAACAACATTTGCACTCATATTGCTATGCTTTGCCCTCTGTTAGACCCACATACACTCACTGGAGTTGATGAATTTGAACAGAGCTAATTGCAGGCAGGATGATTTGTCCCACTCTAGCTTTATAAGACATCCCTAAACTCATCAGAATGTATTACCATATCCTGTAGTTTGCTGGTTACAATATTTGTCATGGATAATAAAATAAAGGATCCATGCCAAAATTTGCCCTTCTATTAGTAAACTCCCACTGACTCAGGACTCCTCTTTTCAGTATTTAAGAGAAGTCATGAACACAAGGCTGTATGACTAGTGTGGGCAGTTGACCTCAACTAACTAAAAGGCAACTCTTCTCAAACTTTCAGCCACCAATGCCAGCATAAAATTCATTCTTCTACCCTTCATCCCTCTAGTATCTATTGAAGGCATCAAGGATGTTTAACCCTCACTTACTCTTTTCCAGTAAGGTCCAGCTCTCTTCTGGTATGTCCAGAGATGAAGTTGTCTTATTCAGCATCTAGAATTCCTGCTTCACCAATCTTACATTTCAATGTGATGCTACAACACTGCATCTTACCTCTATATGAATAGTTCAAAGTCATTGCCCATGAAAATAATGTAAAAGCTGAGGGTAATCTAGATCTTGCAACATGCCAATTACCTACATTGGTTCTAGACTGTTCAGGTCAACTTTCAGGTGGAGTATCCATCACAAGAGAACAGCAGAACCTAGGCACACTATAGATTACATCTTTGGCATTTGACAGATAACACTGATTTACAACTCCTCTGATCTTAGAAACTGGAATACAGTTTTCAGAGCCGTTGGTTCGGTCAGCTTTTTCCAGCAAACCTGCCACTATGCAATGTTTGTAGAAGGGCTTTAGACTACCCATATACACCACAGTCGTCCAAACCATCCAATTTTGTCTGTTTCTTCCAAAAATTAGTATAGTTTTCATTCCTTAGAGCAACTTTTATTAAACAACATTTGGTGTCAGTATTTGCTTATTAACTCCGACTGTAACCTAATAAATAACACTCATTTCTAACAAGAAGAAGCTGTAAAGAGAAAAGCTGATGTTTTTCCTTGTTATTGCCTGACAAAGAGTTCTGTTTTATGATATATTTCAATATGCAGTTTGCTATGACTTGTTGAACTTCAATGCACTGAAATCATTTTAGATTTTTAAGCAGAGGACATGATATTTTCTCTTTGCTCTTCATTAATTAAGAAATAAGCTGGCATAGCAAAGGGTCTTTTTGAAGAAACAGGCCATCTACAGGGCGGCCTGTAACTAGAAATGATCTAAACCAGACTGATTTCCAGTGGTGTCCCATAATTCCCACTAACATTCAGTGCAAATTCTCAGTAACTCCCAAGACAGGCTGCTGCTTTCAAAAGGTAAAAGGGCTTTTCAGTAGCACAGGATTCTAACTTCAGATGATGCTGATAAAGCCCTTGGATCCATATGCACTGCCTGCAAATTAAAGATTTGATCCCAGAACACAATTATCCCTCTAGCCCTAATCACAACGTAATAGCTTCTTTGCTCACTAAAGACTAAATCAGGGCTTTCTTCAGTTTGTCTCCAGCACACAGTAACTTCACTAGGGTGATAGTGAAGTGGAAGTTCTGATGCAATATTTCCCTCTCTGAGAACAATTGAGGAGTCTTGTGCTGGTGCTCACACCCCCAGTTACAATGCAATAAGTGCTCTCAGCAGACTGCCACCTTTAAATATAGGCGATCTCTGTACTTGCCTTTGTGGTTTTGACTTTATTTCCACTGCTGCAAGACCAACCTGAATAGTCTGGTAGTACTTTACAGTCCTCTCCATCCAAACAGGGGTTCATATGACACCACCACTTCTGTAGGACAATGGAAGCTAGAAAAAGAAACAGGAAAGAGAAACACAACACAATCTGGTTTTAATTACGGTTGATTTCAGTAAGGAGGTTATCTATGCAGTGTTCAAGTGTTTGATTTCAAAAGGCAGAACCACCAGTTACTGTTTTAATAGTTAATCACACTGATTGTGGTTCAGCTCAAAATGTGGCATATGCAAGCACACAGAAGGGTAAATTCTATACACAAATGGTGAAGACAGGCAAGCACCACCAGAGACTGACTCCAGCATTTGAAATGATCTCTGTAAGTGCCTTGCCATCTCAACTGACTACAGATATGATCCGCCTCTTTCATTTACATGCTTCAGTCAAGCTCCTGCTATAAGGCAGAGTGAAACTAAAGCTTCTTGTTTAACCTGGATATGCATATGCAAGACTGGACGAAGAACTGCCAGTTTCTCCCTTCACTGGGTGAGAAAATAGAATTGCACAGAGATGTAAGCATGTGAAGCCTGTCAGCAAACAGTGCAGATAAAAATGGAAACCACTGGAAAGCATTAGATTATTAACTAAAAATCTACTTGCAATTACACTGCCAGTTTTGCAGTTTTGTTTAGAGCACTACCATAATACACCTTAACTGTGCAAATTTATTGATTTTCAAATCCTTAAGCCAGTTTCCATTAATAACACCATGGTTGTTATTTCTACAAATGTAGTCATGACTTCATAATACTGCTGTTAACAAGAGATATACTTTCTCACAAACAGCTGCAAACATCTGCATGAATTTCTGCTTTGCATTGCTCATGAGATTCCTCAAATCACAGCAAATGACTATGAAATATATCAGTTCACAATCCCTCATAATCTAAATTGGATTTCAAAATAAAATATGGCTTAAAATCTTGATTTAGTTCTTGTGCATTGTGCTACTATGCGCACAAAATATTGAATTGCATGCTTTAAAAGCTACTACATCCAAAAGAGATGAACAAAAATAATTGAGTCTACTGCTTATAAAGCACTTGTTTTCCTTTTAATTTCAAGGTAGATTCATACTTCTGCAACCTGTCAATTAGGGTGACAAGCAGGCAAGCTGACATCAAGATATTGCTGAAAAGTTCATTCAATTACTTCTGTTTTACACTTTCACTCTAAGCCTATGTGAAAAGCACTAAAAAAATATACTTCTGGAATACCAGTTTGGCTTGTCTAAACTATTCTTTTGATCTCATAAATGTATAAAATAAATTTACAACTCCTTTCACCAGCCATTTGTTTCTTAGATTCTTGATGCCGATTGACTGTTGACAAAACGAGTGAAACTTGACTGTTCTTCCTAGGAGGTGAGGGATCATTTCCACTCCAGATCCATGGGCTAGTCACCCATTTTACTTCTGCTACTTTCTATATTTTTTCAATTTCTATAGCACATTTATTTCAGGTAAATAAGAGCAAGCCTAGAAGGCCAGATTCAAGAAGACCAGGGGCATGTGCAGAGGTCCCTAAGCAAGCAGAAGATCCTGGTAGCAAGCTACCTGTATCTTCAGAGCTCTGCTTCAAAGCCAGCAAGTGCTCCTGGGAGGCACAGCTACTACATTAAACAGCTCTGCACAGTGCTGTTGAGGGTGTGAATGTGGTGACATGCTATGGCTTCACCTGCACTCTGACATGTGAGCATGCTTTCATGTATTTAGTGCTACCTTAAAAATAAGAGCTCAGCTTCAGCACTTGAACACCACCTCTTGCTCCCCTGTCTCCTACAGGCACCTAGAATGCACTAATTCTTACATCCATTTCATGCCCAATTTCTTTGTGGTTGTAATGTCCAATCTGCTGATCTGTATGTCCTAATGGGCTGTAGTTATTTGTGTAGAACATGCTCTTGACATTAGTCCATTAAAATTCTCCATCAAAGCCATTAGGTTCATCTTCAGAGCTAGAGTTCTTTGACTGTCATTGTCCCTGTGCAACTCCATGAAGGATATAAGAGTTTGCTTCTCCTTTCAGATAGAGGCACTCTCAGAGAGGTTTAAACCGATGACTTTTCTAAGAAATGAGAGCAGCTATGTCACTCTCATACACAACCACCCACACGAAGGGAGACTACTTTAGTTAGACATTAGCCAGCTGATTTGCTGGAAAGCAGGCAGAAACCCTTTGAGAAATCAATCTTCTGCTGACACCACTCCCTAGATAGTGTGGCACCACGGAAAGAGTAGGTTCATAGAGAGTATAGTGTCAATACATCATCTCATCCTGCCTCATGCAATTCACTGGTTGTGCAACCAATTGTGTTTGGCTACACCCAATCTGGAAAAGGTGAAGAAAGAAACTTCTCCCCCTGCAATGTGTTTTGACAGTTAAACCATCTCAGCACGAAACACACCGCCTTAGTTTTTGGCCTCTTCCCACCTTTTTTGTCATATTTTCTACTCTTACATTACAGCACCTGTTAGTAACCATAATTTTATCCCTGTGAAGGTATTAAATGTGCTGCAATCCAGTAACTTTTCAATCTTCTGCCTGATAAGCTGAGCTGATTGAACTTCTTCAGTTTCACGCCACAATTCGTCTTTATTAATGCAGTCATTTCAAACAGGTTCCACTTCCTGTGAGTAGGACTATTCCTCTAGATTGCCTTGTGCTTGTCATTAATTATTCCTTTGCCCCACCAAATGAAGCCCAAACATGCTTTTTGCTGGGGGAGATTCTATATTTGCTTTCATGCTACTGTTGAAAATGTTGCAGTGTGTCAGGTGCAGAGCTAAGCATTATGAAATCCCAGCAAGTATGGGCCATTTGACTACCATTTCCTACTGATGACACTAGGGAGAGAAGTATTTTTGAGGTATGCCACACTAAGCAGTGCACACAATGACACATCATTCAAAATTAAATAGCTTACCAAAAAACCCAAAAATATTTAAATCCTCAAATGTATTTAGCAAACAAACCTTTCATTAAGTAAATATATTATCTTCCAAGGTAACTTGGAAAACCTGGGCTTAAATGTTTTAAACCCAAAACTATTGGTATTGAGTCTCACAGACTCCTCAGAAAATGAAATCAGTTTGGTCTGGCAAATCTCGTTTCAGAAAGCTATATAAACTTTTGTGATCTCTACTCCAGGAACTCCTTGCTCATTGGATACCACATCAGCTTCTCAGTTACCCATACAGGGTTGAGATCAGCCTTAGTTGCACCTAAGTATCTAGACAATGCTGCCTACCCTCTCAAAACTGACACAGTACTAGTGCTCTTCTAGAATACCTGCAAGTATTCTGAAATACATTTTGAATTACAACAACTGACCAGAGACCTACAAGCCAGTTTCTCAGGATAAAGTACTCAAGGTCAGAATGGGGAAAAAGTTTAATACTTTTTAATGCTTAGCACCTTCTTTAGTTAAGTTAGAAAACACCTCCCCATCCTGTTACTTACCAAAAGAGCTGTGATATTGATATGCCTCAGCATTAACAATGTCAATATTTCATGCATTATGGGCCAATAATTTCTTTTTTAAGGATTTCTGTGTGCTCTGCTTGAACAAGTAAATTCATACTGCTGTTAGTTTGGACAAATACAGATATCTTTCCTACTCCACTGAGTTAAGCTTTCTTTCATAAAAAATAATCAGTACACTAGGCATTCTACTGTCTATTTCCCTTTATTCTTTGAATACTGACATGGCATTAGCATGGCTCCCAAGTATTCCAAGAACCATTCAAAAACAGTGGGAGATAAATCTTCTCAGCTATTTCTTCTCTTATCTTTTTCTTATGTACTGGATTTTTATGTTCTTATTTCTATATGCTCTCTTCCTTTCAGTCTGTAACACAGATGGGCTTTCAGCCAAAATTGTCTTTTTCCTTCATTGCAGCTCTTTGGCCTTACAGAAAATTCTTAAACAATTCTTTAGTTCTATTTGCATTTTCTTCCAATCTGTGTGATTCCTCCTCATAAATTCTAGGACTAATAGAATTTCCTGGATGGAAGATGATTTGGCTAGTGATGATTTACTTAGAGGCATTTAATGCACTTAGCTAAGATAGCTACTCTACAGACACAAGTTATTAATGTTTTATCTCCTTGGCAGTAGCTGTTAGACAAGCTGGAGGTACTTACTCAAGGATGTTTATTTCTATAAAGAAAATGGGTATAAACAAAATCTCATGACTACTTACAATGTAATTTACTCATTGACAGAAAAGTGGGTTGACCTTTGCTAAACAAAATTTTCTATAGCTGCAAATAACTATTGCTACAACTCAAGGCAGGGTATAGAGGCTGTGCAATATGTCCTCTCTGCATATTTAAATGCTTTTTTGTGTATGCTTTGCTTTTTTCTGAGTGTAATGGCTCAATTTATCTACAGCAACATTTCCCAAAGTATCAGATGGGCCTGTGCTTGGAAGCTCAAATAACCCCCAGGAAAATGAGGTGTGCATGTATGCAGAAGAACTAGCTGTGCTTTTTTTTGTTTGCCAATGCTTGTCAATAGCTTTCACAACTAAGTTAAAATACACAAATGACAGAATTGCTTGCTGGATGCATCCAAAATGCAACCATCTAAGTAAGTGTGTTAACATGGACAAACAACAGAAAAACATTATGAATATCCAAAGAGTTCTTGCCCTGTTCTCTGGTCTAGGCTATGAGTGATTATACTGAGCTTGTAAAAATGCTTGGAAGATCTCAGTCTATAACAAACATTGATTTTCACTGCCATATCCTTTTTAAATGAAGTACTTTGACTTCTACTGCCAATATTTAAAGTTTCTGAGATGAAAGGCACTCTCAAAATGCAAAGCACTCTATAAACGTCAGTTCGGTTTCACAACACAGTATTACTTGCACAACATGGGAAAGGACTGATCTGGAGCAATCAAGACAGTCAAGACTTTCACTTCATGTATTTGCAAGATTTAACTAGCTTTTATTTTCCTTTCTGTACCAATTCAGCACCTTTTCCTTGGAACTCACCTGGATGTCTATAATTTCTGTAACACAAGTACTTGATTTCCTCCATAGGACATATCCTGAGGAAAAAAAAAGTCACTTCTATGTATAGGTGTATGCCCAAAAGTAATTATGCAAAAATCCATTCTGACATGGCTCAAATAAGAAGCCTTCCTGGAATTTAGGTAGCTGTGAATATTGGTGTATACATTCACTACCTCTTTGAGCCAGGCTTAGCCTTATGTACAGTGCTGCTCCAATAAACTGCTGCTTTAAATCTGACCTTGTGTAAAATTCTTTAGCATCTGTCAGCCTATTTCAGAATGTAAATATCTGGCTGGCCTATGACTGACACTAAAAACGTAATGATGGGCTTCATAAGCCTTTTTCATGGCCTATATATACAAAAGTCCACAATGCCCAGTACTTATCAACTAGGAGCTCTGCCTGATGAACTAGGCTCTATCCCACCTAAATTAACAAGCAAGATGTCACTGAAAGCCAGTGGGATTTAGGTCAGAAGATTCATATGCTTCAAGACAGAGAAAACTAAGAGGAAATGCTCAACTAAATTGAACAAAAAGGATCTTCTGAGTCCCTTCCAACTTGAGACATTCTATGATTTTGTGTAGGAATTGTAAGTACCAACCACCACATGCATGCCATGCCTAATCAACAGCACAGGAAAAATTGCTGCCCTCCTGTAGTGATAAATGCTACTGGATGGGGTCTGAAGTTCAAAGAAAATGCTTTAAAAGAATGCTACAAGTCAACTGCTCTATATAATCTTTTCTTTTGGCTGGAAAAGTAACTCTGTGCTTTGAGCATGTTGTTCCCTTTAATCTCAGGGCAAAATACAGGCAAAATAAACAGCCCTGTGTTCAGGAAAAAAGTGCTGGAAAAGAAAATAAAATGTCTGTATAAAACTGAAATATGCAAATTCAAGACATCAACTGTTTCTGGTTTCTGCAGGATAGAAGCCTACTGAAGGATATGTACAAAGAAGGAGAAAACACACCTAATCCTGAGGCTAAGGAAAGATAGTTACCATTTCTGTGCTACAGCAACTGACTGTGGTCCCAGATACTTGCAAAAATAAGCAAAGTGTGCTAAAGCGTTACCCTAAGGGTTGAGATGGAATCAAAGGCTTCTACTTTAGAAAACAAAATCTTACATTCATATTTTGTTGCACTTAATTTCAACTATACTTGAAGTAAAAACAGCTACTAAATTCTTTCAGCAACTATTTGCATTGACTAAATTGAGGTTCAAGATATTGTACATTTACATCTTTCTATCATAGAATGAGTGTCACCTTTGCAATCCTTAAGCAAGTTTAAAACAATGAGTGATTTTTATTATCTGTTGTGTATGTAGGTGGTGTGTCACCTAAAAATACAGAAGGTACTTCTGATCTGACAAGAAAACTGCTTAACAAATTACACAGTTAAAGCTGATTGTGTTCCTGAATTACAAGGTACGAAAAGACTAAGCATGTAAATAGTAATTTTAAAAATCTTTTCTTAAATAAAAGGTTCTTAAAAAGGATAAAAAAAATAAATCAAACGTCACATGTATTTTGAGTTTTATGTTTAAAACTAATTATCTTTGAAGGTTTTTCTTTTATATTTAACTTGAAGTACTTGCAATTTTTTTTGTGTGAAAAAGAATGAAAACAGAAGAGTCTTGCTTATGAATTTATGAAATAGGGGATCCAGTAACTTGTTTTCTAAGTTAACAAGATCAGCAGCCTCTCCAGTGAATAGATTCTGCTGGTGGATAAGGAAGAAAGGTAACCCACAGTTTCTGAGCTGCTGTCAAGCCAGAGAGGAAATTTAGGGTGAAGTGCAGAATGAATCTCAAGAAGGCAAGTTTTATATAGCCTCAGAATGCCTGGTCAACATTATGATCAAGGTAAGATTTTGGCTTTAGTGTATATAATAAATTTAATTTCAAACGAGTTATACTGCTAAAAGCATAAGGATGCCAACACTGAAACCTGTGAAGAGTCAGGAAGGTGATGTACTAAGGCAGCTGTACCACATTTTTGCTTCATCAGGCATGTGTTCTAGCTCAGACAGTGTCTTGTATAGCAGTTTATGCTGAAGTATTTGGGGTTACAACATGTGAAACTGAATAGACATGGGGCATCACTGTTGCACTGATGCCCAGCATAAAAGACCATTAGGCACATAAAATGACGAAACAGTCATCTAGAGAACAGCGCTCAAACTCATGGAACCTCAGCACTATCTTCATGCTCAGTCTTAGGGCTGCATTTATTATCCAGAGCATTTTAAGCCAAGTTACTAAGTCTAAAGACATCTGTAAGAGTTAATATTATAAGCTTGAATTTCTTGGCTTATGCTGCTTCTCAGACTAGTTTTAAAGAGTTCTTGTGTGAAAAACTGAGTTTTATTGGCACAGACATGAAATAGATGAGTACATATATTAAGAGGATTAATTACATCCAGATTTATGCACAGACTCATTATCATCAATGCACAGAGATGTCTCCAAAATTAACAAAAGGAAGGATTATGCTTTCGAGGCAGTGGGGAGTCAAATAATCAAGGAGAATAAACTCTCAATCTTAATGAACTATGAGCGAGCAGGAGACTGCTTACCTTCCACACAGGAGGGCTGAGCCCTTGTTGTACCTGCCACCTGCCCCGGGAAGCAGGAACACTTGACTGTTTGTGATCGTTCTTCAATACGGTTCTTATTGCAGCAACGATGCACTGCCACAACTTCACATGTCCCTTGCTTGACTTGGTGCTGGCCTATTAATTGCAGAGAGAAGTGATGGAGAGCAAACCAAAACGTCAGTGCACAAAGAAAAAGCCAGTTCATACAAGATACTGAATCTCTCAAACGTCCCAGCAAGACAAAGGGGCAAAGCATCTTGTAGACTCTGAGTTATTCCCAAGTTTATTCTATTCTTATTAATAAACATTAGCTCATCATAACAAGTCAATTTTTCAATCTATCTTCCCTGGTGTTTACAAAACCATAGGGAGAAAAGGAGATTGGAGTATTCAATTAGATGGATTAGACAAGGAGACATGTGGAGACAGAGCATGCCCTTCCTGCCTTTGGCTTCCTGCCTTGCATCACGTTTTATATTTAATTCCTTCCCTTCATAAATGAACACAATGGACTGGGCAATATTTAGTGCAAGGGAGACTTGTCTAGGGAAACTTTCTAACTTACATGTAAGCACCATTACCTAAGCCTATCATTGAGTGTGGACTAAGAACAAAGCAGACTGAAAAGGTGTCATAGATAGTCAAGTTTTGTTAATAGACAAAAAAACAAACCAACCCAACAAACTATAAGGACTTCTCAAGTTCCATCCCAGACTATTCTGAAGAAACCTGAGATACTCTCACTCAAACTACTGCTTTCCTCTCAAGTAAATTTCCTCACAACTCACTGCTCCCTATTCTGCTCCCTATTTCTGTGTGTATTTTATCCTTCCTCTCCTTTCCTTGCTCCTACTTTCATATATTACCTCCACTGCTCCTTGCACCTGACCAGTTTGCTCCACTGCCAAACTTACTCTCTGTCCTGTCTAAAATGCTTTCTCAGAAACCCCATTTCACAAAACCCCTTTCCTCTTTGCATAAGTCATTTCCATGTCCTCACTTTCCTGAATAGTCTTCAAGTGCTTCATCTTTCATTTGTCTCGTCTTATTTAGAGTAGAGCCTTGGATGGCCCTTATCAGTGTTTGTAAAGCACCATGTAAATTAACAGCACTACAGAACAGGGTGAGGTTTTTAATAAGTGAGCTAGACAGAGAGACAACACTGAGAATAATAAAAACATTCACCATCAAAGCAGTACAGGCTCCTTATATGAGAAGAGACTGCAATACAGATATTGGTGTAGGTGGGGGTAATATCAAAGGCACAGAAGATGGGAAAATAGAAGGTAAAAGGGAGAGCACTCCTCAGAAACAAACAATCCTCAAGTGGCAAGCCTGGGGTATTGCCCTGTTTCATGCTCGCTTCATGCTTCCCTTGTTGTGTTTCTTTTGGGGGGTAGGGGTGTGGGCTTTACAGCATCAGTTACTAATATCAGACACAGGATGTTAAGATATAGAACACCTCGGTCTGGTGCAATATGGCCAGGCTCACATCCTTATTGATGAAATGTTACTGAGTGACTAAAATCACTGTATTGGGGGGGCCGAAATTTCACTGAGTAAGGGAGAAATCTTCAACCTTCAAAAGAGTTAGCAGTGCAATTTAGGCTTCGGGGGGGGGGGGGGGGGAACAATGTGTGAAAAAATGAAAGGAGAGTATTCAAATATATAATACATAGGTTTTAAAAGGTTTGCTTGGCAATGTTCCTTTGCTGCGTGTGTTTTCGTTTGACAAGTATTTTAGCTAAAGGGCTGTCCAGCTATTTTTACCAAATTTGTATCCATAACAACCTCAATGGACAAGAAACTACATATATGTAATCCAGGAAAGGAAATTTAGTTTTCTATTTGTGCACTCAACACATACAACTCAGTAAAAGAAAAATATACATCTAGAGATGTTTTGGGGTTATTTTTTCTTTTTTTCCTGAGTTTCCACTGCACTGTTAAGCAGAATATGCTACAGCAGAAAAACGCATAAGGTATTTTACAGAATGTTAAAAATGTTGAAGACAGCATAAAAGTATCTTACATAGTAATAACTTATTGGCAGACTCCAAATTTTCATGCAAGTACCCAATACCCACATCATAATAAACATGAAAAAAAAATGAAAGCAGCTACCAGCTTGGAGGACAGAAACTTCTCTGTAAGTTAATATGGAAAATAAATACACAAATAGAGCAAGCAAATTGGCCATGCCACTGCATGACAAAATATTGATCTATAAAACACATTGCATGACAGTGTTTGGGGATGATAAGCAGATGGCCAGGGATTGACAGAAAAGATTTTGTAAAAAGAGGTTTTTAATTCAAAATTAATGTATTTATTTATTAGCTCCACAGCCTGAAGCAAAACTCTCTGTATTAATCAGGGGAAATTTTCATGTGTTTCCTATATTGCTTAAGGTGATGGGCCTGCATCCGCTGGAGTCAACAACAAAGTTGCTATTGACTTCAGGAGAGCAGGGTCACCACCTGGACTGTCTCTTGAGAAGGAGATTTTATAAGGGAGGGAAGAAAAAGTAAAAGTTTGGAACTGCTCAGGCCGCATACTTGAGTTTGCCATGTGCCTCATCTGAAAAACCAAGCAGCCAGGGCCTCTTTTTAATTAAAGTCATCATTCACAAGACATCAGTTGCCAAGATAACGGTAGAAGCCATTTTTTTCAGAAGGTGCATCATGAGGATGGAGGACTAGATCCAGCTCCAACGATCAATATGTAGCTGAAAGTAGCTGAAAGAATGTCTATTTTCAAACCCTAATCCCACTTCCTTTAGGTGAACAGTCCCGTTAAGCCAATGCCAAAATAAATCAAACAGGCTGGCCCTGAGCATGCAGCCTAAAAAAAACTGGGACTCTCTTTCTCTTATCATGTTTGAATTCTAAAGCAATGACAGTGCTCCCTTGAAGCGCCAGGAGTCAACAGGTACACAGATATTTGCAGAAGGCAAAATCTAGTTACCTCATGAATGCATTTTTTGTTTTAGTAGCTGTTTTACTGTTCATGTTTCAAAGCTATACAGGCAAGTAAGAGAAAGTGTCCCCTCATCATCTACAGGCAGGAGTAGGATGCTAAAGTTTGAAAGTACTGCTGCCATGCAGAGGAAGACAGCGCTCTCCTCCCCTGTCCCTAGCTCATACAGAGTATACCAGTGAAAGGTACTAAAAAAGCCAAAGACATCTGCATGCATCATTTGCATTAATTGGATTGCCCTTGTAATAGTCTTTCCCCTCCTACATGTTCACATCTATATTTCCTCTTGCTTGTTCACGCACATCAGAACACCTTTTATTCTGTCGAACACCATGCACATTTCTTCTTAATATTCAGACACATCTGTGAGCAGGTGCTGAACAAATGCTAAGTGTTAACATACTGGGTTTCCATCTCATTTTTGCCAGTGTTCAGCAATATAAAGAGCAAGCACTCGGTCTGCAGAGTGGCTTTCAGATTTAATAAAACTCTCAGACTATCTTAAAATCTAACCATCAACTCAGTCTGTTCTCTGCCTGGATCTACTGAGACTCGCTGTATCTACATTTAGGTGCCAAAAGGCAGCAAAAAGAAAAAATATAAGAATACTCTCCTGCACATTTTAATCTCCATCTTGCACTATACAAACCTTCATCTTAGTTCTAAAGTACATTTAAGGTATAGCTGAGATAATAATGACAGGAAAAATCAAGAACAGCCTTAACATATTTTATAATCAATGGTTTCTCAGGAAGCAAGGCATTAAAGGAGCAGCGAATGAAGGACTTTTAAACTGTAAAGATCACAGTAAGTTAATTCTATGCTGGACACTCTGAAATGGCTTTCCTGATCAGAACTACAGTGAGAGACAGAAAGCCAGGCTGTGCAGAGCAAAGCCTCTTTGGGCTCACTTATGAAAAGCCCAAATTTATAGCTCTTCACCTGTAAACCTATTCCGATGTTCAACTTAAGGGTTGTCAATATTTGCAGTTTAAATTCAGTTACATCCTCACATTTAAATAAGAAAACTCTCCAAGGAGGAATACATTTTATCAGCAACAGTACCAGAGAAAGGTTCCTGTCATAGAATGTCTTCTGCATACCGAAGAGGGAATGCCTGCCAGCCAGGCACTGTGGAGGAATGAGTATGAATGTCGAAGACTATGAGGCTCTGGGTTACCTCTGATCAGGAGTCTGGCACATGTGTTACTCTCCATATCCCAATTCTTTTACAGTTTAACTTCCCTAGAAATACCACTGCTATTCAAGTTCACTAAGGACACTTTCCCTACCTCCCCATATGGGGCACAGACATAACGGGATAGGACTTCCTAATGGAAGCAGCTTCCAGGACACTCCATGATAAATATAAAATAAATATATAAACATATTAATATAAGTATTAAATATTAAAATAAAAATATGTAAATTTTGCTGGCTTCCATGATGAGATACATACAGATAATAACATGTGCCCAAGTCCAGAATGCCTCTTAATGCCTCAGTGACTGGCTGCACCAAGGCTCTCTGACTATTTCTTAGTGTGCTTTCTAGCCCAGAAGATGGTTCTATGCAGAGATGCTCAGCAATCTTTACAGTTTTCAGAGAGGCAGTCATCATCTCTGAAGAACAAGAATGACACAAACCTAAGAAGTTACAAGGCTTGCACATTACAAACCAGTACAAGTGTTGTGAACAGAGTTGACTGAATAATCACAACTGAGCTTCTTATTCTCAGTTTAATACATTTTTTTTCAAACATATTTGACAAGACCTTATTTTCACTTTTCTTCATAGAAGTCAGGGGGCAGATATGCAATTAATGCTTCTAAAACTCTTTGAAATCCTCAAATGAAAAGAGGGAAATACAATTATTGTTAATAAAATATCAAACTTCATAGTGATGTACTTCAAAACTACAAGGAAAATATCAAAGAAAGAGGAAGGCTTTCAGAAGTTTGCTAGCCAATTCTATCCACATCCATTTCATCTCTGGGACTAATTCTAATCACTCCCAAGGAGTACTCTTTCAATGTAATATATATGCAGGCAGTATGCTTGCATCGGAAATGCTGAATAACCTCCTCTTTTTCTAGTTCCTTAGTTAAGAAACATACAGAAAAGACACATTTAAAGGGAATTTTTATCTCTGCCCTCTTTGAAGAAGAAAGCAACTAGTGCTTTGGAGAACAGCACATCTAGATATTAGAACAATATGACGCTAGCTCAGCACATTCTTTAGTAAGCCTCAAAACCAGCAAGCTTGGTCTGCACAAAATCAACTGCATCATTTATTTATAGAGTAAGAGTATGGCTGTCAATAGGAAGATGAATGACTATGGAACCTAATGTTGCAAACAATAGTAACAGAAACAAGTGAGTTTAGAGGTCAGCACTGATACAGTTTGGAAGAGGAAAGAACTCTAAAAAGCTTGGTGCCAGTTCATCATCTGTTCCACCTTCATTTCATGCTGGCTTTTGCTTACAGATGTATGAACAACGGAGAATCGCACACCAACAGGCAAATGCTCTTAGAAAAATATATATTAAAGGAAATATCATTTGCCAGTTTTCTCTTGCTTTTATCAGTCATATTTATGAGAACTTCCCCAGCTCATGGAGTGGCTTCTGGGGGCAAAAGGGGAGAATGGATGTTTCTAAAGATGACAGCTCTTCTCAAGGGAAGAAGCTAAAAGTCATTTGGAAGGTATCACACCATCTACTAGTCTGAGCATTTCAGCAGAGCTTTTCTCTACCATTCCATCAGCCACTGAATTCTTTCACTAATAATTTCATATTCATGTCACAAGGTGCTGACTTGGATGCTTTCTATCCTGAAGGATATACAATACTTCCGTATATGCTTTCTTATAAATTGTCTCTGCATACACAATTCAGCCCAATTTCACTTTTACAGTTTTACCTTTTCACTTGTTGGCAGTAAGGACTGTTCAGAGATAGTCCATAACTGCTAAAAAAGGCTAGTTCAATTTCTCTGAAGATAAATAGACAAGAAATATCTTCCCATAATCATTTGCCCACGTAACAGCCAAAGTAAGACATAGCTCACACACCGCAAAAAAAAGGAAGGAAGCAATCAAGTTTGTATCCATTACTCTCACATTCCTCAAGCACATGCAAGTATTGTCATTACTAGAAGCTAACATCTATAACAAAACCAAGCAAAGATACAACAATCTTCCAGATGAAGGAATTAAGGTTGATGTTCACACAGTGTGCAGGTTTCAAACCAAAAAGTTTCTCACAGCTCATAAAGATACAGCCTTTGTTGCAGTCAAGACATTTGTGCTTGTTGTAAAAGCCAGTAGTAAGGCATGTGCAAAAATTGCTATCAGCATTTTAACAGGATAACCAGGGAACCAGCACTGAGCTACTTCAACCTGTTTTGGTCAAGATGTGACACCTGAGCAAAACAACTCTCAAAAGTAGCAACCAATTTGAGAGGAACCCTAGGGGTACCATAGACCTAGATGTATATCTGGAAAAAAAGGTGAGTGACCTCAAACCCTGATAATGAGACCCAAAAAGTTAATGAAATCAAAAGCATAACCTTTCAGTGAGGATGGAGGAACCTGCTGACACAGCTGGAGAGAATCATGTAACACAGCGAATTCTTTGGCGAGTGTCAGAGGTCACATCCATATGGAGATTAAAGTCCCCTGGAATAAGTAGCATAGGTGACCTTAGATCAGACACAAGCACTCCAAGGTACAAAGTATTAAATCTGAGCGGTCAATAAATCAAAACAGCCAAGACCAAAGCAGGGACTGCAAACAGGGGAGGGAGGAGGGAAAAGTTGCTGTAAATGAAAAGAAAGGTGGATGAAGAGTGACCTGGAAGCAAAAATAAACTAAAACATGAGTTTCTCTACCTACTGAAATTAATCAGTAAGGACTGCCTTTCTGCCAGGCAGTAATATTCATCCTGGCTCAAGCACACATGACACTTGTACAAATGAAATCTAAGAACATAAACATTCATAAAACACCTCGGAGTAAAGTAGTGCTAATCATTTCCTGTAGGAAACTTTCCACCATGCAGCTATTTTAGGTGAGGCAGAGAAGAAAATACAAGGGACAGATTTGGTTTTCCATCATAACTTGCAATAATAAGCAATATTGTGCTCTGTAATACAGAAGTATTTCCCACATGTACCATTAACATTCACTCTTGCTATTACGTGTGAATCACACTTCTTCTCTCATTTGTTCCTTCCTTGGCAAGTTTATCATGAAGAAAAGGGAAAAAGAATTAAACCAGCTTCCCAGAGTTTTCTGCTTGCCTGAAGAGAGCAGGCAAACACACACATCCATATAGGCCAGGCTCACAGTTATTCACCAGTTTGTACTTGTACAGCGTAGTACATCACATCTATGGCATGCCTTTAATATTATCATAAGCTTTTAATAAAGAAAAAAAGAAAAACTCTAAAGTTTGTCTCATGTATGTGGATAAATAAATGCAAAATAAATTTCAGGGTTTGTGCCATTCTGAGTTTTCCTCCATCACCTGAAATAACAAATTATCATTTGGGCCTTAGCTGTGTAAACCAAATATTTGTAATCTACTAAATACCACAGGTATTTTTAACCCAGTTCAAGGTTATTCATCAGACAAGAATGATATTTGTTTAGAGAATATGGGACAGCAATTGTTGTCGAAATCATTAGGCTCTGCAGATTAAGTAAATGGCAATTGCCAGAAAACAAAAGGAGATGTTTGGAAAAGAAGCATTTTCTTAATTTCAAGTGAAAAGTGAATTCTCATGTCCAAGTGCAATGGGGTAAAATGGAGGAAGGCAACCAAAGGAACTTCTATTCTGTTCTGCTTCAGTACCCAAAACAGCTCAGATTTATAAGGTACAAAGAACTTCTGTTTTTATGGGGTTTATTTTTTAAATGCAAAAGTGTGTTTTCTTCTTTAAATGAAATTACTTTAATGGGATTGTAAAGTAATAGGACTGTGTCTGAATTCAGCTGTTAGAGGTAGGCAGATGAGTTTGTTAGTTAACCCTCATTTGAGAATCTGTTCAAGAAAGGTCCAGAAATAACTGTTGTCATTAAATGGTATGGTTTAAGAAAGTCTTTCTGGTTGTTCTGTTTGACCGTCTTCATTTAAAAGACTGAGTTTGGCAGTGAATCTCATTTTCCATTAATTGCTCTGTGTTTATTAAAATTATTCAGCAGTATTTTTGGCTACTGGAAGAATTGTCTTTTGCAAAAAAAAACCCAGGACCAGTGGATAAGACTGCAAATTGGAATGATCCATTTCATTGCTGAAGTGTGATGAAATTTTCATGCAATGGGCAAATCAGGCAAATGGAATTTTGAGGAACATTACAAGCAATCAGATCATTTAATGCACTGGGCACCAGGCCATCAGCTCCTCAGCTGGTCTTTAGTCCCTGGAAAAGCCCCTATGTCTTGATCACCGCTGATTAATTATTTTCAGAGTTTGCCTCATTTTATATCAGATTTTCTATAGCTGTAATGGTCATCTTGGGTTTATTCCTATGCAATGGACAAGGAAAGCATTGCAGCAGTCCAAGTATAAGATCCAGCTGCCAGTTAAGCAATAACAGGTCATAAAACTAAATTGCACAAATGCATTTTTAATTCTGAGAGGCATGACGACTTTTAAATGGCTTCAGTATGTGCAGACTTTATCCAACCTGGCTGAACAACTAATTGAACTTCGGCTAATTTAACTATTATATCCATAAGTGCAAAGCATAAGTGAGGTTTCCAGAATACCAACAGATATTTTTAGTCAGTATTATTGAATGAGCAGTTTTTTTAATTATATGGAAAAAAATAAACGTGCAGATTACCCACCATTTTATGCCACACTGTAACAGTGGAAGAGACAAGAAAATAGACACCATCAACTAAAACGAGAATCAGAATCTGATAGCAACTTCCCATAGGCTCACACTGCAACTCATGACCCTGACTTATACTGCTAAAAATGAAATAATATCAGAATTCAGAAGTTGTGAGGATCTGAACATTTGCTGTTTCATACTGATGACTGTTTTTCAAAGCTCCGCCATTAATACTTCTTTTCCTATTCAAGGTTGTGCAGATCTCTTGAGCCTCTCAACTTCCCCTTTTTAATCTTCTTTTCCTAAGAATAAAAGTGCAAATCTTAAGTTTTCACATTTCAGTTGCAGGCTGTAACACAAGAAAATCCCAGAGCGGTACATTTCAGTGAGCCAGATCCAGAGATATGTGCTCAGTAACTAGGTGCATGCACAAATGGATGCTGACACAACACTCATCCTATGCTGATCTTTCACCTTATTTCCACTGTATTATTTATACTATTAACCCTATGATCTTATGCAGAAAAAAAACCTTTTTTTTGCAGTCAGTGCACTGCTTGTTCTACACAAATGTGGCTTTTTCAATTAGGCAACTAGCAACAATAAAGATAGTTCACCCAGGCGTACAACGTGAATTGCTATGCAAAGCTGTATGAATCAGTGAAAATAGTGTTAACAGACCCTTCTCAGAAATGGAAGAACTAGAGGTTAAGATATTCTTTTCCTGTTCACAGATCCCCCTCCAAGCATCCAAGAACCCAACCCTCTTCCATTCTTACCAAAACAGATAGCCCTTGACAATCATTAAGTAGATTTTCCATTTTAATTAAGCCATTCATCTTGATGTGAAAAATTAATATATAACTTTAAAATGTTACATAAGCTACTGTATCCTGTGACTTGTACAAAAAGAACAAACTCGAGAGTAACATCAGAAGCATCCCTCCACGCCATGCTTTAGCTTTGGCAAAAGAAACAACTCTGGGAGAAAGTGTGACAGTTTAGTCCAGGAATATTCAAGCCTCAGGGTCATCATTCAGAGGACTAAGAAGGCTCTCGACTCTCCAGATTGTTGTATTTGGAAGGGGGTTTTCTACCACGAGATAGAAATCTGCTCCCTGATAACAGAGTACATTTATTTTGTGATGTAACAGCTGCAATAACAGTACTTTCCTACACCTGCATGTAGCAAACAGTCACTGGCTTAGCCCCAGGACCCTTGACAAAGTGTATCTGGATTGAAGCTCAACAGAGGTAGAATTGAAGACGAAGTCTCATATTCCCAAGGGCTTTTAGATGCCCAGTTCTTATGTTGGCAATGAAATCTATTTGAAATCATTGGAAATGAGATGTTTAAACAGCAGGAAAACACCTGGATCTTGGCCCAAAAAAATCCAAGAGGTCAGCCAGCAAAGGGGATATAATTCATTCACTGTAAAATGAAGGGATCGCCCTTTTTAGTGGGAGCACTTGTCACAACTTGGCAAGTTGCAGAAACGATGTAGTGAAATTGTCTTTCAGAAGTATCCCAGCTAGCTTGTCAGATTTGACAAACTTTTACTTTTCCCAGAAAACAACAGGCTTCTTCACCTGGTGAATTGTCCCTTGGCCCTAATGAGGCTATCAGCAAATGAAGAGATGAATTAAAACACTCATTTAAGGAGGCAAAGCATAAAAAGTGAGTTACAGGAAAGGTCAGAGCAACAAGGGTGAATGAAGAAGAGCACATGCCCTGTCACAACTACTGCAGATAGTGAAGGAAACAATTGGGAGAGAAGCAGATGTTGCTGTTGAAGCTGTGCAGATTTGATGGCTGCTGTCAAGGATAACAGAGCAGCCCTAGGTGGCAGGAGAGGGCACACCATTAACTTACACAATGCCGATTGGACTCCCCCAAGAGCCATTTACTTTAACAGCAGTGCTTCACTATCTCCCCTGTCTGAGCAAGTTTAAAGGTGACCTGGTACACTTGTCATTAGTTCCACTATCTTTCCACAGAGACAGCACTTTAATTAAAAAGGTTTGGTTTTTCCTCTTGCAGTGAGCATATTACAATGGGGAAACTTTTAAAGTGTTACTTCTGGTAATATTCTCCAAAAACAATGTCAAAACATCAGTTGTTTTTTATTTTTCTCACCTTTAAAAGCTGTGTTGACTAACTCAGTAGAAAACAGTTTCTGCTAGTGTGGCTTGTCATAATGGTAACCAACTTTGAAAATCCATGGATATCATCAGATTGCATATAGCATCTTGTAGTTCTGGTATCTGCTTTCACTCAGCGTCCCACCAGGGACAGGGTGAGAAGGACCAACAGGCATTGCTCACGATAGCTGTTCTACAGAGCAGCTGCAGCTTCATAAAGGCAGATTCTTCTGCAAGACTTTTCTTGAAGGTGCTGAAAACCCAGGTAAAGGTCAGGTTTAGTCCATAGCTAATCACAGGAGCAGGAATCAGTGACAACTTCATTAGTGTCACATAAGTGCACTATGAATAATGAGCTATGAAATCCTTCACAGTCTATACGACACGCTTGCACACTGGCTGGATATGTCATGGGAAAAGAAGAAAGAATTACACCAATGCCTGTTTGATTCCTGTTATTTTCAGAGCTTCCTAGGACACTGTGTGGTTGGAGTGCCTCCCTCACCCTATTCTTTGACTAGCTTCTCCTTTAAACTCCTCTGTTTCCTCCCTTTGCTGACATCCCTCCAGTGACTACACCATTGGTCTCATGTCTGACAGCATCATCGCTGCCCAGCAGGTAGTCCTCAGCAGCAGTGGAACTGGTCTGACTCACATTAATCTCACCCAGTCAGATCAATACAAGAGAACAGAAGAAATTCTATCTCCTATCTAGAGGAAAGGAAGGAGATAGCCAGAAAGCAAACCACAGCCCCAGCAGTTTTTCTCCAGTGGATATGTACTTACTAACAACCCTGAGATCTCCAGCTAATTTCACACTAACCACCTGCCTGATGGCACTTCCAAATGCTACCAAGCAGGCATAGAAACAACAACCTTGAGGTGAAAGGCTCTGTATCTTATTACTAATCCATAGAGGCTTCCTGTTCTCATGTGATTGCATCTTGTAACTATTTACAAGTGCCTCTTTCAAGCACAAGAAATTACAAGACTTTAGAGTGACTATACACCTTTGGAGCATGCAAACCCGACCGTCTGAGATTAAGCAATGCAATTAACATATTTGTTTCTGCACTACCACTTCCATGAAGAGAACTCAATTGTCTGCACACTGACAGCCCTGGCTAATCCAGTTTAATTCCAGCTTGGCAAACAGAACATTTAAGAAGAAGAATTCACACACCTGGACTGCCATGCTATACCTTCTTTAACGAAATAGTCTGAACCTATATGTCTGCATTAATAAAAATCTAAGGTTTGCCTTAAAAATACTACAGAATTTTTTGTTAGGGACCAGGCATGACATTATTCAGCACGAAAACGCTGACAAAGAAATGTCTTTTCAAAAGTCTTTTTGGCACTTTATATATGATTCATTGCCTGCAAGCTTCCTGTTTAAATACTTCTAACCAAGTAATTTACTCTCCACTCATGTACTACATATGAAATAAATGGAAATTTTAATTGAGGTCTCCAACAAGTTGCTTCTGATAATGTAAAAATAGTAATACAGAAGTTAAGGAAAAATTTTCTCTTATTTTTTGGGCAGAGGTTAAGGGAAAGGCAAAAGAGAAGTAAAATTAAAAAGATTCTAGAATGAGTATAAAATAGTCATTGAGTTTAAAACAATAAAATAGAGCAAAAGATATTCTGCTGTGATTCACTGGCTGTGGTAAGGAAGGATGCATCTTGGATGAATAGTTCCATTCATTCTGAAACTGGTGGCAGATGGCCTGAGGTGGTTATAAATACGTACATTTTGTAAGTGGCTTTAGCTGAGAAGGTATCGGACTTCAGCAACATAACCCCAAAAAGAGTTCACTTTTAGACAAGAAAGCAGGCTTTCCACTACCAATTTCCAAGCATTCTGTGCTGAGAGGTTAAAGAATTATGATCTATCTTTAATCACAACTCAAAACCACATAGCAAGCTACACCAACAAGCTGGCAGTCAATGCCCTCAGAGTTTGATGTGGCTCTGTACAGAGTATCCCTAACTCCATGTTACGTGCTGTGTTAGTTTACAAGGCTCATCAGAGACACTTAGACCTTCAGGTATGGCCTTAAAAACCATCTAATGCTTTACTTAATACAGCCTACTTTTACAGAAAGGAATTTGCCATGCAAGTTCAGAAAAACTTGTGAGTAAAACGGAAGCGCCAGAACATCCATCTATCCTAGCACTTACACATGGGGTGACTAAATCCCACATTTCACTTTTCCTCAAGGCCTATTTTAACTCTTAACACATCCTAGTGACAAGAGCTGAACAACTGAACCACCACAAGGATGCAGGCAAATGCAATTCCCTCAAGTATGATGGCAATTCCAAGAAAGCAAACATCCACAAGAGAGTCCCTGAGCCATACACTGGTTGTGGATGGGACACTGGAAGTATGACAGCTCTCACAAGGACTTTGCTGTCTCTCCATAGAGCCCTCTCAGGCCACAGCACACTGTGCTTTGATGCTCCCAGCTGTCAGATTATACCCAGCATTAAAACTCGGGGAAGTTTTCAAGCACTGGTTCCAAACTGACTGCAACAGTTAAACACCTCAAGGACCAAATCACTGTATTTAGTACAAATTTCACTCCCTTCCTGAGCTTTAGGTAAAAGTACCTTAAATATCAAGTACCTTAGATATCAACAGTAAAAATCTCAGACCACCAACGCCCTCTTGTTAGCTACAAAGGTTGCCCTTTATCCCTCCTCTTGAAACCTATTCAGGTTGTGAGCTAGGGTGGATTCGTTTCCAAGGTGCCCTGGCTTCACATTCATTCTTGAACACAGGAGAGGCACTGAGAGCACTGAATGGCCACCTATAGGTATCTCTTACAATCAAATGAACAACGGGGTGTGTCAAAAGAAGAAGTCAGCTACCCTCCTACCGGGAGCTATTCTGGCTTTCAGTTTGTACTCATTAAATTTTGCTAACTATTAGACATGAAATCAGACGTATTATTTGGCAACAGACTTGACAGCTGCTTTCAATGGAATAGAAAAACCAGCATCATTTGTGTCCTGCAGGAATGCATTTTGTAGTCTGAAATTAAAAGGTGCAGTCATAACTGGGTTTTCCTGGTTTTATTTATTTAAAAGCATGGGCATTTTATCAGGAACTTTGGTAATAAATTGTTATTTAAAAAACACTGAAACTGGGTGAGAACAGATTTATATTTCTTTTAATGTTCCTGTCAATTTAAATCACAGGGATTTCTTTTTAATTGAATTTTTACTTGTCCATCAAATTTCAGTAAAAAGTACAGTAGAGAAAAGGAAGAGTCTGTTAATGTAGACCCCACAAAGCCTGAAAACACTACAGTGAAACAACATTTTTGTTTTGAATGAAGTAGCTAGTAAAAACCTGAGACTACCTTCTTTAAAGGAATTTCTTACGCATCCTTCCTAATACTATAATAGTGTCATGGCTGGTCATGATTCACTGTTTAAAAACAGGTAAGTTTCAGACTAGAGGTGGATGGACATTACTGGGATGAACAGATACTATGCAGAGATTCAACCTGACACCAGTCTGACACCTCATCCTTTGTTAGCATTTAAGTAATTTTAAGCATTTGATACAGGTAGATTATGAGATAGTTTATGTTTCAAGGCACACAGACAATTTATGGAGGCTTACTGCTTAGAAGCATAAAACATCTTTCTTTGCAGGATTCTGTAAATGGCTTGTCCAGAGACCTTTACATTACAAAGTTGATGTTTTTACTGGAGCTGAACAAAGGGGTCTCTCAGCTGCCACTTCAGACCATGGAACAACATGGAAAGTGCTGAATCAAAATCTTTACCTGTAGAACAGAGTGACCAGTTTCCAGCTACTGCCAAAGAGAAAACACGTAGTCTGGCTTCTTTTCGTAAGCAATCAGGCCTTGGGTGTAAAAATAAATACAAGGTGGCTTATGTCTTATCTTCACAGGACTGAACCAAGACAGGCAATTAGGCAAAATGAGAATGGACTCAGTGAAACAATTTGTTATTTGTTTACTATACAGTATCATCTAATAGAGACTCCACAGAAACAAAATCCCTTCCTGGAGGTCTTTGCTTTGCTCATAACTTATTACCCTAGAGACAAGAGATATCACTGATGCTATTTTAATCCACTAAGCTGCCTTTGCTCAGCTATATGGCATGTCTTATAAAACCCCTCTGTGCACAAAGTAAAAATCTCTCTCCTGGCAAGAAGACCTTGAACTTGAAGGTTTGAATCTCTAGCAAGGCAGGCTGTGGTAAAATGTCAAGTCATAATAGTAGTGCAGGATAATGCCTTATATTTTCAAATTCGAGGTTTTGCTGTACTGTGTTAGCACACATCCAGAAGCTCTTGTCACCAGTAATTACTATCCCACAGCAGCTACATAAAAATACTCACCAATTAACTAATTTCATTTTGACAGTTTTGGAAACAGAAGAGGAGAAATATTGATGTCTCCAAACCACAGTCAGCAGCTGACACACATCTTTCTATCTAAAGAGGCTGCTGTCAAACTAATTGCTTATAAAGGTATTTGAGGTGGTTCTATACAATACAGCAGGGATGCATTGCAGAGCCTTCTGCAAGTGTTTATTCTTGGGGTACTATTAAGATTGGTACAAGTGAAAAATAGACCTTGGTGGCAAGAAATGACAACTAGAGAAAATTAGTGTTTATAGATGGCCAGTATTTCAAAGGCTACAGGAATTTTGAGAATAGTAATTGCCTGTAAAAAACAAAGCAAATCTTGACTTTTTCAGCACTATGCACTAAATATTTAATAAAGGAACCTGGAGCTCAGAAAGGTTTAAGACACTGTGTTAGGATATTGAATAAGCTCCTCCAGTAAGCCTCTAAATACATATAGTTAAACACTACCCCGTTTATTTTAATTATTTAACACAGAGACTGAAGGAGGTTAATGTGACCCAGCGGACTTGTTTATGTTGAAAACTATTGCCTCTCCTTACTCAAAAATCTGCATGCTGAGCTGCATCAAAGCACTGAGTTACAAGAGAGCAATAAGGAACAGAGGTTTACAGCTGCTTGCTAACATCCAAATGATAGCAGTTACACGAGGACAGTGACTGCATGAAGGAAGAGATAACAAAAAAGGTCAGGCCCATTGACTTTATTGACATCAATGGAAAATCTAATACATGTAAGAAAGACGCAGAGTTGAAAACACCCTTGATAAATGGGGATATTGTTTGTTTCTAAAGTTCAGGTTTAGAAATATAGGAATAAATTCACACCATCTACCATGCAGCTCACAAATCACAGCTTCTATTTGTCCACCTCTCTCTTCAGACCATGGATGATGTGTCACTTTGATCTTCAGCCTTGGCCTCAAGCGAAGACAATGGAGAGAGCAGCTTTCACTAAGCCACTGAAAACAGTGAAAAAGCCCCAAACCACTTTAAAGAACCTAAAGGATAGTTATTAAACAGCAGGGGGAGAAAACTACTTCTGCAATATTCCACATCCAATCAAAAAGAGAGAAATGATGGAAAGGTAACCATTCACGACCCCACCTGAGGAGAGGGGAAATAATGCAGTTTTAAGCAACACCAGCTAAGGCCCAATGTATTCACCTGGACACCTCTTCCTTAAAAAGCCTAAAAGCTAGTTTTGCATAAGCAAGAAAGGGCTTGAGTTTCATTTTTAACTGGTTGTTTATCAAAAGAAATCTTGATCAAAACCGTTTGGTTTCCTTTGTCTTCAGGAATGTGAGCACAAGATGAGGCTTACTTTCCTTCTCATACACGGCATGCAAAACTGTAAGCCTTGTGCATAGCATGATGTGCCAATGAAAAATATGGCCTAGCTCTGCAATATCTCTGACTATTTCAGAGCAGTGTTCAGAGGCATTGTTTTGATTCTACAAACTAGTATTTATACAACAAAGGTTGTTAAAGATTAAGGGAAAAGCTGAGTGGAAGTCATGGAACTCTGAGAGGATTGGCAAAGAGAAGGCTTTGGAGTTCACTGCACTAATGGTGTTACATTCATTCAGAAGGGAACAAATAATGGAAATTTTATGTATGCATTTCCTAGAAACAAGGATTCTGCTGTGCTAGAATAATCCTGCCAGCAGATCCATGCATGAACGCAGCTTTGAGCTGCTCAACCATTGGAGAGCTACTGACTTAAAAATGCAGAATCCTGCCCAACAGCATGATAAACACTGTTACTTCAGCCATGGTGCCTCAGCCTTTTCCCATTCAGTCTCTAGCACTACCACCATCATCACCTTCTTTGCTGTTATAAACATGGATGACCATGACCATGAGTTGTCTCTAAGTCAGTGCCTTGCCCAAGTGAAAGGTGGTATTCTTAAACACCTTCTGAGATCCATGTGCTGTTCCACAGCTATTCCATTTCCAGCATTAGGTAAGTTTGGGGCTGTACTTTGGGGCTTTGCCTTCTACAAAATCAAAACTTCATGACAATTACTGATTTCACAGTAAATACAACCTCATTTTCAAGCAAAGCTGAGGTACAATGATTCCAAAATCTCTAAGTATAATCAACATAATCTTCAATCATCTAAAGTCTCAGTACTGGGGAAATCATTGGGGCAGAAACAAAAAGGGAAGCTCATCCACACATAAAGAATATTTAAATATAATTAGTGATTCAAATGTTTTATCTGAGAACAAACCCAGGAGGTACTAGTCTTTTTTTACTCGCAGTCCCTAATAAAAATAGCACATTTAAGTCTCAATTATGTTGGCTTATTTTTCCTTTTCTGCAGGATTTTCATTACTGCTTTCCTTTAAAGCTCTCCCAAGACTCAGTTACATGCCCAGAGAGCTTTTAAAGGAAAAGAGCTTACTTGCCTGGCATCTCTTCCCAGCCTCTCTTAGCTCTAATTACAAGGTGAAGATTAAAAAGACAAATGAGTTTTATCATTACATCCTTTGCTTTTGGAGGAAAAACAGCCAACCAAACAAACACAGAAGCCCACAACCAATCCCAAAACAAAAAGCAGTGGAGCCTCCAACCTCAGTGAAACACTGAAATCAGCAGCTTGCAATGGGAGAGGAGGGAGAAAGAAACGATGAAATCCAATTTACAGAAAAGAATTGCTACAAAGCTCCCATGCCTTGTGGCAGTCTTGCATGAGTACAAAGTTGTGCAGGTGCAGGTGACATAATTAGGTCACAGGGGGCAAGGCTTCTTAGAACTATTACATAAAGAAATCCATAACATTTCCCAAATTAGGCTTCCTCCAGGTTTCAAGGAGGTTCAAAACAGCAACTCTGTGAGCAACCTGGACTAAGTCCTTCCTGGCAACACATCACACTGCAGTTACATGATCTGGCTAACTAACTAGTCAATTCCCATCATTATTCTGCTCTCGGCTTGCAATTATTTATGGGATCCTGCTAAACAAACTTTATAACTTTGTCACTGAACATGAAACAAGATTAAAGAGATGTAGTAGGCAAGCTGCCATTGGTGTTTCCCTGTCATACCAGCATGAGGAGTGGCATTGCTCATATAACAAAAGTGAAGTAACAAGACATAGGCTTTGCAGATGGGTAGGATTTCCAGAAGTGTCTAAAAGGTGTTTTCAGTGCTCCTGGGTCAATGACCTTTCCCATTCAGCATTTGCTCCTACTCACTCATAGGCTGCTATCTAATAATCAAAATCTAATGGAACAGTCAGTGACAGTTAGAGGGACTGTAAAATTATGTATGTCCTGCTCCATTAGGAACTTCCAGTCTTTCAGGTTTAAGGGGTGTTTGAAATGCAAGGTGTACATGTGGTTCCACTTCTGGAAAGCACTGCGAATTAAACAATCTCACTAAATACAGAAGACTCAGCCACCTCTTGTTCTCTGCAACACTCCCAGTTATATTCACTCTGAAGCACTCCGCAATTAACTCAGAACATGCTGGACTATTGGATTGACAAGTATCACAATACACAAGAGCAAATGGAAATGGAACAGACAGCTAAAGAGAAAGAAGAAACCATTTGCTCAGGACAAAAACCAAAGCATCATTCTTGCCACCTGCAGCTAGTCCTAGTACTTGGAACAAGAACACAAATATAGGGTTCTACTTAACAGCAGCCTTTTTACGCAACTATTACAACTACATAAATCACCTCGTGATTATACTGCATCATTTCGTAACGATTGTACATGAAAAAATCCCAGTGCACGTCTCCACTATTTCCAAATTCCCCTTGAACTCCCAGTTTTGTATGGATTATTTCATGTGTCCACCAGCTAGCGATGTTCTGTCCTCTCCCTGGATCTTCCATCATCTGCCACCTGGGGCATACAGAGGTGTATTTGTATCTTTGGGATATTCACTCCCAAAGGGTGAATCAGAGAGCTAGATGAATATAGCTAACCAGTTAGCTCCTCTGAATGACACAATTAACCCTAATTAAGAAATCTATTTCTAACAAATCTTCTTTCAAAGTGACTTTCCCTTTAGGCTTTTAAGCCAACGAGATAAATTCAACAGATGGGAGAGTCCCATAAGTCAAAGAGCCTCAATTCCCACTGTGCAGCATCAGCTGATGCACTCAGCCAGTGCACATGGCTTGTGTTAGTAAATTTCAAACAGGTATGTGTCACCATATCCGCAAGCAAGTTGAGAAGGAGGTGAACAAGCTGCCAAAATCTTGTTTCTTTCCAAGATCAAAGGCCACAACAGAGATCAAGCCTGTACCAGCTCCAAGATTGAATTTCTTCCCACAGAATAATTTTCCTAACTTTATTACCTCAACATTCTTGCCTAGTACCATCACTAGGACCTGCTGCTGGTATTAAGTCTCTACTACTTATCCAAAAGGAACTACTGTGGGATTACTGATAATCCAGTCACTGGATGTCACTGCTACAGCATTTATAGGTCCTGATGCTCTGAGTAAATAGTCTGTGTTTTAATCTCTAGTTTCCTGCTTACAACAAACAGCACCAACTTCAGCCTACCCACTTAACACCATATTCATGCCCTGGTAAATACAAGTATTTCCTAGTAAACTTAGGATCACGTCCAATAAAAGCAGGTATGATATTTTAATTTCTGTGGGACTTTCTCATACTGCAGAGAGCCTTAACTGTATAGATCTCTTTTTCCTATACTGTACAGACCAGACACACAGCTGAAGAATGTAGCACTGACACTAAGGTGAACTGCCCACACTTTCATCCTAATGAACTGTCAGCCTTGGAGGCGAGCTGGATCCCCTTTAATTCTTGCATACATATGAAGTATCGTAGGTCTGAGCACTCAACACAAAATCAGGACATTTAGTTAAGTAGTATGTTGCGCTTCTACAGGTACAATGATGCACAAGATGTTATAAATTTTAAGTAACATAATTTACATTTTAAATAGATCCAAAAATTCAAACAATGCTTCAAGTAACATGAGGAATGTGTGATTGCTCAAGGTCAAATCTGATTACAAAGCCTGCTAAAATGAGGATCATTCCTTAAGCAGTGGGAAATGTGTCCGCACTATCTGGAGGTAAATACCTGCCTGTTTGAATCACTGTTGATATAACCTCATAAAAATAGGAAGGGAAATGCTCAGTCTTGGTTCTCTTTCCAGGCAAAGTTCTACCTGATGTTCAGCAAGCTGGGCTGGTCATTGTTGCAGTCTGACCCACACTAGGTACGGGGCACATCACCTCCTCACTGGCTGACTCAGGCCCCTGGCCCTTTGACGATCTAGTACAACAATCTGCATTCTTGGACGCTGTGAGAGGAGGACACTGAAGACCAAGCTGTGTCTTCCCTGGATACCCAGAGGCAAATAACAGAAGATTAAGTAGGGAGAAAGTCACATGAAAGCTGGGAAAATATATTCTAAGCTGGACAGGCCCATTACTTTAGACAAAAAAAGGGAATATATGGATGTGTTCTGCTGCTGCCATCCAGTGGGGAGGTCGAGTAGATAGCACTGGAGTAAAGATCGATGACCAACAAGGGCTGAGTCCAAGTCACTGTCAGATTGATGCTTACGCTGTGCTTTCTGTCAATGCCATCCAAGACAAAAGTTTTCAGAGAAAGTAAAATAAAATAGGTGCTGAATAAGAAACTGTTGTAACAGTCTGCTACTCCTGCACAAGGACAATAGAGGCATTCTGCTCCCTGGCTCATTCCTGGTGCTGCCTGTGAAATCACTCTACAGACCTGATTCACTTCGATCCTGCAGCTGTTTAGCTGTTTCAAGATGCTGGAGCTGACATACGAATGGTTGCACAGAGCTTTGTAACTTGCAGGATCTCAGCTTATACCACCACAAATTTCAGGTTTTCAAACTTACAAATTTCATTGCAATTAAACTGGAAGTTCAGCAACTACCTCTCATAAATGCATTTGAAAAATCCTACTGACTCCTACTGTGCAGTGATAGGTACCTAATATCTTGTTATATCTGGCTTTAAAAGCCCCTATCTGCCTTGTTTCAGTATGTGGGAGCTCTGAATATAGATATGTGGAGCAAAATGGAACTCTGATACTCCACTATCTACTTAGCATGTCCTCATAGATAACAGAGGGCCTCAGAATTCATAAGTGATAGCATAACATTTTTGTTATCAACATCATTACTTGTGGATGATGAAGCAGAGGCAATGACAACAATTTTAAGCCAACTCAAATTGTCAGGGTACGGCCTACAGGGCAATTTATGAAGAAGATAGATTTCTGATGCTAATAGGACTCTACAGCAAGACATCAATACACAAGAACTTCTCCAGCAAATCAAGGAGAATGGGTGGAAAGCAGTGGGAAGTGGACTGACATCAGACTCAGAGAGAGGAAAAGACAGAGCTTTCCTCAGTGGTCTGGCTGCACAATCAGGACAATCTTTCTGAAACCATGAGATGCTGCTGGGACTGATTCTTGCTTATGTTCATATTTTTCACACCTTTATAATGTTTCCAGTAAAATTCCTACAAGGAACATAAAATTATAATTTTATCGACAGCATAAAATCACACTACACTGGACTCTTCCAAACAGCTGTAGTGATAATAGCAGTCAGCAACAAAGGGGATGATGCTTTCTTTTTGGTGCATGCATGTGAACTGTGCCCATAAACATCATTTACCAGTATTGACATCAAGCTAAACCATCAGCAGAATGGGAGAATCACAATCCACATTTAATCTGGTTTAGGCACTGAGGATTTATGCACATCAGCCTAACTCTTTGATTATCTTGGTATTTGTACAGCAGTCAGAAAAACTGACATATGTTGTCTTCTTTGCCCAGGCAACCTTCCTGAAAATCAGGATACAATCAGAGTCCTCTACTCTCCAGGAAATCCTGCCCCTAGAAACTTAGGGCTGCCCTCTGAGCATGTGCTATACATTGCACTAGACACCAAGTCAGATTTGTACAAAGAATCTGCAAGTATATCTGACCTTATTTTCTGCCATATGCTCTGTTCAGCTCTCTCTGAGCAAGACACCAAAGCCCAGGACACTCTCAATGCTTAATTTCCAGATTAATTTAAGATAACTATGGTTTTTTTTTCAGTAAACAATTGTCCTTTGTACCAATAAAACGCAAACCAAGCATATACCAAAACACAAAAGGACCATTTTCCTTTCAAAAATAATTAACTATGGCATTACAGCCATTCATAACTTGCACAGCCATACAAACATTGCAGAGACAAAACCTGCATAGTAGAATCATAGAATCATAGAATAGTTAGGATTGGAAAGGACCTCAAGATCATCTAGTTCCAACCCCCCTGCCATGGGCAGGGACACCTCACACTAAACCGTATCACCCAAGGCTTCATCCAACCTGGTCTTGAATACTGCCAGGGATGGAGCATTCACTACCTCCCTGAGCAACCCATTCTAGTGCCTCACCACCCAAACAGTAAAGAATTTCTTCCTTATATCCAATCTAAACCTCTGCTGTTTAAGTTTCAACCCATTACCCCTTGTCCTATCACTACAGTCCCTAATGAGTAGTCCCTCCCCAGCATCCCTGTAGGCCCCCTTCAGATACTGGAAGGCTGCTATGAGGTCTCCACGCAGCCTTCTCTTCTCCAGGCTGAACAGCCCCAACTTTCTCAACCTGTCTTCATACAGGAGGTGCTCCAGTGCCTGATCATCCTCGTGGCCTCCTCTGGACATGTTCTAACAGTTCCATGTCCTTTTTACGTTGAGGACACCAGAACTGCACACAATACTCCAGGTGAGGTCTCACGAGAGCAGAGTGGAGGGGCAGGATCCCCTCCTTCGACCTGATGGTCACGCTCCTCTTGATGCAGCCCAGGATACGGTTGGCTTTCTGGGCTGTGAGTGCACACTGCTGGATCATGTTCATTTTCTCATTGACTAACACCCCCAAGTCCTTCTCCGCAGGACTACCATGAATTTCCTTTTTGCCCAACCTGTAGCTGTGCCTGGGATTGCTCCGACCCAGGTGTAGGACCTTGCACTTGTCATGGTTAAACTTCATGAGGTTGGCATCAGCCCACCTCACAAGTGTGTCAAGGTCCTTCTGAATGGCATAACACAAAGAATAATCTCAGCCTTTGCCCACTTCTACCAGGTTACTGCTTCTTCATGTTTTAAACTTTAACACTTATTTGGATGCAGGGCAGTAGAATTAACTGAAACCCCACAATATTTAATCTCTGACTCTAGTCCAGAGGGTATGTAATCATTAGCTCAGACCTATTTGTCTCCCTCTCATTTCATCATTGAATGTGATCTTTGAATTTCAATTAGCTTATCAAGTGCCCAACAACATCATGAGATCCTGTCTCCACTGAAAGTGATTTCTGCATTTCTTCTTCCTTGAAGACAGTCATGTCCTGTTCATCCTGTCAATCAGCCTGACATTATCTTCCTTTCACAGAGCAGAGAGCTTAAGTCATCAGATTTATGCAAAAAGTAACAAGTAGCTCTCTTTGCCCCAGAGAACATTTTGCAACTGGATGTTGTTCTTTATTCACACTCTTATTGAAGCACAGTGTTTATACTTGTGTATTTCATACTGTGTTTTTATATTCATCAATTCTTTTCTTAATGCTTTATTTCCAGTATAACATCACTGACCTTTAAAAAATAACCCAAACAATTACTTACTGATTTTTAAACAGATACAGGAATAAAAGTAAAGAGAAAATTGAAGAGGGTATTTAAGAAATCCATTAAGTCAAAATGGAATTAAGATCCGAAATACATCCTCATATGCTATTGTAACTCTTCTGTTACAACACAGGCCTCTAAAAAAACCACAGCACCCAGGTAACTCCAGTGATCAGCATCTTCCTTTCATGCTTCTCACCCTGTCTGGTATCTCCACAGTAAATCAAAAGTACCTTTCCTTTTATTTAATCCTGTAATCTCACTCTTCAACTAAGCAGTCATTCCAGCTTCACAGGGAAATAGTATCTCACTAAAAACACTTTACTGGCTTTGTGTGAGCCAGAATGTTACACATCTTGCTTCTGCCCTAGGACTTGATTGTACTTTTAAGGTTTCTACCACTGTGGCTGATCAAATGGTGGCGAGGAATGGTACTGCCCTTGTCCTCGGAGAAGCTCAGACACTGCAATCCCTGAAGAGTGATGCTATCAAACGGTTGTTTCAACTGTGCAGTGCCAGAGTGCTGTGGGCACCCCCTAAGATGGATCCTACTAGAGCCGTCAGAACTGCTGGAGGACCGAAGTGAAAGAGGGGTCCTGGCCTTATGGTTTACTGTGTACTGAATGGAGAGACAGTCTTGTCACCTGCCACAGACAGAAGGACCCCACTTCTCTCCCCATGCCCAGAGGCAAGTGGCAAACCAGTTCTTAGTGAACATGCTAATATAAGAGCAGTGGCAATTAGCAATATCCACTGTCTCATTACAACCATCTGCTGAAGCTGCTACAAACCAGACATCTTTGCATGGTTTGTCCCTGATTGAATTTATCATCTCACAACATGTAGTTTCTCCTCGGTCATGCAATGACCTTGCTAATACTGTTTACCATCTAACAGACTGAAAGCCCGTGCATACTCCATTAAAACAAAAACACAGTGAGCAAAACTCCCTGTCTGTAAGAATGGAGTATTTAGCACTCAATGCAAAATGTTACTTGTGATTAAAAAATGACATTTCTTTACATGGCCGTTTGATCAAGTCATCTAATGGACTCTGGACTAGGAAACATTTTAAACAAGTTTGGGAAGGAGCTTAACAATCGCTTGTCAGCTTTGATAGTTGCATGCCCTCGCTGTAGGTGGCCAGCACAGCACAATGACGGAATTTAAGTACTGCTCTGCGTTGTTTGCACAAATAGTAGCCCAGGTGCCAAGTCACAGGCAAGACAATCTAAACGTGACCTTTGGCACTGCTCTGCAAATGAGTCCAATTTGCTCCCAAGATCTGGAAGCATTCACCACACATACATGTGTGTTTCAGCCCCCCATCTGTTAAATGAGAATAATCACACTTCATTTGTAAAGCACTTCATGTTCTGCTGACAAACACCTTGTATCGCTTTGTTCTCAGTGAGCCTGGCTGACAGAGTGGAGTTATTCCAGCTTACTGCTGTTTATTTAGATTGAAGCACTTGGGGCAAAGACCCTTCTCTTTTGTTGAGGGGCAACACAGAGAATGCTGGATCACCTTTATCCCTCTGCTAAACTGGTCATTCTGCAGCCATAGTTCTTTTTAATGCTGTTTTGACACAGTTCTTGCTACAGAAAAATGAAAGTGATTTTGCAAAAACCCTGCTCACGCCTTGATTCAGATCCAGAATTCAGTTAATTCAAATCCTGTGACACTGGGGAAGGGCCAAGAAAATGCTTTCCATAGTCACCATTGGATTAGATGTGTTCCCCTAGAAGAGGCTATAGTTTCAGAGTAAACTCTCTTTTCTCTCTAGCTTGGCACAAACTACCACGTGATAGAGTCTGATAAAAGAATGTTTCTTTACATTAGCATAGCAGACTTATTTGTCAGTTGTAGGCTAATTATCCTGGCTCCTTGTTTGGGGACTGTGGCATCTCTTGCAGTAAATTGCATTTTGCTGAGGGAAGGAATTTTAGTGCATTTCTAAAGAATGTCAATACAAACTTGTGTGGTTTTTGTATTTCCAGTAAAAATAGTGTGTGGCGAGGGAGAAAAATAGGACGCCTGCCATAGTATTTCCAAATTCAACATCAAACTAGTGCTTTTTCCTACATAGTTCAAACAAAAGAAAAGAAAAAGCATAGGACTGATAATAAAATCCACTATGTTGTTCCCTCCCCATTCCTGAAACCTTGGAAGTACAACAAAATCTGGACATTAACCCAAAATAAGTAAATTATTAACCTCCATTGTGAGCAGCCACTTCCAAAACCAGACAAAGGTTTGGGGGACACAGTCAAGCAAGTGACAGTCATAAAAGGCAAGATACATTTAAAAACACTGAAAATACAAGTATCAGTTACATATTAATTCCTCAGTGACCCAAACAGTGCCGACTCCAATCAGTTACACCTAGAGAACAGTGGGGACCTCTTTCTACATTAATGGCTTAGATGAGATATTTCTGTTGCTTTAATTCTGGAGATGTTTTTTGTTTGATTTGTTTTTTTTCCAGTTGGAGGAATACCAGTATCTGCTGGAAGGACTCAATAGACAGAAATCATCAGCATATCCACAATTTGGGCCAGACACTCATGTTTCTGGCATGATTTCTGCCAACTGACATAATATGCACTTCTTTCAAATGATGCTTTGACTTGATTTTCATACTTTCAGTAAATTATATTTTCTAAAGACAATCTAAGAAAACATAGGAATAGCAACAAACATCAGTGATGACATACAGTCAAAGATCTTCCTGTCTGATCGCCTCTGAAGAGGGCATCTCTGCACAACAGTAAGTCGAAACTGGACAGGCACCATTCCTTTGGGTGACAAGGTATTTATTTTGCCTCATTTTAAAGATAAAATTGGTGGAGAGGGGCACAAAGTGTTTTCATGATTATTGCTTATTCATGAAATACAGTAATCTGGCTCCATAACTTCCAGGGTTTCAATATACTTCTTATCCTATCACCAGACTATGCAAACAACATCACTGGGACTGCGGCAGGAGGGAACATGTCAGAAAGCCTTGATGTTTTCATACTGCATGGTGTATAGGGTAGTATAAAACAGCTGTAAATAAATATTTATAGGGAAAACAGATACTTCTATGCTTTTTTCCAAGCAATTTTGTCTT
Source organism: Melopsittacus undulatus (assembly GCF_012275295.1). Taxonomy (NCBI): domain Eukaryota; kingdom Metazoa; phylum Chordata; class Aves; order Psittaciformes; family Psittaculidae; genus Melopsittacus; species Melopsittacus undulatus. Next base: position 30,630,192 of record NC_047535.1, read on the forward strand.
TCACTGTGCTGTGTATTGGGTTAGGAAGAGCACTGAATCCAATCCGGTACCTTACAAAGGTCATAGCTATGAATGAGCGCCTTGCATTCAGTTCCTCTCTCCCCTTTTGCACTGTTGTGGAAAGAGAGTTGTACTCTAACCAAGAATGCCAATGCCACCTCAGAGTCCTAGAATACCCTCATCTTCATGTCCCATTCAGTGCCAACCCAGGGGCAGTATGGAGAAAGAGGGTCAGCATGCCCTCTATCAACTTTTATTTCCTGCTATGTAAAAGGAAACCTCCCATAGAAAAAGGAGCTACAGAAGAAAGGATCTTCAGAGCACAGGAGATAAGATTTCTCAACCAAATTTTTGCTTTGCAATTGCCTACAATTTCATTTTGCTATCAGGCATCAACAGCCACCATAAAACTAAAATCAGCTGTGTGCAAAACCATACAAGGACTGGTTAACAAAATCACGATCTGTTACACATAGATCCTGCCATTCCACCCCAGAAGTACAACACGCCAAGCTAATTTGCTGAAATCTGTCTGTGAAAAAGGCAGTAAAAAAACCCTGGTTATTGCAAAATATTCACTGCATCTTAGGATGCCAGTGGAAGAACTGATACTAGGAAATTAAGTAAACAGTAAGTAAAGCTGAGAGAAACCCTGCCTCAAACTTACCTGGTCATTATTTCTTCAAACAAAGAATAGCAACCATCACATACAAGGCATACGTATGATGTCCATCACAGAAACAGAGAAGAAATAAAGAAAGGGGACAAAATAAATAAAGGCAGGTCAAACACTAAGCAATAGAACTGTTGACCCTAGAATTTTATACTCATAACTTCAGTCATTTGGGGGGTATTGTTAAAGTTTGCCACCATGGAAGATAATGAATGTCAGATGCAGCCTCCACTTCTGTGCTGATGGATAGCATCTCCAGGCTGATGAGAGGAGATTACCCTGCTAAACCCTACAAGACATCTTTAATCTCCTGATTCAGAATCCCTTGTCCTCTACCAGTTGTTACCCTCCTGAAGGAATGCAAGAATGCTGCCAAACACTGATAAATAGACAGCTGCAGCAAAGGGCTATCAGCAGCAATCTGGAGGTGCTCCGCCAACAAAACACTTATATGTTAGTTAAAAAAAATACCATCTCCAGGTTCTTCCATTATTAATTAAACATTTTCTGGTTTCTAAGAAGAAATGCTTGCTCAAATGTGTCCTTGAAAGCTGACACATCAACACTGTAAACTTTCAAACTAATGTTGAGGGACAGCTCTCTGGCAGGGGAAAATACTGTGCTTGGCATGAGAGCAGAGCTGAGCACTTCTTCACACAGTCCAAGTGGATTAGAAGGTGGGGTGCGTTTGCTGCTACAGCCAAGTATGACAATTAATTTCCTGCTTTTAAATATAGGGTGAATATTTTGTACCCACCAATAGCCAAAACCATGAGCAAATGGAAGCCAGCACAGAGGGTCAGCATGTCCAAACCTGCTTCTGAATGCCCCTTCATTTGACAGCACAGACAGAAGTAGACACAAAGTCTAAATCACCAAATCAGCACAAACTGCTATCCATTTCTATGGACTTTTATTCAAGCCTGTGCAGTCACTCATTTGGGATGAAACTCTCCAGTGGCACAAGGCCTTACAATTACATTTAAATTGGACTCTAAGTCTGGGACAGACTCTGTGCTCCTATTACAATTAATGTAATTGTAAGGCTGTGGCAATACAGCCCATGCAGCAAACACAGACAAGTTGATCAATAGCAGAACAGGCCCTAAAGCACTTTCCATCCTTTAAAATGGCAGTGATTTGCAAAACACTGACTGATGAATTCTGTAAAAATGACTGGCTTAAGCATTCATAAAATCATAACTATGAAGTCAAACTTTTCTGCTGGGGCCAAAAAAACATATGACGCATCCAGAGCAGGCTGGAAACTAAATCACAGAAGAATCACAAACTCCCACTTCAGTGAGGTCAGGACTTCATCTTAGGAAGGACTTTTAATCATTTCAGAGCAAGGAATTCAATACAATTCCTTCACATTTCAATCTAGTGCCTTCATTACTCAAGCATCTATCCTCCTAAGGACTCAAAGTGTTGACCTCCATGTAAACCCAGAGTAGAGCTCCTGAGTAGAACACATTCCAGTTTTTCTTGCATCACTTTGCCCAGCTGAACTCTCAGGACAAGATGCTTTCCATCCTACTTGTGGATTATCACTTATCCAACCATTTCTTTCTCCCCACATTATCAGAAGCCTGTACATAAAATGTATACAATAAAAAATTATTATATTGGAAATATAAGTTCTAAGTTGGGAGAAGTAGATTCAGACAAAGATTAAGACAAAGAGCAAAGAAAGCTTTCTTGGTTAGGATGTTGGTCAATGGAATATAAAGATTACCATTTATTTGAGCTCACAGCTGTGTAAAAAAATGATTGTGTCAGTGTAAAATGAATAAAATAAACACAGTGTTTTCACAAGCTTTCTCCAATGGCTTTTAAACAAGGTCACTTTGATACTGCGGAAAAGAGCTTGGCTTCAGTCTCCTACTGTACCAATTGATATACAGGACTTAGCCATTTGTGTGGTAAATGAAACTCCATCTTCTTTTTGTTAGAGAAGATGGTCCATCCCCCCCTTTTGAAATGTAATGAAATATGACGTGCAAAACCTGCACATTCACTGATTTGTCTGTAATTCCACACATACACCCCAACTCCCTGGAATATGAAAATCTTTTCATAGACAATCACAATCCATTCATGGAAAATGATACCAGAAGCTACATTTTACCCTATAAAAGACTAGATTATCATTGAATTGGCTTTTTACTGGTAACACAGCTATGCATCCAAATTGAAATCATTGTCAAAATCTGTCATATGTCCTAAAAGTTCCCATTGTTACTGGGGGAGAGGAGCACGGAAATCAGGAAAATAAGAAGTATTTCTTCATCTTCTTTTCCATCTCTGAAATAAATACACCAACAAACCACACAGTGAACTTCGCTCCTTTTTGTCTTAAAGGGAACCTATTCCTCAGTTGAATTGCTTTGCCTGCCTTATTACTCGAAGAGATTACAGCCAGGGCTGTATGTTGTAGCTACCCTATATTTAGAAGGTGGATAATAAAACACATAAATAGCACACTGAATAAAACATTAAGACATAAAAGGAGTTAAACGGAACAGAGGGCTAAGGTTTATTGTGCAGTAACCAGGTCTGACCCGTTAAAATACAAAGTACTCATAATTCTAATTAGTAAAATGCACAGTTACTATAAATCAGGGGAAAGCAAGAGGGGTGCTGATCTGTGACTGTGCGCTGGAGCCCCTTTCACAGCCTTGCAGAGCCCTCTGGTGGAACTGGGAACCAAGCCCGTGGCTACCCAATAGCACTGAAAGAATGATGCTACAACCCCAAAATAAGGGGACAAGAAGACTGGGTTTCCCCTTTTTCCTTGAAAGCAGCAATATTTCTAAGAGAAAGCTGCATTTTTCACACACACAGCCTTCAGTTAAGCAGGTAAAGTCCTAGAGCCTGTGTAAAGAAAGAATTTTTCCTCTGACTCCAAAAGAGCAGGATCTTGTCCACAAATTCCTAGAAGCCATGAAAACCTGCAATAGATGCAGAACTATCCAGTCTATCAGACCATCTGAAACCAGAAACATGATCAAGAGGTACTGACAGTTCTGAATTCCATCTGACAGCAACATTTCACATTCAGAGATAAAAAAGGGGGGGGGGGGGGAGAGGGGGGTCCTGTAAGCCAGAACAGTTTTAATACACGCCTCAGCACATGATTTGCTTTTCTGTGCATAAAGGAACAGGCTCCTGTTTGGGATGTTCTCAGCATCATTTATGCCCACCTCCCACTCAACCCCCAAGTCCAGTCCAACAGCATCACTGAATCCCTTTACTGTGATGTTCATTTTCTTCATCTGATGCCTATTTGACTGATCCCACACCCCACACTGACAACACATCCAGGTTTTACCTATCATAGGCTGCTAGTCCTTCCTCACCACCTAATAAAGAGCAATGAAGTATGTACTTTCCCAGTGTGGTATGGAGGTTTAGGGGGTGATTCTTCCACTCCTCCAAAGTACTGACTTCTCTGTGCTGTTTGGGACACAGAAAAGAATTATTAAACACCTCATTCAACACATACCCTCTGTACTGCCTTCAGCAGGTCTGGTCTGGATCTGTCCAGGATAGGTCTTGGATTCAGGTCCACGTACATACAATACTTGCCACTACCAAATGACAAGAGTGCTATTTCTTATGATAAACAAGTGACTTTGACCATCCCTCTGACAGGTTAGATCAGCACCTCTTCAGTTAGCAACCAAATAAGAACAAAAAGAAAAGAGACAGACACATTCTGGAAAAGATTGTTTTCTGTGAGCCATAGCCAGGGCAGAAAGGGAGCAACAGCAAGGAGAGGCTTTGTCTTCTGCATCAAGTGCATTATTCGCTCAGATTGCTCTCACACAAGCCAAACCTTTCAGTACATGTCTCTCCCTGTTCATGATGCTGTTCAAGCATCAATCAGAAGAAAACAAAGGAGAACATTCATGGAATCCCAGAGAATTATCACAGGTCCCACTTCAGGCCCTGCTCAGCAGAGTCTACAAAAGAAGCTTGTCTTTCAGAGGTAATGGAAATCACTGGTCCTCTGAAAACCGGTTAGGGCAGCATTCTGGTTGTTGGAGATCACATCTAAGATGCCAAGCAACAAATTACAAACTTTCAGCTGGATTTCACTAAGCAAAGACATAGAGTTTACAACAGCTCAGGCTGGTGACAATTCCCTCCAGAACACACTTCCCAGGCTCTAGTCATGCATATTTGCTTGCCACTGCCATTTTTAACAAGACTTGTGCTGTTTAACCTCCAATAACTCTGTAAATAAAACAATCTTGCAGCGAAACAAGGAAAAAAGTCCACAAAAAGAAGTTGCTACTCACTCTTCTGGCTGGCCAGAAAAGCCAGCTGTCCCAGTGCACTCAAACACAGGCAGTGATTTCTCCCTATGATCTGCACCATCCTGCAGGTGCAGCAAGGAAGCAAACTGCTACCAGCTGCATTACCACTGATGTCTTCACTTGAAACCACAAAGAAAAAAGAAAACTTGAGCTGAGTAAAACAGCTCAGAGACGACTTTGGCCCTGCTTAAAACTACATATGGATGTTTATTAAATACATGGATTCCAGGCATATTAGTAATAATGGGCTTTCAAAAAATCTAGAACCTTCAACAAGTAGAAGGAGGCTGGCAGCATTTCAGGTGAACATCATCACATAAAACACAGCAGCCACAGAAAAGCCAAGCTGCACTGTTAATTCATGATAGAAACTGCTCAGCTGGCTATACCACTTAATGGTCTGCAAGTCCAGTCCTGCCGTGAGGTGACCTGAGGAAGTGTCTTTTCAATGCTTCATCATGTGTGGATCCTGACTTATAGCAGTGAGATGGAAACAAATCTCCTCTGTTACTAAATGTATGTTGCTTCATTCAGCACAGCATGGAATTGATAGTTATATTGGTATCAGTTAGGTACGCTGAGAGCCTGAAATACTGCCCAATTTTAAATAGCCATAGTAAGGTTGGTGCTTATGCTTCTCTCAGTTACTGTCAGTGCAAAAGACAAACAAGGGTAATTCAGAGCCACAAAGTCAAATGAATATTCTGACATATCTTCTCTACATAGACATACAGGAAGCCTGCTGAAATAATCTGCATGAGCAGCATCTTCAGTGAGCTAATGGTAATGAGAAGGAACATCTCTCTTTTACCTTTTGCCTAGTTAACTCTGCCAGTCAAAGCAATTACAGTGTTCAAATGAAAAACAGTCTGTGGCCTCCAAGCTGGGCTCAAGATCCAAACTGCTTCAAAGCAATGGCAGGATTGGCTTGCTAGATTGAACAGACTCTTCACTAACAGTTATTAGATGGTGGAGAATATTTTGCAGAACAAAAGAAGCCAGATCTGTCTTACACTTTATTACAGTGGAGAGGCCCTTTTTTGTCAAAGTGATTGCTCAGTGGCATTCTCTCCCACTCTTCAGAAACAGAATGGGTATTGGGTCCTTAAAGATCTGGTCTCTGTTCCTGCCTGAATATTGCAGAGACAGCTGTCAAATGTCATTCTTCCAGGCACCATGTAACATGACCAAAGTCAATAACTGTCTTTTCCCAGATTAGGGTCCTTAAAAATGGCAGCATTTTGAAAAGAAAGGAGTCAATCTGCACTTCTTCAGTTCTATTGCCTGCTCTTAGTTAATAAACTTCTTTAGCCTTGATGAGTAAGCACTTTTTCAAAAGCCACTAATGATGGCAAGTACATAGCTTGAAACACGCTCATTTTTGGGAGCAGACACAATATGTTCTTAAAACCCAGACCCTCCTGAAGGATCCCAGTCTCATAAACAGATCGTATTTCCCACCTCAGTACACTCCTGTCAGGTTACAGCTACTTGACCTAAGGGACACCAGACAAAGGTTTTGCTAAACCCAGAGCTTGAATCCATCCCCCTGATGTGCTTCAGGACATTTTACTTTGAAAAAATATTCATGTTGTCTATTGAGTGGAAGAATTTTATCTCAATTACCATCCAAGAACATGCTAATTTGTATTAAACAAAGGAGGCTAATTATCTGCTTTCCACAAAACAGGCTACACTAAAACAGCTAAATTATTTGCTTTCCTGGTGAACAAGACACTGCCTTGCTCACAGATCAGATTCCATCTGATCATACATTAGAAGGTCAATCTAGGTGGTATATCAAACAGCAAAGATAAAATGAGGCTGGGAAATACAAGCCCCATGAGGAGAGCCCCCAAAGCCTTCTGAATGCTCTATGATGCCATAGGGCAGACACAGGGAGCTGGAGAATCAAAAATGGGGTGACTGTTTCATTGCTACATGAAATAATAAAATGGGACAGGGATCACTTCCATGTATGCATAAGAAAAACTCATGTTTGGGGAAGAATATGATACAGGAGTCTAAAAAGATGTATAAATGTCCCAGCTTCAAGGATATCTAATTGAAAAAGAGTTCCATAATCTATGACCAAACTATTAATGAAAAACAGAATCTTTCTTTAGTCTACCAGAGAAAGCACAGTACTTAAATCTGCTTAACAGTCAAGCAGCTTGTGTTCTACAGTCAAATCTTTAATAGGGGGGGAAGAATTCATAGTGTCAATTAAAACTATGCAGCCAAGCATTCCGAAATGTTATGTTAAAATGATTGTCATTATTTACATAACACACAAAGATTGTTCATCCTACAAGCCTACAACACAGGATCACTACTGCCTCATTACGGCTATTTCCCTTACACACGCTAAGCACATTTTTAAAAGACAAAAGTAACATTTCTTTCTACAAGACTCTTCTCTGAAAGACAAAAGCTGCAGAAAGCTGTTCCCCAGGTTTTGCCGTGTAGTCAGCTCTGAAATGATCTACTGAGCAGCAGTTGTTTACAGGAAAGGTCAAGAGGGCCTAATTAACTTGTCATTGTGCATAGGCCCCCTTCCTCATTGAAGTGGTTCGACTAGTTTCCATAACAGCTACCTGCAAAGCAGTAATATAGATCATCCTCTAACACTGTATTCTCTGAAATTACTTTGTGGGCTTTTAAGGCAATGTCAGTTATTCTCCATAACCTGTGACTGTGTCTTATGGCAAACACGAGTGCTGCACAGCACCAGGTAACACAGAGCTGGTGATGGATAAGGCAAAGAGGTGGTTTGTGTAGCTCTTAGCTACACACACTGCTGATGGGCATGTAGACAGACACAGCAGTTATATGCAGGTCACAGTCAATCCTGCTTGCCAGGACGTCAGAGATTTTGGTGCCCAGATAAGGAGACTTCAGCTCCTGCTTCTGATGATCACAGGAAGCAGCCAGGAAAGAGATCAATAGGTTGTCTCATCTGGAGGATGGAGCCTCTAACAAATGCATCCCCACTTCCTAGCACTGAGCTGAAGTGGATGCTAACATTAGACCTGGACACACAGGAGTCTGGCTGAGAGCTAAGAACATTGCATGTGGATCTAAGGCATTATAGAATGATTTGGGTTGGAAAGGACCTTCAAAGATCATCTAGTCCAGACCCCCTGCCATGAGCAGGCACACCTTTCACTAGAGCAGGTTGTGCCAAGCCCCTTGAATACTGCCAGGGATGGGGCAGCCACAGCTTCTTTGGGCAGCCGGTGTCAGGGCCTCACCATGCTCACAGAAAATAACTTATTCCTTATATCTAATCTAAGTCTACCCTCTTTCATCTTAAAGCCATTCCCCCTAGCACAGAGATGTTATATCGAAGATCCAGTCTGGCACTTCATGAAGCCAATCCCACTTGTTCTGAGCCATTTCTGTCATTTCTGAGAAGGTACTACATTGTGCCTCGTAGATATACCCTACTACAAGAGTGTATCCCCTTAAATGCAATTATCTTTCTGTTTGCCTATGCAAGATGGGAAAAGAAGGAGCACACCACAAGCTGAACTAAACCACACTTCAGTATTTGTGTTTAAATTTAAGTGAAAGAACTGGCTAACATAAGTCTGAGGACTTTGATCTATTGCCTGCCAGAGCCAATGATACTGTCGTAAAGTCTCTTGATAACAACCGGATTAGGAGAGAGAAGATAAAGATGCATTTTAGAATATCTTTGAATAATAATAAAGCAAAACAACAAAAACCAAATCCCAAATTCCTAGCAGTCATGAAGTCACTCCAAAAACTGTCTGGTGAGATTCAGTACATAAAATTACTTGAGAAAACCCATGGAAAATTACAATAACTCATATTTTTCTTGCTGTTGATATATTTTTAACCCATTGCACTGATTATAACATGCTGTCAACAGCCTCATCAATTATCCATTGCTAAAAAGGGGGCTCTAACATTCTGCAAGTAGTATTAATTGGTCTCAGTAGCACATAATGAGTTTAAAATCTCCTACCTGTGTGTCCCCGGGGATGGTGGCTTGAGGCGGACAACAATTTACAGCAGACCATTAACACATAGACCAGAAAGAGCCAGTCAGATAGAAGCATAGATTTGGCACAGAATCTCATCCTGGAGGCAGAAAAGGAAGCAGTTGAGTGAAAGAACATTGTGAGTAGGGAATAACATAAAAATGAGGAAAAGCTGAAAAGATGTTGAAGAAAATTTAAAGTGGCTTATTACAAGTCAACACTGACCAAATCATATTCACGGTTTAGTTGGATTCAATTCTTTGTTAAGCATGTTTCATAATCAAAAGCAATGCAATGGCCGTCACACATCATATTACCCACAAACACATATTTATAATAACACATTATGAGTGCAATGCATTTCTATGAATCTGAGATAAGGGGTTGGGGGTTTTTTGGATTAAGAACCATCCACACTCCAATCTAATTATACATATTTATAAATTACGCTACTATTTTTAAACTCTACTTCCCTCAAAATCATAGAAACATCACAGAAAAATGTCCTTTTTACTCAGTACTTCTCAGGACATATTTGCTATTGCTACCAGCTCCCATACAGCCATGCACATGAATTGGCTGGATCTCCCAAACACACAACTTCTGCTAATTTTCCTGGAGATTCATAAGTTTGCTGATGGTTAAGCGCTCATGAAACCAGCGCCTCAGTCAAACATTCAAGGACTTAGGGTTTTAGGAGCCATCTCAGAAAACATTTGTTCTAAAGGAGGTGGATGTTGTTGGTCTTATTCATGTCAGTGTTAGAACTAAGACCACAAATCCTCAGTCATTTTGTTGCAGATATCTACAATTAAATCCCTCAATTGTTTATGCTACACCATTCATCATATAGAAAGGTAATCTAATCATTTCTTAAACTCAGTTATGATGATTTATTACTTGTGTGATATATAAGTAGGCATTATGCAGTTGAACCCTGAGATAGAACGTTCCACACTTCCAGCAACTGCTGTAAGCAGGGATACATCAAATTAATTAAAGGCAATTTATAGATTTGCATAAATTGAACTAAATACTGCTTTCATAGTAGTGACGTTAGTGTGCTTTTAATCAGCACACTGGGATTTGCATAAGCCTATCATAAGCATGCTTACTTGCATCAAAAAGTCCTTTGGGATCTTCTTTTCCCTGCAAATTCCAGTTCTGAATTTTCCACGTGTTTCCTAAATAACATATTTATCTGTATATCTTTAAAATACTTGAGACTATTCAACTAATCCAGTAGTCAAGTGGGGAATAGACAAGAACCAAACCCAATGCCTTAGACAGCTCTGCTGTCAAAGACAGGGGAGCACTTGGGTCCTGTTTTGAGTCTGATAACCATCTACAAATAAAACCAAAACAGATGCCATGTTTTCTCATTTCAAAGTGCTTGCATAATTTTCCCTTTCACACATCACAAAACAATTTTGTTCTTTCATTGTGTATGAACAGGAATGCTGATAGAGCCCAAACAAATCACAAATAAACTTATTAATATCAAAAGTTGAGACCCAAAAACCTGTTGTACACAAACATATTTTAGCAACAAACACTGTTTTACACTTGAGAAAACAAAACCACATTGGTGAAAAACCCAGCACCTTCAGCTGCCCTTACAGGCCCTACTCTGGCCTATGAACTCTTTTAAGAAGCTATACAAATACTGCTAAAAAAGTTAACAGGTTTAAGAAAAAGTAATATTGCATGTAAAGAAGTCACATTTAAAGACTGACTGGGCAAAAAGGTACCTTTTCTTGCTTTAAGGTGTTCTGTTTCAAGCCCAGTACGTTGCCACCCTGAATGCAAGTAAGCCAGTACAGGAAGAAACATGCTGATGTTCTTTTGCAGCAGTACATAGGAATCTTCTGCAAGCATGAATCAACCCCAGAAGATAAAGACATCACTGGTCCTTGCCTACCCTACAAGTATTGTCCCATGAAGCACTCCAGGGCTAATTCAGAGCAGCTACACTTCAGCTAATAAGCATGGAACTAATTCACCTCTTGCTCCCAGCTGAACCACATAATGCTACTGCAGCTAATGGGATTGAGTCACTGTGAAACCAGCATAAATGTTATCATTGCTATTGATTCAATACTAGTCTAAAGAACATTCTCAGTAAGCTCTGAAATCAACCAGATTTTAGTCCCCCAAATCTCCAGGTAACTGAACCTTAATTCCTGGAGGAGAGAGCTGATTTTAACCTTACTTTACTTGCTTTCTCCCTAAGAAACACACAGCTTACACCTCCTGAATCAGTTACCACTAAATAGGAAGTCATCCTCTGCTCATGTTGCAATACCATCTCTCTGTTGCTCTAAAAGCAAACACAGGAATCTGATCCAAACATCAGTGGACAGTTCAGCTCTCATGTCACTCTGTAGTATCATAATGGAGACAGGGAGCTTCCCCCAGGTTTCCCAAGATGTAACTGAAAGCAGGATTTAACCCTTGGAAGAAATACCACAAATCAGACATTCTGAACATGCTATTTCTGATGCGAGTTGATGGGAGGGACAGGTGTTTAGTCCCAAATCACACACCACATGCCCAACAGCTGCTATTTCAACATGTAAGTGAACCTAGGTGTTCCCACCATTCCCAGTGCAGGAGCAGAGCTGGTCTCTGTGGAAATGCCTGTGTGCTGACCTGATTTCAAAGGCTTTCTCAGATTATGAGTTTGATTCTTTTGAAGCCATAGCCCTGGTGTTAGACAGGGAATGTGAAGCCAGGCTTCATCATGTTAACAGGGTAACCTTACTCCTCTGTAAATATATTCAAGTCCAGGAATAAGTGTACCACTACAAAGCATCAACTTAGTTATATCCAAACTGAAAGGCTGCTAAAAGCCTTCAGTACCATTTAAAATGCTACATTTGCCAGCTTTAGTCTGCCTTGCAGGTAGACAAGGCACAAGTGTTCAGCCCACTCATATAACGAAATACAAGAGGATCTTAAAAAAGGCAGGGGAAAGATGAAATCTGGCAGGCAGATGCAGCAAGGGGTGCTGAGCCCTTCAGCGTCAGTGGGCTGACGCTTTCAGAAATGTCAAGCCTTCATTCTCTGTTGGATTCAAGTGGATATTGTTGCTAACCAGGACAGCAAATCTTCAGTGTCGTTTGAAAGATAAAAAGTGCTCTTACCTTGGGGACTTTGCAAGAATTTTGTTCCAGTCAAACACAATTATTTCAGTGTGTTTTTCATAATTATTCCAGATTCCCATTTGCGGCAGCAAATAAACTTTTCTGCATTTCAGAATTTTCCCTTCACTTCGGGGACCTAGAAAGAAAGCCGTATTACAGTGCAATTAACGTCTGGAATAGTGCTGTGAAATGGATCTTTGTTACCAAAATCATTGTTTCACAGTGCCATCTACAGTGCAATCCAAGGCAGCAGTCATATTGCTCTTTTCACTTGTTTCCAAGAACACAGAGGAACTGTGATAAGGCAGGTCTGAAATATCACTACATTAACTACAGGAGGACTTCTCTATACTAGAAGTTACAAGCATCATGCACACAGTTTACTGTGTCCTTATACCCGTGTGCCCTCTTGCCACCCAGCTGCTGTGAAAGCTGTAAGGTCTAAAACACCACCGTAGTGCAAACATGGTTCCACACTATTATGTGAAACCTTCAACAGTTTGAACCAGAGATTATTAAAGAGAGAGGGGAAAATCTTTTCCTGTCTTCATAAAGATTTGGCCAAGGCCCTTAGAGTCTGGCTGCCTCAGGAGCAGAGGGTCTGCAGGGTCACATCCATAAGATCGTGTGATCAATGCATTCTTGCACCTTCTGACACTTTTGTCTCTGCTTATTTCCAGCGCCACATCTCACACCCAGTCCACCTATACCCAGAAGCTACACTTTGAAATCACTGTATGGAGACACTTCCGCAGCAGTGCAGACACAAGTTCCACAGAATAATGAGCTCAAACACTCTGTTTCATAGACATTTGTGTCTCTTTGCTTTTATTGTTTATATTTGTTCTCTTATTTCTATCCCTGGGCTCAACTTGACCTTCTGCTATTGAAAACGTGACACAGTGCAATTTGTGAGAGAAATAATAATGTGTTCTTCACCTGCAGAATGATCACAATAACCTTTTCCCATCTTCTCCACCACTCTTTTCATTTCCCTCTCCCTATGATCAATTAGAAAATTGCTTTCCAGGAGCACAAAACTACACTATCACATTGGAGGGCAAAGCATCTCTGGGGTCATAAAAGCATGTAGGCAGATACCTTTCAGAAGCTAAGAACAGGAAAGTCCCTGGCTCAATACACTTACAGAATCACAGAATAGGTTGGGTTGGAATGGACCTTAAAATCATTCAGCTCCAACCCCCCTGCTATGGGCAGGGACACCTTCCACTAGACTGGGTTTCTCAAAGCCCTGTTTAACTGGCTTTAACAGCTCCATTCTGCTCAGAACACCATGAGAAGATAGAGTAATTGCTAGAATTAAAGAGGTACCAGGCCAGCAATCTATAATTCATCACATTTTACTCTGGTTTTGCTTTTGAATGTGGAGAGTTTCAAAGTGAGCTGAAACAGCAACACAGCAGTTCTAATGCAAACAAGATGTGGGCAAAGAGATGTCTCAAGACAAGACACTGCCTTCCTATATTAATGCTTTCTTCCACAAAGGCAAATAAAATAATCAGTGTCCTTCAAAAAGCTTATTGAGAAAAAGCAAACAAACAGGCTTTTCAGAGTAGTACTGAATGACTGAAACAGTTGTGTGGTACATTTTTACCCATTTCATAATAGGACAGATAGATAAATGTGATCTTACAGTGCTCTTTTAGAAATCAATATTGCAACACACTAACTCAGGTTTTAGCGCTTGTCTGTCCCATAATTTTTATTACGGAGGAAGAAAACAACTGCATAGATGCATCTATAGGTAACTACTGACTTTAGTGTAACCCGGCCTGTAAACACGTTAAATGCTGGTAAAAGACAAGGACGTATTGATTATTCTAACTCATTCTAATTAAATGGACAGAGGAAAAGTGGCAGATGATACAGCATACTTTGGGGTTTTCTGATGCCTTCCAGCAGTGCTATTTCTCAGTAAAATAAGGTTGTTTGAGGGGAGTGTAAGGCCAACTCCTTCAGTGCAATCTGAACTCTTGAGATTCAGCTCATTTTACGTCAATATAGGAGACAAATCAGAACAGAAGCAAGAGGCTTCTGTTCTGATTAATAATGGTAAAAGGAATTTCATGCTTCTCATGGCAAAACCATGTTCTGTGTGTATATTGTGATCGGCGCTTTTACTGCTCATCCCTACCTCATCTCACCTCAGCGTTGCTTTGGAAAGCAGGGCTGCACAAACAAGCAAATGAATCTTGGCCTTCTGTGCCAGGAGCTGTGCTGGGCAGCATGCTCCCATAAGCAGGCAATGGCCCTCCCTCTAGTCATCTGCAAGCAGACCAAGCATTGCTTTAAACGTAATAAAACTCAGCATCACATCCCAAGAGGTGCCAATATGTCTGACAATAACTGGACTTTTGTGGATGAAGTCCCTGATTTCAGGGCAGTGGGGTTAATTTACACAGGAGGGATTTGAACAGAAGTTACCCAAGGAAAGCAATCTTGTGAAGAAAGGGGCCATTTTTATACAGCAATCTCTGGCCAAGAGGCAACTGAACCCTCACCTCCACCTCTATCAAAGCTATAGAAAAGGAGGAAGCAGGAGAGGGGAAAAGGTCTGCTTTAGGCATTTACACATTACCTTTCCATGAACAACTCCTGCTTTGCCTTGGAGGCTACACAACTCTCCTATGTTAGTATTTAGGGCGTCCGTGTGCCCAAACTAAGACCATGGGTTCTGGTATCTGAAGGCAATTGCCATGATCAGATATACTGCACCTCATTCCCAGCCCAAAGTAGTCTCTGCTCTGCTGAGCTTCAGTAAAACGGGAATAAACAGCATTTCCCTACGTCAGAGAAGCATTTCGAGAGCAGAAACAATAGAGGCCTAAAGTTATCTGAAAATTGTATGGGGAGTGTATAATTCTTTTGACAGATGGAATAAGGTAGCATTTTTAATTAGGTACTTTTCCTACCAATATTTACATGTTGTAAAATGCTTCTTATGGCTACTTTCTGTAAAGAACAAATTACTAAGCCATTTTATGCCATCTTTTATTATAAGCTATTAAATAATTTAGAAAACCTCCATCCATTTAATATTTAAAAGGCCTTAATTTCTCCATTCTCAATAGTTTCTATCTTAAAGATAGTGCATCTATTAAGAGACTCCTCTTCTGTAAAGCAATTGGTAAGAAGGAAGCAAGTGCAGATGCTACATCATCTACAGGGTGACTTGCCAGCCAGAAAGTTGAACCTCAGCATAGAACCACAGAATGATTTGGGTTGGAAGGGGCCTTTAGATCATACAGGCCCAACCCCCTGGCATGGGCAGGGACACCTCACACTACACACCAGGTTGCTCCAAGCCCTGTCCAACCTGGCCTTGAACGCTGCCAGGGATGGGGCAGCCACAGCTTCTCTGGGCACCCTGTGCCAGCGCCTCAGCACCCTCACAGGGAAGAACTTCTTCCCAATACCTAATCGGAACCTTCCTTCTTTCGTCTTAAAGCCATTCTCCCTTGTCCTGTCACTGCATGCTCTTGTCCAAAGACCCTCTTCAGTCTTCTTGTAGACCCCTTTAGCTATTGGACAACTGTTATAAGGTCTCCCTGACTTTTATAATGGGTCGCACCACTGAAAGTCCCCTTGGTGATGTAAGGCAAGGACCTAAAGCATCCCTGATGTTTACAGTGGGTCCCATGATAGCCTAAATAGTACACCAATAAGCTTAACATCAGCCCTAATAAACTCTTATGTACTACTGAATAAGTAACTGAGAAAAAACAGAGCAACATTTTCAATTCCTTAGAAGCGGAACAAAACCCACAAATCTAGTCTGGCCACTGGGCGTTTGAAAGGGGCTGCTATTAGAGTTTGAGGGGAAATAGAGGCAAAAATCAAGAACAGAGGTAGACAGAGTATCTGCTTGGCCACTTCCCCCTATTGCACACCGGTTAGCTAGCACACACCGCCCATTTCAGGGCTAAGTTACTATGACTGGGATATGTATGAGCAATATCTCTGCAAGACCCTTCCACCCTACAAGAAGCAGCTGACCCCAGGCTGGAGGGCAGGCGCTGCCACTCAGGGTGACAGCCGACACCTTAGCAGTGACACTCGGGCTGCGCAGCTCAGTGTAGGTTCAGGTTCGCGAGTGCGCAAATCGTTTAGTCCGTGGGGAATAACTTTGTTTGCCGGTAGTAAAGCGCACGGTGGGGCGATGCGGAGCAGCGCGGGGGGATACGCACCTGCAGGCGGCCCTGCGGCGTGGCGCTGCTGCCCCCTGGCGACCGATCCAGGACGCAACGCGTAATTGAGAGGCGAGCGACGAAACACTTCCAACTTGTGTCATTACTGCGAAACCTCATTAAATCTCATCCGTCCAGCCGGCACCGACTGCTCCTCCGAACCCCGCTCATTGTTCCCTCCTCCGGAGCCGTGCTGGCCCTTAGAGAGATGCCCTGCGAGGCCCCCGCCTGCCGTGCTCCTTTGTGCGAGAATGAACCTTCCGTGCAAATTAAGTTCTGTCATTAATCACATTAACACATCACTGTCACAGCATTCCTCTGCTCACCCTCCTCTCTGACAGGGCCGTCTCTGTCTCACCAAAGTCCCCAGTGAGCCCACAGCCAGAGGGAAACAATGCTGTTTAGGTTCTGAATTTAGTCTTTCGACTTCTCACCCAGAAATACCTGCATCAATCAGGCAACTTTAGATAGAGCTGAAAACTCCTAGAGGCAATAAATACACCACAGCTAAGTTATTCCAGCAGTTAATTAACCTCACTTTAAACACTGCACCTTCCAGCTTGTACCTCGTGGTGTGTTCTGCTTCTTTTCTTGGTTTGGCACATCACACAAACATGACAGACTGCTCGTTGCTAACAGGTATCACCTCTAAAAAGTGACTTCTGGGGGGAAATGAGGACCTGGTGATGTGTTGTAGGGGTGAACCCCAGTGCAGTCACAGAGGAGGGTGAGCCAGGCCTGCCCTGAGCCTGGAGACATTCAAAGCCAGTCATTATAAGGTTCTAGCAACATGATCTATAATCACCCTGCAGGTACCACTGAGGAAGGTCCAACCACACCAAGCTCCATATGGCAAGCTGAAGTGAGAAGGCTCTTCAGACAGCAAGAAAACTAGCTAAGAAGGTGGCAGCAAGCTGCAAGTGTGCTTCTTCACTTGTGAGAAAGCCATGCATGTAGCCTAAAAACCACAGTGGGACTGCAACAGTTCTCAGCACCTCTCAGACCCCAGCACACTTTACCTGCAATCGCTGAAGTGCTTTTTTACATCATCACATTCCATTTCTGACATCAGTCTCTGTTGGCAGCAGGTTGGTCTGTCACCACTAATCATCCCTTTCCACAGTTGCACCTAACAGCAACTTAACAGTGAACTTAAAAGCAACTGGGAGAGGTGGGGAATGAAAGAAAACATTGCCAATGAGAGCTAAAGGAAATAAACCTCATAGCATTCTAAGAAGGGAGAATTGAACTGTTATTACATCAGTGTAACACAAGGTATCGATCATACCCACAGACAGACTATCCACACAGAGACAGACATCCTGTGCCATTTGGGGGAAATGTGTCTGTCATCACAAGGATTTGGGGTTCTTTAGGGTATGTCTGTCTTCACTGGGATGAGAACAAGCATTCTGTCTGTTGTGGGCATGTTGAGAGGATGTGCTGGGAAGATTGCAAAATATGCCTGAGCCAGTCACTGTAGTCTTCTTCCTCAGCAGATTGTTCCAGAGTGAGAACAATGACCTGGGTGGATGCACTGTTGGAAAGGCTTTTGCAGCTGGACTCATTTTCAGTGAGCTTGTGGCCTCCAAGGTAAACCCAATGAAGTTCAGGTCGCACAGAAGCAGTAACAGCTGTGCATGGAATCGGAAACCAAGCAAAGGACTAAAGGTGAGAACTAGAGGGCAGAAGATCTCAAGTTCACACGGTATGAGGAGCAGTTTGAAATCAAAGCTGTTGCCTCCTCTGCTCAGGCAGAACAAGTCAGGTTTCTATCAGAACCTGATGCAATGCAAACATCAGGGGCTAGTTTAGGTCCCCTCCAGACAAGGGAACAGTAGCTTCTTCATATGCATCAATTCCAGTGTCTGTGCTGGGGATCTGTGGTCACCAGAGCTCACAGCTTTCAAGTGTATTTATGTGGCAAGTAATCTTGCAGATTACACATATGAGTTATTCTGGCACAAATAAATGATCACTTGCAGTCCAAATAACCCCTGTGAATGAGACCATCGTCTAAAGGAAATAGAATCTCATTTATAAACTGAATTTTTAGGAAAAGGCTTTAGAATCTGCTCTCTCAACTCAAAGTGAGCTCTCATCTTCCCTTCAGGCAAAAGTCGACCAAGACAAATAAGACTGCTCAGAGAGTAAAGTACAGCTATTCTAGCTGTAAAAGAGAGGAGGAATAGACCCTTTTCTCCATATAATATTATTTATTATTCATCACCACCCCACAAAGAACCCTTCCGCCAAAGTGAATTCCTGCTGTCATTGCATTAAAGGTTGTACAGACTTCCCAACCTGGACAGCCAACACAGGATATACCCTCACTACAGCTCAGCATTTCAAGTCTTTCAACTGCATTTATCAGAGAGAATTTTTCCTTGTGATTATGCAGGTTCTTTCAGTCCTTCACTACAGCTCAGAATCTTCCCCACCTTCCAGTAGAGATAGGCAAACTTCAGGCACTGTGTTCAAGGGAGCACAGGAATTGCTGCAATCCTGTTCAAAGAGGAGGCAGAGCAGACACAGTGCCCCGCTCCACTCCCAACTGACCTGCCAGCAGCAGAGCAGTACTCACATAAAGCCAGCAGCACACCATAAAACATGGAGAGAAATGTCTTTGAAGGTAATGTCTTCAGCAGGATGCTTCAGACACAGCGAATATGCATTTCCCCTACTGTTAGCTTCGCCTGTCAGGCAGCAAAGCATTAAAGGTGTTGCACAGGTTGTCTTGAGTAGTAAGTCAGCTTTTCATACCCTGAATTGATGGAAGAATTTTATGTCTCCCATGGAAAGAAAATATAACTGACCTGCTATAGAGCTGGTCATTCACTTTGTTCCCACTCACCAGGGCCCCAGGTGAGCTGGTAGGCTATTTTCCAGGGATTCTCAAGGGAGGAAAGGAGCCTCATGTCAGCTTGTGCCTCTGGATAACACACTGGTTGGTCCCAGACCTTTTTCCAGGTGCCTGATGATTAGCCCAGGGCTCACCTGCAAGAATTAGTTATTACTGACTATGGGTGACCATTAGAATTAAGAATATGAGGTAATCCCAATGAAATAATATGAAAATTAAGATATTCAGTAGGTGCAAGCAGTAAAGAAAGGCTGAAGTAGTTGTTTTTGCTTAGTTGAGGCAAGAGAGTTTATTGGACACATGCTGTCTCCTTGAAGATGCTTGCTTTAAAGTGCATGATTTAAATGGTTCTCTGCAGCTACTGCAGATGGAATAAATATAAATCAAGGGTCCTGCAAAGATAATTTGGTGTGTGCACAAGGAAAAGCTTCCTGTATCCAAGTGTGGGAAATGAGTGGTACAAGCTGCTAAAAAACCATGGAGCCTGCTTCAGTGGAGGGGTGTTTCTTTTAAATGAACTGAAGACCCATGGGATGGTCAAAGGTCCCTTCTCCGTCCATAGAGTTGCATTACAAGTTTGCACAGGGTCTGTAAGAAAACTTACATCTCCTTTATGCCTTGGAGCAAACAAAACACTGGAATATAAATGTGAGGTAGTCACTGTACACAGTGTCATCCTCAGTACCAGACCACAGACAGTCATCAAGCCAGAGGTTAGTGAAGGGAAATTGTATCAGAAAGAGACTGAAAATACCTCCCACAAGTATTGATTGGGTTTTTCATGCAGTCAGGGTCAGCTTGTGTTATTACTAGATACCTTTCTGGCGGTTCTCAAGGTCCTCATGCAACCAGATTTGGTTATTTCTGATTCTACTGCAGTAGAATACTGTATTCTCTTGTTATTCCCCAAAACACCTTATTCACAGTAAACAGTGTGACATGTAACATGCCCACTCATGCTTTCTCAAGCTGTATTAGGCTCTGCTTGCAACAGGATCATTCTGGATCACCAATGTAACCTGGTCTCTGCTTTTGTTTTATTCATTAAATGCTCCAAAAGGAAAGTACAGAATAGCTAGTTTTGCTTTTAGAACACAAACATGCTTTATGAACAGTGGATGCACATTGGCTGATGAAGAATCTCAAATGTCTGGGTGTATTGGATAATTGTTCCACTTGGGACTCATTAGCTAATTGTTAGAAGATTCTAAGGAAAAGCATTTCATAAATACAGCACTGAATTTCCAGAAGTGTAATTACGGGCTGAATGCACATTTTTAGCACCTGTGTTATCAACCACAGGAGCCAATAGCAAATACCTTGTGGTGTGTTATCTCTGTTCTCACTTTCAGTCTCCCAGTAGTAAGTAGGGTTACTACTAGTAAACTGAAAGGTAGTATTTTTGATATTTCTATTTTTGTGCAAATCTAGCAGAGTAAGCTTGGGGTCGGCTGCCTCTAGCACAAGGGATCTCTTATGGCAATAGTGAAGGACAAAACTTGTAGAGGAGGGAAGAGGCACAGACCAAACCCCAAGTTTTTGATTTTGTTTTGTCACTCAATTTTGATAGGACAAGCTTTTTACTCAATATTAGAAAATGCTGTTTACTTATCAGAGCTTGCTCCTCAAGGTATTTTAGAAAATCATTGCTCCACTGAAAAGGAAAATTCCAGAATCAGGTTCCTGACCCTTCAGTTCAGGAACTGCTACTAAAAAAGAAAAAAATAGAATAATTTAATTACAGAAAATGAAGAATGATAAAGAGGTAAAATACTATTAACACGCTAGCAAGGCATTTGTATGGCATGAAGACTTGGAGCTGAGTCAATAAACAATTGCACTTTAAAGGAGAACACGATCTTTTTCAGTCTTAATTCCAGTTAAATGAGCAAAAGTAGGTTCAAAACATATCGCAAAGTTTTATCAGAACAGTTTTACTGTTCCAAGGTTTGTCAACATCATGCTCAACAGAGGTACTGCCCATCACACAGAATGCACCTACACTGTACACAGCACTGTCTGAGATAGGGATAACTTAATTCCTGTTCCAACACTGACAGCAATGGTCTTGAGCCCTGAACTCTGATCTCTGCCCAGTATTGGAAGTGTCTTCTTGGCTGGAACTAACTGGGGCACCACAGTCACAGTAGAGGCATGACAGGGTTGGGTTTAGCTCTCACAGAGTCTGAGACCTGGGTGAGGCTGTAGCCAAACACTGTATAATTCTCTTCAAAAACCATATAAGGGTTTCTAATTCCTGATAATAGTCTACTACTGAGCAAAGAAGAATGATCAGATACGTATATATGTTATCTCCTGAGTCATTGGTCCTGTGGCCCTGGAATCAATATTACATTGCCAGAAGAAAAAGCAAACTTAAGAAGTGGACAGACATTTCTGATGTGTAAGCAGCATACCCCAGCTAGTTTGGTTGTCACTCCATACCACTACGTGTACATGGAGTGACTCCTGCAGGCCCTTGTTTTTCCCCTGGTAACCAGAAAAATTCAGAATTCCAATATGAATACATAAGGTGACACTCAAAAGTATTTTCCTATCCAGCAGTGCCAGTGACTGCATGCCCTGGTGCAAAGGAGTTTCAGAAGTACCTTAAATTACATTTTGCTTCCCAACTTCCAGAAGAGATTTCCTCCATTCTTTCCTCTTCTAGCCCAATTTTTCAGGCCTCCTTCCCTGTCACTTCTCAGCCCTTTCTGTTCCTTGCTTGCAAAGCATCTCTCCTTGCCTCCTCTCACCCACTCAGCAGTAGCGTGTTTGTGAGTAGCAAGAGAATGGATAGCAGCAGGGAAAGAGTCAACACCCTGAGTCATATTATCTAGGGTGAAAAAGGTCTCCCTGTTTAGAGCAGGTTAATCACCTGTTGGCTGCTGTTTTCCTCCCTTCACAGGCATGAGGAAGCCAGACTGAGCACTGGCTACTCCTACAATGAAAAAGGAGCAAGCCTTAAAAAGTACTAAGGGACTGGTATGGAGAATAGTCATAGCCACCTTGTCACTGCACTAGCAATACAGGACAGCAGCAGCCACAACAAGCTCAGAGAAGGCTGAACTTCAGGCTTGCACTTCCCAATCTGCCTGGGAGTGATTTTTGGTTTCCTATTGCCCCTCCATTCATGCACAAGCCACTTCATGACCACACACCCATGTGCATGGTTGGTGGGAAGAGCTGAGGGAAGGGCATGAGGCATAATTGTGATGATGCTTTGAAATGCTCAGGGATGGAAATGAAGTATGGGATCCCCCCCACTTCCTCTGCCTCACTTGAAGGCAACTATTATTGTCTTAAGATGCAAGATCTGTTAAAAGTAATAAATTGTTGATTGTTTATTTTCAGGGTAGACAACGATCAGCTTTTAATCAGCTTTTAATCAGGTTTTTGTCACTGCTAGAGAGCTATTAAGTCTCTTTAAAATAATTAGAAAACGGAAAAGAAAAATCTCCTCCAATTATTTTCATCCAGGAAACTGGAACTTTATGAAAAACAAAAAAACCCCTCAAGATTCACAGAAAAAGAGTTAACTTGGTGACACTTTTAGTTCACTCTATTAACAATGAGATGCAGTTTGCCAGAGGGGAAACGAAACATGAAAAACTAAACCATGCTTAATATTTTTGCACAAAGCCTGCCACAAATAGCTGCCCACCAAGCCAAGTGCTGACCGACTCTCACACTTTGTCACAGCCAGCACTGCCCTGCTCTGTCCCTTCCAAATCTCAGGTTTCCCAGAGCACTGTCCTTTTACTGCAGGCTCAAAGTTTTGTCCCATATTGGCAGTTGTTTTCCCTCACCTCCCCAAATATAGTTTGCCTGCAGTCATGCTCACAATGGCAAAGCTACAGAAAACAACTACCATTTCTCTTTTTATAGATTGCGCTTCCTGGGCTCATATGATGTTATGGATAATATTGGCATCTGCATGAGAATTGATGTTTTCAGTCACCTTGGGTGGACACTTTGTTATTTCTTCTGAACTTTCATTTTTGGAGGCAATAGACTGCTGGAGCCTTCCATTTCTCTGGTTTCTGACTATTCACAGATTCTGGTCTTTCAGATCCCCATAAAGCACATTTTTTGCATTTTTGAGTAAAAGAACAGTGAATTCTGTCCTGGGGAAAACACTGCTCAAACTTAACTACAACACAGAGAGCAAGCTCCAAATTCCAACAGTATTAGCAACTGGTATGAAATGTCCTAGCAGATAATACCTTTCTGTGATTTCAGATAAGCAACTAAATAGAGAACATCCATCTCACATAAAATGTTCCAGTTTTTCCCACCAATAGTCCCATCAAAATATACCCTCAATGTGCCACATTTACTTCCACACACACTTTTACCAGTATACTGGTAGTAACTCAAATGTGGTCATCCTTACAGGAAAACAAGATCAATCATGAGCACTTTGCTAGCTGCTGAGACAACTGCTATTGTAATTGTTGTTGAACACAGATATTTGCCTTCCAGGGTGTGACCAGGCAATGTCCCAGGTGTGCTTCTAAGATGCAGTTAAGCAGCACTTTTTGGTATGGGACTGAGGGACAGACAGGCTTTGTTGTTATCATATTGAAGGGAAGCAGTTCTCAAAGTCAAGAATAGATTCCCTTCTTATGGTAGAAGCTAGTTAAATACAGGGTTTCAGATCCTAGTAAGAGCTAACTTTAGTGAACTGTAAAAACCAGATCCAACTGGGTTATGGATTTTAAGGGAGGCCTAACTAAAGAGTGTATAAGGGGCTGAGCTAATGAAGTTCTCCTCCACCAGGACCCCAGTGGCTGTATCTTTATTTTATTTTTTCAAGTGCCCATTGGAGATGAATTGTGATTCACTTTAAAAAGGGATTCTTCTCATAAATCGATCAGTGTTAGACCCATTTGACCTACTAGTGTCTCTTTAAAGATTGATGAACTGGAACGCAAAAGTGAAACTCTCTCACTTTAACTGTTCCCATCTGAGTTCCTTACACTGTGAGATACATTTTTAAAAAGACTTAAGGAGTGGTTGTATCACTGATTCAAATTCTAGGGTTATTGCACAAAGTGTTTCCATTGCCTGGCCATAGGCAACACAGCCACACGAAGGCCATTAGCAAAGACAGTCACAGGACTGGTTTAGATTAGAAACTGTTGCTACTAAAAATGTGCTGCATTTCAGGGACAATAGCAGATAGTCCTTTTTACTTTCATACTGGTCACTAATTAAATGCAAAACAGCAGCATTAATTAAAAACAAGGGGGGAAGGGATATGGAAAAATCACTTGCTGGATTTATATTTTCCCTCTCCAAGTGAAAGAGCTTTCTGGTAAACGACAAGCATTTTGGCCATGATTAGCAAGAGAGGCTGCAGGTAACTGACTCTTCACTCATGAGGGTACCACTGCATCCAAAAAGAAAGATAAAAGACTTTCAGTTTAGAGCCATGCCTTGCACTAGGCAAATTCCACTTGTTTTCACATAGCTATCTACTGCAAATTTAGTCTAATACTTGGTTTTTCAACCCAGGATGAAGTGTTGCTCACCTCTGTCCTCCCCTAAAATTCACAGGCAATGGTCAAAAGCCCCTTCTTTGCTCACAGATACTGTGGGGTCGGCACCCAAAGAACACTTTCTTGAAAGTGCAACCACCCTTATTTTACCCTCCTGGGTCTTTTCCTAAGCTGATTGCTTTGAGCAAATAAATAATAGTTGGGTATAAATAAATATTTGGGTATTTATCTGTTCAGCTTCATTCAGATTGTGAGTATGAACTGTCTTATAGCACCTGTATATCAGAAAGACAGCATAACTGGCTTGGTATACTGACACTATTGCATAAAGCAGAAAAAATAGCCAGTAGAGGGTGTGGATGATCGCTTTCAATTATTTCTGCACGCCAGCCAAAAACAGATGGTTTCTTGAACCATGATTTTTTCTCTTTAATTCAACTACTCAATTACATCAGAATTCCTAATACTCTGCTCACAGTTATCACCATCTAACTTACTACCTGAGAAAAACGCTGCTGCATAAATAATCTATTGCCTTTTTAACCTGAAGGTCTCAGCATCTGGTCTTCAAGAATATGAAGAGTTTCTAATTTAATAGTAGAGTATTCTCATGATAGTCATCCGCTTCCTGCAGAGACCCAGAAGTGTGGGGAGAGATGAAGAGCAGGCTGCCTATCACATGAAGAGCCAAGATGTGCATGCTATTTGGCAGCATTCAGGCTAGAAGCATGAATGTTGCACTGAAGAGATAGTAAACCGGGTTTTAGCGTTGTCACTATTGCTCAGTGCTTGGATCTATGCTAAGTCTCAGAATACAGCGCTCAACCTGGCTTATGTTCCACTGCAACAGTCTGGACATAGCTGCAGGTTATCTGGGATTCCTTGGAACTTTCTCCATCAGAGACTTCCAGCCCATCTGTTTTCCAAGACGCATATCCCAAAGCATGAAACCACAGCCATATCCTGCCTGTGTGTTGTACAGTGTTGAGTAGAAGTGCTTTGAGAGTGAAAGCAAAAATGCAGAGGTTGTTCCCCTGACACAGAGGACCAGACACAGTCTCTCTGCTGTGTGTGGCTGGTTAACTTTCAGCTGAATTCACACAAGCAGCAGGATCTTTAAAAAAAAGCATCTCCAAGAAAGATCTGCTGAGGACCATGTAACAAGAATAAAGACAGACCAGACTTGACAGGTTTGCAATTAATTTTCCTTGCCTCTTACTTACTTACATCTTTGATTCTGGCAGCCTTCCTCTTCTGAATGAGAAACAGGCTCCCTTCGTTACTCCTAACACAGCAAAATCCATAACACGGCAGGTGTTTGCTACTCATTTCATTGACACAAATATTATGTTTAATCAAAAGCTGAAGCAAGACAAAATGAATGAAACAAGATAAACCAAAGTAAAGCATGAAGCACAAGTCTAAGCCCAACTCTTAGCTGTTCAGCAGGGTGTTGGTGGGCAAAATCTCAAAGAGCAAAATTTGTCTGCCCACATATCACATTGTATTGTCAAACCAACCCATATTAGCTCCCCAGAGACATTCTAATACATTTCTTGCTCATGTCCTGTCTACTAACTAATGCCTTATCCAGAGACTATACAAAGTCTTTCTCCAGTCCCTTCCAGTTGTAAGTATGGCCTACATATAACATGCCCCTCCTTCTCATCACCCAGATGATTTCAAACAGGACAGCAAGGAGTCTAGCATTAGGAAAAGGCAAAATCTAAGAATCTTTGTGAGCCAGCTGTTGTCTTACCCTAGAAAGCTAATGGAGATGTCTGTAAAAGACAGGGATAACTACCTTCAAAGCAACCATTGGACAATGCATTCCAGCCGAAAGGCAGTAACCCAAGGACCTGAAGCAGAAGCTCAGCCATGCTTGTCAAATGATGTATTTGTAGCTGCACTGAGATTTGAGATTCAAGCTTGAAAACCAGCATTACTTGGAAGTCACTTAGAATTTCAGCATGAGAATTGTGAAAGTCTTATTCAAGACACACTACTAAACACATAATTATTCCCACCAGGGAATCCAGAAGTGGAATTTGTGTGGGTGCTTACTCTATTACGTGAGACCAAAGAAAAAAGCACCAGAAGAGTCTGTGACACAGAGCAGCCCTTTCAGCAAGCAGAAGGCTGTTTATCTCCTCCTTTAATAACATCTACTACCATGTCTTAATAGAGCAACTCCTCCTAACAGCTCCTCCTCTCTACTGTGTACCCTGATGAGATGTACACGATATCAAAAGCAGCACTGGATGAAAGACGGAAACCCCAAGATGTCCCTTTTTCATCATGTATAATTTGTTAAGCTAGTCAAAAAATAGCAAGCAATTTAGCCTGGAATTTTGCCAGCTCTGGTATTCGTAGCACATGTGATCAAAGAGACAGTCACTGGGAAAACAATCCTGCTTGTAACCTGACTTCCAGCACAAAAGGCAAAGCCTGTAAACATTACTATTGATCAGAGTGGAACTATTTTCATCAGGCTGCATAACACTCGACATTAAACATCTGCAAAGTCAAGGCCTACTTAAGCTGAGGCTGGGACAGATAGTTCCAATGGTTTAACATTCCCAACACATGAGCAATTTTCAGAAGAATAAACAACTGAAGACACTATGAAATCACACTGAAAATCAAAGAAAAGGATTCATAAATGGATTTTATGTAATACTCCAGGATATTGACATATATAACAAATTAAAACAATTAATTCATCTTCCTACCTTCCACTGATAATTTTTTAATTAAGTTACTTATCTTTATCTACATATTTAAGAATGTAGATCTTTCATTATTCATCTCTTAAAGAAAATCAATGCTGTCTTGATTTGCTACAGCTCAAACAAGAGAGCAGTATTATTTAAGATGAGACAGCCTAATGGAAAAATAATTCATTAACTTTATTAACAAGCTCTAAAAATATGTCATTGAGCACATTTTCATATTCCCAGAAGTCTGAATTACGAACCAAAAGCTTAATGGTTTGCAGTATGACTAAAATATACATAATAGATTTTTTTAAAATGCTTGTAAATAGAAGAGGGAGAAAACTATTAAAAGAATTCAATGAAATGTTTTAGAAAGTTCATCCCTAATACTGAATTCTATTATGAAAACCACTATCAAAAAGCTTCATAGTCCGTAATGAACTAAGAGACTGTGAGCTAATCTCTAGCACTGGTTAGGTGCGAGCACCTAAACACCTATCAGCTATACGGCTTTGAAACATTTGCACATCAAAACAGACTCTGGTTTTACACTTGGGATCCTAAAGCTTTATAAAAGACACAGTGAAAAGAGTGAACTTTGAATCCCAGTTTCTTGAGGAAGCAGAGTTTTTGTAGTCATCTTAAATGTCCTTTTCTTCTCAGGGTGACCTTAACTTTCAGATTTGTAAAATGGTTTCCTCTTGTGTTCAATCCTACGGTGTAACAAGTTTTAAAAATGACTATTTATCTTCTGTAATATATTAGTCACATGTAGCAGGAGAAGCCTCTGTGGGAATTTTTGCTATCGGTTTTGCTCAAGCTTAAGTCAATGCTGATTTAGAAAATACAACTTACGCTTAGCAACAAGCAATCATGAATATATTTATTGGAATAACATCTTTCCATTCTCCTCCAGCGGTGTTCAGTTTATCGGCTGCAATACTATATGTTGGTATATATTTACAGTGACCAAGGCAATTTGAAAGTAATGCTTTTATGTTGCCCATCTCATTACACTTTTACAAGCCTGAATCACAAGCACTGGGGAAACAAACAGATCTGATAGGTCTGAAAAAAAGAAATGAAATGCAAATTAGCCAGGCAGGTATATGTTATATTCATTCCTGGGAGGTGAGAATCAGTGCATTGCTCAAAAACTGCCTGTTGCAAAAGTCAGATTTAAACAACTTTAAGTATTTTTAGATTTTGCCTTACTAATCATGACCTCAGCTGCTGGCACCATGTAATGACAATAATGAATAAACATGCTGTGCTTATGAAGAACTAGAACCTAACAAGCTGATCAATTGTTAATTCTATAAAGTGACTAAAACGTGTCTCTACTATCAATAAGTAAATCAGCATTTATCTGTGCTACTAATGCACCTTGTACGTATCCTCCAGCTATTCTGCTCTTCTCTATAATAATGTAATTATCAGTTTGGTCATATTTAAGTACAACCTGAATGAGATTTGATATTATTTTTGTCCTGAGGGTGAGAAAATAGAAGGAAAAATTGTTTGAATATTTAAAGCGACACGCTACATTTGTTTAGAGAATGCAGGTTTTCCATTTGCCCTCCAATTAGTTATACAAAATTATTCATTAGAAAACCAATTATTTCACAGTATTATTCTTAAATCTTACAGGCTATTATCAGGCAGTCATTCCAGAGAAGATGGTCTTTTTATTATTAAAGCCCTTTTGCTCTAAGCCTCTGTAACAAAGAATTTAAACAAAAGACAACAACACTCATTAACTGTAACAGAAAATGATACTTCTGTAATAAAAAAAAACAAAACCAAAACGTTTAAAGCAAGATCAGTTTCACTTTATTCAGTCTTTATATTTCCTCTTAGATGAGATGTATCAAGTTTTCAACCATAATACAATTATGTATATTCCAAATACCTTAATTACAAATAGCTACCAGTCTCCATTATATTTCTAAGCAAGATTTGCAGATTCTGTCCAAGAAGAAAAATGTTGGAACACATGCAAAAAACAGGAGTTTTGCTGAAAATATCTGCTTTCCTTCTCATTCCTACTGCTGTCTGCAAAGACACAGGGTGAATGCAGCTACCCAACCATCCACACAGCTCCTCTCAGTCCAGGGTGCAACTAGAGAGTAAGCACAACCTGAAGCATGTCTCAGGTGAATGAGGTACATTGGCAGAGTAATTAGTTGTATTTAAGTTGCTGCACCTTTTTCAGAGTTATATGCAGTAAATATTCTTAAAGGTTTAGGGCTTCTTTGTCTATCCTATTGTTAAACCAAAATATATATCACAAAAATACATTAGAAACATCTACAGGAAGGAAATGTTCTGGAGGGAAATGCTATTAAGTATGTGGATAAGCTCAATACCAATTAATTTCTAACACTTAACGAACCAAATGAACCTATTCATTTCTCAGGTGAAAGGTTACACTAATTCTGCCAGAAATTGCCCTGCCTCACCTCAGATCCATCCCTCCATGTCAATTTGGTGTAGAAAAGGAAGGAGAACCCTTTTTACCCAGGACTCTCTTAAATTAAAAGAATCAATGCAGGCTTATAAAAATAACTCTTTCTAACAAAATTTTATTCTTTTAATGGTCTCTGAAAAGAAACAGCTCTGTCATTAAACAAAAGCAGAATGAACCATTTCATCAACACACCAAAAAGACAGGGATAATTTAGTACTAAAATTACTATTTTGCTTTTGTCTCCTTCAGCCCCAGTTGAGCCTATATACCCTATAACTGCTAAGCATTTCCACAGTTAAATTGTTACTCCAGTAGTACTCTTCAGGCAGACAAGCCAATGTCAAATGCTCTCTGACATTCTTCCAAATAATGGATATTAGCTCAAAGGTTCAGAGACACTGAGTAATGTAACAGAGGAATATGCACATACAACAATCTATATTCCACAAAATTGCTAATCCTTTTTTCAGACTCAATGGCCTATTTTATGTGCAAGTCCACTCACTGCTGTAGATGCATGTTTGGGGAAAATTTTATAGCACTTGACTTCTAATTGTGGAACCTCACTGTCATTAAACTGACAGTGCTCAGCGCAAATAGTGATGCAGTCAACACAAGCCTACCAGACAGTCAGGACTGGTCCTTTACAACTACCTGTATTCATGATGGGCTAACTCCAGTGCAATCAGGAAAACACTGGTGGAGTAAGGCCCGGCTGTGCATATACAAAGAGGAAAAGGTTTAGCCTCATAACAACGCCAGCTGATGGACATTAACTTCTCCAGCTCACTGCATCCCAGTTTTCCTTGGGGAGGAAGGAGTGCTGTGGTCCCAGAGCTGCATTTCAGAGCAGACCAGCCACAACAGCCTTCTCTCGCCTCAGCTGTGTGAGCGTGGCTGACAAGAATTCCCTTCCCTGCATGCTCAACAAGGCGCAATCCAGAGAGCATATCAGAATGGTATGGGGGAAGGCTCACTCACTTCCTCTCAGGAGCTGATATATGTAGTGTGCAGGTAGCAGTGGAAGCGAGTAGTGGGGCATCACAAAGATTTCCATATACTCCATCACATTCTCTAGGAACAGAACAAACAGATACCCTGAATACAGCCCTGGCGTTGCCACAGTCCCTAGCAATGGTCAGAAGAGGGAATAACTGCAAAGGGGAAGCGATGACCCCTCCTTTCTTCTTATTAATCCTATCTGCTGAGCATTTGCCAGGAAACTGGGAGGAAACCAGCAAGGAGCGTGGACTGCCTGAATGCCCAGCAAAGGGACCATCACCAGCAAATACAGCTTCTCTATTTCCTTTTCAGAATTATAGGGAATAAAGAGTCTCAAAGGCTAACTTAAGCAGGGCTTGTGTCCAAAAACATGCTTCCATTAAAGACCCCAACCACATCTGTCTAATAGTTTAAACAAAACAAGAAGTTTCATTTAGGAATCTAAGTTAAATGTATTTTTCTAGGAAATTGTAATACAGATGCATTATATTCATTTCTGAAATAAGGCATTTCTCTTCCTGTCTCCAACATTATTAGCATGTTCCAGTGGCTTAAATTAAAAAGGATTCATTTGTTTTATCACCCTGATATCAGCTCACTGCAATATAACATTTTTGAAACAAGAAAATATCTCAGC
This sequence comes from Melopsittacus undulatus, assembly GCF_012275295.1. Taxonomy (NCBI): domain Eukaryota; kingdom Metazoa; phylum Chordata; class Aves; order Psittaciformes; family Psittaculidae; genus Melopsittacus; species Melopsittacus undulatus. Next base: position 30,661,747 of record NC_047535.1, read on the forward strand.
TTAGCACCATAAATTCAATGCTGCAACAAGATAAATCCTCCCTATTAATGTAAACTGTTGTACTTCACAATATATCTACATCTGCAGTGCACTTCTATTTGCTGATCAGGCTATCATAAACACATAATTCTCGTTGAATTATGGAAGCAGCAAAGAAATCTGAGAATAACTATGTTCTCTAGACTAAAACAGCCACAGTCTGGTCCTCCAAACAGATTCAGTCATGCAGGGATGTTCCTGCTTGTATATGACAACATAAAATACCACCATCCCCACAGCTGGAAACTAGATAACATAACAAAACACATCAAAGTATCATCACTCCTTAATTACACATGCACAGAATGTATGCTGGAAGCTTTATTAACTTCCAATATATATAAGTCCCAGAGATGCACATATGAAAGACTGGGCACCCTATCAATTAATAACTTCCAAATTTCCCCCTGAATACATGAGGTGACACTGAAATGATTCAGAAAATCAGTTCCTCATTTAATTTTGTGGAAGAGAAAAATCGCTGACTATTCAATGCTTCCTACAACAGCTACATTTTCTCCTTTTCCCCTTTATACTGAGATTAACACGCTGAAACCTACACCAAATTGGAATTTGGCACACAGCTTAGGAAATGCAAACACACGAATTAATAACCTGATTTATGCAAATATGAACCAGAGATTTGCAATTTGTTCAAAAAAGCTAGAAGAACTCATGTTAACTCATTTATCCATGCCCAGGCATTACTCGCATGCTTCTGGTTTAGTGAGCAGCTTCTTGAAAAACAAGCCTATGAATGCTTTAATGGCTAAAGCATCTGAGCACTCTTCTTCTAAAGAGTTAGTTGCTTACAGAACCAGCAAGTCCAGCCTGGTTCTCATTAGAGAGTGTCCTTCAGATCAGAAGGATGTAATGTATGAGTGAGTCATGCTTTGCATTGGCTGATTAGAGAACAGAATGGGGCAAGAGCTCTGCATCAAGAAGCAGGGACTGAATTCTTTAAACCCGACTTTTACTATCGTGTAACACCAAGGCTGGCATTGCTGCCCCTCAATATATTTATCCTTGCTTGTTATATTTCACAGCACTTGCAACAAAGCTGTTATTATAGAAGAAGGAGGGAGAAAACTTGTACTGGTGCTGTGCAGAGGGAAAGAGCCTCTGAGGCCTGACCCCACCAGAGTTTTATTCCACAGATGTTCCCTGTAAAGAGTAACTGAAATTGAAACACAGCTGAAGGGACAGTAAAAACAACAGGTCACCTTTTGAGTCACCAAGATTCCCAATACTACTTTCCTTCATTTGAGCTTTACTCGGGCATAGTGGTACCAATTCCGAGAAAATCTGCCTTTCAGCTCACAGCCTTTCCAAAATAATTGCTGGAAAATATAAAATAAAGCAACACTGGTGGAACCCACAGGCCTTTGTTCCTCCTTATATACGTCTTTAGAATAGCAAAGAGGCTTCAGTGACACAGACCGATAGAAATCCCCAAGGCTTGCAAGTAGTCGGGATGCTTTGCCACTGCAAAGCAGCTCAGATCGCCCTGCCTAACCTCAGGTGAAAGTGTGCTGTGATCTTCTGATCTGCAGGGTTGGCACTGGCTTCAAAACAACCACTTGCATGGTGGTTATCAAATTCTTCAAAGGGAATAAGAGTTGCTGAGGGAATTCTACTACTAAACCTTGAGAGGGGGCACGAAGTCCCAGGGCCATAAACTGTGAGACAAGGAAATCTAATCCCCTGGATGAAAAGTATATATAGAAGAGCTCTTTATTCTGAATATGCTTCTGAAAAACAGTATCCTCAAGACCTTCCTCAGGAGACTGGAACGAGGCTTAGCCCTCCAAGGTGTCTTCTTACTCCTTAGTCATACTGATAGTGAGTTCAAAAGAATAAGACATTTGTCTTAGACCATTATTAAAGATTGATGCTCCAAACAACACAATTTTTTGCACTCACAAATTCAAGTTTAGTTCTGTATTAAGAGCTTAATTTTTCATTGGCAAACCGATGTTGGTGGCATTGCAAGAACACAGTAATTTCATGATAGCATAAGAAACTTTATTTTACATGAGGCTGAGAATTAGCTGCTTTCCATTAATTTCAATTTTCCAGCCATTTCACTGCTTGCCTCTTAAGTGTAGATATTTTCTAACACTTGAGAGGCACTGACCAAATTCTGCCCTTTTCACTCAAAGCTGGGTCCTTAACTGGGCATCTTGCTTGAGGAAAGACAGCAGGGTTAGCTTCAGATTAATAAAAGTTTGGCATGGGGAGATCAGGAGCTGCTCCACACAAGTATCATCAACCAGTTGCCAATTCAGATCTAACCCAGAGCAGTCACATCTGCATGGCAGTACCAGGTAACGCCTGCACGGTGAGGTGTACGACCAGAACTGGTGGATTTAATCCGGTTCTTAAGAATTTTTAGTACAAATCTCAGTGAAGTCAATGGGAATCCTTTTATGCAATTTAAATCATAGCCCAGAATTACCCAAGCGGGAGCAGCCTTCTAGACAGCTGTGGAAAGGGGCCATGGAATAAGTGGTATGAACCCAGACTGTCTCTGCACCCTGGCAGGGCAGAAATCTCTTCAGTATTGGACTGAAATCTATTACTGAGGCTCTTGTATCTTTTTGCCTGTGTTTTTCTCCAATAATTAGGAGCTTTTAGCTACCAGAGTACATCAAACCTGTACCTTCCACAAGCACCAAAGTCACTCAGAAAAAGGATAGCAAACATCAATGTGAGACTAGACAGCAAAAAAAAAAGCAAGCTGCTACAGCATCATCTAAACATAAGCTACTAAGTAATAGCATTTAAAAAAATCTATTTCACACAGATGAAAATCATTACAGTTCTCTAGAGACCCTCTCTCTCTCGCTCTCTGCAGTAACCTGTGTCATTTCCTAGCTAGTAAAAATGTGCCACAGGATATCAAAAGACGGTAACGTTCCCCTAATTTTAATATTCCTCTAATCCAATAATGGCTTGTTTACTGCTTTCTAATTTAAAGGTAATTCATTAGATATATTCTGTCACATCTTATTGGCATCGAAAGCATAAGAATCATATGCACCTCTGAGACACATCGTTGTACTGCTAATATTCTGTGTGGTTCCCTCGATGCAACTGGCTACACAAATGGCACTGGTAAGGGAGTGAATGCATGTACATACATAGAAATTACAACAAAAACATTAAAAGACTTCAGAGATGAACTCTGGACCCCAGAATTTACATCCACTGAGAACTCCAGCAAAGACAAAGTGTTTAAACTAACATAAGTGATTTGTGTGTAAATATTTGTGATAGTGACACAAAGGGTCTCACAGAGCCTGCAGGGAAGCCTCCAGCTGACCTATGGGAGGCCTGAATGAGTCTGCTGCAAAACGATGAAGGAGGAGAGGAGAGGCAGCCTGAACTCAGAACTGCACATTTTGGGAGTCAGACTGCGCTTGGCAACATCTGTTGCGATTCTGCAAAAGCTACCCAAGACACCTGAATTTTTGAGCAACCCTACAGCAATGTAACAGGAACTGAGACCAAGGGCTTCAAACCTGCTCGACCTTGGCAGCACACAGGCACTGAGGTCCTGGGGTGAAAGCAAGAACAGAGTAGGAGCCATTAGCACAGTGGGGGAATACGTGTTCCTGCCTCTCCAGCTACGCAGCATCCACCTGGCTGCACGGCTCCCTTCTCACTCCCCTGATACAGACCCTGTGCCTACCTCCACGTGAGCAGCTCCACTCCAAGCAATAAGGCAAAGGAGGCAATTTACTACAGGTAAATCCACTGTGTGCTCAAACACATTGTTCACGCAGCTTTCCTGCCACAAGGGCTGAGAACTCTTTGGCTGTTTATATTCTGCCAGCAGCCAGCTCAGTCACATCATCTTTCCCTATACTAGCATGTCCGTTTTCACTAATCTCTTCCTAAGAAGTGAAACCTTTGATCAACCAAACTCACCACACACATTTGGTTATTTAATGAACCATGCCTAGAGGGGCACAAGACTGAGGAACACAATGGAGCCATGATAGGAAACCACACCAGTTGCCCAAACTTGTGTTATTCCTTAGGAACACAGCAGGATCAACACATCACTTTGGAAGACAGTTTGGGTCAGTACATGTCCAAACCCATCACCTCATTGGCTGTTGGTGATGTCATGCCCGTGCATTAATCCCCGGTGACTGCAGATTTAACATCATGTATATCACCACATCACCTACTTAACGACAATGAGCACCACTCTTGGAGGAAATTACTGGCGCAGAGAATAAAGCAACTTGTTGAAACAGGGGAAGTTGCATCTCTTAAGTGATTATTTCCAGCTGGGCTTTTTTTTTTGTCACAGTGAAGTTGCTGGGGGCAGGAAATAACACATGCCTCAGCGAAAGGAGTGGGTATTGTTAGAGCTCTGGTTTAAAGAAAGTAAATCAAAATCTCCCACTCAAAAAGGTAAAAACGCCAGTGGTAAGAAGCCAACTGCTCTGGGAAATAAAAGTATTTCAGGAGGTATAAAATTGGTGGCTGAAATTAAAAACATTTTTAAAAAGGAAAAGAAAAATAGAAGCAAGAGTGACAAAACAAGCTTGTCCGTTTGCTAGTGACATCCCCGTCACTAGAATAACTACAGCAGCAAGCGGATACACGCACCCACTGGTACACACGGATGTTTAACTACAACAAGAGCACCTGAAGTGCTGCTGACTGACAGTCCCGGTCTCACCCCGGACCCGGCGCCTGCCCAGCCCGCGGGGCTCGCTATAGACGTGATTAAAGGAGCAAAAGCCCCGGACACTGCCCTGTGCGGGCTGCGCGGCGGGGTCCCCGCGCCTCCCGCCCGAGGCCGCCTGCCAGCCCCAATGGCCACTTAGGGGACAGACGAGTCCTTGCTATCCCCCCACTCCTCTATACAATTTACGCCGCAGACTAAGCCACCCTTCTCCCAGCGCAGCTCACCCCGTTCCCTGTCGCGGTCACAGCTAGAGCCTGCCCGGGACGCGCAGCGCCGATCACCAGCACCGGGTACCGCTCACCTGTCCGCCGCCTCGTCCGAGGAGCGGCTGCGCTGGAGAGACAAGGAAACAGCAGCACGGGTGTCAGAAGGGGGGATTCTCCTGGGGCAAGCGGGCGCACACCCGGCTCTCAGGCTGCGCGGAGGATGCTCCTCACGGACCCACTCCGCACGCAGCGGCGCATCGCCCGAAGTGCCTCTGGCGCTCCCCTCCCGCTCCTCCTCCTCAGACACAGGGGGAGGAAGCACAGTGTCGCGGCTTCTCTATCTCTTCCCTTCCACGGGACTCCCTGCTCCCTCCCTTCGCTCCCTCCCGCACACGACTCCTCGGAGCTAAGGCGGCTGGGGCGCAGGGCCCGCTCCTCCCTCCGCCCCGTGCAGCCAGGATGCTGCAGGGAAGAGCGCCCTTCCCTCCGCAGCAGAGCTGCACGCCCTGCTCAGCACGGGCTTCTGGCTGCTTGGCAGAGCCTTGACCTTATTCCAACATCCGAGCGGCCGCTGCTCAGCCGAGGGAGGGGGAATGGGACGTTGTTTCAGCTCGTAGCCGGGCCGGAGGTCGCAGCATCTTTTGGAGGAGGCCGCAAGTTGAGAGGGGTGCAGAGAGTCAGGACCAGAACCCCATCGCGGGTCCAATCACTCCTGCCGTACACCACAGTCCTACGGGCTCCCAGTGAACTACCACCTTCCAAAATTCAGTTGAAATGGCAAAGCAAAAGGTGTTTCACTGCTGCGGACCGAGGGTCACTTCAACAAGCAGCTGCCACCAGGCAACAGTCTGTTTCTTGCTCTGCCACTGACTTGCTCTACTGTCTTTATCACCTCACTTTACACCCTCAGTTTCTCCCATAGCTCTGCTGCTTGCTTAAAAAACAGGGATGCCCTAACACATCCTTCAGTGAGAGTCAGTCATTTAAATATCCACAGATTAGTCCCATTGTGAGAGAGGGCAGTCACCCTAAGTGACTGTAGGAAGAGCTCTGTGCAATGGCAGGCTGATCATGGTTGCATTCCCTAAACATCGATACGATACAAATCATCCTCCTAGACAAACATTCCTTACATGGGAAGAAGCACTGAAAATGCATATTGCAGAGCAGGGCAGGCTACTTCTGTCACAGGAAATCACTCATCAGCTGCTGATGTGGAGTTGCATATTGCCTTTCAAGTTGTCCATGTGCAACTTTCCTAGTGCACATGTGAAAAACAGTAAAAGTCTCAACAGCTTTCACATCACAGCTCCTTGTAAATTAATAATACGATAACAGACACTCACATCTGGGATAAATTCACTTAGCCTGAAAGGAAGGGCCTGAACCCCCAGCCCTAGCTCTCCCTCATCTCATGTTAGCAGAACTCAGATGTGATCTTTTAATCAACTGGAGCTACGAATCTGTCAAGATAAGGAGCAAGCCCACACCATCAGATCACGTTTCTTCATCTTATTCCTTACATGTGGAGCTGCCACCTTCTTACCTACTGCTCCTGACATTTCACATGCCTCCAGACCCCTAGTGAGCCTAGAGAAGGGGATAGAGAAAAGGTAGATAAGGGAAGGAGCATTAAGCTTGCACAAAGGACTGTGAGACGTAGATCTGGGGGACAAGGGAGAGAACTGGATGCACTGGTGAGAAAGGGAAAGATTTAGAAGACAGGAGACACAAATCAGCAGGGAAAGGTCTAGTGCTGCTGCCTGGGGAGCCATTTGTTGGAAGCAGGGTAGCCAGGACATCAGATAGGGATTATGTGGGATCAATACCCCCCAGTACATGTGGATGGAACAGTTCACTTGCCATGGGTGCTCTAAAAACCAGGCTGCTGAGCCATGGGAGACAGGAGGTCACAGCTCTCCCTGACCCAGTGCTATCCTGTGCTCACATTTCCTTCCCCAGCCACCTCTGTTTTGGTCTGCCTCTTAGACTCAGTTTTCCCACCCAGACAATGGAGACAGCCACATTTCTTGCACAGAGCTCCTGTCAAAATGAATTAAGTGATGTCCAAAGAGTACTTTGAAATGCAGATATTATGCTCGCTAGTTTTAATGCCTCCAAAGCGGTCTCCAGATATCTCTAAATCCTCACGATATCCCTGATCAATTCCTGTTTTACAGATGAGGAAACTGAGCAGAGGGACGGGTGCTTTAGTTCATCTCTTTTATGTCGATGCTCTATGAGTCCCCCTGATCTTGCCCAGGCTCCCAGCCCCTTGCCCACAGTGATGAGTCACATCCAAAGGCACACACAGAACAAGCATCACACCTGCAGTGCCTTCCACACCAGATTACAGACCTCCTTTAAAACTATTTCCTTTGACAAGTTAATGCCTAGGTTTGAGCTGTGTTCCCTCCCATGACCTGGTGTTACACATGTGTATCCAGGAGCCCCCAAAAGTGTGGGCACTGGGGGGCTGAACTAAATCTCCCCCTGTATTTTCCTTGCCTCTGCAGGTGTGCTGGGAAGGAGCAGGACACAGGAGCTTCTAGTACCCAGGCCTGTGATCAAATTATCTCTCCCTCTGTCACACATCCTAATCATCACAGCTGGCGGTCATGCCAACAATATTAACTCTGCCGAGTAGCTTTCAGTTTTGCAATTAGCAAGGTTTTCTGCTTCCCTCAAATAAAAAATAGGCTCATACTACTTAACGCTGCATAAATAACACAGATACATTTGAGGCTCATGTTACTGTCTCGTGGAGGAGAGCAGACGTTCTAAGTGCTGTGGATATTCTAAACCATTTGAAGATTACAATGGTTACAAAGCTCATTATTTCTAAACGTATTTATCCTTCCTCTCTTTTTTGTTTGCAAAATCAGGCATTGTGCAGTTTAAATAAACAACTATTGTACTATTAAACATTGATTAAAGAAAAGGGTTCCATTTAAATTATTAAGTGGTAAGATAAAAAGCATCCTTTCTCTTTGTATGCTACTTTATTCAGAAGTCAAACTTCTGTAGTCTCACTGAATGCTAATGAGTAGCATAATAATGCACAAGGGCAAGAGGGGGCTGAGTAATTAAAAACAGAGGCCAGAAATCAAAGGGCTTGAAATATACTTACTAAAATAATTCAATTATACATTAGAAACCTGGGATAATCAAGACACATCCCACAGTTTCATTCATCGTTATGCCCCAATTTAATATCTATATTGGTTTGCAGTGCACAGGAAGCAGCACTTGGGACTTTCATGTGCAATGCCTCGGCTCAAGAGACATAGGAAACAGGCACTCAGGTCCCATTCTCATCATGCCGCACCTTGAAAATGGCTTCACTTGGCTGAGTATCTTCTCAGTTACCTGATTTAGGGAACTGTTTTTCACCACAAGCTATTTCTGTGTTGCCTGTATACTCCTTTTCTCCACAGCTTTGCAATTAATTAATAGAAATCTCGCGGCCCACCATTTCATCTTCCCTATAAATCCATCTCCCACCTCTCTCCTTCACTTCACCTCTTCTTGTGGCTTCAGGCTTTCCTGGCTATCCACAAAAACCTCTACCAAGCAAAACAGTGGGTACATTCATTCAGCAAACCATGTATTTAGCTGAGATGGCACCATGAGTCTCAGAGGTTTTCACACAACACAAGCTGGGTCAAAATAGCCTGATGTAGCTTTGCAGTGTCAACATCCTTATGGGCCAAGGAGTCCTAGCACACCTTCTAGGACAGCAAAGGAGGGGACTGTTTCAAGGAAGTTCCAGTGCCGTGTGATAAAACAAGGGAAAAGCTCCAGCCTGATTTTCTTCAGTGATTTTGGAGATCAGCAGGGGATGGATGTGATTTCACCCTGTGTAGTCTCGATGCAGTAAGCAATGATCAAACTTAGTCCCATTTGCACTGACAACAGCTGCATGGAGGGAACTACAAGTGATGCATCACCAGGAATCATGTTAAAAACAGACAAAGTGAACAAAAGTTTCCAGCTGACAAAGGATAACACTGTTGTTCAGAAAGGTTGCAGATGCAAAAGTTGTAAGCTCAATTCTGGTGCATAATTAAGGCAATGGCAGGTGAAATCTGTTGGAAACAACCAGTTTCAGCAAAAAAATCAGGAATTTCAGCAAAACCAACCCTTAGCTGCATACCAGCATCCTGAGGAATCAGTCTGATTGTCTTGTTCGAAATCTTAAGGATTTAAACACAGAGACTTCTAGCTCTCTAATGAGTGAAGAAGTCAGAATCCTGCTGAGCTTCACAAGCCAAGAGGAGCCTGTAGGCCAGCACAGGTCGCAATATTAACTGGTCAAGAAGAGAAACAAGAATCTCAGGTCAAGTTTTCCAAAACTAGGGCTTTTAATTAAAATGAAGGTTATGACTTTAGCAGGTGGGTGCCGTTTAGTACGGTCCCAGCTATTACTGAGATTTGCTGCATCTTCAATGTAGAACAAAACAAAATGCTGCATGAGAAAGAGTGAGGGAGTGTGCTTCAGCCAGTTTACAACAGCAGCTAATATGGATGTCTCAGCTTTTCCCCAGACCTATCAGCTACATCTTCCTCAATCAGAAATAAAGCTCCTTTTGAGGTGATTCTGCTCCCCAAAAGAAGATGCACATTCACTTGTTAAGAAGGAGGTCATTAAGACAAACAAATCAGCCCATGATGTGAGCTGGAGCAGGGCATGCCAAAGGGGGAGAGGGAAATGTACAAGTAAGTTAAGGCAGACAGTATTTCAGCGTGCAGAGAACAAAATACCTATGTTCCCCCCCCCCAATTTCTAATGAGGAATTCATTTTTAGAAGAGAAGACACTAACACACACATCATTTGGTTTTGCAGAGGGATTGACTGGAAGAAGGGTGCAGAGCCTGAGCTACACTGGAGCCCCACTATTCAATATTTGTTTCCCAACTTTGGTGATTAAATACTCTATTAGATATCTTAGTGACATCCTTTCCCAAGAAACAGTCTGGGGCAGTAATTCTAACAGGACAAGTCAGCTGTAATGAATCTCTTTCCTTGGCACAGATGGGGCCTCACTTTACTCTCATGCATAGCTCCTTCCACTTCCTAAGACTACATGAAAACAGGAGCAAGCAGCTCTGGCCTCTTATCTCACCTGCCTTAAACAATAGAGTGGCAATCAATAAATGAACATCATTTTTTTCTTTAAATATACAATTACATGAAATAGTTTATAGAAGTGACAAAACCCAGAACAACTGCACAAACACAGAGCTAGGCTCTGATTTCTATCAGCATGAGATCAAAGTAGTGTAGTTGCTCATTTACAGCTCAAAGCTGTGTTATTTTCCCTAACTCAAGCTGTATTGCTTGTCAACTGAACTCTGTAAAGCAGAAATATCAAGACATCTTGCTATTCCTTTCACAGTAAATAACGATTTACAAAAGAGGGCGGAAAAATCTCCCTTTCCCTCCCTCTTTCAATTCATTAAGTTCAACTGTGATAACCAGTGAGGCATAGAGGAAAGGGTTAGGTATCTCTGCCTCTGAATATTTAATTCAGGAGTAAATGTAATGCACAGCATCTTTATACCCCTGGGAGTTCAGCAGCCAATATGCCAATGAATATATCCTGACAATAGTGATTTTTTCTGCACTTTGGAGGCATGAGTGACATTTGCTCACCACATATGTTACATCGGATGCTGAGGTCTACACTTGTGAGAAATTAATCAGAATCCATCTGTTTCCTTCTCATCCTGGACAATTTCATTACAACTTAACCAAAGATTATAGGATTCTCATGTCTGTGTCCCCAGCCCCCAGCCCAGTCTTGGTGTTTCCATACTGAACGATTAAAGCTGCTTAGTTTAAGCAAGGTCAGAAACAATCTTCCTTCCTGTAGGGAAAGGCATAATGCTCATGAGCAGGGTCCAAAATCTGCTCTAGATTACATGTAGGTAAATCCAACATATCCTTACTGAACCAAAGGAGGTTTAGATTCATCATGGAGCAGGATCTGGACCTTGATCCTTCGATGCATGTTTCTGGTGGTTGATTTTGATTGGCACTGGGCTTGAGATGGCACAAATTCAGTCACGGTGCAGGTCCTCTGTTACATTACATTTACCTGTCCAGGTGGTGAGAAAAGGGATGGCTCAGCCTTTCTGCAGGACTAGGAGACAGTGTGCTACTGCTGGGAAAAGAAAGTGTTCTGTCTTAAAAAGCTCCCTCTACTCATACATGCAGCTTAGCAAATTCTTTGCTTATTTGTTATTTACTAGTACCACTTTAATTCAATGTAATAGCAGGGAAGAATTAGACATAAAGATTGTTTGGACCCAGCTGATTTATATTACTGAATAATGTACAATGATGGATATACTTGCTGAAAAGTGGTGTTTTCTAAGAGTTCTTTGGAAGAAGCACAAATCATGCAGTAAAACCCAAAAGTATAAATATCAGTGGGCATCTGGTACCCAATTGCTGGGTAACAGTTGCAGCCAAGCCTGCTAACATGAGGTTTTCTGAATGACAAAGCTAAGAACCAAAAAGTGATGCTTCCATTGCAGAAACTCTTGACAGACACTGAATGGGAGACCTGGTAGAGCCCAGTAAAGAGGAAAATGAGCACTTGTGATAAGGAGCCAGGAGGCAGCTGTAGCACTGGGGTCTACACGTCAGGGAGGCAAAACCTGAGATCCAGAGGGATGGAGGCTGCTTCTGCACACAGGGACAGCAATGAGGGCTGTGCTGCCATTCCAGAGAGGGTGAAAGCAGGTCCCTTTTTAGGGGAGCAGCATCTCCTATACCTGTTGTCAACCCAAAGCCTTTCGTCCATTTACCAGTGAGTACTTTTGCTGCTCAGACCAAGTGAGGGAGGATAGGTGGAGATGTGAGACATTCCACCAGCTTCGGCAGGGCCACTTCCAATTGTGACTGGTCCCATGGTGACTCAAAGTCCAGACTCCAGCCCTGAAGATGGCAGGATGAAGGTGCTTATCCCACTGAGCATGGAGGTGCTCAACAGGAGCAGCAGGACCCCATCAGGCTTAGGTTAACATGGGTTCCCTAAACAAGGCAAACATCCCCCAGCACTGCAACTTCATAGGGACCAGCCCCAAACCTGAATGTTCTGGCAGTAGAAGGAGGCAATCAAGCAAAGCTGTGCAGGACCAGCTAGAAAGAACAGCTGTAAGCAATAGGCTGTGGCAATGAGATTTATCTGCAAGCAAAGAAATTCACCCAACAGTAGGGAGGTGGAAGCTGGAGGCAGATGAGATCTGCAAAGCAAAACACTGTTCACATAGCATGAGATGGGAAACTGCATGAAGCTCCTGACCCTGCTCAGAGCCGTGCTGCCTTCCCCACTTCTCCCACCCATTATTCCAGCTGACTTGCAGTACCCGATTGTTATTTCTGAAAGGAAGGTGCGTTCAGATCAGGCTGTCACAGCCTGTCTTTTCAATCAGGAATTACTTGATCAGATGCTTTTTTACTGTAACATAATCACATGATACCAGGGCTTTAAAGAGGACCTATATTCTAGCTCCAGCGCTGGGTACTTCCTCGCCAGAAAGATAGTGACACATTGGGAGATAGCTATAAAAGAAAAGAAAGATCTTGCATAAATTAACTTATGCTATTTATAGACATGGAGAGCAGCCTATCCATGGAACCATCTGTTAATCTGTATCCCATGGCAATTAAAGTCAACATTTCACCATATCTTCTCCATTGAGGGCTGAGATTATGCACTGTACACCAACCTTACATCTGTGCTGTGGGGTGTCTGCTTCCAGCTGCCCATAGCACTTCCCATATCCAGTCTCTGAGTGTCTGCTGCAAGAGAGAAAAGACTCAAACTGTTTTTATTACAGTGAGGTCAAGGGGCCAGTTTTATTTCATTGATGCTCAAGAACTTTTCTGTTTCTTTAAACAGACATTATGCACGAGATTAATTAATTTATCTATCAGATACAGAGCGGACTTCCTACAGTTAAATCTCTTCACTGTTCCTTGTTACAAACATCCAGCATACATCTTCAGAAACAATTTATGGGTTTGGACACTGTGTTTTTAAGCATCTAATGAAAGATGCTTTCCAAAATTACCAAAAGCCTGTGAGCAGACCTCTCACCATCTCATCTCCTTCAAGGAAAGCTGGAAGCCTAAAGAGTACAGCATCCAAATATTTTGCTTTAGGAAACATGTAAGACAAAACCCAACTGTATTTAATGCATAGCTTGTCCATGTAATGGATACTAGAGAACTTTCTAAAGTAACTTAAAAGCTGATGTTCCACTGCCTTGTTCTATACCTTGTTATACACAACCCATTTTTATTACTCTCTGTAATTTTAATAATTTATACTGGCACCATCGTTTCAGCTCTTGCATTCAGTACATTTAGAAATAGGAGTTACTGTAACAGTGAGGAAGAAAATACAGGAGATTCGATGAGAAGGAAGATCTGCCAGAAAAGCAGCCTCACAGCATGGCTGAAGGGCTCCAGCTCAGGTGAAAGATATTGCTTTACAGAAATACAGCTCAGGGGTACAAGTTTCATGGACACTAATACATTTAGTTAATTGAAAGAAGAAATTCAAGGCTTTCTTAGCTAATGTGTGGATCGATCGCACAAACACCATCTCAAGTGATGCTCCACCTCTGCCATAGCTGATACAACAAAAAAGAGAAGGAGAGGGGAAATGTTAAGCAGTGACACAACCAAATATTACCCATTTTGGCCTGAAACTTATTGCAATCTCAAGATGATTAGAAGTTATGTGAGCACAGAGCTCCCCACAATTAATGCCACCTGAGCCACTTTGCATGGGAACATCCCGTATCTTCCTTCCCCTTCCAGCCTCCCCAAAAATTCCCTTTCTCTGGTGTCCACTTTCCAACATGGGATGCAAAATCTCTGAGGATGAAGGTGCTATAGATGAGCTTTACAACCATGGCTGTCTTCCCAAAGGTCTAAACACTGATCAAAGCCTAAAGGTTATTATGCAAAGTCCTAGAGAAAAAATACCAGTGTAATACCTTCTCTTGGCACCTAAAAAGATATAACAGTCCATTACTGGCTACGGATATAACAGATAAAAAGTATACCAGGGCATAGATGTATTTGTGGAGAAGGTTTAAAGCCATTGTTGTCCATTTTTGCACATTAAAACCCACAAAGAGATTTATTTAGAGCATTAAATCATTTCATTTCTCTCTGGCTAGATTTTTAACTATTAAAATATTCATCATGCACTCCAAGAACCTTGATGCCAAGTATTTATTTTATTTTTTACAACCTTTTAAATAGCTTCTTTAAAGTGTCTTCAGGTGTGCATACTGCTCTTAAAGAAACACTGAAAGTCAGAGCTTATTATAAAGCACCAAAGAGAGAAATGAGACATCAGGCACTGCTGAAACTGGAGATCTGCCCATCAGCAATGGACTCTGACCACAGTACAATAAGGGAGTATATTCCACAATATTCAGTGTTTAGGGTAAACAGAAAGGATATTGTTTTCTTAGCTGAAAGTATTCAAAGTGATAGTTCTTGGGGTTTCACATAAATAGATGTAACTGTCTGCTGCCAAGGAGGCTGGGTGGAGAAAAAAACAACTTCTATAAATGGGAGATTTGTGTCAAAACCTCCCTTTTAGGTTTCCCTTCTGATGGACAATATTTTCTGTAAAGTGGATGGTCGGCACTGAGAAAAAGTATTGTTTTCCGATTTAAAATCTCCCCCTTGTCCTGTTACCCTCTTTGGCTGACAGGATACCCTGGCCCTGCAGTGATGCTCTTTCAGATGGGAGGCAGTGTGCTGGATACGGCACCGATGCTGCTGTGCTCACCCCCGCACCATCTACCTTAACACACATCCATGCCTCCAACTTCCCACAGCATGACCAAGCAGAGAGCTGCGCATCCTTCCTACTCTAGGTAGCCCAGTGCTGATCAGCCCAAGCTGCATTTATCAGAGCCATTTACAGAGCTGCCTTATCCAAGGAGAATATCATGTTGTGGTGCTGCACAAGGTGCCATCCCTGAATCCGGCCAGGCTTGTGCACTTGTCACAGAGAGCAGCAAAGGGGATCTCATACCCACAGTGTGATGGGATAAAAGGCACAGATGCTGTAGTCACTATGAGTGGGAATAGCTGAGCCTATGGCTGGTGAGCTCATCCCAACACTGATCTCCTGTTCAAAAGATCAGCAGCACCATGGAGGCTCAGCCCACCTCATCCTGTAGCTTTCAGTACTGTGGCAGATCAAGCATCTTCCACCTGGAAAGACTCTGGATGATGGCTCTGACAGAGACAGAGGCCAGGGCTGGGTTGGATGCTTTCACACCCTGCTCCTCAGTCTGCAGCCTCCTCAGCTGGAGCCGCTGAATGTGATCAAATACAATTTGGCAGCTGTAAAGCTCAGTTACAAACTGCCTGGGAAAACATTACCTTCCTTTTCAAGAGCACTTCTTCAGATCTGAAGAGAAGCAAACACCTCCCCTCTCCTCCTTGTGGAGCCTCTGCTTTATGCATGAAGCCAACTTCATTCTCAACCACAGGAATCTGAGCCATTACTTTCCTCTCTGTATTCCCACATGCGATTTAACTTCTTCCAAGTAGCAAATAACAGTCCTTCCTTCTGCTTCTTCTCACAGAGGAAGGAGTCAAAGAGTGAAACACAAACCTGAAAAATGATGCCAAACTTTTATAGACTGCTTTGACATCTCCTCCAAGAGCTCTTCATCCACTGTGACTCCTTGGAGGACCATGGCAGGCAGCATCTTCAGGTGATTTCATACAGAATTTGTGCCATTGCTCCTCTGTCTGAAGGGGTTTCATTCTGCATCTGTATAAATGTAGAAAGCAGAAGAGGCTGTTTACCATTTATAGTCTCCAAGGAGTAAGGGATGTGCTTGTACATAGTTATTCCACCTGTTTTGTTTTGTCTCCCAGACACTGCAGTAATGAAAAAAGGCAAGCAAGACTGCATTTGTAGACACTGACTACATTATTACTGAACACAGAACTTAACACTGAACGTCTGGGTCATTTAGAAGGTGACATGCATTTGTGAGAAAATGCATTTAGCTTATTTATGGACAGAGAGACACATTGGATCCACTATATCATAGGCTTTTCCAAGCTAAACGATCCAGTCGAGGTAGAGTAAGTGAGGATATCTCACAACTGGGGAGGAAGCTTTCTTTTTCAGCAAATTGCTGGTTGCATGGCATATTAGGTATCGTTAATGGCTTAAATAACTTCTACTGAAACCTGACCTGCTATTTCCACCAACAATTCTCTTACCTTTACCACATGTATTTCCTATAAACTCTTTGATTTTCATTTAATGCCTACCTAAAAGGCTAAAGACCCAGGCACTGCACTCAGCTGCATTGACATTACCTTTTAATTAGCAGAGGTCACTTAATGCTTTCAGTACGATAAACAGCTGCTTTCCTTCCATGATCAACTGACTGCAAGAGCATCATAGTTAATGCGGACTGATAAAACTTGACAATCCTTTAGTTTAAAAGTATGGTAGAACAGCAACAGTCAAACTATTGCATGTTGATCCCTTTCTTTGACAGTTCTGATTGCAGCACTGCCAGGTTGCAGGAAGAACGGGTCAGGATCTGGGGGTAAACGGCCTCTTGTATTGTACTGTGCATCTCACCAGAGAAGCAACAGAGCTGTGGGTGAAATTAACTCCTAGGGCTATCTCCAGCTGCCTGAGTCCGACATCCTTCAAGTGCTTCCAAACCCTTGTCTGAAAAAGAAAACTAAGATTAGGGTTCACATGTGATTGGTAAGTGATAAATAAATCTCACACTGGAAAGACAATCAGAACTCACTACTCAGCATCACAGCTGAACACACAGGTAAATCTGTGACCAGTCATACAATGTCTTGCAAGTATAAATCGGTCTTCTCATACAGAGAAGTTGGGATCCTGGCCTGATTTTAGTGGATAAAGACCTATTACGTGTTTGGTGGTGAGAGAGTTGCTTGAAATGTCAGGGTTTTGGGAGTTCACGGGGATCATGTTCAATTCAAACAAATAGCAAGTCTTCTTACTTAAAAGTCACCTTTTAAAAGCTAGAGGCAAATAAACAGGGCTGCTGTCTCCAGTACTTAATAGTGTTGTTAATCCTTATCCTTTTAACCCATATACAAAGAAAATTATTCCAGGAAACCAATGGTAAGAACTCCTTTATAATCCCTGTATTATATCATATCTGCTACCGAGTTTGTAAAGACAGTGAAATGAGTAGAGCTCTTATTCTGCCTGTTACAAATCAATGAAGGCTTCTTAGTCTTGGTAGCTTTTTACTGCTAGACAAGGAGCATATGTCAGAAAACATATGGCAAACAACAGAACCAGGATAAACCAGACCAAAAAAAAAAATAGAGGAAGCATTGCTATTTAAAAAACAATTACATAAAGCTCCCTTGGAATGGCCATATACATCCACGAACCAACCGTTTTCATCTCCTCTGCTGCATTTGGGTAATGAAAGGATTTAGTTTCCTAAGAAAGGAATTGGAGACATAAGGAATGCAGGACAATTTTAAATTAACCAGCATGACTATGGTAACATCTGCAACAGATTGGGTGCCCTAAACACAGCACAGGAGATAACAGTTGCCTTATCTACGGTTTGGTAAATAATTTCTCCTACCTCAAGGGTCATTACATCTTCAGCTCTTTCTGTCATTTGTGATTCCACTGAGGAGATGAAGAATAAAGTCTTCACAGTTGCTTATGGTGCAAGTGAGCAGCTATAAATAACATCCCCGTGTTTGGCTGTGCAGGACAAGAAACCTCATTCGCATCCCGACGCTCCTTCATTAGCCACCAGCTTTCAGCCCTACAGATCTCAGCATCCCCTGACATTGAATTTGGCAGGCGGCACCAAGAAGCACTGCAAGCCATTAGGGAAAAGGTTTTCTGCTTTTCTACATCCCAAAAACTCCACAGTCCTCTCCTGAAAGAAATGGGGAGCTGGGGTGAGGGGAAAATCCCACCATGTGTCATGATCCCGAACTGGTGAATCAATGGAAAAATCCTCCTCTCCAATCCTAAAGCTTGAACTCATTAGATGGGGATAACGTCAGCTGAGACTGGGGTAACACTGGCACATCTTCCCCCACAGTGCTGCTGGGTGTTTGCTGCAGCAAAGTGGAGCATGAGGCTCCCTCTAAGTTGCCTGCCTGGGAGCAGTGCTCTGGCTCTGTTGCAGATTGATGTGTGTTAAATAACTCTAAGTCTGAAGCTGGAGACTGTGTTTCTATTACCTTAGAAAAGATTTCAGGCCAGGGCTGGCATGGTAGGGAAGAGAAGGGGGAGAACCCCAGAGAGATTCACTGTACAAAGGTATTAAAACTAAAAAGGCTGAGGAGAAGGTGATAGGGCACTTATATCAGGCAGGCAAAGCTAGACACGTAAGTGATGCACAGAGATCTCATGGGACAAGGTTAGGACAGAAGTGACAGCTGGTCTGAAGGAATAGCACTCTAAGATCCAAACCCCTGTCAGGAAAACCCAACCATGTGGCCGATAGAGAAGTTCAATAAAAATGGACAGGCAGCAAAAGGACACGAGGTACATAAATACATGCTTATTCAATAAAGCACGAAATGGAACAGCGAAATTGAGCAAACAAGGCTGCCTGGTGATGGGAGACAGCCTGATTTATCTGCCTTGCTGAAACACCATAGCATGGAAAACACAGCAGGGTAACTGTGTTGCCTCGGTAGGAATTATTCAGCAAGGGAGGGTTAGGTCATGGCCAGAGCACCAGGAATTGCTCTGGAAGCCAAGTTTCTGAAGGAAGAACAATCACAGAGGTGATGCAGATGCACCGGGAGTGTTGTAGCTGTGGGGACACAGAGAGACATTATGTTTTAAAGAAATCAACAAGTAGTTAATAATAAAGCAGAAATGACTTCTAATTACCTGGATACAGCTGATCACAGCCCATGCCACAGTGACAAGCTGTTTCTTAGCAACTCAGAGGTGACTTTTGGAAGGGCTCCTTCCAGGGAGAGATGTTCTTATCTCCTGGGGAGCAAAGTTTAGCAGTAAACTCTGCCTGGACCATTAGGTTTTAGGGGCTGTGGTTCACTTGTAGGCATTTTATTTACCTCCTGTGGGAAGAGATCACACTTGAAAAAATATAAGATTTAGGAACATGGACAGGAATCAGACAATCCTGTCAATGAGGATGTTCAAATGGTGGATCTGGCAATGGGGGTGCCCGAGTACGGCATCATCCCAGCCAGCAGCACAGAGGAAAATGCAGGTCATCAGGGTTAGGTGGGTTCACCCAAGCTCTGCAAGGAGAAACTGAACAACTAGCACAGGAATCCCTCTTCATTAACCTCAGGTGTCCCCTGTTTTGAAGAAATGCTCAAGAGAAATCCATTTCCCAGATGTAATATTGTTTTCCTTGCATAAAGAAGCTGATTATTTTGGAAGCCATTAAATGTGCACACACAGAGAGAGGTGAACAATGTGTTTTGTAGAGGAAAACTGCACCTTTCCACAATGTAAACTGTAAAATAATAAGAGAACCTCACATATAAACCATATGACCTTCGAAAACACCTTGGACAAAGGCACTGACAAGGGTCTGTCTGTGGATGAGCTGAAGTGCCCAGGAGAGAGGGAGCATTGCAATGTCTCAATGACTGGTTAAGAGACAGGCATAACCAGTTAAGCTTTAAGAGGATCAAAGACCTGCATAACCGTTGATGTTTAATAAAGTAATGAGCCAGAAAAGCGCACAAAGAATAAATGTCAAATACTAAAGAGAAGCCAGAAAAACTCCAGGGGTTCATGAAACCTGCATGAACACACACAGAAAAATAAGCACATCCAGAGCACGAGGCAGCCCCACGCCTTGGCAGTCATGAGACCTCTTCATTCACTGAAACTGCTTCCAATAATAATGAAGAGTGAAAAAGGGCAAAATGAAAAGGAGCTGCCTACAGCATCCCTGCCAGAACGTTTTCCCTGTGAAGTGCTGGCTGGGAGAGGGGCTGCAGAAGTGCCACTGTGTAAAACAGCATCAGCAACACTTCTGATGCCATCTCGGCACCAGTTAAGGAGGGATGAGGTGGGTATTTCAGTGTGGTCAGAGCAACCACCAAAGAGAAGCAGTCCAGGTCTGGTTAACTCCAAGAGCAGATGAAGATGAATAACAGAATACACTGGAGGTAAACTGACACCTGCCCCCAGGGAGAGAAAGTTGGGCATCTCTTCTTAGTCAAGAGGGAAAAAAAGAAAGGAAAAAAATACTTTAAAAAGGAAGAATTTGGATGACATGAATTAAAAAAGTGAAAGAAAGATGCAGGAAGACAAACAAGCTGCAAGGATCGTGCTGTGCTTCCTTCACAACAGGTCCATGACAAGCAAGACTTCACCCACAGCAAGATTTGCACACTCAGTGGCATTCCTTTTTATCCTCCTTCATTTAGATGTCCCAAAACCAATATTTGATAAGTCTGTATTGCTGCATTCAGAAGGAAACTTTCTTGCATGGCAGTGCTGAATGCTGCAGTGCAATGCTCCTATTCTCATGAAAGATGCTTTAATAAACTGCTCTGCTAAAATAACGTGCCAACAGAAAGATATCGACTGTGTAACTATGATATGGAGAGTTGTTAGATGGCAAATATGAGAACAAGTAAACACAGTTTTATCAGAGAGGGAGAAAACCCAGAAAGCCTTAGAAATGAGCAAAATTTTTAGTATTTGTAAAACATAAAGCAAAGATTCGTAGCTGAGTGGTGAGGCCAAGTCCTTTCTACAGAGAGAGCTTCTGCTGTGCAGACGGGTTTGTCTCCAGAGTGATGGCAGCATCCTCTGTTGATGTCATTGCACAAATCTAATATTAAATGCTTTCAAATCTGATCAATAAAATACAATTTACATTAAATGACCAGAAAGCTGTCAATTTTGGTTTTTTAATCCTAGACTTTCTCCTGAGTTCCTGACTCAAAAGGAAAACATCATGGTTATTAAGTAAGTAAAGATTGATTTATTACATAGCATTTGGAAGTGTTTTCTTTGAAGCATGCATTAAAAGGTCAAGTATTCCCAACTTTTTCTTTGGGTGGAATGTTAAAAATATTGAATAGATAATTTCCAGGGCAGTTTTGCTACCAAGGGCATTAGAAGGAGTTTTGGGGTATCTGTTCCTCTTGATTTACTTAACCTTTCTTATCTACTTTTTAAAATGAAATGTGTTTTAATATTGTTCATTGAATTACATGCTTTGTTTTCTTCTGTTAGGGAAAACCAGGGCTATAAACATAATGCTTTCCGGGCACAGTATTCCCAGATGCAGACCCACCTTGCAAACCTTTCACACAGGAACTGGGGGGCAGGAGGGAATTGCACATTTGGCTGCGATTCAAGTGCTACACCCAGGGAGCAAATAGATTGCTCACAGAATTAATATCAAAGCATCACTCAGACTTCAATATGTACAGATGCAGTTTTCAGCTGTGATTGTTCCTGTCAACAAGATCCAACTTTGTAATTAATGACAAGGCAGGGAGTACTTTGCACTCCAAGTACACCTCCTTCAAAGGAATCCCTTGCTTTTCACCAGCACTAACTCAGCCACTGCTGCAGGATAGGATGCAGTGGGATTCCGGGTCCCCACAGGAGCAGGGTTCCCCCGGCTGTTTGATTACCAAGAGCTGTGTTGCCTTCTTCCCCCTAAAGTGCCACTTTCTCACTCAGGTGGTCCCACACACATCCAAGCCTCACTTCAGCACATTCAGGAATGCTTTGCTGGAGCTGTAGCAATTGAGCTCTGGCTGGGCATTCCCTCTGCTGTGAAGCCCTTCGCTCCTCACCCAGTGGGACAGCCAGTATAGGTGCAGGAGGGGAGGTCAGAGGGAGCAAAGCATTCCATCCTGCTGACACCGATACACAAATAACTGGTAACATCAAGCTACTGGGAGGAGGGCATTCTGTACAGCAGAATGCAGACTGCCTAAATAATGAATTAAGAAGCATCAAAGAATGAGTATGTAAAAGGATAGAGAGGGAAGGTCTGATATTTTAGACTATGCTAGACCACAATGAATAAATTATAAGAAAGGATGAATACTTTACTAAGTATAAGGATGTCTAGAAAAGTTCCTACACTTCTCATCCCTCACTGGGTCCCAAATGAAGACAGAGCTGATGGTTTAGCCAGTCCCATGAGGCTTTTTTCCACCTAGGTTTTCATCCAGACTGAGGCGTCTTTGTTTAACAACATCAACTCTGTCTTTGAGCCTTTTACACCAGAGACAAGCTTGCTTATTTCTCTGATGCCGCTGAAGTTCTCCCAGTCATAACAAACTAAGAACACCCAGTCAGTTTGACAGAGATGAAGTGATAGGTAGGAGGCACATTTCATTACGCTATCAAGGCTTTGGCGCGGTAATTGGTGAAGAAACAATTCAGAGCTGTCAGCTCGATACACACGCCTTTCCACTGACTGATGTGCTGAGTCCTTGATGGGTAATGAATGACGGCCAATGGTGGATACCGCCACACTCGCACCCTTGTACCCAGCATCCTTGCAACCATCTCTCCTTGCCACCTACTGCACATCCCAGGGCCAAGCACATTCCTGTACCTGATATGTGACTGTGATGAGGATTTCGGTTATCTGCACGACAAATTAAAATGGAATGCTGGACAGGGATAGCCCCGCTGCAGTCTCTGCACGCTCAGGACCTGTCCATGTTCCTCACCTGACACAAAGCCATGGACAATAATGGAAAAGTGGCAAAAAGTCGTTGACCTTCACATCCACTGCAGTCTTCCTCTTTCCACAGGCTCTGTCCCACCCCATGCCACTGAAAGGAAAATGGTAGTTTCCAGGTTTCATCACATACACCCACAAAAGGACTCCAGAGCTCTAGTTCAAACACCATATCTAATGATGGATGTGTTGCTCTTGTGCCACTGGAATGGAGAGCATCTGCCTTCTTTCAACACTTGCATCCTATTACAGTACTCACCTGCTTTCCATCCTTCTTGCATGGTAACACAATTGCTACCTAGCATTTATTAACTTTTAAAGCTTTTATTTTGCTCAACTGTTTAAAGCTGCATCTTAGGCAGCAGAGAAATCAGCTCCACGGCTCTACCCAACACACAGGCGTGGCAGCCCTCTCTAGGCAGCCACTGGTTAACGGTGGGATACATCTGGAAAAGGGATAATCCGCACAGCTCAGGTATTTGTCTTTGAAAACAACTATCCTCATGGTAATTGTTTGGTTTTTTTAAACAGAAAAACTCCACTATTTGCGTACTATTTCCTGAGTGTCCCTAGTCTACATTTTCAACAACTCCAGATGCACACAAACACACACCCAGTGAAATAAATGGCAGAAGCAGGGAGGTAGTGAAAGGTGCAGGATAAATTGCAAGACTGGGTAATGCGTTGTTTAAGTGAAAATCCAGACTTTGCAGCAGAACAGGAATTGCATTAACTGCTAAAAAGAGACAGTTTAGTAGGGCCTTTTTTTTTACAAGAAAATGAGAAAGAGCATTTTGCTACCAAAGATTACCTGAAAATTATTTTCCAACACCAACTAAGCACATTGCTTAAAGAAAAGCTAAAGAAAATGATTCTGATATTATAGAATCTGAGTAATCCCACACTAAAGCCTAAAATCTCCCTGGATTAATCTTTTTTCCAGGCATTCCCTTCTACAAACAAGAAGGGGGAAAACCAAACTCATCATCATCTGCAGGAGCAGTTGCTTTATTGCGCTCCTAGTGAGCATCTTGCATTTGAAATGAGACTCCATCTGAACAGCCAAGAGAACATTGGAAAGGGCTCTAGTGCCACCTACTGCACTTCCATCAATCAGATGTAAGCGCTGCTCTGCCTTGCCTGGAAGTTGGATGTCTACAATGTAAGAGACAATTCCAGTCAAGGGACAGCCAGGACAAGCAGCTGACATGGAAGCAGCACCGTGCTGGATGCGAATAGGCTCTGGTGAAGAGCTGGGGAGACCAATGAGACTTCCTCACATAGAATCATAGAATGGTTTAGGTTGGAAGGGACCTTCAAAGGCCACCTAGTCCAACCCCCTGCAATGAGCAGACAGTCTGAAGTAACTCAGGTTACCCAAAGAAACCCAAACTATGACCGATGGGGTAACTGAGCTCCGTACAACTGATTTCTCACCCTCTACTTAAAAGCTTGTCATATTTTGTGTACTATATTGTTTCAAACACTCTAAGAGCCAAAGCCAAATCTGATTTCAAGCAGATACAAGTCAAAAAACAAAGCCATTTCTGAAGTGATACATGTTTGAAGTAAATTCAGGTGCTTCTTTTCTCATTAATAGTGTCATTTTTCTTTTTTGCTACTTCTCATTTTTCATTTGCCATGGAGAGATAGGAAAGAGAAGGAAAACCAAGAAAATATAAAGGAAAGTAAGAGATTGTCGTGGTTTAAACCAAATCTGCACAGTTCGTTCACTCACTCCCCCCCTTGCTTCCCCCGACTCCCGGAGAGTTAGGAAGGAGAATCCAAAGAATGTAGCCCCCACAGGTTGAGATAAGCACAGTTTAATAGCTAAGGCATAACACAAATCACTACTGCCATTACTACTACAAATAATAATGATAAAACCAATAACAAGTGAAGAGAATACAACACCTCACCAGCCACCAACCCATAACTCACTCCACCCTGCCCGACCTAGCACCAACCGATACCTCCTCCATCCCCCCAGAGCTCCAGCCCTTCCGGGTCTCTTCCGATTACCTCCTGGGTATGACGTGCTATGGTATGGAATACCTCTTTGGCTAGCCTGGGTCAGGTGTCCTGTCTCTCCTTCCAACCGGCCTCCCCTCCTCCCTGGCAGAGCATGAGCTCAGAAAGTCCTTGGACAAACCAAACATTTGAGCAGTAACTCAAAACATACTTGCTATCAGCAACCGTTCCCAGCCCGAAAGTCAAAACACAGCACTGCACCAGCTACCAACAAGGATAAAAAATGACTGCTACTGCTGAACCCAGGACAGAGATACAGTCTGCTCTTTATTTTTGTGTTTTATTCCCCACTCCAAAAGGCAATGTTAAAACACAAAAAGTTGTATTTTATATATCTATATTATTAATTATATTTTATTTATACACAAACATTTTTATGTTTTATCCATATTTTTATGTTATAAAAATATTTAATCTTTCTAAGAAAAATTAACACCCTATTAAAAAAAGTACATTTGACCATGCATGCACTGTCGGCCCTGGCCCTTCTCGCCATATCCCACCCTGGCTGGGGACACTGCTCCCCTCCTCGCCTGGCTGGGACTCCAGCAACGTGGGTCCTTCCCTTTCTCCCTCCTGCACCTCACACCATAACATTTTCAATACCCTCATTTTTGGCTCTGTCTCAGTGGGGTTTCCACACACCTTGCTGCAGTTACAATTGTGTTCATGAGGTCTTTTGAGCCTCAGGCTTGGGAATGACACTGCCCATTTTACCCCTCTGCAGCCTTTACCCATACACATTCCTCCTTCTTCCTCTTCACCCCTCTTTATTCCCTTTGCTCATCTCCCTCCCTACCTCCGCAAAGCACTTTGATCAGCTGCACTCTTTGAGATACCCCCACCATAAAGTGCTCATCACCACCAACACAGAAGGGGCTTAGACCTCACCAAGAGTGGCACAGTCATTTTTTCCAACTCATTTAATGCAAATGTGACCCCAGCCACTGAGACCTGTCTGCCTGCCTGCTCCCAGGTATCGCACACCAGAGGAGCAGTTCACACAACCATCCCTCACCTAACAGATGAAACAAGTCTGTGGCCAACAGTCTGAAGCACAGGCTTCTGTTAAGGCAGCTGACTTTGGCCAAAGTGAGTTGGAGAGCCCTTACATCAGCTAATCCATGCAGTCCTGATGGAGCAACACCCATTCGTACTAGGAGGCTGGTACTTCAGTAGCTGCAGGCTTTGCATCCCTCACGCTCACACCACCAGGTAAGGAATTACAACATGAGAGGGGTGATGAGAGTTGATAAATGTACAAGGAAGAGCCAAGCTGCTCTGGACTTTCAGGCCAAAAGCCAGAAGAGTATGTAGTAGTATATACTAAAAAATATGAGAGACCCATGTTCAAAGGGGTGGAAGTAAGAGCTCAACTTCAAGGCAAACACTGCAAATTGAAACAATTATTCAATGCTGAAATCAAAGAAAATTATCCCATTGCATTTTACCCTTCTGAGCAGATGAAAAGCTCTCAAGGAGAACATTCTGTTCAATTTCTCTCCTTAAAAAATAAAGTAAAATATTAAGAGACATTCTAAGCCCTGAGTTACCTCTGTAATGGTACAAGTGGTAAGATTAACAGCAAGAATTAAACCACTTCATTATTATTTAATTGCTTTTAAAAATGTACTGCCTTAATATTTATAATTGTACTGTTCAGATTAATAACCCTGATTTTCCACCTTCCCACCCACAAACCATTTCTCACACTCGCCCAACTACCACAGAACTTCACAAAGTGAAAACTGAAAATACATCTTGAAGACTTCTGATGTAAAAAGGAACAACACCGTGTGCTTCCATAAATTATGGTTTATTTCAAATCCAGCTCTCCATTTACACTGTACATGAAACACAGGCAATCCTGTAAGCATCCAGGATTGGCAACGTTCATTAAGTCCCACTGAATTCCCCATGCTGATGACAATGTGCAGTTAAACAGACTCTAAACTTAAGTGAACTGGAGAGACAAAGAAAAAACAACACAAAACAAAACAGAAGTAGCAAGGAACAAGATTCCTATGGTCTGTTAGGAAAACGCTATCCAGAGCTATATCCTGCCTAAAGAACAAGTGGCCCAAAAGTCTCCTGGATCCTTCAAATTCCAGTTTCCAGGCTCAGACCCTGTTTATGAAAGTCACAAGCCAGATCTTTGCTGTTGCCCAAACTGTCCCTCAGGCTTTATTGGCAAAATCCCATTAATCCAACCAAACCTCCTGCTGCTGCCACAATAATTTTGTGACTATTTGTAAAGCTAATCAACCAAAATAGTATTTTCATCCCAATAATGTTAAGCCATAAAGGCTGAAGATCATGTTGGACCTCAACTGTTGATGCTGCACTCAAATTTGCTGAAAGTACTCAATGTTGGCAGGATATTTCACCCTTGTATTAAGTCCCCACAGCCTCTCCTTAGCACATTCAAGCATATGTTTGACCACTTGCTCTAGTGAGTCCTAACACCACTTGAAACAGAATCTCCTCATTAGCTGCTTCTGTACAGATCCAAGCACATGCCTGCATCCACACACTGGCTTCAGCAGCATCATCTGCGGCAGAAGTTAAATGTACACAAAGGTTTTCACAACTCAGTCTTTAAATGCCTGAAAACAAAGCTAGCAAAACAGGGCAAGATGAGAGTTATCTCTGAGAGACTCCAGGTAAATAAATCTGAGTATCAGTTTGGACCTCAGAACACCAGCTTGTCCCAGCAGGGAAAAGCAGACACATAATTATGCAGTAAGAGTGTTTCAAACATTTGCCTCTAAAACCTGGCAAACTACCACAAAAATTTTACACTTGTTTCTTAAATAAAGGTTTTTTATTTAAAAAAAGTTATCAAATATCTGTGCACAGTTCAGAGTCAAATGTCTTCTTGATTTCGAGTTGGTTTCATTCAAACTCAGACATTTCACTGATTTCAGTTTTATACATTTTTTCTTTCAAAATCCCACAAGGTAAAAAAAGCAACCCCAAACACACACACACAAATACAGGAAACTGTATTGCAAGGGCTTTTTTTTTCCCATGTCAAGAAGTGCAATTTTGCTTCTATGGTTCTTCAGTTTTATTCATCAATAAAACAAATGCACTACACTAAGAATTGCACCAGATACCTTAGAATATCTTGTGTATCAGCTATACCTAACTTCTCCTATGCACTGCTTAAGTTTGTGAGAAATCTCTATGAAAGTTACACTTATAGTAACTCAAGCTTTAGCAGTATAGGCAGGTCAGTAAATGTACCTACACTCTGTGAAACTGTCTATGGCTGCTAGAGAATGGAAGTCAATTATATCTACAGTTACACCAGTGAAATGTTTACATTTACTGTAACTGTCTTGTTTTTGCATACAAATGTATGCTCGGCTTCAAGCCACTGAGACTGTATCATTATATTGCAAGCCTATCACAGGAATACATTCCCCCAAAAAATCCGTAACACAGAACTCTGTTTTGTCTCACTGAACTTGATCCCACACATCCTTCTGGCCCCACTTAAAACAACAGAACTAGTCCCTTTTTTTCCGCCCCCTCTAGCAGAAACATGTTAACTCAGGGGGAATTTCACAAAGAACTTGGCTTTGGCTTAGTATTTCCTCCACTCTAAACTATGAACCATGTGAACTATGCTACTGGCTTTGGAAGCATTTTCTAGATTGACTCTTCACCATTCTGAGAAAACAAGAAGATTGACAGATCAGGCTTTTAACGACTCCAGGAACAAGGTTCCTCATGGCTTCATTTCCTTCCATCTGCAGCTGAAAGACACCATCTACATCTTATCATTTGTCATGAAAAGACAGAAGTTGATTCCCTTTAGGATCTTCAAAAAGATTCAAGTTTTACTCCAATTTTCTCAGGATTTCCACTGCAGAGTGCTGGTTTATGCAATGAAGTAGGAAGCACACAAAGTTTTAAGTATTCACTTTGGAAAAGCTGTACCTGCTTTAAGATAGGACTAAACCTATTGAGGAGGCCTCTTATTTTTTAGCATTTAAAACTACAGGGAGAAGAGTCGAAGTTTATATTTAAATGCACAAACATAGGATTGCTTTCTAAGTTGAAACTGTTTCGAAACTTGCCATAAAAGTCTGCAGTGTCTGTTAAATCAAACAACAAAAGTTAAAGCTTACTTAGCCACGTCATTCTTGCAATCACTATTTTACAAAGGAAGATCTTCAAACCTAGAAACAACACAGGGGCAAGCACAGCAAGGACATGGATGGTGACAGAAAGAAACTAACAAGCCAGCCTGGAACAACTACATCATGTAACTTAGCTGCAAATGACACACTGAGCAGTGTAATTCCTCTTTTTACTTACAGGTACAGACCTATAGTATAAAAACATCTAGCTTCTTAAAAAAGATGAACTGAGGAGTGCTGACAAGCCTATTTCATGCCCACAGAGACTATACTGAGAGACCAGAATAAAAACTGCAACTAAGTTATAGCTTGGTCTTTCAGTTTAGTCCCTTCATGTCTATGTAACTATCCATCCTCTAGCATTTTGTCACTTAACAGTAGGCATAAATCATTACAACATCAGTATCTACCCCAGAAAATCTTATATGAAATGGATGGACAAATCCTTATACAAAGACAAGTATTTTAAAATTTGGAATGAAAAAATACAGAGCAAAAAACCCCAAAAAAGAGTTCTGAAAAATAGTTTTTTACATAGAAAAACCTCCCCGAAGTAAAGAGAGGGATTATAAAGGTAAGCTATGGTGCTAAGAAGTGGTTGGACTAATAACAGGTTATTTCCCTCGCAGAGGTTTACATGTTTCACACCAGCATTTTGCTTTATGTTGTTACAATAGTTTCATGGAGCATTATTTAGAAATAATATTTCAGTCAGAAACCTAATTCAGAGTTCATCATGTTTTACCCTAAATGGCCACTTGGAATGCTGTGAAACATGATTTGCAGCCAGAAGCACCAAGTACATAAATTCTTCCACATCAAAGGAGTAGTTCGTAAATTTTGGATGCTCTCCCAGTGTTGGGTGGTGTCCCTGGAAAATGAAATAAGGCCTTTTAGATAGGAAAAAACCTCAATACATCTTCCATTTGAAAAGCAAGAAAAATACTTGAGGATCTGACATTTTAATTTATTATTTCTGATCTGCTGAGGCAAAAGAGTCAGCAAAGTAACTGCACAACAGTGATGCTGTGGATGGCTTGAATTAATGGCCAATTCATTTCATTTCTCTTCTTCCCTTAGCCATTAATATAAATGATTCCTTAATCACAACATGGAAGTTAATTTGGTCTAAAGAATGAAAACCATATTTCAAATACCGTAACGTAGATAGGTGAAGGAAGCTAAATGTTAAATGCTTCAAGTTACAGCATGCCACCCTTCAGCAGTGGTCATCATTACCTGATCTTGAGGAAATACTTTATTCCTTTTTCGCCAAGTGATGTAGTGAATGCCTCTCAGCCTTGCCAAATCCAGGTAACAACGTTCATCTTCACAGTTGTATCTAGGGACAGGCATAAAGAAATCATATTTATCTACAGAGATTGTGCTGAAGTTTACCATGGTGGAACAGGAAAAAAATCTGCAAGCTGAAATGTTTCTTGTCCAGTTCTAAGGCACTGAAACCATGGACAGTTTCTGCTCTGCTGAAAACAAGGGGCTTCAAGCAGAATTTCCCAGGACAGACAATTCAGTGCTCTTCTGACAAGTATCCCATATTTTTGTTTGGTTCTATAGAACTGCAATGTCTGTTAACATCCACAATTTATCACAAAGTATGTTTAAAAAGGAAGCTACTAGAGAAGTTTAGGTAAAAGAGAATGACACACAGCTGAGCTTGGCCAGCAAGCTGGTACTGATGTCCTGAGCACAGAAAGGAGTATATAAAAAACCCTTAGGGGGATCTGTATTGTCTTGGGCATGTACCTCATGCAATCAGTTTACCTGGATCACCAAAATACTGTCATATTTCAGACTCACTGGGCAGGATCTGACCACTGAGGCTTTCTTGCTTTTTGCCATTTAACCTGCACCATTGCTGACCAGGCTGCATTGTTTTTATATCACAGCATCTTAAGAAATGGCAGACTAAACCTGTATGATAAAGTTACACTACATTTTGTAATCAAAGCTTCCTCACTTTCAATCCCCAGAAGAGGAGGCTGCCAAAACTTAAGTCTAGATGAGGACACAAGGCAAGCATTGATAATCAAATACAGGCAAGGAAGAGTGCTTCATTAACACATAAGAACAGACATAAACAGTTGTGTAATAGAGGGTAAAGAGAGAAACAAACTTACAGTTCAAAAACAACAGCCCAGTCTGGTAGAAAGAGCAAATGGGTAAGTCCAGCTCCATGCATCCCAATGAATATATCAGAGTTGTGGGTAATCCTCAGCTGCTCTGAAAATTCAAGTTCCCTGCAGACAACACAACAAAGATGGTGACCTGGCACACCTGCCCATCTCAGCGAGAGTCAGCAACACGCAGAAAGCACAAAATTAACTTAAGGGAATGCTGAAAGATAGAATTGATTTTTCAAGGAACAATACCAAGAATCATAAATGATGCATCTAGAAAACACTCAGCACAGAATTAAAACAAATGTAGGCACGTTTCAAAACTTCACAAGAGTTTTCCAAAAATTTGAGGGTATTCTTTAAAGTTTTTGCAAGGTTGGGTTTTTTTACTTTTTTTTTTTTTTTTAAAAGGAGGCATCACCAACTATAACCCCCCCTCAACAGCTCAACATAAAAGACTTAAACTTTTTTAATGTAACATAGAAGTACACAATTCATAATCATATCACAGGATTCTGCCTAAAGATGTAGATATCTAACCTTAACTTATGCACAGTGCATCAAGAAGAAATAAGGAGACCAGGCTTTTTTCAGCTCCTGGAACTGTCACTCTCTCCCATCCTTTGCCTGGAAACTCCAAATAAAGCATTCTCTTTATATAAGCAGGTGTTCCCTGAGTGCACAAGGAAATGGACTAAAGACACTTGATTGTTAAGAGAAGACTGACAACTGCAAAGGGAAATTACAACACGCTTCATTTGGGTATGAACAGTTCATACATTGAAAAGGAAGAGAATAATGTCCCCTTTGACTATTTGGAAGAGAGTAGAAAGAAACTGACTTAAACCACACGTTTCTTAGCTACTTAAACTACTACAAGAGCAGACACCATGGAAAACCTCCTAACCATGACAGCAATGCCACAGGAGAGCTGTGGAAATCTGCAATACAAACACACAGTTTGACAAGCACGGGAGTTGTGGAAGTACCACTTGGCCAAGCTTTTAAGTAGGATGGCCTAGATGTCCTCTCAGTGGTGTCCACCCCTTATTAGACTGCTCAAGTGCTTTCATTGACAGGGGAATTGGAGGTAACTCTTGACTTCCTCACATTGTCATTGCTTTGGTCAAAACACCCATCTCTCAGTGTTGCTTCATTTTCTCACGCCTCCTGCATGACCCATGACAGCATCATTGAGTAGATGGGAGCTGCTGTCATTTGGCACAGGCATACACCACTTGGAAACTTTTTCTTCAAGCCATTTCTTGCTGACACAGTGCCTACTGCATCTGAGCATCACAAACAGACCTCAAGTGGTGTCTTCAGGGGCCGCTATAGCAGCAAATAAGCTCAGTTATTCATTACCAAACTAATGGTCATATAATACAAAACACTACCTTCGTACAAGAGAAATCCCTGTTGGACCTATAGCTACTGCAGAGCATTTGCAAATTCAGAGGGATGGGAACACAGCTGGTTTTGAGAGAGGGGAGGAAACAAGAACAAAAGTGATTTCAAACTTGTTCATCACATAGTAGCTTTAACCTGAGCCTACTAACCCTAGAGACTCATTCCTAAACAGTGCATCACAGGATGGGAGTGTTTAACTAGCTCACCCACCACTCCCTGAATGACATTCTTCCTTTCTTACCAGTTCTTGGATTTTTAACAGGTTAGACACTGGGGCACATACAGCTTTGACTGCAAACAGCTTTCCCCAGCAATAGGCAGCATGAGATCACACTAGGTTCTTCTGTCAGCTTACGTACTTGTATTTGTAGTCTACCACTTTGACCTCCAGCGTTGACACCGTTTTCAAAGCATTCACAAGCTAAGGAAGAGAATAAAAAGACAATGATTTGGTGATCTCCTTCAATTAATTCCTCCCCTGCACTCCTGGCCATCTTACACACTCCTCCTGCCCAGCAGGGAATGATAATAACTGAGACAGAACATACTGTCACTGCCACATAAAGGAGCAGCTCCCTTCCTCTTGTGCCAATCCAATAGCCTTTACATAAGCTACTGCTGACAGGACAACCCCTGGAGAGCAGATGTAGATCTCCTGCACTCTCACAGAGAGCTTCTGTTGACCTTTACATGCTCCAGGACCCAATCCTAAACCACTCATACAAGGAGGAGCAGTGGGAAGATATGGCTGGATTTCCAAAATATATTCCAACAGCTAAAGAAATGAATTGGTAGCTAAGAAGGATTTTCAAAAATACCTTACTAGGTCAGACTCCTACACATGAGAATTGAAACCAGATTAGAGCCAGGCCTTCCAGCCTAAACGGGCTTTCTGTAAGTGTTCAATCCATAGCCAGCAGTAGAGGGAGAGTCAAGTATTCTCTCTCTTACAAAAGAGTAGTAAAGGTAGGACTAATGTATCCCTTTCTGTCATGTGCTTATCACCAGAAAACACCATACATGTAGCACTGTGGACAGCCAAGCAGATAAGGCACACGTCTAACCATTTACACTCTGTTCTACCACTGAGCTATAGCATCAAACAAGCCTCAATTTCTCCCCCTATACAGTGGGGAATGATAATCCAAATTCATTTTTGTCAGGCACTAACAGCGAAGAATGAAGACAGGTATGAAAACATTAGATTTTATCATTTTACCACAAGAGAAGCTACACCACAAGCCAACTAAGTTGTACAATTTAAAAACATGAATCAATATGAAATTTCATTAAGTTTTGAATGCACATACTCAGATACAATAGCTTCTGCATTTTAATCTGCAAGCGTAACAAAGGTTTTTGTTAGAGTCGGCAGCACTGGGGATGCTATAAATATAAGAGATAGTCTGAAAGTGAAATAATTTAATTTTATCAGCAGCTCTGCAGTGCCTGTTTGTTAACGGGAAATGCTTTTAGTATTACATCTGTAGTCTTCCATTGGATACTTAAAAAAGGGCAGCAGGGTTCAGTGTCTTGTATACAGAAGCAGAGACTGGCTAGAAGACACAGTAGAAGTAATTAATATTAGCACTGAACATATTTGCCCAAGATTTGTCAGCAGACAGATGTCTTGGCTACACCCCTAGAAAAAAAAAATAATCCATTCAATGAGCAAAATATAACTTCTGATAAATGTTTTAAAAATAAAAGGGACCCCACCTCATTCTGGTTTAAGATTTTCCGGTAATCTGTGCTGCGTGCAAGTATTGTGACTCGGATTTTCCCATCCTAAAGAGAAAGAAGCTTCAGTGTATTGCTATGAGGCAGACTCCCAACACTTCCATATTTACTTTCAGTAGTTATTTGAGCAACATAACATGTCTCTTCTCCACGTAACAGATGATGTAACCACCTTAAAATTCACATTGTATTTTCCAACAGATGTCAAGTGTCAAAAACTTTGGAAAAGTCTGACTATTAACAAAGAATAAAACATTTTCTGAAAGATTTATTTTATTCAGTACAAAAGAGCCTTTGTATTACTCGTTATACAGCAGTTTTTTAAAGTAGGGAAGCAGCTTTTAAGATGGCTTGTGCACAAGATCTTTGGGAAAAAATATTTTACTTCTATAACAGTTCCTCCTTTTACCTCTTTAAATTAATTGGACTCACAGGGGTAAGTGTTCCAAGTGAAATAAAGAGATTTAACTGCATGACTCCCATTAGCACCAGCAGGAGAAGCATAACTAAATGCCTGTGCAGTGCTTTGAATGTGTGCTCCTCAGCAATAAACATAGGCTACTCTCTAGCAAACACTTCAAGAAGCTCAGAACTGCTGTATCTACCAATGCAGCCATTGCAACAATTTGCAGAGACTAACAGTGGGTGCAAGAGAGATGGACAGAGAGATGGTATTGGGCAAGGGTCCGAAAGACCAGATTTAACCATTTCCTCCTCTGATCCAAGCTCGGTGTTATCTACAAGGGTTGATGAAGAACAAGCTCACTGCATTGCTCAGTGGGATCCCCTCTTGCTGGACTGCAAAGACAGCACCTTGTCAGTCTGCTCCAGAAGAGACCATGTGCCACATATCTTGCATAACTAGGAAGGACACAAAGGCCTTGGGACCAGAGAATAGAGACTGGGAAGGGATCCCAGGGTTGGAAGGAGGATGTTCTAAAGTCTGTCCTATGTAAATAGGACATGAGGGCAACTTTCACAAACATACACAAGCGTTTGCTGAAGGCCTTCACAGAACAGATTGATATACTGGAAAAAAATCCCAAGCATCATGGGAAAGGACAAGAAGTTCACAATATGCTCTTATTTCCCCACTGGGTCCAGCTTGCTAATGCCGTTTCTCTGGTAAAAGCCACCAGTTCTATGTTACAACTTTATTATTCGGTTACCATACCTTGGGTCCTTCTTGGGTGATATTTAACCTGTGTAACACGTGCTGAGAAAATGCTCTAAACAGCCCCGTACCGTGACAGCCAGAGATCTGAAATTTTTTAAAAAAAAAAGCAACTGTTAATGCAAAAATTTAGTTTGCTCAGAAAAACCTCTCTCTGTGATTGATCTTCTGCCATTCTTGTGAAACAAAAACCCAGCATCATGCACTGCACTAAACATGGCACTATTCATTGCAACGCAAGTGAGACCTTCATTTAGGAAGCAATGCAACTCTCTCTACAGTGTTAGAGCCTGAATGCATGAGCTAATACCCTCAGGAAGGTCTGTCAGTGTACAAGTTCTTGTGCTCTGCAAAAATACCAGTAAGTTGACAGTGCCCACCCATTAAAGAGGAATAATAACACATCTCATGAGCTGTGACACAGGCCATTGCACACAAGCAGTTACTATCAACCAGCTAACGTAACTTCAAAATTCTAATCTTTAGGGAAGAGCATCTCATTTGGAGCTGCACAGACCTTCAATGCAATACATGGCACAGTAACTCAGCTAGATACTTGAGGGATTCATTAGCTCAGATTTTATACTGTCACACATGCACCTAGTTAACACAGTGGATAGATAAAAAAGACTCACCAATGGTGTGTTATAAAACAAGCCATATCGCATTCGAGGCAGTAATGAGAAGACTGCTTCTTTAAAGCATACCTGCAAAGGAAGATCACAAGAAGTTACACTGCACTGCTGCCTTCCGCTGGCACACCCCAGGCTTATTCAGTGGGATCACTGCTTATAATGAGATAGCAATTACATGCTCCTGTCAAGAGCACCTTCACTTCCTTGATTGTGCAAATGAATAGAACAAAGACAATCCTCATCCCAAAAGAGCCCTCACTTAGGATGTAAGTGTGGGAAGAAGTAAAAAAAACAAAACACCCCCAAGAAGGAACAAACATCAATGAAATAAAGAAAACCAGTTAGAGAGTAAAGAGTTTAAGACAGGCTTTAAGAGACTAAAATGAGCTCTGAATAAATGCTTACTTTAATGAAAGGTATTAATGCTTTTCTCTGAAGCACCCATATCCATAAGCAGCATAAGAAGCTGTCGTATTTGCTACCTAATAACCGAATGAAAACAAAATATAAAATACCATACCCTTTTAGAGTCAAAGGTTTTCAAGTGTATTATTTCATAATTGGTAAATGCCTTCCACGTCTCACTGAACAGGTCACCATAGCCATATGAGCTCTAAGGAGAAAAGGGGAAAAACACAAGGGCATAATTAATACATAAATGCACATGAAAACTCTCTTCATGATTTACAAGTTCTGTATACAAGTTTTAATACATGGTTAATATACCTAATCACCACAACGGGACCAGAGACAGCTTAGCACAGAACAGACATCACAGAACACCAAACCCTGTATTTACAATGGTAGTTAACTCTAATTACCTGTCAGGTACTTAATTCTTAATAAAATGCTTTTTTAAATTAGCAATCTAGGCAAGTTTTCAAGCAGTAGGTTAGAATTTGAGTCAGGAACAAGAAGTACCTACTACTTTCCTCTGACACAACAGAAAAGTTAAATTTCAATTAACAGCCACATAGGAATGGTAAAAGGCATGAATCTCAACTCCCGAGACTGAAAAAGACACCTGGGAATTCAAGTGCTGCAGTAATGTTTGAAGTCAAAAGTCACAGTGAGCCTATTTCATATTTGCCTCTGTTTTGGGACTGTCACTTGCATACTGCATATGGATGACAAATTGAAGGAAATGATCTGATTTGATGTAAGAAATGGCTAGGAAACTACGTTTTGCGATACTCTGACAAGCTACTGAGAAGTTTCTCTACAAGGCAGTATAAAACTTCCCCCTCTGCAGCAAAGCTCTTTTAAGAGCCATCGACTTCCTAGAACATTGGCCCAGCAGTAGGGGCTCTTGCCTTCAAGTTTGTAACACTTCCTATACACCCAAGGGCTAAGAGTCACCATCTCTTGTTCTTTGAATGCAATTAGGTATGACCTTGGTAGTCCTGGTGCAGATTCTCACTTAAAGCTTTCTTTTGACTCTGGAGCTGGTTCAGGCTGCTTAGAAAGTTATGCAGAAACACTCTCCACAAGAAATCTGAAATTAAGACTACAAATGACCACAGACAATCTTCCAGATTAGAAGTAGAGACCTAATCTTTGTTTAGCCAGAGTTAAACAAAGCAGAAAATGAGTAAGAAATCCACTGGGTCTTGGCTTGCAGGCTGCCTCTGCAAGAGGAGGAGAGCAATGTTTGTAAAGCATTTTTAAGGAGAGCAGGTAAGGTTAGAAAGTAATACTTTCAGCTTTGAAGATCAGGTCTCTACTTGTAATCTGGAAGATCATCTGTGATCATTCATAGTCTTAATTTCAAATGTGTATGGCCAAATCTAATTACATAAAGAAAAAGAGGGAATGACTAATAAGCTTGAGACCATCTTTCAATCAGCATAGACAGTTCAGCAGCAGTTAGTTGGTGCCATCATCTGGTTGTACACGGTAATGAATTCGAGTAGTCTGATGAGTTAAGACTTAAAATCATAGAGCATTGTGACATATACTTTGAATTCTACATTTGAAAGAGCTATTTGATTCAACAATGTGATACAAGACAAAAAGTTGCTTCTCAAGGTAATTTACAATGTATTTAACATCTGACTTTTTCAGAAAGGCATCAGAGCCAGATTAACAGGTCCCTGTATAACATCTAGAGAGCTTGCTTTTCTAGCAAGTGCACCTATTTTAGCTTTCAAAATGTAAGACAATGAGAAAAGGGGGTCTCTTCTGGGCAGAGGTTTCTCATTAAATAGTGAGCAGGGGATATTTTCATTTTTCTATTGAATATTAGTTGTTCTACCAGTAAACACTCTGAAAGAAAACCTAGGATTTTATGAGAACAAGACAGGGGTGGGACAACAGTCTACAACTACAGTCTACAAACAGTCTACAGGTGGGACACAGTCCACAACTGTGCTGTTTCTGGTCCCTATTACACATGTCATGTGGCATATTTCAAGTTGCCTAGTTTGTTATTTAGTTTAAGCCCACTTTGTTATTTAGTTTAATACCTTAAATTCTGGCCGGTGAAACTAATATTAAACAGTCATGGTTTCAGATCAGCTGTACAGCAGAAATAGCCCTACTTAAAAACTTCTTTTATATGTCATCGTGGCATCCTAAGAGGTGATTGAGAGAAACAACTGCAAGAAGGCTATTTATAGGAATTAAGTATTAT
Organism: Melopsittacus undulatus; assembly: GCF_012275295.1. Lineage (NCBI taxonomy): Eukaryota > Metazoa > Chordata > Aves > Psittaciformes > Psittaculidae > Melopsittacus > Melopsittacus undulatus. Next base: position 30,700,366 of record NC_047535.1, read on the forward strand.
ACCCTTTTTTAATATATATACAAGGATTTAATTTAGTTGTTTTCTCCATTACAGGCTGCATATTACTGATTCGGAAAGATGTCAGGCAGCTTTTCTTTTTAAATACAGAAGAAACTTTTGAGTAAATCTACTTCAAAACTCTCAGAGAAAAGAAGCGTACAGAAAACAGCATGAAATGTTCAAAAGCCATGTACTGGGAATACAGGTCATGTTATGTCTGAGGTCACACCAGAAAAAGGTGTAATTCTGTACTAGCAAAAGATGAGCTATGAAATAGTGTTCAAACAGCACATGATTTATTGCGGAAAATCTATTCCCCAAGTCTTGTTTATGCACCTGTACTAACAGAATCCAAAAAACTTACCAGTTCCACATGGCTAAGCCCACAAGAAAGCTAAGGACTGGCTACTAAAATCTTCACAGTCTCTGTAAAGCAGAAATACAATCCATTGCAAACACATTAGAAGCACAGATGACTTACGGTGTCCCACATGACTATGTTGACATCAGTACTGAAGGAATTATTGATATGCTGTGTTATATAAAGATTGACGAAATCACAGAAGTGATGATACATATTAACACCTGGGAAAGAAAGAACTGTTAGCAAAATACCACATTACTCCCTCCACTTTTAACTAGTTCATGCATTTGTTCCTTATTAGTATCCTGTATTTCATATTACTTTTCCCTCGCTTCTGACTGAATGTTTTTTATACACCCTAAAGAGGCAAACTTCTAAAGGGAAGGAATTGAGGTAAGAAACCTGAAGATGTGTTTTTAAAAAGTTCAGAGAAATAAAAGAGTGGCAAAAAACAGCATAAGAAAAAGATAGTTTCACAAGCTATTTCTCATTACAGTCTGCAGCTGCTTGCTGAAGGATATGAAAGCAACTTCTCCTTTAACAACAGCTAGTAAGACATACAGGAAACATTAAAAACAGGCCCTCGGCACTGATCTTAGTGTTGCTTTACTAGGCTCAAGGGAAGCTCTGTCTGCAGGACTACAAGACAGAACTTGTACTTGCACATGAGCCAAAACCCAAGTAATTCGTCAGTTTTTTTTCCTCAGAGTATTCTTGTTCATTCTTGGTTTCTTAAGCTAATACCTTAAAATCATGGAGCATAAAAAGTACCTTGAAACAAAGGAGGTAACATAGTCAAGTTTTCTTGGTAGTGAAGACCAGATCTCAGGTTTGGAGCCACGTGTACACAATCCCTGTTTCTAAGCTTCTGACCAAAAAGAGCTGCTATGATAGGAATTAGCTGGCTTTACTGCTCACACTGCAATTTCCCCTGCCTCCCCTAAAACAATAGAGCTGGGCAAAATCATCTCCTGAGTCACACCTAGACCACCCTGCTCAAAGGTACAAACTGACAGCACAGCAATGTTTCCCCAGTAACTGCTCAGAAGCCTGCAGCAACTTTGCTTAAAATATAAGATACTGGCTTGCAGGGAAAGGGGGTAGTTCACTTCATAGTTGCAGTGTATCACAGGCAGCTATCCAGTTTAACCACAGCTTACCCACAGCAGCTTGTTTGCACGTGTACATGCTGAACACCCTCTGTCATTCACATGTATCTGCAGAATATGCTGCATGAACCAAAAGGTTGGTGAACTTCAAAAACTGGCTGGTTCCTAAAGATGTTTGGGTGCTGCCCCTCTCTGAATATCACTTCCTCTTCCATAACATTCAATACACAAAGAACCCTCAATTCCTGAACACTTACATCAAAACACATACACCCATGCTCATGTTCCATGGTATGAAACCTGTCATCCAAAAACACTGCCTAAATCAAAGGCTACGCTAAAGAATCTTCTGTACAGCAAGTCAAAGAATGTCAAAACAGAGCCAGGAGCGTGGGCAAGACAAGTGGCAGGAAATTTTTATCTTTTTTTAAAATTCTTTTATTCATCTGTGGGGAGAGGTAAAAATTTTAAATTTCAGTTTCCAAGTTCCTCAATGGAACTACAGGAAAAATAAAGGAATTAAAACAAAAAAATCACATTATTTTTCAAGAATAAAAATATATTACAAATTAACTTGACAGTCATAAAGGCATAATGTAGACAGGCAAGCTGGATATGGGCTATTTTTACTGCACAATGATACCAATTACCTGCATCTAATTTCATGAAGTATGTTGGCTTTTCAATAACAACGTCACACTTCCCATCTTCTAGAGGCCTGAAGTTTAATGCAGTAAATGTCTGGAGCTCTGCAAACCTACAAAGATTTAATCACATAGAACATGCTTTGTCATTAACATACTTAAGCAAATGTACTTCATCTAAGTACATCTAAGATTTAGTAACTATTCATCCAGTCCATTTGATTTAACAGGGCTGCTGAAAACTGATAGAGTCTGACAATTAAAATGATTTGAAATTGTAATGGGAGGTTCTTCAGGTTATAAGCTTCAAGAGGTTAATCACCACCTTTGATCTCAGGAGTGAACAGCGTCTTTGATCTACAAATCAAGGCAGTAGAGATATAACAAAGAGCCGTAGAGCCCAGATCTGTGGGTATAAGCAACTTGATCTGCATTGCCAAGGACACTTCAGCAAGATCTTCATGCTTTGGTCAGAATAATGAACATAGATGCAGTATTTATTATTCCTGGATCTAAACAAGGATGAGCAGTTGAGATGACAACAGCAGGTAAAAGAAAAGTCTTTTCGTCCTGTGCCACTATTCTTAACTGAAACTGACCATCAATGCAAAAAGAGGGGAAAAAAAGGGCAACATGAGAAAACAATAAAAATGAATTCTTATATAGACCTTAATGGCTTCAACTCCTCTATCAATTAACTGGCAATGCAGCTTTGAAGTGCTAAAATGCAACTTGTGATACTTCCTCACCTACTACAAAGGACCCTCTGCACTTCCTACCCAGCCTGTCACTGCTGCCCATTTCACACTCCAAACACAGGCTCCTTGAGAGCACCCCATGAATGTATATCCAGATCAGGCACTGCTGTGGCCCCAATGTCACTAAAGGCCATGTGAACTAGGACACAAGTGCAAACTTCAAGACACTTCACAACAAAACAATTGCCTCCTCCTATAAGCAGATCAGGCATAGGACTAGCATCTTGTTCAGAAAACACCTGAAGGTTTGGACTTCAAATTAAAAGACATTTTCAGATCGTTTGCTGCTGTCAATTAGGCAAGACACAATTACACATAGCATATTTCAGAACATTCTGCATCGATGTAATTACCCAAGGTATTGAATAGGAATCCTTAAACTGACCTTAGAAAGGAACAACCATTTCCTCAGTATGAAATCCCTTACACACAGCTGCTAACACCAATGAAAAAGAATAAAGAATTACTAAGAGAACTTGGAAGCAGCCTTGACAAGTGATTCTTACCAAGACTGCAGAGGGCTCTTGCGTTGCCCTTCAGCCAAAAATGCCTTAACGTCAAGGGTGCAGTGACCTCCAATTTCTCCCTTCTGTAAAAAGTCTTCTTTGAATCTAGTGCAAATTAGTAAAAGTCTATTAGCTTTTGTGCAACAGTGCTACAAGTGTTCTGCAATCTCAACCACATACTCCATTCAGGCAAGTGCTCCATACACATTTAAAACCTCAGTATTTTCTTTAGCATAAATCCCACAATTCCCAAATAAAGACAGTGGTGTCCGTGAAGTTATACACATCAATTTAGAAACCAGCACTAATCTATCCAGAATGTTATTAGGAATCATTTTCACATACAAAAATGAGTAACTTAATTAGATATTTCTACATGGTTACTTAGGGAGCATCATTAGTTGTTTGAGGGGAGAAGGGCTGTTTGTTCTTAACAACAATTCCTCACTAAAATTCACCTCAGATTTCACAACCCATGTCTTCACAACATGAGTGAAGTGCAAGACCAGGTCTCACGAAAACAAACTGCCAACTACAAGCACTGTCAAGATCAAGAAAGGATGCGACTGAGGACATAGAAAGGTTTTCCTTTCTTTCATCAGAAGAGGGGGTTTCAATCACCCATCATCATTCCATAAAACTGGGAGCTTAGGTTTTTAAATAACCTGCACTGCCGATAGCAGCAGCAGATAGGAATTATGAGGTGTAGATCTCAGCAGGAGCTCAGCAACAAGTCTCTGATCAGCAGCAAAGTCCATGGCAACAAGCACACCACTTTGCTAAACAAATTCTGAAGTCCCTTCCCCTGCCATCCCCTGGTTTTACTATAACAAAAACAAATCAGAGACCTGTCGTGGTTCCTCTTTACAGTTCGTAAATCAATGTACAAGTTTGTGGCTCTACAATGCTGAAGGTACTGAGAACAGGTCAGAGATGAATCTCCCTGTTAAGAAAAGAACAAGTAGGATTTAGTCAGTAACAAAAATTACATGTATTACCAAGTGAAAAGTATCACATGTATTAGAAATACCTACTGTTGCTGCAGGCTTACAATGGGTTTTCATTTCATTGAGCCTCTCTTGAATGTAACCAAAGTCAGCTTGTTTCCAGAATATCTGTTGGGCTGTCTCAATGTCACTTGCCCTGATATATGAAGGAGAGAGGGAAAAAAAAATAAAAAAAAAAATCAAGGTCTATTGCTCAGTTCTAGCAATAATATTAACGGATAATGTTTTTCCTACTGAAAGTGGAACAGAAGAACCAGACAGTTGCTTTATTGACATGTAAAATGCAAAACAGGAAGCAACTCACCAGCTGTCTGTAAGTGAAAACATCAATGACAATTTAAAGTTACTGTCCCATAAAAGGGTATAAAATCTTTTTTAACGTTTTTCTCTCTGCTTTTAAAGCTAAGAAAGGAAATAGAGTTATTTTCAGAATCTGAATTCAAGGCTAAATCAGAATAATGAAAACATTGTGGCAGGAAGCATTTCAAATGGTATTTTCTTCCTTAAAAAGTTAAATCTTTCATGCCATGTTGAAAGACATATGTTATGTATAAACACACATGTATGTATACACACATCTCCACAAAGAATCAGCCTTTAAACTAAACATCACAGTAACATTCACTTCACAGCTAATACGAATGCGGGCGCTACACTCTTTGGGGTTTTTTTATACATTGAAAATGAAACTTACCATCCAGTTTCGACATAGTCACACACTGGGTAACTGAACCTGTGATCTGATTTACAAGATTTCTCATAACCCCAGCAGGATTTTAGCTTCTTTAAGTATTTCTGTAACACAGAATGAGTGAATCAGGTTATGCAACAGCAAAATGGGAAATAAGTTGGTTGTCAGCTCATAAACTACCTCTCACTAACAAATCTTGCATGAAAAGCTTTCAGTTTGGTCTGCTCTCAGTTTCAGAAAGTACACCCAGATTCTTCATGCACAGCCGTGCTTCAAAGAGGACACATGTGAACAGCAAATTTATCCTTGTCTTTAACGTGTCTATCCCAGGACAAACACTTCTCCTGACCCAGTAGATAGGATTCCAAAATGTCCACATCACTGATAGATAGAGATAAAAGTTAAGCTTACACAAAGCACAGTGCTCCAAGCTCCAGTCTGTGTGTATCATTGCTCCCTAAGCAAATCTGTAGACACGGCCTTCTGCAGTGCTGTAGGAAGCCAGAGAAGGGGAGCACAGCTCTGATCCCCAACTCTACAAAGCAGCTCCAGTCTGAGAGTCACAATAAGTGCTCCCAAGCCACACATAGCCCAGATCCTCAGGTTCACTGTCCCTCCTTCAGGTAAATGAATTACGTACAACCACAGAGTAAGACTGAATCAGTGTTTCATTGATTTGCCTGTACTCTTGGCTCTTCTGCAAAAGCACTACAGCACGCTGAAAATCACAGGCCCAGAAATTACTAACAGTTCTTAGTTCAAACACCTTTCACAGTTACTCAGATGAAGATCATAATTTCAGCTATGTGACAATTAAAAGAAAGGGGATACAAATCTTGCAAACCACTAGATTTAAAATCCAGTTTTATGACAGCATGAGATGCAGGAAGAGCTCCATAGGACTATTCCAAAAGCCCAATTCCAATTCCAGTGGAACTGATTAACAAGGAAACCAATTAATCCCCATCTTTAACTGCTGTGACTCCAAGAAAAGAACACCCCAATATTACATTTGATTAAACAGAAAAAGCAAACCTACTTTATAGGGGCAATGAGAGTCCTGCTGACAGATGCCAGCAATATGCTGGTTGTTGTGCAGAAAGTAGGGAACGTGCTCATCTGGCAGGTTGATAGCACTGTAGCTATATAACGGCTCTTCTGGAGTGTTTTTGAACTCAGTAAGGTTTTCAGCCAGAATTCCTTGCAGTAGCAATCCAAACACAAGCAGCATGAACATGGCAACCTGTGAGCTCTGTACTTATTAAACAAATAAACATACAAGACACTTAATGTTTCTGCATCATAGCAAATTTCAAGCATACGAGACATTATTCAACCATATAGTCAAAGAATTTGTACTTGTATTTCTGGGGTGATTTCTTTTTCCTAGGAAAAGGAAAACCTTCACTAAGAGACTAGATTGTACAACCTCAGGATTATCTTTGAGTCATTAGTCATTGAGGGCTATTACCAGCTGGCAGTCAAACTAAAATGGGTGTGTTTACTTTAGCTGAATCCCACGGGATCCTGAGAGTTCAAATGTGGAAACTAAGTATAGACCATATAATATCCAGCCAGCAGGAAGAAAATGTAGAAGCACTGGGGGGATGGGTGAGAAGAGGAAGAACTTTAGTTTAAAAATAAGTATAAAAAGAATACATTCTCCACTTTGGAAGAAACTAATCATAAGCTGCAGGAAAACTATGCAGTCACAAATAAATGGTCAAAATTAAGTCTGTTTCAGCCCATTTTTAGTAGTTTGCATCATATTAAAGAAACTTTGAATAGTAGGTTATTAAATTAACCACAGTTAATTTTAAGTATACATATCTACATACTCTAAAGCAGACTAGGTACCTCTCTGGTAATGCAACCTTCTCATCAAACACCCCTCCTTTGAGCCATCAGACTTCCTGAGAAAAGGATGGCCTGGATCTAAAAAACCCTTGTTTGGCATTATAATTTGCCAAAATTTGCATGCTTGCTTACAACTGAAGCCTTTAGCAATATTCCTACAACTTAAGTAGTTTTACCTGTTTGGTTCCAGGAGAACTGCTTCAGATTTCCCAAGTACAGAAACCTGGTGGGGGGTAAGGAAAGCCGAGTTAAATACGTCCTGCTTCTTGAGAAACGCTCACAGCAATGACAGCAACCCTCTAACAGCAGGGGAGCCTTTCTGACCGCTCTGGGTACTCGGATCCCTGCAAGACCGCACTTTGCCTCCCTTTCCCTACGGCAGGCACCCCGGGCAGGGGGCGGATCTCGGCAGGGTTCCACCGCTCTCCATCCCCAGCTCAAACCCAGCGCTGCGGTCGGTGGCCGGCTCCCCAGAGTGGGGATCAGTCACTTGGGCAGGCACCAGCACCCAGCACCCAGCGCCAGACGCAGCCTCTAACCCACGCTAGACCCGTGCTGGACCCGGCCCCCAGCCCGCGATAGACCCTGTGCTGGGCCCATAGCGAGCCCCATCCCGCCCCGCCCCGAGCCCACGGCGGGCACCTCAGCTCACCTCAGCTCAGCCCCGCTGGTCCCAGGGAGCCCCGCGGCCCATGGGACCGGCCGCTCCTCCCGTTACCCGCTGGCCGCCGGCCTTAATCCTCATGCCGCCGCGGCTGCTGTCATGGGGGCAGCAGGAACGGCCCTGCCCTCCGTGAGAGGGCTGCTCCCGCCCCTCCTTCACACCCGCCGGCAGCGGAGCGGGGCCGGGAGGGCGGTGCCGCCACACCCGTCCCGTCCCGTCCCCCTCAGCGCGGCGCTGCCGCCGGAGCCCGCCCCACCTGGAGGCGGTGGGAAGGCGGAGGGAGGAGCCCGGCCAGGCCGTGCAGCACCTGCCCGGGGCCTTGGCCCTGACGGGAGAGCGGCGCCGCCTTCCTCCCGCTGCCGGAAATCCAGCGCTGCCGCCGCGGGAGCGGCGTTCTCAGGATGCGGAGGAAAAGGCCTTTTCCTGCCGCCGCTCAGCAGGAAGCGCAGCCTCCTGGCACCCCATTGTGTGAGGCGGCTCCCCGGAGACCCCGGCCTCCCCTCCCCGCCGCCTTCGGAAGCGGGTTTATGGATCCCCGCTTGGCAGAGCACAGGGATCCGCTCCCTCGCTGCCAGCACGCAGCAGCTCGCTCACGGTTCTACACGGTCGCTGCTTTGACAAGCCCCGCAGGGGCCGCAGGCACCAACACTGGGGTGTTGGGATCCATCCACCACCGGACAGACCGCTTCTCACCTCGTTTACAGGGGGGAACATGGGAGGAGGACAAAGGGTGACCCCCTGCACCCATACTGCCGGCTCCGAAGGTGCCCTGCTTGAGTACAGGAAATCGGTCTAAATGTGACAGTGTCTTTAATCCCATTACTGCAGTGCGCTTATAAATAAACCAGCCTCTCACACCTCACCACCCGTAACACCGTAAGAGTTTCACTGTCATTTGTAATTCTAAATTCAAACTGCATTTATCTTCTAACTTGAGCAGGATTCTTTTATAGCACCAGGTTCATGCACATCCACCCCTCACAAAACTATATTTAAGTCTTTTTCTCAGAGAACCAGAGCACACTCTTAGCACAAAGTTTTATTTCACCCAGCCCCATGCTTTTTACAATTCTATACACATTTTACAACTAGAAACCCAGGGGTTCAATTTAACCATGGGACAACCCTTTTCATTCCATACCCAGGATCATTACAGCCCTTCATAAAACACATGTACATGAATTGCAACAAACTTAGAGCAGAACAAAAAAATAAAAAGCAAACCTTCTCTCTTACATATGAGCATGTAGGATATTGAACATCATCTCCTGCATCTATCGAGGACACAGCAGTGCCCCAAGAAGTGAGTACCAGTGCATTCTACACCTCATCCAAACCCACTGACACCACCTTCCATTACCTCCCACAGACTGAGAAATAAGCCCTCTCTGCAGAGTATATATCGAGTAAGCCTTTAAACAGCAGTACTTCACACTTGTACATGCAGTGAAAATGAGGTATAAGTTAGTTGCTTTCAGAAGGAATATTCTAAACCAATACATTTAAACAGCACCAGACTCAACTTCTTTCATTCTGCAATCTCAGTAGTAGCAATGACCTTAAGGTGGCCAAACAGACATTAATGTTTCTTCAAAACAAGCATCCAAGATTTATACCAAAGATGACTCAACCAGATTACAAGTCTATGTTAGCACTTTGTTCTCTAAGGCTTTGATGATGACCCATAGGCCATCTGATTCTCATGTGATAGTAAAGGTTGCACTGAATGAGAGTAAGAATCAAAAAATAGTCAACATAACTATTTACATCTAACTTTTGTAAGTTTAAATATCTAGTACTCTGACAAGTGCTTTTGTATCTAAACCAGTTAATGCTGACTGCATGTTAAAAGCTCCTTTTTACCTAAGCTCTTTTGGAAAACCCAAGATAGTCACAACTGCACCGGTGTCAGACCTGAAGCTACTCACACCTTACATGGGTAATGTTACCTTTAAAAGCACTGTCAGCAATAGACCAAATTCCTTAAGTGCTCTATTTGTCTATCAAGACTGTAACAAAATGGTCAAAATCAGCATTTTATTCACTGCAGTAAAGCTGAATAGGATTTCTAACCTTTGAACACCGTATCAGGTTGGTTTTAGTTTTTAAGAAAAGGCTGAACATCTCACATTTGCATATCAGAATTGTAGCACACAGCAAATCAGTAAGTTCCAACAAGTGATGTTATATGGACTGGGTTATATTGGGTTTTTTGGGGGGGAAGTGGGAGTTGAAACTTAAAGTGATCAACCGTGCTTCAAATATGAAGGCAAAGTGTTAAATTCTGAGCTTTTAGAAGAAAAATGGTTTAGAACAAAAATGGTTTCCACAACTAAAATGAAGGCAGTAAAAGGGCAGCTCCTTCCTACCTCCCCATGAAAAGAAAAGGGTTTCTATGACAAATAGGGAGTTAAGACAAATTTTAGTGTTCTTGCTCTCTGGCTTTATTGAAATCTTCAGAATAAATGCCTGAACCTCAAGCTGAACTAAGCTTTTCCATGAACATACCCTTGCCTGTGTAACTTCAGTGACTGACTGTTCTCACAGTGAGGAACAAATCCCCAGCACCCATAGAAACATCATATTCCTGAGCAGCTCTTCTCCATGAGCAATTTCTCATTATTCACATCCCTTGTCTCTTTCTCAGGCCACTGAACACACAAGCAGGAACAGACTTCTCTAACACAAATTAGAACTCGCACAGATGTGAAAAAACCCTCTCCCAGTAGAGGCAACAGTATGATAAGCAAGGAATTTTGACTGCTGAGTAGTTCACCCAAGTACCCATCACGGCTACAATTCTGCAATGCAGTTAAATATTTGCTGTCTGGAATGCAGGGAGGAAGACACAAGCGTCTTCCCCCGATTCTCAACATTCCCAAGGGTCCAATTCAAATGTTTCCTCAGACATTACCGAAAATGTAGCTAAACTTCAAGCCATGTGGATGCTATTTGACCAATACCTTGCCCAAGGAATGGCATGAGAAATATGTTGCAGCCACTGGAGACTTACATGAAAACTATATTAAGTCACAGTACAATTCTGCAGTAACTTTAAACCTTGCCACTTACATACAAGGAACCATGAGAACAGCAGCAAGTAACAGAAAGAAAAAAATAGCCGTCATTTTCTGCATTCTTCTGAACTGTCTTAACTACTGCTAAAAAATCAGCATCCAAGTCTAGAATAAATATTGAATAGTTCAGCTTTCTGATGTTAAAATTAAACACATGTGAGTTACAAGCAGAGCTGCTGTCTCTAGACAGCTCATGAAACAACACAAGTAATATGCAAGATGAAGATGTAATTTATAGTCTCATCTGAGCCTCAGGCTTTGCTTTAGAGGACTTAGTGTAAAACAGACTAACCTGATTTGGCTAAGGGCAGAGAATTATCATCTTAAGGTTCAGATGTCGCAAGTATGAGTTTTCCTGCCATAAAAATATCCATCAGTTCTGTTTCAGACAGCAAGCCACTGCTATTTTGCTATTAAAAATTAACTGATGAGGTTTTAGAAAAGCTCCTATTAAGAACACTTAAGAAAAACTCCTAATGTAATTTTCATAGATACAGAGTTTATGAATCAAGGGCTGCTTTAGTAAAACTCCTGCCTTCCAGTGCTGTCTCATGAGGTAACAATCATCATTGCTGCTACTGTTTATAACTAAAATGATCCACCCATCAGCAGAAACTTAAATAAAGGGATGACTGAAAAAAAAAACATTAAATATTGTACAAATAATTTAACTGCAGACAGTACAAGACACTTGAAGCATTGATTTTTGTCAACATATGAACTCTATTATATAGTCACATTTTCTATAATACAGTTGGGGTTTTTACAAGACATTTAAATTCAGCATTTACATAAACAATTTTCTTTACAGTCTGTTATCATATAATGTTAAAGAGTTCCAGCAGGACTTAATTTTGTCTCTGTTTTAAAAGTTCATCTATCTGAGTCTTGTACATGTTTTTCACATCTTCGAGGTCTAGCCGGAGCTCTTCAGCTTCCTCTGCTTTCTCCCCATACATCTGAAGAATTGTGTTGTATCTTTGATCCAAATCCTGCAAGGAAACGTTGTTTGTTATCTGACTGGTTTTCACCTTTAAGAAGCTGATGCTATGATAACGTTTTACACTACTAGGGAAAACAAGTGTAGTTATGTTATCAAAGTATAAGTGCTTCAGAGTGAAGCATAGAGCAAACTCTTCAAAAAACCCTTTATGTTTTGACTCTCTGAACATGGCTAGATTTATACTCCAGATATAAGAGGAAGATGTTCCAATGACAAAGATCCTTGATGACAAAGAATTACTCTGGATTCAGAGAACATACTGAAGCACCTTGAAGTTCAACTACTATAAGCATTAAAACCAGTAAGTAAACAGCCAACAGTTTTACTACAGGAATAACCACATATAGTGAAGTATTTCACTGGGAAATTTAATATTCTGTATTTATAAAACAATTATAATTTCCAAAATTATTCCAAAACTATTTCCAGTATTTAAGTTCTTACACATTCAGAGGATCAAAATATCTGACTTATTACCTGTATTACTACTGCACAATCATTCATCTTCTGCATCAATCTCTAATAAATCCATGCTATTTATCAAAACAGCCCCTTTACTAAAAGACCACTTCCAGACTTCAGTGAGATAAACAAAAAAACAAAGTTCTCTCCCTGATAGAATATGCAATCTTATGCACAGCACACATTTCTAACAAATGCATTTTGAAATGACTACTTAGTGATGGAGGAGGCACTTTCACATTCTACTATATAAAACCCCTGACCAGGCTCTTCAGTCATTCATGACTTGGGACAGATTTGAATACAATCCTAAATCAACAGGGGTATTACTAAGAAAACACCACAACTACAAATATGCCAATTTTACATCAGATTTCCAACAGGAATACACTTACCTTTAACTGGGCACGTAATTTTGGTATTTCCTTCACTTTTTCTTCAAGTTCATCGTTTTGATTTGTTAATTTAACCAGCTCTTCTGCCATTATTGATCGAGTTTTCTCAAGGTTTCCAATTTCCAGCTAAGATAAACACTTTTAACAATTAGAAGGAGGAAAGAATTTATCATATTTATAAAACACTACATCAAAGTATTTTGATATGGTAATTAAAGCACTTTCTTAAGCCAGCACCTTGGGAGCACTCAAAGCTGACCAGTGGTTTGGGATTCATTCTTTTGCAGGCAGACAAATTAAGCTTTCTGGATAGGGCCTTGCCAAAACAAAAAAAAGGAAGCAAGAAATCCTTTTCTTGGTCATCCCTACACATACCTCCAGTGGCTGTTCTGGACATGACAATAACAAAATTGTCATGAAAGAGGAAGAGTGAATGTGGTCTGCTGTGGGGAGAGGAACTAAGCTTCTTGTATGTAAAACCAGCAATATAATATTGATTGCATTAGTGCTTACACTTAAAAATGCTGTTTTTGGTTATGTAGGAATAACTACAGTACCTGTAGATGTGAAATCTCTCCTTCTCTTAGTTTTAGCTGGGATTGAAGGTTTTCAATTATACTTGAACCTGCTCCCATCCTTATAGCTTCATAAAGATTGTTCCCACCAGTAGCTACTGGCGCAAAGGAGTGATCATGAGGATCATCCTACAAACAAAAGGTTAGAGAAGCTTAAAATCTGACAGAAATGTGCACACTTCGAAATCTTCCTTGTCCTGAAGTACTGCATCATTTAAGGTTTAAAATTATACTGTTACTAGGCAAGCATTTCAATGCTTGAAGTTTGGTTTTAAAACAAAAGCTTAAGGCTAATAAGTACAATCTGAGATAGCTCCTTAGTAGCAGGTTCTCGTGTCACCTATACAACTGCCATTTGATGTAGACGTCACTAACTATCCACAGGAAAGCAGCAGAAGCAATAGACTTCACAGAGACCACAACAGTCTGTGATACCACCTCAGAGCAGGGTTGTGCCCTAAGCCAGGATTGCTACTAAAAATAAAACAATTGATTTGACTCCAACTAGTGTTAGTCAGTTCTTCTAGGTGTGAGCTCAGCATCACACATAATATGTTACACCCTGCAATAAAAGCTGTAGTTTTGCATTGTCTTTCACAGATGTTGTACAATAACAGACATCTCATAAGCAGGTTTTAGATGTTTCTGCATAGGAATTACCTTGTCTAAGGTCAATATACATTTTTTACATTAACAAACTTCCTAATGAGAAAAGAAAGCAATGTGTCAAAAAAAAGCCAATATTATTGATAGATTATACCTGAGAGAGGAAAGATGTCTGAAGTCCTGCCATGTCAACTCCACTTATGGAACTAGAACGTGACATAGTTGGGGTACTTGAAACCGTTTCAACTGTAAATGACTTCCGATCCTTCAAAAACACCCACAAAACATCACCAGTGAGATAAAAAACAATAGTTACAAGACAGTGAAAGACAGATCCTGTGAAGGACAAAGTGCCCTTTTCCACCACCACCACACAGAACACAATGTGACAGATAACATTTCCCCTTCCCCCATCCTTAAAACATGAAAGTTCAACAATGAAGAATTTCTGTGCTACAAACACTTAAAGCCTACGTTCAGTTTCTCTCAGGAAATGAAGACAAGATGCAAATCACACCAAAAGAATTTCTCTCTAAAGTAGCAGGGGAGATTCAGAGGCAGTTCTGTATGCCCAAAGTTATCACAGGAAAGTCTTAAACCCAGAAGTATGTCTCCTTTTAGAATTGTCTTTGGGTTTTTTTATTCTATGCATTAAATTCCAAGATTTCTCACATACTAATACTTTACTGATACACTTTGAAACAGACTAATCTCCTTGTACTGGCAGTATCTGAAAGTATGCTAGCCTCTGAAGGATAAAGCACTTAGATTTTGGAACAGGAGATGGTAAAAAACAGTAATAGAAACAGATTTACTTAAGTATCAAGTGCTATTTAGCAGTAACAAAGTTACTGGTTATTGAGGACTGTTCTGTGACTTGTGACTACTTAGCTGGAGAGCAGGTAGTACATTATACATAGTCATGTGAAACACAAAGCAGGAATCCAGCCAAGTTCTTAAAGCCCAGGCTGACAGCACACACTGTACTCCCTCTAAAGTGCACTTTGCTGCTTGTGACAGTTTCAGGTTCCATATATCTACTAAATTAATGACAGTGTCAACAAGATTGAATTGAAATGTTAGGTTTTGGTACCTTCTCTTTTGCTGCTTCTTGCACATAAAGTGCCTTCTTTCTTTCCTGTTCAACTTTCATCTTCTCCATTTCTAACTGAGTAGCCAGCAGTGTCTACAAGAATAAATAGTCTGTTAACCTCCTGTTACTTAAGATTTCAACAGTAACATAGATTAAAGGTGAAGTAGGCAATACCTTTTCTTTCTTTGCATCTTCCAAGGTTTTTGCATACTCATCTTTGAGCCCTTCTAGTTCAACCTCATACCTACATTGATGAAAGAGGCAGAGAATGCCGGTAAATAAGCATTCTGTGTTTACTTTAGATTCATATGCTTTTAAAACAAACATAGCTTCAAGACTAAAAAAAATTATAAAAGTAACATGCTTCAATTTTTAGCACATAACAAAATACCCTTGACAAGTTGAGCAACTCTACCAACAGAGGTCAACGTTTTGCATAGTCCTATCAGCACTCAAAAGAATCAAGTCTTCCAACTTCGAAGGACATCTGATACAGTTACACAAAACAAGACTTACTGCATTTCACTGTAATTTGTTAACCAAAAATACAGCTCACCTACTGTTTTCATTTTCCATTTTCTTCAATCTATTTCTCTCCACTTCCAGCTGAGCTTGAAGGCGTGTATTTTCTTGCCTTAAACGACTATTCTGAGATTCAGTAGAAGACATCTGAATTTTATTAGAAAGAAGTTCTTCTGTAGCAGCCCGCTCTCTCTCAGCAGCTGCTGCTAGAAGAGTTTGAGACTCACCTAATAGTAAGTCAAGAAAAACATGAAATTTAACTTTTTTGATCAAACATCTATAGTACATGTCCAAGAATCTTGACAGAATACTCCCCACACCATCTCCTTACAGGAAAGCATTTAGTGCTCATCTCTCTTGATCCACTACCTGCACTTTGGACAAGTGTTAAGCCCTTTTCAGTTACCTTCAGCTATCTCACATCTCCAAGAGCCTCACAGTTCAGTAAAAGCTAAAAACATCTTACCAAGTCTGTCAGAAAGGTTCTTTTCAAGCTTTTCCCATGCAGAGGTTTGTGCTCCCAGTGTGGCTTGCAGATTTTCTATCTGACGAAGAAGTGGCCGTGTAGCTGATGTAACACTTTGACTTAGTTCTTGGTTCCGGCTCTCTGCTTCTTGGAGTCTCTGAAATCACAGATTAATTATATTTAAGCTTTAAAATCATATGATGGATTGCAAGATTAATAGAGAATTCAGCTAAACACAGCACAGTTGCTTTACATTCCAAAATTACTGCTTTACAATTGCTTTATGCTTTAATATCCATTTGTTCAAATTGTAATAAAGTATGAAATTCCAAGATAGAAGCTTAAAGATTTTTAGACGTGCTGGAACAGTCCAGAAATATCCAGTCCTCTGGACATCTCTTGAAACACTTTGGCAACAATCTATCTTCTGAATATTAAGAATGGTAAAAATATTCCTAAGAAGCAGCTAAAGAGTCTTCTAAAACATATATGCTAGCAATTTTAGAGGTCTACCACAAATGTAACAGCTTATACTAGAAGGACAGAATTCCACTTATGAGGCATCATAAAAAATATTATTTTGTTTTCACTATGTGATTAAAAAAACATTTTTAACATTTTCACTGTTATTCTACAAAGGACAAATACCACAGGTAACAGGAAGACAAAGCCTCTCTTTCAGGCTATTAATGTCACCACAGCATTTTATTTTCAGTTTTTAGAAGCCCTCCTTGAAAACACAATTTGGATCACCTATTTGCTATAGTACCTGTTGTAATTCACCAATTTCCTGACGTAAATAGTCTTCTTTCCTTGCTGCCTGCTGTTCTGCACGTTGCAGCGCCAGCCTTAGGTCCGCCACCTAAATAAACAAGACATTGTCACCAATTTCTTCCAGAAGTTATAGTACCACCTATTCACTGCTACAGTCCTGTACCAGTTTAACCACTGCCAGACAGGTTATGTCTCTTGACAAGGTAAAAGCTTAAGTTTTGCAGGCATATAAATAGTTACACAGATTTATCTACTACTGACAATTTTGTCTAACTAAATGCCTTGAACTCTGCATCATGGTAAGGGCACTACAAACTCAACATAGTCCCGCCCAAGTACATTCATTTAGACAAATTAAATGTATTTTTAAAAAAAATTAATACTTTGAAGCTTAGCACAACTACCACAAACAAATTTAATACTTTGAAGCTCAGCACAACTACCACTAGGCTGAACAAGTTAATAGGAAAAATATCCACTGGGTATTTGCTAAGTACACAAACACAAGTTTCTCCTTATACTGCATCTGGTTCATTATGTCAGGTGCGCACACCATGTGAACATTAATTTCTTCAATGACAAAGTTCTATTCATTGCATTTCAGACCCACCTGAATTGCCAAAGCTTCTTGTTGCTGCCGAGCCTCCTCTTGGGCCTTCTCCAAAGCTAACCCAAGCTCCTCCTTTGCCTTCATTTCCCGACTTAAAGCTGCTTCTTGTGCCTCGCTGTCCTTTGTAGCATTAGCTTTATGAAGATCTGCAAGTTCCCTAGGGAGGAAAAAAACCAAGCCAAACCAAAACAATGCATTTACAGTTTACACAATGCCAACAGTGACTTTGCAAATAGCTTTACTATGTATTTACATTTCACAAAAGCTGAATGTATGGCTGAAGAAGGGCACACAAATATTTGCTTACTTATATGCACTGTCAAGTGCTGCCTGGACACTTCTGTTGCGTTCTTCTAGGTCCCCCACTTCTGCTTGAAGTTTAGCAAGATCCTTTTCTTGTCGCTCCACAACACTGTTTAGCTGTTTAATGCTGTCCCGATGTTGCTTCTCAAGCTCTTCCTTGCCATCAAGCACCTATTAAAGAGTGCAAACAAGAAGCATGAGACTAATCCCAGTAGAAAAGGTAGACAATGCCAACCAAGGACAATGTCAACTGTGGCAGTTCTCAGACTGGGTCCACTGCTTGTAAAGTCTATTCAATCCGTGAACAAGCAAAGAAACCCTACCCAAATTTTGCTGGTATAGGTTTTCCAACTCAAATTTCATGTACTGAATCTGGTCAACCCACATGATAACCAGCAGTGAAAGTGCAAACAAGCAGTTGGAAAGACATACATGACCTTAGTTTTAAACTGCTCTGAAAGCATATACAGAGATCACACCTCAGTGTTCCAATAATACAAAACAGAGAAGTCTCCAAGAAAACAAAACAGTATCAATCAAGAACCTCCCCCAAAGGGCTACTTTGCAGATCATGGAAAAAGTGGAAAAAAAACCCAACAAGCCCAAAAGAAACAAACATCTTGCCTGTTTTAAATGCTGCAACTCCTCTTCCATCTCCTTAATCTTTTTGGTCTGTTTTGTGTTAACATTTTCTCTCTCTTTCTCTTTGGCTCTTAATTTCTTTATAATGGTGGAATTGTGCAGCTGCTGTTTGGAAAGCTTTTCTCCTGTGAAAAAAGTTAACATGAAGCTAGTGCACATTGTTCTTATTCTATGAACTCTCTTTACTCACACCTCCCCCAGCTCTTCAGTCCCATGAAAATAATAATCAAATGTGTATGGAAACACTTCTACATTTTTCCATGCAAGTTCTTATGTTTTAAATCCACCTTATCCCAAGATGACCTTGTTGCCCTAAGCTACAGTGAGAGGATGGGCAATTACAGGTTTTGATAGTAAAGCAAATGAGCTCATCACTATCAGGAAAAAAAACCCAAACCAAAATGGCCTGTTCATTTAGTGAGTGCATTTTGCTTCCAAACCTAAAAATCATTAAGGGAGACACTGTAGAAATTCCCTGAGCAATTCCCTAGTTAGATTACTGATGAATAGGACACCGTGTTGCGTTGCACGCTGGTTTTATCTCGCAGCACCTTTTCATACACACTGCAGGAAGTACCCCCTAGCCATCGGCATCTGACTGACCCCTCCTGTTGTTCTTTGCTATTAACTAAGTGGTTCAAATGTTCAGAAACATGCTTCAGAGGTTGCGTTTTTTCCCACATAAAGGATGCTCATATGTGAAGGCAGCACATTTCAAAGTATTCCGAAATTTTACTATTGAAATACTTTAATTCTTACCTTCCTCCATTAATCCTTTGATTTGCTCTTCTTTTTCTTTTAGCAATTCAGCAGTTTCATTGGTATTAAGTCTAGTTGCCAATTCTTCTTTAACAGTCTTCATTTCCTAAATAATAGGATAAAATACTTAGGATCATTTATTAAAATATATTTATGGAGGAACACATAGTAAGTTACTGATCACCTTTTCTTTCTCTACTTCTCAAAAGGCTTTTCTCTGAAAACAATTTAGGTTGGAAGAGAATTCTGGAGATTATCTGATCAAACCAGATTGCTCAGAGCCTTATTCCATCAAGTTTTAAAGCCTCCAAAGATTGAGGCTCCATAAAACCTCTGTATAATTTGTTCCAACTTCTCCTTTCATTTATGTTTCTGTACTTTAAACTTTATCAATACAGTAAAAAGAGACTTCTACTCATACAGACATATCAGATATTTTTCTATTTCAATGTACTACTGTGCAAATATAGTGACAGAAACAGTGACCAAACAACTGTTAAAAATGTGTTTTTTTCCAGTTGCAGACTGGAGTTTGCTTTTTGCAGACTAGCAATAAGATCAAGAAATGTAATACTGTCATACCAGGTCAAGACCATTTAAACTCTATAAACTTTGCTGCTGCAGACTTCTTTGCTCATTCCAAACCAATTTGCCATCAGTCTTTAATTTTCCTCCCAGTTAATCCTCTAAAAAAGCCTATCTCTTTCTTCTCCACCTCTCCACATCCCCAGGCCATTCTTCTTCCTCACCCCAATGCAAATGCCTTTACAGGTACAAGGTAAATAAGAGAAAATGTTAAAACTTCTTCCCAAACCAGACTAACTTTGACTTCACTGTGTTCCTTAATGTGGTTCACAACATGGCTGCAGGAATTTATGTGTCAACACAAGGAAATAACAAGCAGCCTGGAAGGCCAGAATCAGCTTACAACAGTTACTAATACTGTGAGACAGCACCTGTTGGTCACATGCTTTTCCCTAGCTTAATTTTTTATTAATTTACCTCAAGAAATGTGTGTCCTAAAATAAAAAAATTAATTTCACTATGAAGCCAAATTACCTTTTTAGCAGCATCTCGTTCTTTGCAGGCCAGCTGGAGCTTCTTCTCAGCATCAGCAATCCGCTGAGCAAACTCCTCTTTGAGAGATGAAAGGCTACTGCTCTCTTCTTTCATTCTAAACATTTCACTACATTTAAAATTCACATTTCAGGACAGTTGCATGGTTATGGGACATTCCAAGAAGTTTGCAATAGGTTATCCTAAATGCATTTATAAATGTGTTTTGTTTTGTTTGTTTGCTTTCATTTTACATATTAACCAGAAGTCAAAAGACCCCATGTCCATATTAGAAGTACTAATCAAAGATTTTTATTAATTCAGTAATTTACCCACAAAAATAGTTAAATGTTTTATTTATCTTAAACGTTTCGCCCCTTAATCAAGTTCTTTCTGATTAACCATAGTCTGGATCATATACAAGGCAAATGATTAAATGTATTTTTAAGACCAACTTAGTCATTAATACCTTCACATATTAACTGTACATTTCTAAACTTGGTATTTGATCAGTAAACTGGTAAACCCAACTTTTATTTTATTTTCTCTTTTAATTTTAACAGAATTAAATAATCAATTCAGGTTTTTCCCTACAACCAGCCCGTCTACCACGCTTCCACTGCTTATATTTTAGGGGGCAAATTATTTAGTAAATCTGGTTCATTCATCTGTATCAGAAAAGTCAGTCTCCCTTAACAGCTGAATCTAGTCTTAAAACAAAGACCTTTATTAAAAACCAAGCCTGGCTGTACACATCTGTTTGTCATTCCAATTCTTACTTACTGAGAAACCTTTCAGTAGCCTCTTCCCAAAAGAGATTTTGGCCCCAAGAAATAATGTGTCTTCAAAAAAAAAACAATCCCATCACAGCACATGCAATCATTATTCCCACCTTTCCCAAACAGTACACATCTCCTGCAACCTTTGTTCTATTTATACAGCTACTTGTTTTACAATATTGTCTAGCAATTGCATTACAATAAAGTTACAGTTACACCCACTACTGTATTTTCATACTTACTCTTTTAGGTTATCATAAGCTTCTTCCAGGCACGCCTTTTCTTTACTAGTACTTAATAACTGTATTTCCCTCTTCTCCAGTTTCTCAGTTAAGGAATCAATCATCTGGACAATATTTTTAAAGATAAAGATCAGATGAATAGGACAACTAAAACACAAGAGGGACAGGCTTCCCCTTTCCCCACACCACTCCCTCCCAAAACTATTTAAAGCTGAACTTGTCAATGTTTCTAGGAATTAAAGGTAAAAGTCACTGAAGATTACCATGTTTCTGCCACATTAATTTAAAACTAAGCACTATCTAAACACAAGACAGCCTATACAACTATAGCTAACACTAACCATTAAGATTCCCAGTGCTCTTTATACCACTCTTTACAGAATCACAGAACAATTGACCTTGGAAGGTCTCTTTAGTGAATGTTAGAGCATATTAGCAAAACAGCATCAGATGAGGGAAGAAAAATTTCAGGGTCAAGAGCTCTTACATCATACCATCAATATATTTCTTAATACTAGATTTTGTAAAGCTAAATATAGAGAAATAACACACAAACATAGATGTAAATATGATATAAGCAAATGAAACATATTCTCTAAGTGTAGCTTAACATGGCCACTGAAAGACAGAATTTACACTGGTCCATTATTACTACTGTGCACAATGTATAATCATTTATGTCAGGAAAACTTAGAGATAACTGCTCATAGAGCTCCTTAAGGAATTTACACTGACATTCTGTATAATTTACACACAAAAAATGCCTTCCTTAAAACACAGATTGCATTCGGGTTTTATGAACTCCCATAAGCAATTGCTTTTCCCTTATTACTACCAGAAGCAGCACCAGTATTGCAAACATGCCTACACTGCAAGGCCATTCATGCCATGCATCAGGCACACAGACTTTGAGCAAAGAAACATGTGAAGGAACAGAGCAAAACATAGGTCAAAGGAGCTCAAATTAAAAACAGGAATAGGGGGACAGGAAGGTGACAAAGGAAATGGAAGATAATGCACACAATACACTGGCAGAACTCGACAAAAAACACTGCTTCAAAGCTCTAGTTTTAGCCTTCCATACACTTGAGTATCCTACTTTGCCACATTTGTAGTTGTCTATCTAAACTAGCCATACAGATTTCTTTTAATCTACTCACTATCCATAACTATGCTCATCTTTTTCATTAACAAGCCTAGGGCAACCTCTCTTTAAAAGTAAAGATTATTTCTGCTAAAAGCAAATATTAATTTACCAGTAAAAAGGTCTTATTTACACTAACCACTGATATCCTCAAAGAACATGCATAATGTCCTGCAATGTAAGCAGATTTTGACAGTTTAAGTCTGGTGGGACTACAAAATATTATCTTGATTATTGCTGAAATCCTCAAGGCTTGTAGCTTCATGATTGAAATGTAAAAACTTGAAGGAATCTCTTCCACCTTTCACACCAAAGAATTAAAATAACACATTTGATCAATCAAGGCTTCCTGTTTGCTAGTGTTACTCACGATCTACAGCAATGACAACTAGATGGATTAGGCCAAACGATCTGACCAGAAAATTCATGAGTATTATTCCACTCCAAACTACCAAGGACAGTTTTCTGTAAGGTAAGGTAGTTCAGCATCAATTACTTCATTCAAATAAGGTGCAGCTAATACCTGTGTAAGGCAGGAGTTTCATTTGTAATTAAAGACTGTGATTGCAAAACATATTTTGCAGTTACCTTTTTGAGCTCTTGCTTTTCAGTGTCCTCTTCTGATGCTTCAGCAGCAGCATCCAGCTGTAGCTCCGTCTCCTCTTTCACAACTTGTTCTTCAGCAGTTTGCACAGCAGCAACCAAAACATCTGGCTGCTCAGAGTTAACAGGGGTTGCACTTCTCCCGCTCTCTTCCATCTCAGCTTCCTCAGCATGTAACACAGGAGCATCATTCAAGTTTTCAGATGTATTTTTCAGGGCATCAACCGTTTCTGTCTTTGGCGCAGAAGGGCTGACAGCAACAGATGCTGAAGCAGAAGCCTTGCCTGATAACTCATCATCTGAATTTATTTCACTTACACTTCTACTATCTAAAGACTGTACACTAAAGGAATCAATTCTTTCAAAAGCATCAGAGGAGCAGCAGCTCTCGGTCATTTTCTGAAAGTCATCTAAACGATTATAATCTGCACAGGCAGACGTAGATAAAAGCTGAAATGATGTTTGCATTAGATGGAGACTGGATTTTGAATCTGCAGCTTCTTGTCTCGAACTTACTGAGCTCTCACTTATTACACTTTCATGGTCTAGAACTTCAATATCACTAGTTGTGGATGTCCCCGAGGAGAAAGTGCTAACGGGAGGTGAGGGTGTATTGCTTTGCCTGTCTTCAGTCTTTCGCTCCCGGGTTTCCAAACCCGTGTCTTTTGTACCTGCATTAAGAGGCTGCAAAGTGCTATCTGGTGCACCTCCTGTTCCATCCCCTTCTACACTGGATTTTTCATTTACAGGTTCTTCAGGTACTTCCAAATTTAGAGCAGACACCTTTTTGTCAGTAATTTCATTTGTACTTTCTTCACGCTTAACATTAGATTCAAGCACAGAATTCTCTTCTAATTCCTCCTTAGCAATATCAAGGTTTTTCAAGTCTTCTAAGCCAGCTACAGAGGAATCGTTCACTTCTGCCTCTGTCGTCACTGGTACTTCTGCCTGACTGGGGTGCTGAGACTCCTTTAAAGTGCTTTTCACCTCCTCTTTGGGTCGCTGTGATTTGGCTGGAGGTTTGGACACCACTGGATTTTTCTGTATGCTCTGAACATCTGTCGGAGAGAGAAAGGCACTGAAGAAGTTTTCAGATTCATCTACTACCGTCCTCCTCACTGGCTTAGTGATTGCTGTTGGTGATGCTGGCTGATTCTGTGGTTCTGCATTTGAACTTAAGCCCCAGGAAGATGTATCCCATCCTCCACTTATGAGAGAATTTGTTCCTAGAACAGTAAAAAAGAAAGAGATAGGCAAAGAACACTTAAAATGTATTATTTTTTAGTATTTGTCACTTTATACGCAACAGTTCAGAAAAAAATGGTTTTGATAACATTTAACTTCAAATTAATATATCATCACAATTAGCATAATTTTCCTTACTAATTCCTTAAAAAGGTTGGAACTGATTTTTAAATAAAGCAAAAGAAGCTTAAGGGAGACGCAAAGTAATTCTAAAATTTTAGGTGGACAAAGACACCTCTAGAAAGTGGGACCTAAATGGAACCAACTTGCTCCTTCCCTCTTAAAAAGTAACAAAGACAGAAAGAAACCATACACAAATTACACTGTACACAATTACAGTAAATTCCAAGAGTGAGGATTTCAGAAAGAAGATGGAGAGACGTGTCTGAGAAGGTGAAACAAACAACACAGCATTCCTAAAGCAAGTCTGAAGCCTATCTGGGCACAGAAAGCAAGAATTTCCTTTGCAAAGGGAACAAGAGAAAGGGAATGTGGCCTCCTGCTCCCTGCAGTGAGAGGAGGCTGGGCAGAAACAGTCTGTAAAACTGGAGTGTAAAAGTAAAGAATTATACAGATTACAAAGGGATGAAACAACTACTGATCTTAGAAGCTATCTGCCAGTAGCAGATAACACAGACAAACACTTCGCACACCATTACAGAAAACATGAGGAGAAAAAAAGCTTCAAATATCTGTAGAATTTACACTATAAGAAGCATTCTTGCGCATTCAGTTTGTGACAGGCTTCATGCTTTTCCTCACACACCAAGGAAGAACACAAAGCTGACAACACACACTGTCAGCAGCCCAGCTGATAGTTTAGTTCTCCTGTGGAGAAATACCAAACTGGTTAGTTCTGAAGCTGCCCCAAGCCAACATCAACAGTTCCTATTATTGTATTTCTTGCAGGTTTTCCAGGACTTGTCAACAGCAAGGATAATAAGAATTTCAGCAACATCCCAAGTAAGAAAGACAAATAAAAAAATAATATCCAATTTGATTGTGTACCTACAAACATACTCTGCATAACATACTACAGGCTACTTCGAAATAAGCTTACTTTATACAGGAGCATCTATTAAAACCCACCAAGTTCTAACACTTAAAGCAAACTACCACTGTCAAAAACGGTTGATAGCTGTTGGCCTCAAGATCCCAAATTCAGATAATTACCGTTCTCCGTGCCAAAAATACTACAAATATCTGATGTATTACTACTTTGTCCATGCATCAGTAGCTTCAAGAAAAAGCTCTGAGAGAACTGTAACACTGATTACATTATGACCTCTTTCAAAAACAAATGTTTTCCCTTAAGAACAGATGCAGACTGATCTCTGCTGCTTTCCTTATGCAGTACAGAACTACTACACATACTAAGGTATACATGAAATTGAAAACTGGTTTAGACAAGTCTAAAGTTTTAAGAAACTAAACACAACAAAATCTTTTATAAACAATTCCTGTCATATAAGATGACTTTGGACTACTGAAGTGACTGCCAAGTCCCTGCTCCTGCAAAGGGACAAAGCCATAAAACCAGCCTGGAACCACTTTTGGTTGTTATAGCTTTCAGTTTTCAGAAATCTAATTCTGCTGTGAGTATACCTGCAAACAGCCTCCTCCTACAAATGCACACATTTCTTCTAGGTATAGCTGCAATAAAGGCACTAGTTCCAGATGACCTGGTTTCCCATCCTTTTCTTTATTCATTCTTATCTTTAAAGTAGAAGCAAGTTCCCAAGGAGAGGGCCCTTTCTTGCCCTTTCATTTCCAAACAGCAGCTCAAGACTGGTCACTTTTTCAGGTCCTACATCAGCACAGGTACAAAGCAGACACTTGCTCCCAACTAAACCCTGACGATTCTGCCACCAACACATTCCTTTCCACAGACGTTAGAGGATTATGAATTTAACACCACTAACAGTGGAAACTTCATTTAGAAGGACCGGACTTTCAGCTTTTACTCTGTCACAAAGGATAACCTCATGCATGCCTCAGAAAAAAAGAACATGGTTTCCCCTTTTTTATTAACTAAGCAGGTTCTAATACCTATTAGCCCCTCAGCAGACAAAAATACCGCCTTGAGAAATACAGGAATGAAGCCTAGTGCTGCCTATGCAACAACAGCATGACACACTGGCCGCAATAAGCAGCTATGGCCTGTGCTGCCGCTTGCTGCCAGCGCTATACCCCCTCGCCTGTGAGGGACGTCCCGCTGAGGGAGAGCCGGTCAAACCCGCACCACGGCAACCCCCCACCGGGCTGAGGGGGGAAAATGCGGAAGGAAAGAGCCGGCGCCGCCCCACTGCAGGGGCAAGACAGGTCGGGCCGCCCCACATGGGGTCTAGGGCATGGCTTGGGCCGCCCGCCGCCCCACACTTACCGTCTCCGTAATCGGGGATGACGGCGTCGGGCCAGGGGCTCTCCTCAGCCTGGATGTCCAGCACCCGGTCGATGGACTTCTGGGCCTGCGACAGCGCCTGCTTGGCGAAGCTGGACAGCTGCGAGGCGTTGAACCAGCTCATCCTCCACACCGCCCGGCCCCGCGCCGAAGCACCGGGACACCAGCAGGGAGGCGGCGGGGCCCTCGGACTCGGGGCAGGCAGCGGCCCCCGCCGCCAGGCTCCACGTCGCAAACAAGGCCGCACGCAACCGCCCTCCGGCCGCCGCGCGTCAGGAGGGGCGGGGCCAGGTGGCTGTCATGGCGGCGGGGCCTGCTCGTCCGTCAGCTGTCAGCGGCTGAAATCGCAGCTTCGATGCCCGGTTCTTCAGCTGCTCGATGCAACTAACGATAAAGGGCGCTCTCTTCTAGACCTCAGCTCACTGCTTTAAGCCCCACAGTTTACGTAGGGCCGTTTCTCCCTTCCAAAAGTGCGGCTGCTAACTATTACCTGTTAAGTATCAACGTCCCCGAGTTCAAGCACAAGGCTGGAATATGGGAAGTTTAAGTTTAAACAAAGTTTATATTTTAAAAGATAGAAAGTTTAAATGCAGCTGACATGCATCAAGTAAACTCAGGGACTTCATGTATTCAGCACTGCTTACTGGAAGGTCTCTGAGTGAAGCAGCAAAACACCATAGGTGTTTTAACCAATGTTAAACTCCAGTGTCCACAGATAAGCCACAAACTAAGGTGTCTTTATGATTTTTTATTAATAAATACCTTAACAGCACCAATGATACTTGAACAATCCTGCAATGCTGTGCTCAGCAGCTGCTTGGGGACTGCAAGGAGATGTGTCCGTGTATCCAGGTATGTTTTTGTCCTTTCATGTTTGTTTGTAAACAAAGTAATCTCTTCCATACCTTTCACAGAATTGATAAAATCAATACCAAATAAGAGGAAAATGCTCATTTTAATCTATCAGCCTCTTCTGGTTGCAAGGTAATTCAGAAAGTGTACCGGAGTGCTACAATTTAAAATCACATTGCTGTGCTGCCTTTTAAAGGGTCTTCTCTTTGCATATACATGTGCACACATGTTGAAAATGAGCAGTTTGGCAACCATAAAGTTTCCATGTATCTGAAAGTATACTAACACTAAGATTTTGACAACGAAAACTGGAAAAAACTGTATTCCTATACATCAGAGTTCTGTACATTAATAAGCATTTATACAAATATAATCCACCAAATATTGGCTTCTGCATACGGTTCTGAAACATGGTGATTCATTTGCATTCCCTAATCTCCAACAATGCTAGTACTAACAGGAACAATTCAGGTTGCTTTAGCACCCACAGGGCACGTTTATTTTACAAGGTGGGTGCAGATTTCTCTCGCTGTATATGCAGTTTATTTATGAATAAATTAAGTGGTGAAGTGAAGCTTGAACAACATAGTCTGTGGTGTAGTAACATCAGCAACTGCAAGCTCCTGGCCATCCACAAGCCCCAGTTCTGAAACAGAAAAAAGAAATTTAAGTACAGCAAACACATGTGACTTGTCTTTCTTTTAAATTAAAAGAAAGTTATGAATGCCATTCCCATAAACCATAAGTATGATGAATTGAAGCTGCAAACACTTCACTAGCTAAACCAATATTCACCTAATTCAACCAGGAAACCAACAGACCTTGTAAAGAAAGAATAAAACACTGTGGAAGTGTGTTTCATTTACATCAGTTCAACTTTGTTGCAATGTTTTTCTCTGTATCTACCCATGTTTCACATTTAAGCAATTCAAAGCTCAGCCATGAGCAAACTGAGAAAGGTGTATTGTACATACAAGTATAATGAAGCACGTTCTAGTGTATAGTGCAAAAGAAAGTTAAACATGTCATAGTATAGTGCAAAATAAAGTTAAGCATGTCATAGTGAGGGATAAAACTGACTTTCTGTTTAGAGCAGTATCATGAAAATCTACACATGACAAGTGTAAGATACCTTTTAGTGTCTTGGAAAGATTTGGCCTTGTACGTTCTTCAATTGAAGCTACCGTCTGAAGAAAAACAAGTAAAGACAAGTCAAAACATTTCCTTTCAAATTCAGGAAAGTAAATTTAACTAAATTAAGATTATTAAAGATAATTATATATTCAGGTTACCTGTAAGTAAAGTGTTTTATTTCCCCCATACATAGTTGCTGTGATTGCAGGAGATTTCATTTGCCTATATATAACACATTTTAAAGAAAAACCAGACAATCAGGTAAAAATACATTTAGAAAGTGCCTTCTTGAAACACTGAACTACAAAAAATTATCAAATAAATTATAATAGATGCACACTTACAATGAAGCATTATTTGTCAAGTAATCCAAGATCTCCTGCAGCTTAGCTGATGGGGAAATCTCTATGTTTTGGGGAAGCTGGCTGCAAGCTGGACAGTTCTCCTGCACAGGAATGCATGTTACATTAGTGTTTAAAAAATGCTGCTAGTAAGGTCTCAAAACTATTTGTGTGTTTATGGGGTTTTATCTCTAGAAATATTAATACTGCTGCAAGTATTAGTGACAAAACCCAGTTCCTCATGAGGTCTGTCACTGTTTGACTGGCTCCCAACAGCAACAAAGTATTTATGAACTATAAATTTCATCTGACATAAAATCTAATACTACAAACTGCCAAATCAATTGCTGTCACAACCTCTTTTGGGGAAGATTTGCTTATGAGTCTTCTTAAGATTGTGTATCTTATTTTGTAAACCATTATTTCCCATATGACATGGGAAGTCTTCAGGATTCACTTTCAGTAAAGTCAAGCATTGTTTCTTCTGCAGGTAGTGTAGGAGGAAGCACAGCAGAAACAATTGATACTCCCATGTTGCACCAGCAGACACCAGAAACAGCTGTCTGAAGACCCTCCCTATATCAGAAGCTAGTTTTCCAAATATTAAGAAACTTTGGCTAAACATGCAAAAGTTAAATATTTATTACATACACTATGTAATAGTTTTTGGTAAACTGATGGGTAGAAGAAAAGGTTTCATTATCAGGATACCAAATAAAACATCTGTTCGTCTGCAGGTAAACAGCCCTGCTACTCTGCATGGACAGACCATCACTGTCATCACTCTTAGACCCCAGAACCACAAAAAATTTAACAGAATAGAAATTCCTACAAACTTAAAACAACACTCTGGAGAAGTAGCAGAAAAGTAACATTGTAGTTGCTGCTTTTAAAATACAATTATTCAGTGCTAGGGGTGAAGAGGTTCAATATTGGGTTTCAGAAATAGACACAAACTGTCTAAATTCAATAAAAATTGAAGTCAAGGAAACAGCCCTGCAAGACTTTAAACAGCACTAACCTTCCTCTCAGCTTCAAATGTGTGTGTGTATAATCCATCCACATCATTAAACACCAAGTAGTTGTTAAGAGGAATGTATGCACTGTAATGACAAATACGTTTGTGTTAGTATGTGCCATTATGTTAGAAATCATGTAAGCTATTAATAAGAAATGAAATACCTTGTGGCTATTTTAAAAACTTCAGTGGCACAAACAGCTGCAATGAGGAAAAAAACAAGTTTCTTCACTCTATCTCAGAACATACAGAGATATCAGTGCACAGAGATATGCCAAAAGTGACAAGAAGTAAATCAAGTACAACAATTTATAAAGAGAAAAATAAACATCTGAAGGTAGCTGGTAGTTCTATGTATTAATACCACAGATTCAGCATTAAGCTGATATACTGTGGGGTTTTTCCCCATTCTTAAATGCTTTTGATCACTCCCAGAGTCATACACAAGTTTAAAATTTATAGTCACATACTCTGTGGAAAACAGAAATGAGACCGTAAGAATAAATCAAACTCATTAAAAAAGTTCTCAATTCCAAACTGTTGCCTTACAAAACTCTAAAGTGTGTAAAGCAGAAATGAAATGAGTTCTTGTAGCATACCTGCAATTACTGCATTTGTAGAAGCTACTGCTGGAATAATTCGTTTAACCACCCCTGTGAAAACAAAACATACAGCTTTGTCTTTTCCAAGGAGGGAGAGGCAACTGAGATATGGCTTTAGCCAGAATAATTATAGAAGGGTGCACCCAAATGTACTTTAAGCATTCCAGGAGCTTCTGTAACAATAAGGTATGATGGCATGTGCTCAAGTATTTGGGCGTTTCTTTATTTTAGAAATGGATCAAACACATTGAGAAAAATAAAGTATTGCATAAAGAGAATTAATAAACTAATTCTAAAACCAAGTATTCTGTATTTACCACTGAAAATTAATTTCAAACCCAGTTCTAGTCTTGCTTAACTGGAAAAATGCAGGAAGGTAAGATACTTGAGTTTGGAATTCCTTCTGCAAGAATAGGCTTGCCAGGCTGTACTGGCATCTGTAGCCAACTCCTCTTCCATCCAGCTAAACAGCCATATACCAATACAAGGCAATATTTCTTCTGCATATAAATTTGTACACCAGAAACAAGGAGGTTCACTCTTTCTCAGGCCTGCCAAAACACGGCAAATTCCAAGTAATCTGAAGCTCCTCTGGCTTCTCATTATTGACTTGTCCCCTCCATACCTGAGAAAATATGCATAAAGCTTTTATCTTTGCCTTCTTTCTTCTATGTACTTCATAATTAAGCCACCTTCAAATGCTGAAAACCATGCTGCCATGTGCATGCATGTACCAAAAAATACTACTAGAGAAGCCAGTATGAACTGTTGCAAAGACAATGACTATCTGCAATACACTAGGGGGAATCTGAGGAACATACACAACAATCAGTTTGTCCTTTGATAGAAAGGCACACCCTGAGGTTCAAGTGTGGCATTTCAAGCTCAGCATTTCAAATGTATTCTCAGTGCTACAAGCCAACAACCAGAAATTATTACAAATTCTGGAGATGCTGTATGAGATTCTCCACTTCTTTTCTATTTGGTTAGTGTTTAAAATGCTCAATGAGTGGCAGCATTCTGCATCTGCACCTGAACAGAGGCACACACAGCAGCGAATAGAGGCTATAGTCTTATCCAGCCTAAACTGGCATAAAATGTTGTTCTTGCTAAAAGAAACAATCTAATTCTCCTACTCTTTGACCCAGCAAAAATGGTCACAGTGTAATGTAAACCGTGGAGCTGCTCCAGGCTAAAAATAAAATGGCAAAAAGAATGTTCAGTTTTGTCCCAGTTAAGTTTCTCTGATTCATCACAAATGCCTAAACATCTGATTCATCATAAAAATATTTGTGCTGGTACAGGAAACAAGCTGCTTGTTTCTGTTTTAAGATGTTAAGGGAAAAAAAGAACTATTTCTTTCTCAGCAGAGCTGCCAACTTAGTCGTAACAAACACAAAGAATGGTAATCCAGACTAATCGCAAATGCCATAAACTCAGTGAAATGCTATACCCATACCTTGGGTGAGTCTGTATGTGACACCTTTAATTTTAAATTGTGATGCTCTTTCTAATGACTTCTGGTAGATCCACTGGATATGTTCAGGGTCATCTCCATCCAACGCAACACCTTCTACAGCAGAGTTAAGAATTTATAAGTAAGTTAGTCACAAGAATTCTTCAGAAATGTTCTTTTTGTCTAAAAAAATACCTTTCATTAAGGTTAAAATGAACACCCCATTAAGCTATTAAAACTTGATACTTTAAACAAATACCTTTTCTATGAGCATTGTAAATTCTAACACATTCTATATACAAACTATCTTAACTTTGCAGATTTACAGAACTGTTAGAAGTTACATTTTGAATCAGGAAAGTCATTGTGCAGTATGACAGAGAGAAACACATGAACAAATGTGGAACTTGAAAGCGAGTCTGAGCAGAGAAAATCCATCACCAGCTCAGAGGAACCTCAGAATGACTACAGCAAAGGTAGGATTGTTCTATTAAAAGTAGCTATGTATACCTAGCTCCAAATAAATCAGTTAAAAGGAGAAATGTCAGTTTAGCACCAGTGCAATATACTCATTACCTCCAAAAGGTTGCTCCTTGGGCCACTGCAATATCCTGACATACTCAATACAGTGCTCTGGTAGCCTGGGCATAGACGCAATTGTACACATGGGAAAATTGACCTGGTGTGGGCAGGGGAGGAAAACCAGGAAAAAGTGTGTAATACATTATGTATAGTGCTAGGAAAAGAAATAAGCTAATCAGAGGAATATCAAGAAAGGAAGTATCACTGGTTGTAATTACCTGTGGTGGGTAAAGCTCAAGCGTGCATTCAACACAGGCTGTCATACCAGGAATAATCACGCGAACATTTCCTTTAAAACCTTCTGTCCCTCCATCGATTAAAGGTATGATGGAACTTGGATCCAGTACACCATCTTCATAGTGTAAAAATGACATCTAATGAATAAATGGGGGGAGGGAGGGGGATTGTTGGATTTTGGTTTTCCAAACAAGTTGCAGGGAGGAAAACAAAAACCCCCTAAAAATTTTATTCTTAATAGTACACCACAAGGCTGAATGCTTAATATACAGTTTATTTTAAGAGTACATAGTGGGTAAGACACTAGTTATCAGTGCATAGGACTTGATCAACCACCTTCACCCTCCTCCTCCCTTACCCCTTAGGATTTGGGGGTTTAATTCTTGGTTTGTTGTTTTGTTGGGTTTTTTTGTTTTGTTTTGTAGATACTGGTAAATACTCAAGCCTTCTACTACTGTGTAGCACCAGGGCTCTAAAAGATGACGTTTACAAGTTGCAGCACGGTAAGTACTGTTTGGCTAATGAGAAAAACCCAAACGTTCACAATGAGAGCATCCACACAAGCTGTGGAACTTCCTTTCTTATGCTTTTCAAAAGCTGACTGCACAAGGCCACACAAATGTGAACTAAATTTGAAACTACGCCTGCAGGGCACTGCACAAATGTTATCTAACACTTCTCAAGAAAAAGGCAGCTAAGAAAACATGCATTTTATCCTGTTCACAAAGACAAAAGAAAACAGAAGTAGATACAGAAAGCTGAATTTTCAACAGCCCTCATTTCATTTTAATGACACATTCTACACAAAACTGTTCAATTCTAGCTAGCTATACTCAAACAATAACTAGGGTTTAAAAAAGACTGAAGAAAAAAGACTTTAAAAAGACTGAAGACTTTACCAGCATGCCGTTTATCCATCTTCTGGCAATTATAGAGTCCAGCCCACAAACAATAATATGAAATTCTAGAGAGAAAAAGAGTCTATTATTTAAAGTCCACACTAAATCATACTTCTTAAGACAAGCAAAATATTCTGTTCGTAACTATCTCCCTTAGATTCCCTATGCTACAGATGCATTTGTTTATTTCATAGAATCACAGAATAGTTAGGGTTGGAAAGGAACTTAAGATCATCTAGTTCCAAACCCCCTGCCATGGGCAGGGACACCTCACACTAAACCATGTCACTCAAGGCTTTGTCCAGCCTGGCCCTGAACACCACCAGGGATGAAGCATTCAAAACTTCCATGGGCAACCCATTCCAGGGCCTCACCACCCTAACAGTAAAGAATTTCTTCCTTATATCCAATCTAAGCTTCCCCTGTTTAAGTTTTAACCCGTTACCCCTTGTCCTATCACTACAGTCCTTAATGAATAGTCCCTCCCCAGCATCCCTGTAGGCCCCCTTCAGATACTGGAAGGCTTCTATGAGGTCTCCATGAAGCCTTCTGTTCTCCAGGATGAACAGCCCCAACTTTCTCAGCCTGTCTTCACATGGGAGGTGCTCTAGTCCCTCGATCATCCTTGTGGCCCTCCTCTGGACTTGTTCCAACAGTTCCATGTCCTTTTTATGTTGAGGACACCAGAACTGCACACAATACTCCAAGTTGAGGTCTCACAAGAGCAGAGTAGAGGGGCAGGATCCCCTCCTTCGCCCTGCTGGTCATGCTCCTTTTGATGCAGCCCAGGATATAGTTGGCTTTCTGGGTTGCAAGAGCACACTGAAGCCAGCTCATATTATGTTTCTCATCGAACAACACCCCCGAGTCCTTCTCCGCAGGGCTGCTCTGAATCTCTTCTCTGCCCAACCTGTAGCTGTGCCTGGGATTGCTCAGACTCATGTGCAGAACCTTGCACTTGGCATGGTTAAACTTCATAAGGCTGGCATCAGCACACCTCACAAGCATATCAAGGTCCTTTTGGATGGCATTCCTTCCCTCCAGCGTATCAACCAAACCAATACTTCATACTTCTACTTCCAGTATACTATAGAAGACTAAAGTAGTTAGCTAACCACCAGGAAAAGTGGTTAGACAGCAGCAACAACTGCCAGATTTCCCTAAAGGACCAGTGTGTGTTTGGCAGGGAAACAAATACCACTTACGTCGATAGAAGCTTTCATCCATGTCTTGAATCTTTTTAAAATATCTGAATGTAAGCCCAGTAAAGGAATATATTTATAAAGTAGATGAGTTTACTGTTTTCTATTTGCTACCATAAAGCAAAAACATTGTCTAATTTGTCACTATTTGTTATAAAAAGTAGCATATAAAATTAAGATTGAAAATTCCCACAGCTGAATCTGTGGCATCTGAAAAAAACCCCAAAAGTAAGGGACATAACAGTTCACAGAGGAGGAAGCTCAGCAGACAAACTAGGAAGCTCTAAACATGTGCTCTCACAAAGTCCTGTATCAGTAAGTGCTGCTCCATGTTTATAAACTAATGTCTGCTACCAGTACATACTCAAAAGACTGATGAATAAACCTCATACTTTAATATTTCAGTGAAAATTTGAATACTGTATTTGAATAAGAAGACTCAATAGAAGGAAACATATAAAAAAGTTTCTTAAAGCTTAGTCTTCCTTCCTCAAGGCATACTTCCTGTATGCCAATGTCACTGAGAAAGAATTCCTAATCACCAGCTGAATGAATCTGTTCCTTATTGTACGAAAAAGAGAGGACAGCAGCAAATTACTTTAGATAGTGTTACCACCTAGAGTTTTCTAGGTTTTTGAAGCTTTCAGGGCTACTACTTCTCTACAAAAGGATACGCTACGACAGCACAGTTGGGAATGCGGTTGTTTAGGAATTCTGCTGCAACTTCTGCTTTTGGTCGCCCAACATCCTTCGGACTGGGAAGAAACCAAGCAATTTCAAACATATTTTTTCGTAGATTCAATCTTTCCAGACTCTATGCATTGCCATACAGAATTAAATGACTAATTGTTACTGGAGGACGATTTATTGATATGGATAGTATCACATACAATAGAAAAGTTTGGGTTGGAAGGGACCTTCAAGAGACATCTAGTCCAACCCCCTGCAATAAGCAGGGACATTAAACTAAATCAAGTTGTCCTAATCAAGGCATCCCTGTAAAGCATCAGATATAAGAACCTGTTATTTAAATATGTCCATGTACCTATAGTTACTAGTACCAAAACCATGCAATTTTTCATTTAGCTTGGAAGAAAAGGGCACCAGAAAGATTGATATGTCAATCTGTGTGCATTATTCTTTGGTGTCACTTTTTCATTAGTCATTAGCTGTATCTGAATGGTAAGGAATCTATGTTAATTTTCTTCACACCACAGATACCTGAACAAGAATGAATCATACA
Organism: Melopsittacus undulatus; assembly: GCF_012275295.1. Taxonomy (NCBI): domain Eukaryota; kingdom Metazoa; phylum Chordata; class Aves; order Psittaciformes; family Psittaculidae; genus Melopsittacus; species Melopsittacus undulatus. Next base: position 30,736,289 of record NC_047535.1, read on the forward strand.
CAACATTTAGTTAATTATGAATATTATTGTGATATGAAAGTTCAGTAACCTTTATTTGTTCAACCAAAATAATGATCATATTCACATATTTTAAGTACATTTAAAAAAACAAAGGTTGAATAGTGAAAATATCACTTACCGAAACAGAAACTGTCGGTTCAGATTAGAAACATCTATAGTATCCATGTCAATAACATGGATGTGTCTGAAGCCAGACAGTGCCTGTGAAAAGAGAGTGTAAACTTCATTTAACAGGAAATTAAACACTTACAGTGCTCCAAAATTCATTCCACATGCCAAAGAAACAACATTTGGAGATACAAACTTATTTGCTCTTCATTCCCTGTGCAGATAGGTATATCGTTGTTCTTTGTTAAAAGAATATCCTTTGTTGGGTTAGTAATGCTGATGTTTACACATATGGAATTAGCTGCTTTTCAATGATCAAAGACAACGTTCTATTGAGCAAAATACTGCTTTATGCCAGTCATAACACAAGGAAGCCAACAGTATGCTGATCCATAAGGGGAATTTGCAGTATTCCCTCACAACTGGAGTAAATCAAAAGCCCTTATTATGAGGAAAAAAAGTGCAGAATTTAAAGAAATACCATTGCTTGGCAGGAAGAGAAAACCAAAGTTTAATTCCTCTAAAATGTTAATGTTCTCAACATTCAGTATTTTCACAGTTGGCATAAATGAGTCTGGCATATCCACCTTCAAATCACTGTTCAAAATAAGCCAATGCAAACACATAAAGTTCTTTCCCTATCAAAGAACACGCTGAACCTCTGGCAGAGGTTCTGCCTGATCTCTGTTTGCATGCAGTCCATCACCAAACTGGGCAAGTAACTTTGAATTAGAATTGTCTTAAAACTGGACTGCAGGTCTGGTCTGATAAAATAATAATGTCTGTCAGACACAGAGAAACTATGTGAGCTGTAGCTGAAGTGAAATAAATTATGTAAAACACTGGGTTTTGAGATTGTAAATGTGTTGTGATGTTCTGAAAGTGACTTAAAAAAATTCAAGTCCTGTACCTTATGCGTTTTCCTTTAAGACCCAATCTTGTTATATAATAAAGACTTTCAGACTTTACATTTTACATTTTCTGAATAAAGAGAGCCACCTCATGCACAATAAGCATTGAAAATGCTGTACTGGGAAACTGATTAAACAAGTGAACAACAGGACTGAAGTCCTCCAGAATAGAAACTGATTCCATAAGAAAAGCAGCAAGACTCTCTCTGTTCTACTGGATACCCTTGACACAGAGCAATCATTTTGTTTCCTTGATAAATGTTCAGCTTTTGTTCAATATTATTAAAGCAGACTTGAAGAGCATGCTAAAAAGAAGAGTGAGCCTGGGGCATCAGGACATACAGTCTTTATAAAGCTTAGATTCATTGTCAAAGATACATGAATACGTGTGAACAGAATCTAGATTTGCTTATTGTTCTGAAAATCATAAAAATAAATCATGGTAACTTAAAACTGTATTGATGGGAAATATGCACACACAGCAGACTTATGAAGTTCCTTATTACGTACAAATCCTCCATCTCAACAAGCTGTCAACAGATGGAATTTGTTATGTCTCAACACATAAAACAGGAGCTCTGTGAAGAAGTTAAATTCACCAAGACTAAATTCCCAAAGAAAGAATACTGTCTTGGAGCTGTCATAGTCTCTCCAAGTAAAATCTTGCTCAAGCATTGCAGCAGCAAACCAGCAACCAGAATAAGAGCACATATAAGTGCTGGAACTGTAAAACCCCTAAGTTAATGGATCTGGGATGCCTGGCTTTAAATGAGGCTATTGATTTATCAAGGATCTCAAGCCTGGTGGAAGCATGTGTAAATACTGAACTAGCAGTACATAAATTCTATAGTAAAGTGGACTAATGCACAACTGTTAGCATAAATTAAGGAATTTATTTTATGATAAGTTATTATAGCAATCCACACATTTTCCATGGAATGCGTAAGGATAGAAATTCTTCTCATTATATACAACCATAAAAATGTACAGTATTAGTCTAAGCTATCAAACTCAAACAGTATGGTAACAGTGACACATTGATAAATATGTGTGCCTGTGAGGATAAAAACATTTATAAGATAATTAAAGTCATACACATTTATTGGGTGAATATCTGACTGCACACGATCCCATAACTGCATTTTATATGCTTAAAAACTGCTTTTTGAAACACATAGTCATCATGAACTAACACCACAGTAAGAAAACTACAGAATACCTTCTGGTAATCCATACACCAAGGAAGAACTGTAATATTCCTTCTCTCTTCTTACACTATTATCTATTTCTCCTTAGCCATTTCCAACAGGATTGCATCTTGGTCTGGCTCAAAAAAGCTGCCATTATATAGGCTGAATTCAGCCATACGTATGTCCCTCTGAGGGAAAAGGGTCTGCAGACAACCTCCAATTTACTGATCCTGAGAAACTGGAAAACCTGAGAGACAGTGTTCAGGAAAGCCAAATGGATTCCAGAGTTGTGAAGGTCACCACAGACAGTCTGGCTCTACCCATCTCACTATGAAACAACATAAATAATTCCAGCAATTCAAACCTCACTTTGAATCCAAAAAATGTAAAATAAAATGGAATTAAGTTCAACTATGACTGTTAATACTAAACATTGTACCAGCTACTTAACGGCAGTTTAAAGCATCACTTTTCATCTGAAAAGATGTATTTTAGCTAGTACCAGGATACTGGGAAGATAATAACTTACTGCTGAAACCAGGACACCATCATATCCTAAACATCACTTCCTTGTATCATTACCAGCCAGTTTGTTCTTAGTTTATTTCATCTTCCTGGATCCGGTAATTAGGGAAAATTGCCAACACTGGACCATATCTAAGGCTGCAAGTGAACTTTGTCTGCACTTCACAAAGAGCACCATGTTGTCCTTCATGACAAGGTTTAGGATATCCAAGTAACACGCAACATATTAGACTACCACCTTTTAAGCTTTCTCTCAAGGTGCATTCTTCAAGTTTATTGTCTGTGTCATCACATATTTTATATATTTTGATCAGAACTTAGAGATTTAGTAGCTACATACAATCAAAAACGACAAATTAACAAAGTAGAAAATATAACTTACTCAAGGAAAAAAGACTGTAAGACACAAAGGATGAAAATTGAGTAATTACCAGGTTTTTCAGGAGTTCGCATCCTAATCCTCCTGCTCCAATAACCAGCACTTTACATGTGTTCAACAAAAAATCAAGAGCCTGTGGAAAATATAAAACAAAATATTAATACAATAAATATGAAAAAGCACATTTTGCCCTTTACTTCATAACCCTTATAAATGAGTTACTGTACATTTTCAGTGCCTAATAAGAGTTTCACATAAAACAACTTCTGTCAGTGAAAAAGTTTGTGCTTGCAGGGCTAATTACACATCAGACTTTTAACGTGTTGTTGAGTTCACACAACTTCTAAATTCCAGCTTACAGAAAAGCAAGACCTTTATTGTATCATTATTCTCTTCATATTAATTTTGGCCATGAAAAAGCAAGTTCCACCTTTATTTTTCCATTTAAGGAGATGATATTCTCTTCCTCCAAATATTTTACTGATATAAAATATCCCTCTGCCTCTGGGAGTTCCCCAGCATGTAGAAGACACTGGAGTTCAAAGCCCATGACGGGGAGATCAAAGATATCGCGCTGGGCCCTGACAACAAGGTGGTGACAGCAGGATTGGACTTCCAGTGCTGCGTGTGGCAGCAGGACCAGCTGGTGATGGGGCTGTGCTGGAGCGAGAAGCTGTGCGGCATCCCTGACAACGCTTACTGCTACCAGGCCTGCCAGTCTGGGGCAGTGGAGGACAATGCTGGGACACTGCTGCTTGACACTGCTCCACAAATGGGAGGGCTGCCCCCCACCCTGCTATCTGACCAAGTGGGATGGGAACAGCTTCCTGCCACTGCTCACCCAGCCCTATGGCACTGAGGTCATCTCCTGCCTCTGCGTGACTCAGGTACCTTTCTGGGACTAGGCACAGTGACAGGCTCATTCACATTTGCCATCCACACCACCTTCTCACTGCAGAGGTTGCACTATGTGAAGGAGGCCCATTGCATCATGGTGACAGAAATGGCTTTTGTCCCTGAGAGCCAGTATGGATGGGAGCTGCTGGCAGGGAATGAGGGTGCCCTGCTCAGCATGGCTGTTGACAGCCACTGCAAGCTGCACCTTCTGCCCAGCCGACACTCTCATTGTCTGGCTGCTGCTGCTGCTGTGTGCTGGGCTCATTGTGGCTGCCATCCTGATGCTGTAACTCACCTTCCCGGGCTTCCTGTAGACCCCTGGCCCAGGATGGGCACCTGGGGATGGGCAGACTGCCGGGCTGCGACCACCCCCGGCAGACTGTGAAGAGGATGAGGGACCAGCCTCGGTGCTGGCGCTTGGGTTGTGAACAGGGGAGCCCAGGGACGGTGCTGGCAGCCATGTGGAGCAGGCCCCAGCAAAGAGGGTTCCGCCTGCCCCACCACCACTATGAAAACTGGAGGGTGAAAAACCTAATTTTTTGGGGGGGTTTTTTGTTTTTTTTTTGTCCCTGCCCATGGCAGGAGGGTTGGAAATTGATGATCTTAAGGTCCTTTCCAACCCTAACTATTCTATTCTTTGCTTCTATATAACACAAAATAAATATAAACAGACAAACAACATTGCTGGCCCAAAAAGAACTGATTTTTTAACTATATAACTGCTTTCAGTGGATTGTTCTACTAGACCCCAGTATCAAACTAGTGAATAATGGAACAGTACATTAAAAAGGTAACAATAAAATACATTCAGCTGTAAGCTCTGAATCAAAATGTACCAAGTAAGGAAAGCAGAAGAAATATATTAAACAGTCTAGATTTTGATTTTCCCTACTAAACATCTTTCCCAATTCTTTAAGTATTCATATTAACCTCAATTCCTTAAGTACAAGAAATACTTTACTGCATCTAATTCCTTAAAAACAGAGAGACAAATGCTGTTATTTCTCATGTGAAACTCAAAAGACAGAGCATAATTCATATGCTGTTATACATTTTTATATACGATGACAGCAAGCTTTGAGTTGACAGTATACAATTCAGAAACACAAGCTTATGAAAAGAATACAAGTTCTTCTAGAACCATAATGTTCAACTGATTAAACACAAGCTTCTCATGCACTTTTAGTATTCATACACAGCTGGTGATCAATTAATGAAACTTTACATTAGTTTGTAACACACACTACAGATTTATTTAAAGTGTTTCTCACTTGAGTGCCTGGCTCGAAATCAGGATGTGTGAATGGTCCAGATCGCTCGAGAAACTTCCTTACATGGTTCCAGCGACCTTCCCAGTCTCCAGTGTCCCCACACCCACCATCAACAGCCATTCTGCACAGAACACAGTAAATTCAGCTGCAAAATCATAGAGAAAAAGCCACACCTCCAAAATGTTTTATTTCTTTATATAGCTTTAAAATACCTAAATTATTGACCATTCATACAAATGCATCTGCATATTCTTTAAGCACATAAGTTATGCACATGAACATTTGTATGAGTGGGTTTTATTCGTAGAGCTAGAAAGCAATAATACAAATATGCATAGAGGGGAAAACCACAGGCATTTCAATAAACCCCAGATTCTGCTTTTACTAGTAAAAGTTGACCTGAAGTGAAAAAAGGGTCTAGCCTTTTTGCTTTCATTCCCCTCATATTTAAAGAGGACACAGAGAAAGAGGTTGTCCCTTTAGATTTTGAGGGTGTCAAGTCCTGTATCCTTTTTTTGACAGTTTTTTGAAGTTCATAAATCATATTTAGAACTATCAGTGTGTAACTACAATTGTGAGGCACTGAATAAGTAACAGTAAAATGCTTCAACACTGGCCTCTGAGTCTTCACAGTTAATTTAAATGAGTGTTACCAAAAGTAAGAATCTACCCTTTTTTCTGCTTTTGCAGGTCACTTTTAACAGTACATAAATTTGAACTCTTCAGAGACTTATTGGAATAGTTCAGCATCAGCTCTCATAAGCAACTAACATAAGATCATCACCTACGCAGAACAAGCCCTTTCTTAAAGCACACTTCCCTTTTTAAATAGGAGCACCACTCAGTGTGTATGTACAATTACATTCTATGTTAATAAAAAACTAAGCTTGTTACAAAAGAGCTCACGAAGTATGAAAGGTTGTGTCATCGTTGATAAGGTGCATTATTTGCTTCCTCCTCTGAATAGGAAGAACACTCAGATCAGTAACTGTTGGGTAATGTTTAGAATTTATTATTACTTCCTGGCGACTTATCTCAGAAGGAAAATGTAGTAAAAACACGTAGACAATGAGTGCCTTTATCCTCACAGAATTCAGAAGATGGACAACACAGTGTGTCCAGAGTAATTTTAATTTACAGGCAATTAGTTTTGCAAGAATTTCAGTAACAGGGAAAACTTCATTAAACTGCAGGAATAAAATACATCATAATTGCCTGTGTTTTGACTGCAGACTGAACTCATTCCTCATTAACTGCTGGCTTCAGGTAAGCTACTGAATTAACAGCTGAAGATCTAAACCATTTATTTCAGATCATAAAGGTCTTTTGACCTCTGACTTGCACTTCTGAATCTTCCCCAGTTTCCACAATAAGGTGAAAATACACATATTTCACATCATGGGAGATAGTGTGAATAGATACAGCATTCCCTCTGCTGAACCCTGGGCTCATCTGTTTGCAGGATACATTAAGCACTGTCTTATACAAATAAAATGGGCAGATACACATCACAATTGCTTCTACGGATTATATAATAATTCTTAACTTTTCTGGAAACAAGTGCAGAAGCAGTGCTTGGTGACATTAACTTTTTTTATCCTTTTATATAGTCCATATAAACAGCTATTAAGCAGTAGTACTCCCTTTAGATGTGCTTTTCCTTTACAAGTGATAAAATGGCAAGCTCTAGGTTTGTTTTTGTGATTACACTACAGTCTGTTTTTTTACAGGGATGGACATCATGGAGATCTCAAAAACTTCAGTAACTCCACCTGAGATTTTGTGTTTAACTTCAGAAACAGGTTTCTAAAGTGTTTATGCTGGTGTTGTTACAGCATTACCAGGTATCTGTTATGAGAGCTTAGCAAAATTCTCATTTATTTCATCGAATTACTTTAATTTAACAATTTGTTTAATATATCAGAGCAGCACAGTGCTTATATTGCTTTAGGCTCACTTTCCCGTCCCATCTCCAAGGCTCCACGTGTATGAGGGACTTGGCATGCACCCCTCCCCATCCGACATGCACAGGGATTTTTGTGACCCTCACCCCAACACACACATGCACTGCCTGTGAGTTCACTGCTCAGACAGGCAGAGATCTGCTTTGTGATCTCTGGGAAGAGGGACACAAGCAGATGGAAGGGAACAGTTAAGGGATGGAAGCAGATGAGGTTAAAGATTACTGAACATTCGTTTTCAAGGCTGTTAAGACAGATGCATAGAATTTAGGGTTTTAATAAGCAGAGGCAACGGTTCTGCAGCCTGAACTTTTAATTTTCAGCCAAGATTTAGTCACCTGCTTCTAGCCTAGAGACCCTCCCCATGTCCCTGACAGGCAATGCAGCTCTTCCCACTCCTGTCACAAAGCTCTCCAGCACACCAGCCTTTACTCATGCCAAGCTCCAAGCCCGCGATTCCCATCCCCACTCCGGGTGAGCCCCTTGGTCCTCTCCCCAGGTAGATTCCTCTTCCCCAGTCCTTGCTATTCAAGCGCCCTTTCGCGTCCCCTTTCCTCATCCTGGCCTTTCTAACACCTCTCCTCCGGCTCCCTTCACCCGTGGGGCCCCGGGCCGCTCACGCACGGTCGCCCCAGCCAGCGCCTCTCCATCGGGCCCCACAGCTAACCCGCAGCCTCCTCCCAGCCCACACCTCTCCTGCGGGGCTGCGGCTCATCCTGACCTACCAGCCACCCCTCAGCAAGCGCTGCCTGCCCCTGCCCCGGGCCGGGAGCCCGCTCGCCCGCAGCCCCGCACTAACCCATCCGCCAGCAGCTCCTCTAGCCTCCTTCTTTTCTTCTCCCTAAAAGAGAGAGAATAAAAGAAGGGTCAGTATCGCGCTACAGAGACCGGGGAGGAGAGAGAGGGGACCCCGGAGCCCACCCGTCCCCGGGAAGCGGGGAAAGGGGCGGCCAAGCACACACATACAGGGCACTTACGGTTCTCCGCTATCCGCCATATTTCCCTCTGCTTCCCACGTTGCTCCGCGGCGCCCCAATGGGCGGTGCTTCCCCAGCGCGCAGCCGCACTTGCTGGCCTAGAGAGTCGGGAAGGGGGACAGAGCGCCCTGGGCGCCATGGCAACCGGAGGGGTACCCCCCGGGCCCCGAGGTACGGAGCGGGCAGCCCAAGCCACACCTGCCCCACGCCGCCACTTCCCTCCCTCCATCCTTCTGTCCCAGGCGCCTGGCCCCGGGTCCCCACGGCTCTCCCGACGCCCATATCCCCTGTGCTTCCCGGGAGGTCGGGACGGCATCCCCAGGGACAAAGCGTGTGTGATGGTCGCGGAGCATTAAAGCCCATGGGAAGACCGAAGACCGAAAGCGGCCTCTGCCTGGCCGGGTGACTCCTGCACCCGAGCTGCGTTATCCAATAGCTTTCGCCTCGCAGCGCTCCCCGGGCAGAGTCTGATCCATGGGCTGCATCAACCAGAGCCTGCACGCAGAAGCCTGGGGTCCCACAGCCAATGCAAGGAGTGACCCCTGAGCGCTGGGTGGGAGCAGATGGGCCGGTGGAGCGTGAAAGCACTGAAGGAGCAACTGTTCTGCATGGACTGGTGGGGTTCAAGCCACTGTGGCTGCTGGCAGTGACCCTCCTCTTCAAAGCCAGAGGGTTTAGGGCCCAATCCTCCTATCACAGAACCACCCTGCAATGGCTTGAAATGCCCCCAGTGCCTCCTCGGCTGGGGCAGCCATTCCATGGTCCCCTCCTCCATGCTCCATCCCCACCAGAGGATGTGAACTGGATCTGTCACTGAATATTAAATGTGTGTCATGTTTTCCTGAGGAAACAATGCTGAGGTGAGTCCGGAACAGGTCATGGAGATGCTTCGAGGGCTGAAGCACCTCTGCTATGGTGAGAGAGCACAGGCTAAGGAAGCTGGGCTTCAGCTGTTGAGCCTGGAGAAGAGAATGCTCTGGGGAGGCTTAGAGCAGCTTCCAGTGCCTAAAGGGGCCAACAAGAAAGCTAGAGAGGGGCTTTTGACAAGGACATGTAGAGAGGGACAAGTAAGAACAGCTTGAAACTGACAGAGGAGATTTAGATTGTACGTTAGGAAACCAAAATATTCCCTGTGAGGGTGCTGAGGCACTGGCACAGGGTGCCCAGAGAAACTGTGGCTGCCCCATCCCTGGCAGTGTTCAAGGCCAGTTTGGACACATGGGCTTGGAGTAACCTGCTCTAGTGGAAGGTGGGTGGAAACTGGATGAGCTTTAAGCTCGTCCCCAGCACAAACCCTGCCGCGATCCCATGACCACACAGCGGCCACTACCGGCAGCAGCTGTCTCTCCCGGGCAGGCAGCGCTACATACGCCCCTCGCCTGCGCTGCTGCTCGCTCCTGCGCGGTTTCCGTGGCGTTCACCCTCCGCGAAAGCCGAAGGAAAGGCCAAGGCCGCCCCGGGGCGGTGCCGCTGTGCTCTTAGGCCTGCGCGGCGGGGCGTGCCGGCAGCCATGGAGGTGCAGGTGGCGCCGCTGCGGGCCTGGGACGACTTCTTCCCCGGCTCGGACCGCTTCGCCCGGCCCGACTTCAAGGACATCTCGAAATGGAACAACCGGGTGGTCAGCAACCTGCTCTACTACCAGACCAACTACCTGATGGTGGCCGCCGCCGTCGTCTCCATCGTGGGGTCAGTGCGTGAGCTCGGAGCTCCCTCCGGCAGCGGCGGGCGGGGAGGGGCCGGGCCGGGGAGGCCGCCGCATTCCCCGGGCTGGTGTCGTTGAGTCTCGGCCCGGTGACACGGGAAAGGGCTGGGCCGTGCGCGCTGCGCTGCCGGGTGGGATGCTGGGGTGTAGGGAGATGCCTTTCTCCGCCGCTCCTTAAACCTCTGATTTATCTTGTGTCGTTTAAAATATGAAGGCCTTGGTTACAGCCTTTCTTGTGGAAATGGGGCGTGTTGGGTTAGGAGGAGGGTTTAGGACTTATTTATTGGTGGGTCCGAGGACTCCCTCTTTTTTCCCTCTTCCGTGGACTGCTCATCATTCCCTTTGCCCACGGGAACGGGCTCCAGGCACCCCCACCTTGTCGCTGTCAGAAAGTAGCAATGGGTTTGCGTGCGGATGCTGCTGCTGTCTGCAAAACTGAGCTGCATCCTGCGCAATGATCTGTGTTTCCTCACTAAATCTGTCCAGTGTGGCTGCTCAAGCTGAGAGCAACGTATCCCCAACAAAATTAAGAAGAAAGCCCATGCCACTATGCAAACCTCAGCTACGGTATGAATCAATAAGAAAAAGCAGCGTTCTCAGCCTGTCCTTTCATGGATCACAGGCCAAAGCTCCCTGCAACCCAGAGCATCTTCATCAACTTAGATACTGGGTCAGCAGCTTCAGGAGCCCTAACAAGATGCTGACTGCTTAGCAAAAAGAAAAAGGATGGATTTAGGGAAAGAATTTTAAGCCTCTGCAGGATAAGATAAGATGTGCTACAGCCAAAACCACTCTGGCCTAATGGCTGGGCAACTCTCCAATTTAAGCATTTGCATTTGTGCATTGTTTGTTGTTAAGAGTGAAGTATTCCAGTTGCCATATTAAAAGCTTAATCATCAGCTTCTGCTGCATGTCTGCTTAAGAGCTTTCTCACCAAAGACCCTAAGCAATACTTGAAGAAAAGTCACATAGGCTTTGACTCAAAGGGTGATTATAAGGTTATTTACCTATTCTCTTCAGGAAACCTGAGCCTGACAGAACAGGCTAATAAAAATGACATTTCCACAGTCTTGCTGTTCTTATAACACCTTGGTCCAAAATACTGTGTTCATCTACAATTGTTTAGCAGCACGATGCTGCAATTAGCTCTCAATGAGTAGATAAATCACAGTGGCCTCGGCAAGTAGGGGGACAGCTCTTCTCCCCAAGGTGGGGGAAAGAATATAAACAGTTTTGATATCTCTGCTTGGAAAACAGTAATGGCAGCAGCTTTTATTCAGTTTCCTAAATTCCTCCTTATAAACTCCAGTCTCTTCAGATCAAGGGTAATATATCTCCAGATTATTTCCCACTATTTTCCTGGGTTGGGAGATGGAGGAGGAAGAGAGCCACAGGAAATAGAGAATAATATCAGAACTGTAATTCTAATATCTTCATATTGAGAGGTAACCCTCTGAACTGAAAACTTGCAGGTGAGGAAAACCTGGAATGGGATTTTTGTCTTAGAGCCTTTCTTATGTGATTAATTCAGTTTTTATAACACTGAAGTAAAAAAGTGTAGGAGAAGAACTCTAAAGGAAACAAGATAACAGAAACTATCCTTAGATTTTTCACTTGCCTTTGGGAGAAAGGTAAAGAAAGTTTTCCCAATATATTTAAATTGGTGACTAAGTTGCTGTCTTGCACTTCATTCTGCAATAGGCAGGAATCCCTGAGTGATCAATGATGAATCATGGCTTTTTAGGAACTCCAGGGCTGTACATAGGCCTAACAGAAGGATTATTGAAACTGCTGATGGAGTGGTCTTCCTGTGATCAGAACTAAACTTACCCTGTTACCAACTGTACCTGGTTTTAAATCATCTAATTATATATACAGACTTATAACACAGAGATGGTATTTTCAGCTATTGTAATACTTGGTAGCTGTGGTGGTGCGGGCTGATGTGGAAATCATAGCCTAGAGTGTTCTTAATATTGGAAGTACAATGTTTATTACCACAGCTTCAGTTCACTGCCTCTATTACAACAAAGTTCACCTTCAGCTTTTTACTGTCTCTACATGGTATGGAATAACCTTACCACTAGTGAGTGGAATTGTAATGGTCTCTGCTGTATCATTTGCCTGCCTTTCTCCTTCCATCCACCTTCTCCGACAGCTCCTGTTACATGTAAATGATGTTCTGTGCTTTGCAATAATGTAGATTTTACTCTCAGCCTACAGGACTAGGTAGAAAATAAATCAATGAACAAGACTTGATTTGTTAGTGCTAACACAGGCTGGTGGTAGCAGCCTTGTCTCTTCCACCCACCCCACCCTCCAAATTCCTTTAGGAATGAATCTTAACTAGCATGCTATTCCCTCTTCCCCTTCCCCAGTTCTTTTGCAATAGACTGCTGATACAGCCCAAGATCTTTACTAAGTCAAATTGGGCCCTTTCTCCCAGCTGCACAGGACCTGGGCTGCCTGTTCTTACCCTGAGCCAGGGCCCTGTCATTGTGTGCTGTACAGATACTTATTAAAATAAGTGCCTCCCACAGCAGTTTGCAGCTCCCCTCGAACAATCACTTTGGTTAACAAGTGGAATTTGTCCATGCTTTCACCTACTCCAACAAGGCAGCTCTGTCTTGCAGTTCAAACTTAACTACTTAAATTGATGGTGTTTCTTCTAGGCTTTTGTTGTCATGTAGTTGCTAAAAATGAGTTTCTAAATCTGACAGTATTAAAAGGTGGACTTCAGGGTGCTGCATCTAAGAAACTCTTATTTCTCTTCTGGCTTGTCTTCTACACAGCTTGAGGTTTGATGGCTTTTACCTTTGCCACTTCTCTAAAACACCTTCTGTCCATCTGCACAAACCCCTAGCAATGAGCGTGTGTCTCTTTTCTCCTCCCCCAGACCACTACCTCAGCTGATGTGCTTGTAGCAATTCCCTTGCTAAAACAAAGACCCCAGAGCAGCAAAATGCTCAGTTTCTCTAATGCATGATGAAAGATTAAGAATGAGTGAGCAAAAGACATTGCTTTAAAACATACATTGTCTAGTGATATTAGTACATAACTTCATGAAGATCTGGGAATTCTACAGGAAGGAATCTGGCTCCTCAAAGCAATGCAAGTGAGCAACAGTAAGTACAGAAGCATTGCTGTATCTGTGGATGCTGAGGGCCATCACCTGGGACAATGTGCCATATATAGTTTTAGTGCTACCTCTAGTTACAGTTATATAACTGCAGTGAAGCTAAAGTATGAAGAGAGAGGAGGCAGAACATTATCCTTTGAGCTATTTAAATGAACACAAATGAGGAAGGAAACATTTAAGTGCTCCAACATACCCTCTGCTGAGAACATGGTGGAGCAAAAGGTCTTCTAAAAGTGAGTTTTAGTGCTTATTTGGTATAATGGCCTAACGGAGCTGCTCTGTGTAAAAAGATGATGTTCTCAATGACTGCAAGTCTTCTGTTCAGGGCTTTTGTTCAGACTTGGCTGGTCACATGCAAGAGAAACAGATGTGGCAGCAGCCGCTGAATAGTCACCCAGAGACAGTCATCCCAAATGGAGATGATTTAAGGATGAAGCTAGCTTGCTTTTGCTTTTTTATATGGTCTGTCCTATTTCTGGGATCGTGCTGTAGGAGACTTCTTTTCTTGCATGAAGGCTGTGTCTTGCCTGGCTCTTTTTTTCTCCCTATGCTATACCATATATTCTTCAAATAACTTGCCACCTTTTCTGCTCTAAGGCTGTGCACAGGTGTGCAGACAGGAAATTACCTGACAAAAAGAGGCAATGTGACAGGTGACTGAAAGCAGGGCTTCTTTGGGCTTTCCTGCACCTACCAAATTTAACCCATCTGGTAATACATGTAAGGGCAGAATACAGAAATATGAATCCAGTAAAAAAGGTATCTCATCTTAATCTGTTTTACTGGCCAGGGGTAGCTGTCAGTACTTCTTCCCACCCAACTGCACCCCCAGGTGCTAGCATCTCTGCTGTCTTCTGCTCCTACTTCCCAAACACAGTATCCTATGTTGCTACTTAGCACAGGACAAGGCCCATGTGTCTGCAGCCAGGCAGGATGTTTCTTTTGTTTGTTTTCCCCATCTCTTTACTTTGTATAAAAGCGATTCAGAAGAAACCTGATCTCTGAAGGGCAATTGCAAGTTGCCCTGCAGCATTGCTGGAACTGAACCTAGGTGACAGCTTTTCCTTGCCAATTTGTCCCAGCTGTACTGGAGGTCACAGCATCCTACCAGGGTTGTAACCTGTCTAATACAGAAGGCAATGAAGGAGATCATCCAGCTATTATGTTCTGGGCTGTTAGCACACCAAATACTACTTAGTCCTGTCATACTGAGTCCTTTCAGAGTCATGAAAGCTAGTGGTTTTCTTCTCCAACCCCAAAAGAGTTTTTCTACCCCTGAGTCATCTGAGCAATGTAAACTCAAGTTACCATACCATTGCCATGCTAATAGTGCCATGCATTGCATTTTTAGGGTTTTGAGAGGTCTCAAATCTGTCCTAAGGGGAATTATATTTAGAAAGTATCTTGTAACATATGTAATGGCTGGTCACTTACCTTGTCTCTGCAGCTTTGAAAGCCTTCCAGCCTTCTTGCCTGAGCATAAATTTGGCATATTGTATTCTGATCTCTCCATAAGTAAGGCCAATAGCAGTTTGGTGGTTCAACTGTAAAGTGACTCCTGGGCTGCTGTACAGCTCTTTTGCCACAGATACTGGTGTTCTGAAACAATGTGTCCATGTTTTTTCCTTGTTTGTCCTCAGCTATTGTGTTATTGAGAGCAGTGTGCCAACAGAGCTGAGCAAAACTGGACAATGGAAGTCTGCCTTCCCAAAAAATGCCATTGCTGGAGAAATTTCTATATATGAATTTCTATGAGAATCTTAGTGCTGCAAGGTACACTGTGGGTGAGTCAAGCAGTAAAGGGGAGCCTGGCATATGACACCCTATCCAGTACCATAATCAACAGTATTGAAGTCTGTGGACACATGGCTGATAACTTGAATACCAGTTTTTAGTGGCAACTGCTATCCCCATCTGCTTTCGTGTGGTTCTGAATAACTTCATTTGATACTTATGTTCACTGTCTCCTTGTACCCACTGGAATGCAGCCCACTTCAGAAAACATGTAATTCAAATAACTTTCCCCAGGAAAGTGGGATCTTGTGAGTGTGTGCTGGATTTTTGGTTGGTTGTTGGGTTGTTTTTCTTCATATCCCAGTCAGTTATACAGAACCTGTATAATGCTAGAAAGAAGCATAGAACAGAGAAGTCTTTGGTCTCTTCCTTATAAATACAGAGGAATTACTCTTCACTACCAGTTTCTGAAGTTGTAATGAGAGTAGGGAAAATAAAGCTTTGAGAGTATGTAACAGACACAGGGAAATTGTAGAGGGGAGTTCTGCCTATCCCTTTGTTGCTTCCAGGGTTATCTTTTGCACAGATATTTGGGAACAAAAAATTGGTTATGAGTTGCTTGGGCAAGTTTGGCCATTTCTGGTCCAAGATAGCAGTGACGTGGAGGTGAGCTCTGCCTTAAAAATCTCATACGTCCTGTACTGCATATGTAGGCCAGGCGCTAGTGTGGTCCAGTCATGAGTCACCATCCTTCTCCTGCTGCAAAGGAGCACAGATGAAACCAATTTCCTTCCAGAGCAATGCTGTTCACTTTTTCCAGCCTGGAAAATTTAGATTGACAATTCAGAGCTAAATATAATCTGGCTACAGGGAGTGGCTCAGATGCAACAAGCAAGTCTGCCCTGTCACCACTTCCAAAAAGCCCTATTGGCTTTTCAGCATGAGTAGCAGAAGCAGGTGGGGAACAAGTCTGAATTTTATCTCTTTCTATGCAGTTGTCCTGTCTCCTGTTGGCACAACTGATGTAAAGAATCAAGAGCCAGTTTGTCCTCTGAAATACTGCTTTGGGGTTCTTCCTTCTCTAGGAGAATGCTCTCTGGTGCTGCAGGTAGGGTGTTGGCATACCAGTCTAGCAGCGGATTTCTTTTGCTGGTGCCGGATGTGAAGCACAGACCACAAACCAAAGCATCCTCCTCAGCAGTGGGGTGGAGTGGTGAGTCATTGTGCCTGTTAGCTTTGGAACAGTAAAGTCTACAAGAGGAGATCTTGACTGCATCTGGCTTTAGCAGGGCAGAGTTATGCTACTGTCATAGTTGTAGCAACTCAGAGCACTCAGCTGCTGTGTAATTAAATTTGTGCACGTATAAGCAAATAAATCAGAATGCACATGAAATCACATCACTTATTACAGTGTAAGTAAATACAATAGAGCCTGGACTTAATGTGAGTACAGAAACAAGCTAAGCAAAGTCATTGCTAAAAGCTTGACTCTCAAAGAGCTCTGAATACTTGGGAGGTGGTTTGAGCATGTGCTGTTCTTGTGCTGGTCCAAAAAAGGGACTTGCTGTTTATAGTGCAGAGCTGATCCACTTGGTGGCTTGGTTTGCTTGGTAACTATAATAGAACACAAACCTCAGCAATTACTTTCTTGCCAGGCCTGGCTCCACTTTTGACCCATACTCCAGTTCCTTCTGACTCTTAGGCATGCTTTCCTGGGACAGGGCTACATCTGTTGTGCTGACAGTGGTAAGCTCCTTCTGCAGGTTCACAAAATCATTTTGTTTGAGTGTAAACTGAAAAGGCTCATTCAGGAATAAGAAATGATAAAGTAACTTTTTTACTCGATGTTCCCCTACTTTTCCCATTGTGCAAACCCAGATGAGATAATCTGAAAAGCTAGTTCATCTGAAGGTCTAGGCTGAGCCTGGTTTTGGTCATGTGTAGGCAGAGCAATCCCTTGGGAAGCTGATTGTTGGCTCCATCTGCCCTTGGGATTTGCTGGGTCTGATATCAAATGAATATATTGATTGCACAGGTAGGAGGGGTCCTGGTGGTTACTGCTGCTATCAAGAGGTACTGCAGACACTCTCATTATCCTCAGCTATGCTCAGGGTGAGAACATAAAGACAAAATATCATCTAAATTCACTGCCAAGGGTTGCTGGATCAGTTGCACTTTTTGCTTTATTTGGCTTCTGCCTAAAAATTAGATGCTGATAAAGGTCTTGACAGCAGCAACTGAATTCCTAATGCCCTACCTCCCTAGTAACAGGTTACCAGTTAACTAGATGTTTGCTACATGGACACAGGTCATGAAGGTTCTGAAATGAAACACTTACTTCTGTTTTCTTATTTCTCCTCTCCAGATTTCTGAGTCCCCTGAATATGCTCATTGGTGGTACTGTGGTGGTGCTGGTGTTCATGGGGTTTGTGTGGGTATCGCACAACAAGGATATCCTCCGCAAGCTGAAGAAGCAGTACCCAACTTCATTTGTAGTGGTCATTATGCTGTCTAGCTACTTCTTGATCTCCTATCTGGGAGATGTCATGGTGTTCATGTTTGGGATCACGCTTCCTCTCCTCTGTAAGTATTCTGCTCTGGGAGCCTAAGGGGATATGACTTGGGCTTTCTCAGTTAAGTCTGCAGAGTTTAAATTGGCTGTTGCCTTCAGTACTTCTATTTAAATGACCTCAAAACAAACCTGGGCAGGGAGGGATGCAAAGCAGCACAAGCTATCTTTAATGTTATTATTAAGTGGGTACCTGCGATTATTTAAGTGGTCACTGAGGCTTCCTCTTCTTCCAGTGCTGTCATGGTGCTGGAGTGCTGCAAGAACTATGCATTCCTTGGGCATTAATAAGTGTTTCTGTCATGCAGTGATGTTTGTCCATGCTTCCCTGAGGCTTCGGAACATAAAGAACAAGCTGGAGAACAAGATGGAAGGAATAGGCTTGAAGAAGACCCCAATGGGCATCATACTGGATGCTCTAGAGCAGCAAGAGGATAGTATCAACAAACTGGCTGACTACATATCTAAAGCAAAGGAGTAAGCAGCTGCAACGTGGCATTTTTACCTGTTGCAGGAGTGTAGTTGCTATTTACTATTGTTCAAGCTTGCTTTCAGTTTGTGTACAAAACAGGAAATGCACGTGGTACAGATTAATAATTGCAGGATACAGGTATTCCAATGTCTTCAGGGCTCCTCTAAGAACATAAAAGCAGCAGTCTTTTTCTATTGTATAGCAAAATGTTCTGGTGTTTACACAAATACATACTAACTTAAAAGCATTTGCTTGTCTCTTCTTCTGGAGGGTAGAAGAAGAAGAGATGGAAACCTATGGAATGCAGTCTCTCCAACTGTCTTGTAGCAAATTTGTCTATTAAAAGTACACCCTTTTCACCTCAGATCTACAAGTTGGCAGTTTAGGTAGTTTTTGGTGGGTAGCACCTTCAAGCTGGTAATGCTCAAAGTGAGCTTAGAGTGTCACAAGTAGGTCTCTTGCATCCTCCATATCCCTCACTTGAGTCATCTGTATTGAGACCATGTTGCTAGCTGAACTGGTGGTAAAACCATGAAGTACTTGTAACGAGAATGGATTCCTGCCCTCAGCTCACATTCCTCCTCTAGCAGCTGGGAAACAACCTAAATAGATCTGAGCATGAAGAATATTCATGGCACTGTGCCTCTGTCAGCTCCAGTAAAACACATCTCTCATCTCTCTGAAATCTGGATCTATAGAAGCTGCTCCTCTCTGCAGGAGAGCTAAACCACCTGACATACCAGCTAAACTATGGTCAGGCATGAGAGGGGAAAAAAGGCTTCAGATTTGTTGGATGAGCTGGGTTTCTACCCTACTGATGTTTTGAAATACTGCTACTTTAGGACTTACCTTGTTCTGCTTTAGTCTGTATAGGCTATTCTGTAGATGGAGGTGTGTGTGTTCTCGAGTGTGGGTCTTTTTCTTTCTTCTTAACCAGAATGCAAAGATACAAGTAAAACATGCATCTCACTGACTCTGTACTTCTGACACTCTTCAAAGGAATAAACTGGATTTCAGGTTTACAAGTAAAAGCAATAAATGTCAAGATACGGTTTTTGAAAACCCATTCCAAATTCATGAATATATTTGCCTGCAACAACTACTGAAAATGGTGGGAGGGGATTCTTTTATATATTTTAACTGCCAGCTCTGGAAATTATCTTGATAACAGGAGCTTACCAACAATGGGGAGGGAAAGTTGTCCAGGTGACACTTCATTTCAAATGATCTTGCATTTCTCTTTTCTATCAATCAGAGTCATTAATTTAACAAAGAAAACCAGGATCCTTAAAATTGAAGCTTTTCTGTAACTTACCATGCTGTTTTCATAGTGAACTGTGTAGAAATCTGAACGTGTCATTCCATTTAAGTGTTAAAGTGATCAGTATTTATTGAACATGTCTGTATATTCCAGCTGAAGAGTCAATGGCCTGTTCCTCACTTGTAGCGCATGGTCTTTGTTATTTGCAAACTGTTTCCACACTTCAAGAACTTAGTAGCCTGATTTCATCATTACTGTAGAATTTTAAAAACTACACAATTATGAAGAAAAATAAATTCTAATGGTGATTCCTGAGTGTGTTTATTTCAGGTTGGGAAAAGGGGGTGGAAGCTTGAGCTTGGATCTGTTGCTGTGATTGGTGGAACTCCACTGAGTGGTTGTGGGAGATCTGTCACCCTGCAGTTTGTGCTTCAAGCCTGTGCTTGTGGTTAAAGCTGCTGGTTTTGAGTGACCTGTATCTATATTAACTTTGTGGAGGCACCGGGTATCTCTGAGCTGCAGAAATGTTATGGCCTTGCTCTTGCGTCCTTATGCAGGCTGCTCGACAGAGGTGTAGTACTTCAGGCATTTGTTCGTGCTGTTTCAGTCTCTTGCACAACTCTACTTTAATTAACTGGGATTTTATATTGCTCTTAATTACCTGGGAGGGATTTCTGCTTCTAGGATTACTGGGAGCTGTGCCACAAGCAGTACAAGGAGCCCAGTTCTGCTGCAGTCAGACTAACAGTGTGATTTCTGTATCTGGCTGCCTCCCTCCTCCTGTGATCACTCGAGAAGCTGCTCAGTGGGAGAACATGGATCAGAGCAGGGCTTCCTGTCTGTGTCAGCTTCTGCAGCACGGCTGCTCCTGGGCGTAGCAGTCATCTGGACATGGCAGCTTGAGTTGAAGACTGTGAAGCACTGTTATATTTTCCCTTGTACTTCCCTGTCCCAGCTGCTGGAGTCTCAGCCTGCCCTTGAAGCCTATATGGAGAGCTGCATGCTCAAAGTGCTTTCTGGCAGAACTGCTTTTTGCACTTGTCAGTTGCTGCTGTGCTCCATGGTTTTAGAAGTACCAAGTTCCTTCCCTTTCCTACTTTTATACTTTACAACAAGAGAGGGCTGGATGAAATGGGCCCAGTGAAAATGTTACTTCTTTTTTTTATGTTTCTGCCATGCAGAAATATCTCTCCCCTTCCCCTTATGTGATATTTTAAAACCACCAGCTATGTCTTAGGCAATACATCAGGTAGGTTTCCCAAGTCTGGGGCGTTACAATTGCAGACAGAAACAGCTCAGAAGGAGCTTTACAAGCTCAGAAGAGGGAGAGTTGCAAGACACCAGGTGATAGATGCAGAAAAGACAAGGATAAATGAAAACTTGAACTACCTTGGATTCAAAACGGTTCTGGATAGTGCTGGTATGACAGGACTAGCACAATAAATTGGGAAGGGGAAGCAGGGTGGGACTGGGATTGCTGAGAGTTACAGGCAGGAGCCAGGAGAAACTCACCTGAAGGAAATCCTGCGAAGCTGTGCCTTTTAGCAAGTGTTTCAGCCACAGGAATGCAGGGGAGCTGCATGTTAGCAAAGGGAAAGGCTTTGTTCTTTCCCTGTGCCTTTTAGCTTTAGAAAAACAAAAACTCCCAAAGCATCTGGTCTCCTGTAGATGTGTGACTTGACTTACCTGTAGCTGCTTTACAAACCAGGCTTGCAGCAAAAAAAGTGATTAATATAGGAGAGGAAAAACAAATCACAAAAGCATTAAGGAAGAAACCAAGTTGTGTACATGAAGGTAACCTGCTAGGGGTGAGACATGCTATTCACACTCTGTACTAAGAGGAGTGAGGAGTTTCTTGCATCCCTGGCAAAGACAGGTGAGGCTCATCCTCATGCCACAAGAGCAGTGTGGAGAGAGACCTGAAGTGGGATTTCAGTGTGCTCCAAGGCAGCTGTAATTAAGGAATACATCACAGCCAAAGGTGAGTCGTGGGGAGTGAAGATTACAGCTTTCAAAGCAGGGCACTGCATCACCTTTTACATGCTGATCAGGTACAATGCCAACTAGGCTATGATCTGAAATAGAGGTAGCTTGAGGAGTTTGATGTACCAGAGCAGTTCTGTTCTGTGAGTGCCTTGTTAGCCATGGAAGTGCTGCACACATCTTACAGAGAGCTTTATTTCATTCCTGTTTCCTTAACTAAAAAATGGAGCTGTATACATGGAAACCAAATACATTTCTCATGGACAAGAGAATAATAAAGAAGCATATGTGTGAAAAGAAAGATAAGATGAAGCACACAGCATATTCCTGCAGAATCTGGCAGCAGAAGGACAACGTGGAAGCAAAACAGTTTGCTGACAATCTAGAAAGACAAGGTTATTGATGCCGCTGAGAAAATACTCCCACAACAAACTGGAGCCTCAAATCCACTTGGCAGGCAGATGGCACTGGGATTGTTTGATACCTGATGGAAATGCTTAGCACTGACTTTTCCCGTGCCAGCCGTTTTCACCACACTTAGAAAGATATGTATCACAAGCTTTGTTCCCAAAGAGTCGTATATACCACCTGGGTTCTGCAGAAAACATCTGCTGAAACAGTTGTAAGCAAAACTCTAATAGTCTTTATTCCAGTTTGTTTTCTTCAGGGCAATCTGGTCTCTCACTCCAGCTGCTTTGGCAGTGGCACCTGGACAAAGACAGTAAATATTAGGAGGAGGAAATTTATCAGTCTTATTTCCCAAGCCAGATTAGTTTAATAGAAACCTCCAGAAACTGTAAAAACATCAGAATAGAACAGCTGGGAGCTCCAAGGAGCTCTGGTTGGGATTTTCTGTTTGTAATTCCCTGCTTTCTATTTGCAATGCTTGATGCCTGGTAAATCAATTTGCAAGTGATGTGTCCCACCACAGAACAACCAAACACCCAGCTCTGCTTAAGCAGTAAAATCCCTTTTTAGAAATGAAGATGAGGATGTTAAGGCAAATAAGGAGTTACCAAGATCATGTAGACAGGTGAGAATAACACCCTAATGCCTCAAATCCAAGCCATGTGGCACAATAACAGGGGATCAGAAAGAAAACAACCCCCACAAATGACCAAACAAAACCCAATCCCAAATATGTGTCCACTGCTTTATATTTCCATGGACCCTGATAGCAGTTGTTCTCTGGCCCATTTGGGACTGAGCATCAGTTGATCCCTCTGTCCCAAACCCCACAGCCCTCATTCATAAAAACCTCCTGAGGATTTTGGGCAGCATAGCTGGGGTTCCCTATTGCTCCCTCATACATGGCAGCATGAGGGTTTCTTAATCATTGCTGTGTAAATTGAGGGCTGTGCCCAGCAGAGCACCAGCACCATCATCCTCCATCTTCTGAGGGAAGGAATAGCAGCAGATCTTGTGGCCATGAAGAACCAAGCTCCTGTCACACACCATCTTGGCACACACAGATAAATCATAGAATGGTTTGGATTGGAAAGGACCTTAAGATCATCCAGTTCCAACGCCCCTGCCATGGGCAGGGACACCTCACCCTAGACCATGTTGCCAAGGCTCTGTCCAGCCTGGCCTTGATCACTGCCAGGGATGGGGCATTCACCACTTCTTTGGGCAACCTGTTCCAGGGCCTCATCATCCTCACTGTAAAGAGTTTCTTCCTTATATCCAACCTGAACTTCCCCTGTTTAAGTTTAAACCCATCACCCCTTGTGCTGTCACTACAGTCCCTGATGAAACCATGACCTTTACAGGAGCAGGTCTTGTTGGCTTAGACATGGGACCGAAATGCAAAATCTAGATTAGTCTAGAAAGCCCAGAAGTGCCCTGAGGAGAGGCCCTGGCTGCAGGTCTGGCCAGCAAAACTACAACCCCAAAACTTGGCTTGGCAGCAAAATGGTCACATTAAACATGGACCAGCATCAGAGGTCACTCCAGGACCTGCCCCTGCTGAAATTTCAGGATAATCTACTCCCTCTGGAATCACTGAGGGGATAATTGTTTCTGTGTAGACACAGATGAAAGAATAATGTGGCCCACTGTATTAAAATGTTCATATTAAACAGAATATGAATTACAAAATACTACTGACCACTTTAAATTGCAAAGGATTTTCTGTCCTCTTCCTTTAGCCTTAGCAACACAAACAGATGCATCAACATTACAAGCTACAAATACATCACTCGGCTTTCAGTATTCCTTGAATAACGGTACAAAGCAAGGAAATGCAACATTTAAGAAAAGCAAAAGGTTAAATGTAGTGGCCAGTATTTGGAGAAGTGGTCCATGAATTTGGTACTCAAGCAGGAGCATCACGAAGGGGCAGGTATCACAGTTAGGGGCTTGGATTCTCAAAGCCATGAGCTCACATTTGCTCGAGTTACTGAGCGCTTTGACTGGCAAAGATTTACTTGAAACACAAAAACCCTGTGGTGCTTTCTTCTTACAACCCTGCTGCATCTTCACTGCTAATGGATCTGACTTCTTTTTTCTTATTAGCATTAGAATTGTGCAGTTGATTTAAATAGAGGATCACTAAAATAACACACTCCTTGATACTGGGTGAGGCAGGAGGGAGCAAGTCCACAAGCTGTGTGGCTAGGCCAGATTTCAGATCCTTTCCAGATACAACTGGTACCTTTTGCCAGCAAACTATATTTTAGAGGATCGACTATTTTACCTGAAATGTTTTTAGGCAGCTGTAAAAATATGTTACATGTTCAAGCAGCAGAGAAAAAGCATCTTTTACTTGTACTGTTGTTAAAACTCAAAAAGGCTCAAACATGAGGAAATACGTTGTAGCATTGTTTGTGCATTATCACTGTTATAGAAAGTAACTCTAGAGAATGAAAATAACTTTAAAAATATGTTTTAAATCCCTCCTCATACAAAAGGTTTTAATTTCATTTAAATTAAATCAAATGGCACAGACCACAACTATACCACAGACCCTTACCGCAGCCTTGGCCTGTTTTGTGGCAGCACTGAAGGAACATGAGCACTGGTAAATTACATTGCTGCCAGCGTTTCTGTTCACCCTTCATTAAATGGGACAAATGATGGTGCTACTCGAAAGAGAAACATGGGGTTTATGGGGGACCGAGGGTGGGCTAATATGAAAAATAATACTGGATGCTCTCCTGAAACAAACATCTTGAAATAGCATTTGCCTGTCATAACTCATAGGCTATCACCAGTATGCTAACAGTGAGTTTCTGAGGTTCTATTTACCTTCTGAGTGAATCTTTCTTTTACCTTCATGGATGCAGACAGTGATGTGCAAGGCTGCAGCCTTGTCTCTTGCTGTCATTTCTCTGTGCAAGCCATACCTTTGTGCTACCAAGGGGAAACAAGCCCCTGCAGCCAGGATTGGCAGCCTGATGCAGAAGGATGATGACACACAATGCACGGGTAAGCCTGCACACCCCACTGAATGGCCAACATGCCAAACAGCAGCTCTGGAGTGCGCTGGGTGATCGCAACTCCCTCCATCACCACCATTACCAAGCACTTACCGGTTTAAGATAAGCGACGTTGCTCTGACGAATGTCGTTTAGTAGCTGATCTCTTGGAGTTATTTCGACCAGGGGGGGTGGCCTTCTCCTGGGGACTGGTTTAAGCGTTTTGATGACATCTTTGAGGTTGGTTTTCTCGGTGGGCTCCACATAGTCCGGCACAGCAGGCTTGCGCTGAATCTTCTTCAGCTTGACCACTCTGAATTCAACGGGCTTCTCCCTGTGTGGCTGCTCAGGGGCTGGCTGCCTCGTGCTCTCCTGCCTTTTGTTCAGAGACATAGCCCTGGGGTCGGATGGTTTCGGGGCTTGCGGGGGTTCTTGCATCCTCAGCTGGGGCAGCGGTCCCCCCAGCATCTCCCACATCCCCGGAGGCAACCCAAGTCCATTTTCCAGCATCGCTATCAACTCTCTCTGCTCTTTCATTTGCTGCTGCCTTTGCTCTTCTTGCCTCTTTTGCCTCTGCTTGTCCAGATTTCTGCTGAGCAGGTTGGTCACCACCATCCGGGGCCCTGGCAGCTCGAAGTGATACCCCATTTTGAGGAGGGTGGCGTTGGCTTTCAGCAGCCTGGCAATCTCCATTTCTGCCTGGTGGCCCAGCATGCTCCTCTGGTTGTGAAAGCGGAGCTCCGTCAGCGTCTCATTATACTGCAGGCACCTCATGATGGCCACAATCCCTTTGCCAGAGATGAAGTTGGAATCGATGTTCAGCGTGGTGATGCTCCTGTTCTCCCGCAGCATGTTGGCCAGTGCAAAAGCCACGTTGTCATCAGCCCCCACGTTGGCCAAGCTGAATGTTTTTATGTTCTTATTCTTTTTCATGGCATTGACGAAGTCTATCAGCATTTCTTTGGGGATGTTTTCTATGTTGTTCAGGTTGAGCTCTTTCATGTCTGGATTGTTTTTTCGGACTTTCTCCAGACTATCTTCTAAATTGGTTTGGTTTCCTGAAGGCCTGGCACTTATCTTCATGAAGCTGGTATCCAGTGCTAACTTCTGGGGGATGTTTAATTTTGATATCTTCTTTTCACTTGGCTTTTCTGTGCCTTCTCCTGGTTCTGTACCTGGTTTCTTACTTATCTGATCACTGTTACTGTTCTCACTGGTGTGAGTCTCCTTTGTTGCCAATTCAGTCTCATCTTCCTCTTCATCCTCTTCCTCCTCCTCCTCTTCATCATCACCTTCCTCCTCTTCATCCTCTTCCTCCTCCTCTCTCTCCACATTACTCCCATCCCTCTTTGTCTCCCCAGATTGTGTTCCTGAGTTGGACAAGTGCTCATTTTTGTAATGTCTCTCTTGTTCCTCTGCTCCCGGCATCCTCCTGCCACTGCCTCCATCCTCTCCTTCCATCTCTTCTGCAGAGCTTCTCTAGGGAGACAAAACCTCACAGCTTAAACAGTCAAACACAGCTTTGTTACATTACCTTTCTGCTCAAACAAACATGTAGCAGCTGGATCTAGATGCCTCTATGCCCATACATTACAGAATAATCCTTAAAAGTGCCATTGCCTGTAAGTCAGGGCTGTCTGGCTTGCTGGGGAACACAAGAATGATTGTTGTTAAAGTGGTCACAAACCAGTTTCTCATCTTTGCCTGTAAAATTAAATCCTGACAACTAAATCCTATATGTATTTAATGGTATATTGAGCTGGTCCTTGAGCCCTTCTGGGGGTTAAGAGTCTTTCACCTAAAGTATCTTTCTGGAT
This sequence comes from Melopsittacus undulatus, assembly GCF_012275295.1. NCBI lineage: Eukaryota > Metazoa > Chordata > Aves > Psittaciformes > Psittaculidae > Melopsittacus > Melopsittacus undulatus. The sequence continues at coordinate 30,762,625 of NC_047535.1, forward strand.
TTTGTGTGGTTTTTATGGTTGCCTTGATAAGAGGGAAAGTTTATTTCAAATGCCACAAACCACTGGAAATCAGTGTTAATGCTGACTGTTTGCCCAGCCCCAGGAGGAGCCAAGAGGGCACATTGTAAATGACAGTGGAGTCACCCAGCACGTGAGACAACAAAACCATCCGCTCTAGTACCTGCCAGAGCATCACAACTAAGGAAGCATGTTACTGCAGATAAAGCACAATATTAGCTCAGAGATAGGAAACCGGACTCTGCACACAGCTGCTGCAAGGCAACGGGGCTTGCAGCATCAAAATAACATCAGTTGCAAACATCTCCACAGACCCTCCTGGCTGAGATTTCTTTCCAAGCATTTTTTCGCACGTGGTTCCTCCGTCACTGAGAAATGCCAGTAAAGCACTAATACAGATCAAGATATCTCTATAAGAGATTTGTATTACTTGTTCTTCACCAGAAGTCAGGCAAAACAGTCACAAGTCACTCCTGCCCTCAGGGCTGCCGTTCCTACTTACTGTAGCAGTGGATGGGTTTAGTATGGGGATTGCTTGACCAGCTGCAAATGTAGCTCTACATTCGAATTCCAGATTTAACCCCAAAAGTGTGAAAAAAGTATTGTCTCTCTGAGGGTAACTGAGTTTTACCCTCTCTGAGGGTAAAAGAGTGTCACAGGAGGGAAAAACCCTCAGATTTCCCACCTTGTCCAAAGACAGCCCATCAAACCTGCCCTGGGAAGTCTGTGATGTGCTGTTGTGCAATAGCAAAACTACTAGTGTTTAAATACAAAATAAATATTAAGATCAGTTACCTCAGATTCACTTGGGTTTAGGGATGGATATGTTTCATCTGGCCAAGCTTCCATTCTATAAACCTATTTTTAAGTGAGGCCCTCATCCTGAAAAACATCTAAGTGTGACCTTAGAACTTTATTTCAAAGTCATAGGGATAGTAGAATAAGTGTAAGTACTGTGTGGAAAAGGGTTGGACTGATTCATGGAGTTAAAATACACGGTTTTGGAGTTTTTTCCACTATGACATTAAATTCTGTCAATTAATTACTTTAATACGTATGATTAATGTAGTCTTCTATAGAAAAGCAGTAAGGTGCTGCTCCGTACACACAGTTACATCCTCCAAACTTGATTTTATGACAATTTTGCAGTGGTTTGCTTTACTGCAACAGAATTAGGATGTCCTGATACTAAAAAGCTTAAGTAAGTATTCATGAAAACAATTAAAAAATTACTAATCCTGATGTCAGCCCAAGCTGGATGCTGACATCACTGAGGCTTTTAGGATTAATTTCAATTTGTACCGTACTTTACATAAGGGATGGAAGCAGAGGCAGGTTAAGGCATTAAAACCATAAACCAGATCCCACAGCAGATGCATAACAAACACTAGTGATTTTTGTTTGTTACCTCAGAGGGCAAGAGGGTGACAGGAACTCTCTCATCCTCAAGCATGCGTCTGGATGCCTTCTGCCAGTACAGGTAGTCAACCAGGGACCGGTGGTCAAAGCTTCCTGTTGGGGGTTTCTCCGTCTGGTCCCTCTGTATCATCCCAATTGGGACTTCGGGGTCTGGGGCCATAACTTCCATCTCACACTGTAGCTCCTTTAGCTCCTCAGGGGACAGGTTTGCCAGGATTTCATCTTCATCAATGTCCACTTGTTCATCATCGGAGTTTTGCCTGAGTGCAGACATTTTCCTTCTTCGCTCCTTCCTCTATTACTTGTCAAACCTGAAGAGAAAGATCAATTTTAAGGGATTATTTTCTTTCCCTCTCCTCACTAGCAGTAGTTCATTTGGTTAAATCAACAACTTCATGCTTTGGTCATGAGCTGTGGCAGCTCTCTGTCTCTGTGTGGGAGACAGACCGTGCAGCTAAGTCTATATTAAGCTGCACTTGGCTGGATGAAGGGAATTTATGGCGATGCTCCATTTTCAGCAACCTGTCAGCTGTGCAAACCCTTCTGACATTTCAGTGCAGCTGGTGAGTCCCCCATTGAGTAAGGCAGGGGATGGCCATTTTCTAGAGGATTCCTGGGGCACTAAGCCTTTGAGTGCCTCGTCTGCACTTGGATTGCTAAGGGAGAGTGGAATTACATTAATGGTACCTGTGAGGTGTGCAGCTGAAATCCTGAACTGTGGGAAGAATCAGCACAGGGTCTTTGGGTCCATAATGTCTTGGATATCTTAAAAAGGAATGCAGGTTCTTCACTGCCTTTAGCCAGGTCTAATATCACAGGTGGTTTTGGTGTGATGCAGCCAACACCAGGCCTTGGTTAAGGTAAAATCCTCCAAGGATGGAAAAAGAGTGAACAGTCAGTAAAACACACACCTGGTGCTTGGGACAGGGGTCCATGTGGGGATGGGAACCAGCCCTTTGAACCCACCTGAGTGGTCTCCTAGGCAGCATTTCCCCATGGGATTTCCCACAGCACATCCATGGTCTGCCCTGAGGCAATGCCATTACCCTGTTTCTGGTGGTCTGCCTCTGTCGTGGATGTTTTCACTGTGAAGAGACCTTGGCTGACAGTTCAGCTCACATTCATCCTTTTCCCACTTTTTACCATTGTGTTACAGAATAAGCAACTACAAAGATTTACTAATATTCTTAGAACTGATGCAACTATAGATTACCTGAAGGCCATTTCTTCATTAAGTATCCATTCCACCTAAGAAGTACCTCCTTCTTTGTTCAGAATATTTCATTGGCTTCTAAATCTGTGTGTCAATGCAGAAAGCCAAATCTCCACTGTGCCCATGGCTGCTTTGTAAAAGCAGAGTAGCAGGACAGGTGGTTTTTCCACCATGGTGCAGTTTCAGTGCACCACAGCTTGGGCTGCTCATTGCATCAGGAAGATTTCCTCTCATAATTTCAAGTATTCTCGCAGTGGGTATCAAACCAAATGCATCTTTCATAGGAAAGGAACACAGAGGAGAGGCTGTGAAACCAAGCCCCACAAATTTTTAAGCCATTATTTCTCATTACAGCTTCAACCATGGTCTTCTAGAGTCTGCCAGCAGTAAAATAGTCTCTGCATAAGGATGGTGTCTCTATGCTGTGTTTTGTAACAAGAAACATGGTGTCCAAAGTGCTGTTAAACTCTATTAAAAAGCCATTATCCAAAGGTCCTCATTTAATTAATGCTGGGAAGAGGACAAGACTTTAAGAAGATAGGAGGCAAAGGAAAATATAACAAAAACCCAATCTGAGAATGTACTGGCTCCATTTTCCCCTTTGGTATTTCAGGGGACATCCTTATTTTATATTAAGCAGTAGCAAGCACAACAGCAGACCCACACATCAATCTATCTGGTCTAGCAGATTTAACCCCCAGTGATTGCAGTCCATGATAGAGTCCATAAATGGTTTCCTGATGTTATCAAATAAATCAGTGCTCTTCAGTAGCTGGTATGTTATCCTCCCAAGCGATGCTGTTTGGATCACAGAAGTTGGCTATTCAGTGGTTACTTATCACTTGCTAATTTCTTGACTGAAAATAAAGCCCCTGGTCACCTTCTTGTATTTCCATGATCTTCAGCCAGGCCATCTTGGGCCTTGGTCTTGTCAGGTCTGCTAAGTTAAGTAGGGCTAAGCCCATGAAAGTTCACTTGGGAAGGAAAACATAGATACTGAGAACACCATCAGGTATTTGAAAAGCAGAATTTCTTCTAACTAGAAATATATCACTTGTCAATACCATGATGAGGAAACACTACACTGCTGGAGCAATGCCTACTCCGTCAGATGCAAAGCCGAAGGATTGCCTGGTGGCACCTCTCCTGGTGACAAAGGTGCTAATCTCACAGATTTCCAAGGTGGGTATCACATTCTGCCTACTTTAGGTTTCTCCTCCATAAATTAACTCAGGTTCAGGATTCACTTCCTTTTCAAACATGTTGAGTTGTGTTTTGGCACACTGGAAATGGCACATTACAGCAACAAACAACACCATCAGGCTTGGGACACACGGCTGAATGTAGAAGTCTTCTCCAAGGCAAATTTCCCATATTCTTCCCAGTAACTTTTGCAGGTATTCCCCTTGGAGCTTTCCAAAACAATCACTCATCCTCAGCCTACACTAGGACAGGAAAGCCACTTCCATCAGTAGCACTTGCTATTTTCACACCAATTAGACACTTGCTCAGGCATATCCGGACTAATAAGCTGCTGCATGAGGTGCTCTGGTGCCAAACAGCAGAGAGCTGTGCCAGCAGCCACGCTCAAACCATAAGCAGAAGACAAGAGGTACCTGAACAGCGATCACAAAGTGATTCCTATGGGTAGCATCTGAAAAACCATGCTACATGGGTACCTAATAAGTGTTAAATAAAAGCACTTTAGGAGCAAACTGATAGAAGGAAAGGTCTGCCCTTGGGAATGAACAATTCATACTCACTGCTTACTGTTTCTAAAGCAGGTACAGATGAACTCTAGCATGAAATCCAGCAGGCTCTCGTCCAGGATTGTCTCACCTCATTGATTTCTCTCATTTATGGATTTTCTTCAAAACTTCACCTGTTTCTCTCAAAAGCAAAAGGGTTGTCAACTTTTTAACTCAAATATCAAGAGAGGCTGACTGCAGTGTCACCAGTTGACACGAAGCAGGCCACCAAGCCATGCTTTCAGTGCCTAAACCATGTTGCATTTTTAAGCTAACACATGGGACACATGCAGATGCCAAATGCTTGGGAATAATTTCTATAATGTCAGCTTTATTTTTTCTGCTTATAAACCCCATATATTTATTCCCCTCTATTACCAATCCATAGCATTTCCAAGTGCCAAGGTATTAACTGGAAGGAGCTGGAGAATGTGCCTGTGTAACATAACCTTGCATCACTTTTGAGAATCTCCTAGGTTTGATGGGGCAGTCTAAAATTGGCAAAGAGGAGCATACACCAAGCATGTCCAGCAAAGCACTGTAATGCAATATGGGGATTATAAAGGGTCAGATGGAATCCTAACAATAACAACCACTAGGTAACGAAAGCAATCATAGAGAGACACCCTGTGGGAAAAACACCAGGCATCATGTTGGGAAAATAACCCACCTGCCCCACCTCCAAACTGCTAGAGATATAAATACATCAGATTAAGTTTGGTGTTTAAATAGAGTAAGGACATCTGACTTTTGAGGTACTTGCCCAAGTCTCTTGACGGGGAGCTACAAAACCAAGCCCCATGTGAAGCAGCAGGCACAGGGGATGGGATGGAGCAGCAGGGATGTGAGCATGAGCCCCTCAGCCCTGTGCTCATTAAATCACTGCATCTCACTGCAGCAAGGTCTCTGAGAGGGGCAAGCAGAGCTTTCAGTGGGATGCCTCCAATTTGGTCCCAAAAAAATACGGATATAATGATTATGTTTTAGTTTCCAGTTTCAGAGAAGTCTGATTGCAACTATACTGGGTCCTCCCCACACAGGAAAACACCTCTGTCATCATCCACATTCCTATTACAGAGAAAATGAAACATTAAAATGTATAGGGAGACAGGGAGAGCATGGAGGGCACTCTGGTCATTAAATTAAGAAGAAATTAAGGAGAAATTAAGGACAGAACTTTTTAGCTTGGGGCAGAGTACTGACCCCCCCACTAGTGTGTCCAAAGCAATCCTGCAGGGAAAAGCACGGGTGAATCCAATGCATACCCCTTGGTTGGCACAAGGCAGCACAGGCAGACATAGTGCTGACCACAGGTTACACAGGGCATTTACCCAAATATTACTGTTATTAACTAAGGGCTCATTATTCCAAATCTGTGCCCAAGACAGGCCCAGGCTCAGGCTTGGAGATTCAATGCTTCAGATCGGAAATACAAGTCTGGACCCTCAGAGAAAACATTAATTCTCCACACAGTCTGCATAAAAACCTTCTTGTGATTTATCTCTACCCTGGGTTTGCACAGCAGAGCCTCAGGAGGCACAAAAGTCTCACAGTAAAACCAGTAGCTAGAATTAAACTTTAAAAGGCTCCCTCCATTTTCAGCCAAATATATAGTTTCCCTCCAGATGTTGCACAGCAGCACTATGAAATCAGAACTACAATAAATCAATGCCAAGGACTCTTCAAGGTGTGACAGCCACCATCATAGCCTTTTGAACAAGCAATCACCTCCACGTTTATATGAAGCACTGAATTCAGCACAAGCCAGATCAGATAAGAGACTGAGTCATTCTAGGAAACAACATCACACTAAACACAGGGTGTATCTTTCTTTTGTACATCCAGACCTATCGCAGCCTCACACCTTGTATCATCCTGCCACGAAAACGCGCCTGTGGGCAATGATGCCGGCAAGGCTACATAGGGATTGTGTTGTGCATGCATGGGGTATGTCCTTCCCTAACCTCAGTCAGGAACAGGTGGAAGGGTTTCTTCTAGAGTTACTCCATGAGCCCTGGTTGGCTGCAAACTCTTCTCCATCTGCAGCTCTTTGATGGCATTCTAAATATTAAATATGAGACTCATGCCTGCTGTGCTTAACACAGACAGGAGATGCGCTGGGAGGTGCAGCACATCCCTCTGCAGTCAAGGACTTCCTGAAGGACTTATAGTGATTCCCTTCATGAAGGACAGACACGGATAACAAGGTTGGGTGGATGGCAAGGAGCTTCTTCCTGGTTAAAGGTCTTGCTCCTCTTTCATGAAGGGCCCAACATCAATGTCCTCCTGGGCATGACTCACACCAACCCTTCTTCCAAGGGGGACACATCACATCAGGTTTGACTTGCTGCTTTAAAGCATGGGGTAATTGTCTTTGATGATAAATCCTGTCCTGCCAGGCGATCCATATGGTTCTGAATCTGTGTCTAACAGCTGTGAGGGGATGGTCCTGCCAGACAAGGCAGGAGGTTGTGCATCAGACAGGGGGTTGCTAGTAGCATGGGCATCACAGTGATGCTGGGAACAGGAGGAAGTGTCTTTGGGAAGCTCAGCCAGGCACTGCAGATACACCGCCCTGGCACAAAAGGGTGCTTGGACAATTTGTGACAGGGTGGGGAGGAGGGAGCTAAACAGGAGGGAAAGAGGATGGATGACAGTACAGCAAAGGTACAATTGTCTCTTCTTCCTCTGTCAAGGCCTACAGTGGGGGTCAACCCTCAGGTCCCACATGTAGGTCCCAGTGCTGGGGTCAGACTTGGAGAGCAATCAGAGTTTCCATAGTCCCAGCCATGCATCGGTGGAGGAAAGACCATTGCTGGCACCACTGGCCACAGACCCATTGTACATGGTTTATACCTGAAAACACAGATGGACACCACACACAGCCCTGCCAGGATGCAGGTCCATTTGCCCAGTACTTGGTGGAACAGCAAACACCCATATGTGCAGAGTCACCCAAACTGCATAAATCCAAATGCTGAGTCTAATGAAGGGTGCATTAGGTGGGAAAACATGGGCTGCTGCCAGATTTAAGCTGTATGTCCCCTTCCCTGCTCTACACAAACACCACATTCATTGTTTTGCTTGACTGGAAAGCCAAATTATACCCAGCTGATCCAAGGAACAACACTGGGCTCTGCATGCAGTGGTGCCAGAAGCCTGTTGCCTTCAGCTAGAGAGCAAGGAGGGGATGCAGCAGCGAAAGACACGATACCCACCACAGTTCAATGAGAAAATGCACACAGAACTATTTATGTCTTTGATGCGCGGATAGACTCCACAACTAGTTAAAGTTGTAAAGTAGGTATGCTTTTATTCAGCGCTGAGGTGCATGGGGATAGCTCCTGCAAAGCATGCACACCTCAGGGTTGTTGTCCCTTTACACTTATTCTCTTAAGGTATACATAGACATGAGGTTGCTCAATCCGCCTATACATATTTATTATCTATCCCCGCTTCGTATTATAATGAGCCGGAAGGTCCTTTGCACTTGCGCAGTGCCCCTTCTGATCATGGGCAGGGGTCTCAGGATGAAGTAAATGAGTCTTCCTCCTGTGGGCAGGGGTCTTCAAGATGAAGTAAATGAGTCTTCCTCTTCTTAACCTTTACACCTTTTAATCTTCAGACATGGGCTTAGGGTTAGTCGGCGCCCAGTCTGCTTCTCCTGCCGCTTATCAGTAGGACCCAACACCTGTGCTTTTGTCATGGTCTTAAGGCTTGGTCACCCAGTCTGCCTCTCCTGCTGCCTATCAGCAGGACCTTTCATCTGCTTTTGTCAGTAGAATTAGCATCTGTTTCTTCCCCTCCAGCAGTAATCAATGCCTTGGCAAGATGGCAATGGCAGGTACTTAGGACAGACAAGACTTTTGTTTAAGCAAAGGAATTCCTTTAACTCCCTTGTACAATTTTTCTGTATTACCCCCCTGTACATTGGTTACCCGTGTATCATCTTTACATAAAATATCTTCCCTCACTGTATTTATCTCAAACAGCTGCAGAAAGTGAGAACTAATCTATACCTCAGTCCAGGAAGCTTTCATAACCAACAAGACAAAACATTCCTAAGGACATGGATTTTTTTCTCCTAGCACAAGTTCCCTGGGTAAAGAAAAATCCATGGAAAACAGTTGGGCTTAAACCAATAACCAGTAAACAAGATAAACACAACGAAGTTTGCTCCTATTTGTTACTTGTGTGAGGTCCTGCTATAGCCGAAGCTCTCAGCTTTCTGCCTTAGAACTCCATTACACGTGATAAGAAAGCACAAAGGAGATCGCAGAGCAGCGCAGGAAGCAGAAATCTTCCTAGGGAAGACGTGAGCTCACACAGGAAGCGCAAGGCAAGAGCAGGGGCAGAGCCGCTCTCCTGCATTAACCCCAAAGCCCAGGAGAGGGAGCAAACCTGCAGCCCTATAGGATTCCCTACAAACATTTCGGGATGGGACGGGCCATCGGGAAGGTTTCTGATGGACCCTGGAGCTGTGCAGCCGGGTACAGAACCCTGCTGCAAGGCTGCTCACGTTTGAGCTGAACCTGCAGGAGGCACTGCATGTATTGAGCCTCCCTGGCTGACAAGTTTCACCTGAGTGCACTCAGGTTTGTGATCTTTAAGCATTTGCTGTGCTCAGGGAAGGGGCCCTGGTCCAAGCTCCATAGAATCATAGAATCATAGAATAGTTAGGGTTGGAAAGGACCTGAAGATCATCCAGTTCCAACCCCCCTGCCATGGGCAGGGACACCTCACACTAAACCGTATCACCCAAGGCTCTGTCCAGCCTGGCCTTGAACACTGCCAGGGATGGAGCATTCACTTCCTTGAGCACCCTGTTCCAGTGTATCACCACCCTCCCAGGGAAGAACTTCTTCCTTAGTTCTGACCTTCACCCTTCTCCAGTCCCTGCATTGGAGGAATATCAGACCCCAGCATCCCGTAGGGCTCACGGCAGCTCCCACAGGAGTTTGTGCTCCCATACCTCCAGGTATTTCTGTTCAAAACAGCAGAGAAGCAGGAGGCAGCAATTAAAACCATCAGGCACAGTGCCCTCATGCCTTAAGGATTTCTGGCAAGGACTGTTTTTTCTTCTTCATCTGTCAACTAAAGAGCACTCAGAAATGCTCCATTACATTCCATTTTATGTGGGGTTTTATTTCCCCTCCACTCATCTCCTTGCCAGCATGTTCTGCCTTCTAAAGAGAAACATTTGTAAAACTGTGGGTCTGTGGGTGTTTTACACTGTGGGTTTTTCCACCTCTTGGCTTTGCTCTGGATCGTCCTAAATATGAATTTCAAAGCGTTTCTCCAAACTGGAAAGCGCCGAAGGATTTCCGGAGTGCTCCTGTCGTCAATGGTGCTGGTCAGTCACTAGAGGTCCTCAGCCACCCTGGTGAGGACGCGCTGCGGTTGAGCTGCAGAACACAGGGATGAGGCAGGAAGCCAAACAAAGCACAGGTAATTTGTATTTCAGCTGTGAACAAATATGATAATCGTTACAAGTACGTCTTTATTACCTCTTCAGCGTCGTTATACAGACCTGGTCTCTGGGAATAGTAGTACACACACATCAGAACGTTCCTCCAGAAATGCAATGCGGTAAGCTGGAAGTCTGCAAAAGGTAAAGTTAAGGGTCCTGATGTGCAGCATCATCAGCTCCACTGGGGGTGATGGGCGGGAGGTCCCACTGGGAGGCTGTGCCCTCCCTCTCCTTCCCTGTGACACCCAAAGGCTGACCCCAGCCCTTTACCACCCAATCCAGAAGTTGGATCTTCTTATTCTCTCCTCTTCTGAGCCTCCTTCTTCACTCCATGCTTCATCACAGTCTCCAAGAGCACAGCTCTTGCAGGGCCAGGCATGCAGAGAAGGATGAGTGGAGTTACAAGTGCTGTACTTGTCCCTGTACCACCCTGCATTTCCAGCTCCTCTGCAGCTCTCTCACTGGAAGCTTCAACCAGGCTCTAAACTGGATTTATGCTACTATTCCCAAATATAACAAACCACCCTCAACCCAAATCCACGTCTAATTCCCATCTTCTCAACATCATCATCCACAACTGTCCTGGCCCTGTCTGAGCAAGCCAGGAGGCCAGGCCCAGTGCCACTGCTGTGCCAACATGGATGTGTTAGGGCTGAGCTAAATCCTTAACACTAACAGAAAAGCCAATACAAAACTCAATGGCTACAGCACTAAGGAATTCAAGCAATGCTCTTAACAGGGCACAGACCTTGGTACACACCTCATTTCCTTTTTTAAATTAAAAGCTTTGAGAGTGATGATAAATAACCACCGGCCTGAACCAATACCATGAGTTCTGGGTAGGATTTTGGACTTTGTACCGCTCAAACTCCTGCTCACAACACTGATGTTTTATAACAGCAGCAAGCATGATTCAATGAACAAAGAATCTGAGAACAGGTAAACATGGAGAAATGGCAAAGTATGACAACATGGGGGAATTTTCAGTGGGCAAGTTCTTGTTAACAACTATTTTCACCCCCAACTTGGACATAAGCATAAAATTCAGTGGTGGTGAAGCTTACGGATGGCAAAAAAAAGTAGGGAATGACAAATAACTGAGGAGATGAGACTGAATAACCCCAACTGTTTGGTGATCAGGGTGCAAAGGCAGTTGTACATCTAGGAAGAACTATGTCCAGATAAATGAAGCCACCTTGGTCTGTGTATCACTGCCTGGCTGAGGCTGGGCAGCAGGATCCAGGGATACTGACCTTCCTGCAGTGATGCTGAATGATCCTAGCTCCCTCAGGACAGATGTGCAGAGAGGACCCTGCAAAGGCACCAAGCTCCACTCCTCCCTCCCCTTTACCACCAGAGATTCACTTACAGACATGTTTTGGGAAGGTCTGAAGTGCCCTGGGCCAAGCTTCCAGCAGCCAAAGCCACACTGACCCTCTGAACCCAGCCTGAGTCCACAGGCCAAAATAAATCAGACCACAGCGATTTACCCTCTCTTAAAGCCCTGAAATAACACACACTGCACTTTTCCAAGCGCTCGAGTAGAAACAGGAGGAATGCTGAACTAGTTAGTTTTGGTAGCACACTTTTCAGTTTATTGACCTATACAAAATAATAGGTCTAAAAAATTCAGAAGTAGTAAAAGAATAAGCAAAAAGAGCTCTTGCATTTCTAGAAGGCTATACAAATATGCAAAACCAAGGAAATAAGTTATTTTTATTTTGTTTTTCTTTTTTTGTTGTTTTTGGTTTTTGTTCCTTTAATTCCAAATGGCAACTCTAATAATACAAACGACTAAGTACCAGCTTAACAAGTGTGTCCTTTCTGTATATATTACATGCTCTGGAATATTGGTAAAAAACGTCAAAAAAGTTTATCAGAAACTTCTCTATTCACAATATGCACAAGGAGAAACTAACCCTTTGTATAAAAGAAAAGAGCACCATTTATGGAATCCTGAAGCACAGTACAGCTGAGAAACGAGAGAGAATTCACCCTATGCAAACGAGCCGCTGGAAATCACGGAAAATAACCCATGCCAATTTGTTCCTACAGATGAGGTAGGTTTATCCCTCTTAGATCAAGACTGCAGCCGCACTTTTTCTTCCTACACAAATGGCTTTGTGGGAATGCTGTTCTGTCACTTAGTGACTCTGCAACGCACCTGGCAGTTCAGATGACTTGCGGTACAATCCTAATGCCCCTCATTTTAAGGCACCCACTTGGCTGGTTTGTGTTTGCATCCACCTTAAAATACTGGCCGTTACAATCAAACTGTTCACCATGTGAATGCTGTGGATCCTCCATTCGCTTGTGGCAGAGCAAAACGTTGTTGTCACCCGATGAACAGGGGGTCACTGTAAAGCCACTGTGAGAATTTACCTACTTACACAGTGAAGTTGTACCATGTTAACAGATGGGAGGTTATTACTTATACCTTATCATGGAAAAGAGAGATCAAAGTTTACTGCTTCCATTGCCAAAATCCACAACCACCTATTGTTTTACATGACATATTGTGTCAGCAAATCCTCTTCTTCCCAGAATTTGCTTGTGGTGCTAACAAACACTCTTAACAACACTCCAAAAATGGATATACTCATTCAAACCTCCATAACAATTATAAACAAAAAAGAACTCAGCCTTCCTTCAAGTAATGTTCCAATACTGATCAAGTCACCCTTTGCGTCACTCACACACACAGCATCTATCCTTCATAAGCTTATGAAAGTCCTTCCAGGTCATCATAAGCCATGGCAGAATACATTTCTTCCTCTTCTTTCAGACAGCAGAATTGTGCTCATAAACTCCTGTTTTTTCCATAAAAGTCTCCTTTTCACATTTGTTTGTTTTTTTTTTTTTAATGAGGTTTGCCTTCAACAATCTTTCCAAAAAGTGCTTGCTAAGTATAAATACTTCAACCAAGTGCTGCATCTAGTCAAAGATCAAACTGTGGCTTGCCCTTGCTCGTGTAGGCTACCTGGATTCACAAAGAAATGTCATTCATGGTAAAAATTTGTCATTTTCTACAAGTCCCTTTTAGTGCTAAATTGATTCATTCCCAAAAAACAGCCTGCCCCCCCTTTTGGTTTTTGTTCCTTTTGGAAGTCCCGTCCAAGATCTGCCTCAGTGTCACAGGATGTTGTTCAAGGCACACAAGGGTACGAGTGTGGGGCTGCAGGCGGCCTACACAAGCGTCCCGGGCTTTGAATCCTCGTGCCAGAATAACCTCTGCTCGTTGCTGTGCAAGTCTTCTTCCAACTGGCTCTCCTCAGCACCACCCAGCTGGCTCGTCTCTGCATATGCTCTGGAAGAGACACAGTACCAAGGGTCAGTGAGAGCGGAGGGTCTTCCCTACACCCCCAAGTGCTGCACCACTCCCTTGGGTTTAAAGTAACGCTGGTTACTGCAAATCCACCTCCAGTGTAATTTGGATCCAAACACAACCCCAGTTTCTGTGCTGTTAATTAGTAAAATTGTGTGCAACAGGCTCTCAGCTGCTCAGAACTGTCAAGACTGTAGGGTGCATTAAGTGCTCGTTTGCCATAATCACATTATAACAGAGAATAAAACAGATGAATGATCAGATAAGTGATTCAGAATATGGAAAATTAATACCTAATAAACCTCATTTAGATAAAGCTGCCAAAATAAGCAGAGTTTTCAAAGCCCAATTATAGGAAATTAAGAAATTAGTAGAAACTGTATTTTTAAACACTGTTGGTGTAGATCTTTTCAATCACTGCAATAGAAAAGCCCCTAGCATTTAGCTTAGATCCAGCAGAAGCTTTTCCATCTTTTACTTACACTTTCATTTATTTTAAAACACCCAAAATCAGAATTTCAGTACTTTCACACAAAGCCTGGTGGCAAGCACAAACTGCAAACCACAAAGCAGCAGGCAAACAGGTGGGGTACTTACTACGGCTGGGTACACTTAGCCTAAGTTTACTTAATGTGATGGCATTTATGGGAGCAGAGCCATTCCCCTGGGCAGGAGGTCTCTGACCTCACTAGTAATAATCAAGTGTATGACAGTGGGGGCAGAAGAGATAAAAAGCCACTAAGTAGAAGCAGCAAGAGAACTGCAGGAATTTGTGAGGACAGAGCAGACCCTGGGCTCCCTGATGTCCTCAGGAGAGCCCCCATGAGCAGGGTGGCTCTGCAAGCACCAGTGCATCCTGCCTGGTTTCTGGGTTAAGCTCTACCAAGGGAGATGCGGCAATGCCTTTGAACATCAGCACTCAGACATGAGGTTGAAAGAGGTCTTTCTGTTCCTTGTTTTAACAGAGGTTTATCAGCACGTGCACCACAATAGGACTTTGTCCTGCTGCACTGGTGATGAGGTGTGCAGGAGAGACCTCCTATCACATAGGACAAGAGGGACTGGGGTCAGTGGGTGCTCTGCATCTAACACTGCTTCGAATATCACAGCTACCCGAGAGTGCAGGACCTTCAATGATCCAGCATCAGCCAAAGGAAAAGACTGTGCAACTAATGAGTTTATCCTTCACTAGGGCTGCCTCCCTGGTGGTACAGCTACAAGTCTTCTCCATGCAGAGTGATTTACTCCACACAGAGCAGAGCTGCTGTCACCAAGTCAATTTCATAATTCCTCTTACCCTGGCCCTTTAAAATCAAGCTGATTTTCTCAGAAGTCTCAACAGCCTGTGAAACGCAGCAGGAAAGCCAGAAAATCCCAACAGACTCCACTCACCTGCTCTGCAAAGGAAGGTTGCCATAGACATTCCCGTAACAGCTGCCATAAGAGGAATGAGACAGCATATCGTAGTCTGAAAGTCCCAGTCCAAGTGGGCTTCGCCAGCCCCCAGCAGCGCCTGCAGATCCTGGAATTAAAAAAACCCAAACAATTGCATCAAATCAGATCTTTCTCCAGCAACAATTCTCATGAGCGATCTCTATGGGTCTCTGCAGGACACACAAGCAGACAATGCAAACAAGAAAATAGGCTTTTGTGGCTGGGGGGATGGAACTGGATGATCTTTAAGGTCCCTTCCTACTCAAAACATCCTGTGATTCTGATTTACAAGCTATAGAGGGAGACAAGCGCTATTCAGCATGTGGTATTTTGGAGCTAGGGAATCTCTTTTGAAAGACTTTCTGACCAATTCAGTGATGCTCATGGTACTGCATTTCAGAAGCCATCATGGCAACTGCATTCACATGGCCTGAAGTTTTGCATATTGCTTCTAGTTGGTAAACAAGCTTGTTTGAAACACATATGGCTCTTTGTGTGTCTTTGGACTACTGCCCTTATAACGAGTTTTACCAACCAGCAAGTCTTTCTTCTCAAGCATAGAACATGACCTTATTCAGTTCCTCATCTACCTTTCGGGACAGAGCCCTAGCCTTACTTCTATTCTTCCGACTACATCAAGGCAGCAGAGGGGGACAGAATCTGATGCACAACAGGGACTTAGAAAAACACTCAGCACAGAAGAAACTAGACATTACCTGAAGAGAAAGATGACACCCGACTGCTAGGAGAGCATGGAACCTGCAGACCAGCAAAGCCCAAACTCCTCTGAGATCCTCTGTCAGACTCAAAGCCTGCCTGCAGGCTATGACCCTGTTCCTTTTGACTGGAGGCACGTTGGTACCAACCACGGAGATGCTCTGCTACTAAGGCCTTGTGAATGTTTTTGGTTATATGCTCCGTTTTAGCAACTTGCTTCTTTGGAAGCCTCAGGGTTGCATATGGGTTGTGCGGTACTCTGTCCATTTCATCCTCGTGGTAGGACCTGAATTCCCTGTAACGGTCATATCCGTAATGTGCTGATGAGCGATAGGAAGGGTTGACACTGTACTGTCCCTCTGTGTCACTCTCATAAATATATCCTCCATTGTAATAAATGTCAGATTCAGTGTATGGGGAGTATCCAGAAATATAGTAACTTGAGGAAGGCTGCTCCTGGCTTTTGTGGTAGACACCATTGCGGACCTCCTTATGGGCAAGATTTGGCATACTTCCTGAATTTGCAGCAGAAATGTTTTGTTTCTTTGACCGTCTTCGACCCCGGGTCCTGTTATCAAGTGTCTGAGTAGTGTAATATGGTTTGGGAGTAGGTGTCACGCAGTAATATTCTGTGCTTGACTGGCTAGTGTAGGATGAGCCATCATCGAGGATCTCTGTGCTGCTGCTTCGCTGGGACTTCGAGAGGGTGAAGGCTGCCTTTTCAGCAGGGGTCTCAGACAGCAGGTGGGTCTGAGATTCCAAACTTCCGCTGCGCTGCCGGCAGTGGTGTGGGGAAACATCTGGCCTGAAACAACACAGATGTCTGTTGGTTAAAGGTATCACACATACACACAGAGTTTCAGAGAACACGCAAGTCAGGCGTGCTGCCTCCTCAGTCACAGCACAATACAAACCCAGTCTTATCCTTCTACATCGAGTATCAACACTGCAAGAAATTCAGCTTGGCTGAACTGTAGATTTACTACAACAGTAGGAGACCTCACATCTGAAAGTCTCTCATGGTGAGCAAGGTTAATCTATGACAGTGATACAGCAAAGCTCACAAACTCACACTCTGCAGTGATTTACAGGAGGGCCCTCTCAGTTTTTAAGTAGGTAAAGTTTACACAAGTAACTGAGCTAGAAGCAGAACACTGGAAGATGGGCTTCCTGTGGCTCTGTCTCTTATGGCTGCATTACACCAGCCAAATAAACCATGAGCTCTTGATCACATTCTAAGATTTATAGCATCTCTCCTTCCCCATTAGACAGCATGGATTCTCAGCTGTCTAATAATATGGGTGAGCTCACGTTGGGGCTCTCTTCTCATAGTAAGGACACTAATTGGGATCTCGCTGCTTTATCTGGCCACTTTTTTAGGAGGCTTGCAGGAATGTAATTCATAGCAGACATCTGTCAGCTCATGAATAAGTTTTTGTGGGGAGACCACTAGCTGACAGCACAATTTTATAAGCCTCACTGGCTTAGAAAATGAGGTTACAGTGGAAATGTAAAATAAATTCTGGCTATCTTACAAGTGTTTTACAGAAACCTTTTGAACAAGCCTTACTTATTAAAACTCCCTGTGGCTGCCTATTTATAGGGAAGTGACCCTTCTCCTATAGTCTTTCATGATCAGATATGCAGTATTTGTGAACTGGATTCCGTCTCACTCCTAATTTTGCAGACATCCATTTGTATATGCTATTTGCCCAGGCAGGGTTTGTGCTCACATAAACACATCATAAAGCTGGTGCAGGACTGCACCAGAAGATGATGGCTGATATTAATCTTGTGCCTCCAATATCCAGAAAAGACATTCTGAGAGCCTGACCCTGCAGCAGGGAAAGCTGCACAGCAAAGGACCCTTTGCCCTCTTAACACTGTTTGCTTTTATTCTTCTGCTGCCTAAGATGGACATCACACTTAGAACAAAGCCCCCTTACTGTAAGTGGCTGCTACTGTAGGCATTGCGTGTGAGCACGGGGGTTGTAGGCATGCTTCTCCCCCCATGGGGCTGGGGTGGCCGGTCCAGAGTTCGGTAAGGGCTGCTGTGAGCCGAAAGCAGGTCCCTGTAATGAAGAGAACAATCCCAATTAGGTTAAACACCACACAAGTCACAGCACACAGACTATGTGCACCCTGTCTTGAAAAAACAAAGCAAAGGGCAGAAAAACCAGGGAAGGGCATAACTGCACATGCTTCTCCATAAAAAAAAATGGAATTGTTAAACAGGAAGAAAAATTAAACCCCTTCAGTAGGACAAGCTGCTGCCAAAGTAGAAGTATGGAATAGAAGAGGCAGAGCAGCTAGAGAAGCAAAGGAATTGAGTTTTAAAATAAAGCACGTTACAGCTAAATGGTTACATATGGCTATTATTCAACTTGTGAACTTCACGTGGAAGTATGCTCTGCTTATCTTGAGAGACAGACAGAAAAGTGCAAGGACATGACACTGCCCAAAACTTCAACACATTTTTAAAGCATGCCTTCAACAGCCTGCCATGCAAGAGACAGTCTGAGAAATAGCAAGATCAGTGGGAATCCTTAGACTGAGAACTACTAGCACAGGCATGGTTTGGTGTTACCTGAAGCCATTAAGCTCAGTCATCAGGAAAACTACAAGTCATTTAATACTGAAAATGAACCACAGAAATGGAGACAAAGGCTGACAGTACTGGTGGGCACAAGCAATTCCTTAAGTACAGCACTTGCTATTGAATTTCTTACCTCAAATCTCTTCACAAAGATTACGCTACCCTACCCTTTCAGAGACCATGACAACTACTTATACACACTTTAGTTACTAAACAGGAAATGTAGCTCCCATCACCAAATCCTGTAATCACAGAGGAGTGTGGAAGCTCCACTGGAGTGCCCACAGTACTAGGAGTGTGGCAGGGTAAGACAGAGCTGACGCCAGCAACGCAGAGAGCACAGCAGCAATGAGATGTGCCCTACCTGGAGTGTCTGGTTTCCAAGAGCTGCTCATTTATGGATGACTTTCTGAGATGAATTCTCTCCACCCCGAGGGACTTTGGTGGAGGAAGCCTTGGAGAAAGCTGTGCCGAGCTGGGTCTCTGTGCTGCCACAGGAAGTGATTCGCTCACTGTTGGAAAGGAATATGTATTCTGTTAGCAAAAGCCTTGATATTTTGCCCTATATGCAACCCTGTGCCCCCTAAGCAGAACCACTTTGCAGTACAGAGACAAGAGAAGTAGTGACTTTAGAAAGGCTCTCCTGTCTGCAACTGAGCTCTCCTCCACATGGACAGGCCACTGTGGAGGCTCATACAAATCTCAGCACCACCGACTCCTATGGAGATTACACCCAGCTTGGGGCTGTGCCAGATCACATATGGAACTTCTTTGGGAAAACACCTGTTTGGAGTCTTGAGCAGGCAAACTCAGCCTCTGCAAAGGCCAGCTCCTCCTCTCTCTCACCTTCCAGCTCTTTACGTGAAAATGACATTGAAGAGTTAGTTTTGAAATACAACCTGAAAGGGACTAACTTCAAAAGCGACTGAATGAGCAAAGAACTGACAGACACATTTGGCTGAAGGCAATTGGGAAGATGCTAGTCTGATCCTTGTTCTCACTTTGCTTACAGCACAATCCAGGTCCCATCAGAGCCAACAGGAAACTCCAACTAATACATATAAATGCAGGATGAGCATCACAGAGAACACGTTCACAAGCCAGAGCCCTGGCTCTACTTCTACTTGTACAAGCAGGAATCAGCTGTAACTCCATTTTTAAAGCACCAGGTGGGTTGTACAAGTCTAAAACTGGGACAAACTGAGATCGGAATCAGGCCCTAACTGAAAAGTGAGTAATAATTTAGATAATGCTTGTCCCCAAATGATTATTATCCAAGTTTATGGGAGAGGCAAGCCAAGTCCTTTCCACCTTGTGGAACAGGGCGTGAATGTGTGTCTCTGGGTGTGTGTGTGAAATGAGTAAGCTGAGCAAACACTATACCCATGCAAGATGCAAGCTCACCAGGTAACAAACGTAAACAGATTGTTAATATCAGTGACTGTTCTGCTTTTTGTTAAGTTTTATAAGCAGCAGTGAGGACAGAAGGGCTGAGCAAATCCTCCCCGCTGCTCATCCACCTCTGGCTAGGTCCTAGGGATGAAGTGTTTGACGCACACAGGGGCCTCAGCTTGGAGGCTGGTCACATTAAAAAGCAACTGCCTTCCGTAGAGATGACTCAGATGAGCTTGCAGAACAGAAACTTTCAATAACTAACACATTATGAGGAAAGACATTCCTGGTTAAGCTTCCTTTCCTTTGCTATGAAGTTTTCTGTCACTGAAAGCCACCAAAACAGCATACCAAAAGACATGAAGTCAAAGGAATGTCTCTGAACACAGACAGAAAAGGATAAGCATCATACCATCATCATAGGTGGTGGTATCAGACAGGGAGCTGCTCTCAGATGGAATTATATCATCTGTGAAAGAAAACAAGCACTGTAAGCATAGGAGACCTGACATCAATTTCCAAGTACTGCATACAGTTCATTTTCTACAGCTTCAGAGCCAGATGCTGCTAATAATGCTGCAATCTCTATGCTTTAGTTCTTAACAGCCTGAAGACAGTCCTGCTTTGGAGTGTGTCAAGACTCAGTTGTGTTCACTGCAGCTCAGCAAGTTCCCTATGTAATTATCAAAGAAGATCTTTCTTTTTCAGCTGCAGCAGAAATCGGGCCAAGATTACAAAGGTGCTTTCCACCCAACTTCCAACAGATCTCACTGGGTGTTTCTGTGCTTCATTAGCAGTCAGGAGCCTACACAAACGTGGATACCTTGGCTGCTAGCACCTAACCTCCTCTAGGTACACCTGAAATCCCACCGGGTAGGTATGAAATGCCTTCCGAAATCTGGCATTCACTTCCGAATATCTCATCAGCATACAAATCTGTTTCAATTGAATTAATACCAAACCAGAATAATCCCACTGATTTCTATCAAGTTATTGCAAATTGCAGCAACACAGAGTGCAGGAACTATTTTACAGACATTACACATGTCTTCTGTTTCTTTTACACTCATTTATTCATAAAGCTTTACTGCACCAGCCTGGCCTCACCTTCATACAACACACTACCACTTGCTCGGAATCAGCCTGTCCTTGCTCAGGTTTAGAACAGAGCAACAGACAGATTAGGCTGGTGATAAAAACCAGCACTAGAGATAATTAACCCAGAGGAAAAAATCTGTTCCTAGGCTGTTTCTGGCAAGACAGCACTGGGGGGGGGGTGGGGGGGGGGGGGGGGAGGGGTTGGGAGGTAAAAAGTCTACATGGACCTCCATGCATAAGGGAAAGGAAGCAAGAAATAAAGCAGTAGCAGCCAGTTTGCGTACAACACTTGCCTCCTCCATCAGAGCACATGCAGTATGTGTTACTCTCCTGCTGTCAAGCTTTGCTGAGAGGAAAGGTCTGGTTACAAGAATTTGGTAAATAAAGCAGCTTTTCAACAGCAGCAAAACGTCAGGGCTGGCCCCTGCCCTGAGGGGACTTGTCAGACCACCGAGGATGGGCTGCAGCTCTGCCTGCAACCTGACACTGGGAAAAAACCTTCCGGGGAGTTTATTCATGTGAATTTGACCATGCGGTGATGAAATATGGAACTGGGACCACTGCAAGGAGGTCAAAAAAGTCCAATAGCCTAAATCTACACTGGTGAATACATGTGAGGTCTGCAGTGCTGACCTATAGGGGAGGTCTGAATTCAAATCCCAAATCTGAGCAATTACCCGCAAAAGGGCAATTTTACACCTCTGGACTACAGAGGAGGTAAAAGAGAGTGGAACATGGGAAGCAGGAGACAGTCCAGGATGTCTTTCACTTCCCATCGCTTGGGGGCTGGGATGAGAATGGCTATGGTTTGATTCAATAAATCAATGTTACTATTTAGCATGTTATTTCCAACGAGTCACTCCCCAGATTTACAGATGCAAGTGACTCATCACTGCTCAGCTTTCTGAAACTCTGAGCTCGAGAGTACTGTCAGCAATGGTGAAAACTTTACACCTATAATCAATTATTAAAGCAGAGTTCTGCTTCAGGTAAACAAATACATACTTCAGTGCAAGAGTCAGGAACTGGAAGGGAATGCAGCTAACTTATGCTAGCTAAAAGCATTTGCTGTCTTGCAGTCCCTACCTGCAGGGAGACCTTCCAAGACAGGGAGTCTATTCCTTTCTGGCTGTGTCTCCCTTCTCAGACAGCAAACAAGGATGTCACGCTCCAAATGTTGCAAAATGATGGGCTAAATGTATTAAGGACCAACTCCCAAGTTTCTTGTTTGCACAACAGGACAAAAAACTGCCTGCAACAAACAAGTGACTGAATGGATACTGCCTTCAATAGCTTCCTGGTTTTTACTACATATCACAAGTCCCAGGTAATACACGATCTCCCACAATTAGTATCCAGATTGGTCAGCAAGAGACTGTAAAAACCAGATGTTTTCCCTCATCTCTGTCAATCAGGAACTAGCTGGGTCACATTAAATAGCTATCATTAACCTTTCAGAATAAGCACTTTGTGATGACAGACAGCCCAGTGCTGCCGTGGCTTATGCTGGGTAAGAATCCAAACCAAGCTCTCAATGGGAATGGGACATGGCAAAGGTTTCTCCAACATAAACCTGGCAGTGTACAGAAGGATCTCCTGCAGGGAAAATACAAGTTGGCAAGAGGTCTCATCTCAAGGGCCAGTAAGAGGGTATTCAATATAAACAGCAGAAAAAACTGGCATTTTCTTTCCTACTTAGTAATTCTCAGGAAAAACCCGACTACCCTCACAAAACAGCATTTCCTCTGGGACAAAGGCAGGAGGGGGGAAGGAGAAATCAACTAAATATTAACAATTACCCACATACATTCTCCATAGAGAGAGTAAAACATGTCCTAAACCTGATAATCCCTACAGAACCTAGATGAGCCTGAAATACCTATGAGCTTTTACTACTCTCAAACTCCTTCAGTTTGAGATGCTAGCAAGTTTTCCATGCTTTTATCCTATGAAGTAGCAAGAATCTCACCTCCCTTAGGGAAATCACAATGAAGAGGCCAAAGGTATCTCCTTTCACTGTGCTCATCCCTGGCAAATACATTTAGTCAAAAATCTGTTTGCCACTATTTGTATTCATAAACTCTTGAACGTAATTTATCTCTTCCAGGAAATCAGTAATTTTTAATCAAGAAACAAAGTTTTTTGATCTTTATTTCCTCAACCCTAGAAAAAACTCACATGGTCTACTTTTGCTAGAAGTGAAGCATTGCAGAAGGGAAAGAGATCATGCATGTGGCAGCTTAGACATACAACTGCACTCAACACACTGAATTCAGACACCACACCAGTTTCAGATAAGATGCTCTTGCCAGAACCTTCTATGTACAGCACCTTCAGCCCATACTGGTACTGGAACGTGTCTGCACTTGTTCCCAGAACTGTAGCTTATCCTGCCCTTAGCCTATAGGTAATGCACTTAGCATATCAGATACAGTAATTGCTTCTCTTTTTTTTCCTATTTAACTGCTTTGCAGAAGATAAAAAACATATAGAGGAGATGTAAAAAGAATTTGTAAATGAGCCAACTACTGGGTTTTTAGTCCTGTTTTCACCAGAACATGGGGAATTCTCTTGTTTACCTGGTAGAGTAAGAGTTGTTTTAGGGGTTGGTTTCTTGCCACACTTGATTCTGTACTCATTTATGGAATTTTCTATCTCTTGCAGCTTTTTTACAGCATCAGTGTACTCCTGCTTTCTTTTCTTCTTCACATTCTTGCAGAGGTCTGGCTCACTGGCAAGTTTCTTTGCAGCTTCCACTAGCTTTTGCTGTATGATGAAATTGCTCTCCAAGTCCTGTAAAGCAGGGTCCTGCAAATTCATGAGATAAGTTACTTGCTTGCACTCTGGGCAGAAACTATCACAAAGTTTACTGAACAGAAGGTCTGCTTTTGTGGTAATGAAGTGAAATCTGGAGCACAAAGCACAACAATACCAGTTTATACACAAGGCAATCTCAGCATGCCAAATATTTAGACCTTTAGTGTAAGATTATGAGATCTCTTGAGAAAAGTCCAATGCTTCTCAAGCCTGGGTGACATAAACACCTAAATTCAGGTTTCGACAGCTAAACCTTCTGCTTTGAGTCCAAGCCTGAAAATGTCTGTTCAAAATCTCTCTCTGCTGGAAAAACGGGAATTGGTGTCACCATACCTATGTAAGAGGGAGTCGGAGGCTTTAATTAATTGTTTGCAAACAACTTTGAGAAGCTCAAATGAAAGGCACTGTAAAAGTTCTAAGCAATACGTCATTAAATCTGGTCAGGAGGATTTTGTTTCAATAGCATTTAAGCAGTTTACATAAAATCCGTTTGCTGTGAGCCAGGGCAGGGAGTTTTTGGTGAAAGACAGATGCAAAGCGCACAACAGCTACTTACTACTTGGATGATACAGCTTGTTAACAAATCTCACGAGGAATAAGGGGTAATGTCTAGAAACTGCAAATATCTGAATTACCATATCTCCTGAGTCAGTCTCTGCCAGCAAAGTCCGTATGAGCTTCTTGAGCAATAGAGCGAGCTTTTATTTAGGTGGAACTTGCATTAAGCCAGAGATAAATCTCCTCCTCCTGTCACACAACTATGCTCAGGACAGATGATTTTGCAAGGGGAAAGTGCACACCCCTGCCACATTCTGGGTCCAAGCACAATCTCAACACGACACAAATCAATGCTCAAGAACAGCTCATAGCTATGGGTTGCCAAATGGTGTTACACACCTGCTCTTCTCTAATTACCAGCAAAATGGCTATTAAAATTCAAGCAGTGTGGCCAAATCAGGGGCTCTGGTCAGGGGACTTTAAGGCCTTTTAAAACAGCCAGTTTCCTGGTCATTTCAAAGGCAGCATAGCTGAAATAAGGGTAGTACCCATCTACATTTCCCAGCCTATGCAAGCAGCTGCCTCCTCTTAAACAATCAGGGAAGAGCTGGATTATTTACAAATGGCTTTGGCCACCGGTCTGGCCACCCCACCTCTGCTGAGAAAACAAACTGCAGTGCTCACCTCTTCACTCGGGAGCAGGTTGTCATCCAGCTTGAAGGCTGTGCCAACACGTCTCCTGACCTGGGGAGGTTCCTCTCCAGCGCTCAGAGGATACTCCTTGGGCACCTTGCCTGTCAGTTCCTAGTGAATAGAAAAGGTTCCACATGAAGAACCAGAGGGAGAGAAGGGCTCTCACCCACCCTGGACCCCGTGTAAGGTACAGCTCTCACCGCCTCTCGCAGGCAGATTTTCTTCAGCTCCTCAATCTTCTGAAGCAGTTCTTCCTGAACGAATTTCTCTTTCTTCTTTAATTCTGTGATTTTCTCCTTCTTTTGTTCCTCACTGACCTCTGAATCCTGAGAGCCTGAAAAATATGCAGGTAAAAGACATTTTTTTTCTGATCAAATAAGCTGAGATCTCCCCAGAGCAGCCCAGCAAAACAACATGTTATTCAAAGCACCATGTCCAGCTCCTGTGTGATCCAGCAAGCAGGCTTTTAGGACATCTGCACTTTTCAAACCCCCAATATATAAACTTGCATGGGAAGTCCCAAGTATGTACCAAAAACCCACCACCCAAAATACAAATCATTGCATTAGTGGTATCTACAATATATTTGGCTTTGACTTTGCTATCGAGATAGGTGCTTGTGCTTCACATGGAGGCACCTACATGCAGCAGCCAGGTTTCTACCTCCCCCCTCTTCCTCTCCTCCACAGTCAAGGGACAGACCCAAAGTCAATTCCAGAGCTGAGCTTTTATTTGGAAACATTTATCTTGTCTGCTCACTTGTGAGGAAACTCAGAGCAAATTTCCCCTCAGATTTTGATCAGTCATTCAAGGACTGACTGACTGGTAAATGGTATCAATTCATTCATGGACCAAGAGTATAAGGGTGCTTATCCAGCCAGCATACTTTTATTTCCTTTTATTTACTTACAGGGGAGAAACAGCAGATTATAACACTGATGCCATCCTTTCAGGTAGATAACTAATACATGCCTTCACATATGTCACTGTATTTATGGTCAGCTAGCCTCACTTTCCCTTTTTACATACCCAGTCCCCCATGTACTTCACTACCCTCCATTTACATAAAGTATTTACCTGATGAGATCAAACTGCCATTGCTGGCCATAATAAGCTGGTTCTTTGCCTCCAAAGTCACTAGCTTGGAAACTTTTGGTGTTCCCATGTCTGTCAGATCCATGGCAATGTCATCCAAACTTCTGGCTGAAAGAATTTTTGCCTGCAGGAGTTCCGGAACAAAAAAATCCACCCTCAGAACATGAAGATGATGTTTCACACCTCATCTGCACACAAAATTAAGGGCTAAAGCAATGCAGGAAGGTTGTGATGCACAGGGCTGCACCGGCATTCCTCTCCCCCTCTGACCCCAAAGCCTGAACCATCTCCCAGCTCAAAGTCTCTTTGCTGTTTGCACTGTGCTCAAAATGAACTCCAAATGGGGACAAAAGAAAAAGCAGATTAAACACTGAGATGTGGGAATTCCCTCTTCTGTGACTACACTTCCATAGCCCTTAATTGCAGGCAGGCTAAAACGGATCAAATAACAATAGTGTCTCTAATAGACTGCTCAAAAAGCCGACAAAAAAAGCGCATAGTTTTTCTCTGGAAAGTAGTTCATCCATGGAAAAACACACACCAGAGGATATACAGGAAAGGTGTTGAAACTTATGCCACAGCAAAAGACCTTACAACTTACTTTGCTTTGCTTTCTGTCCAAGTAAAACTGGTGTTGACTGATTGCCATCACCCAGATGGACTTGATCAGGGACCTGTTCGCATACCAGGTCTGCACTACCAGTCCACTCTGACCAGAGTTCCTTCTTGACACTGAAATTCTGAGAGGGTGAGAAGAAATGCAATTTCAAGATAGGTCTTTGAGGTTTAAAGTCCCAGGTGCCTCTGTTATAACCAGGCAAGGCTCAGCCTTTATTTTAGAGGTGTGGAAACTTGGATTTCCTTCTCAAACACCACCCAGTGCTACTGCAAAGTCTCCTTCTTCTTGGGAAGGATCTTGTGGGGAAGACACAGGAAAGCACCCTGTGGGTGAGCTCCCCCTCTAACCAGCAGTGCTCCTGTGGGGCTCTGACAGCTCATGCTCAGAGGAGGGAGCAGTGCTACCAAAGCGGAGAGAAGGTGAGCACGAAAGTCGTGTCTGGGTCCCGTGTGCTGTGTTCCCAGGTCTCCAGCGGCACAGGCACATTATAGCAGCCTCTCAGGGAAGGGTGTTGTAAAGTGAGCACTGACAAATAGCCCTCCCTCTGCTCCAACAACTCCCTCAGTGGACATCACAGGCAATCTAAGCTAACACCCAGAGCTGTAACACATCAGCAGTCACTCCAGGTTGCTCACTGTGACTGTGAACTTCCATGCAAGCACTACCTGTCCATCACCACAGCCCAGATCCAGCCCCAGTTTGCCCTGCCAAGTGCAGGATCAGGCTCAGTGTTGCAAAGGCCAGAGAAAACTCGCGTCTGTGTTGGATTTCAGAGGCACCTCCCAGCCCATCAGTTAACATGAGATGGTGAATCCCCGGTTTGGGTAAAGAATCATCCCACTGCTCCCTCCAGCCTTACCCACGGGGATCGTGTACTTCCACAGCAAATTTCTTATCACGGAAATGGAGGCTTTCCAGCTGCTTCCACTGAAAAAGCTAGGAGAATTGGGAGAGAGATGCAGAACGCTGTCACTACAAGAATCACCAATCTTCTCCCCCCCAAGAGTATGTAATTTCAGCCATTACAATTCTCACATATCTTCATCTATGGCATGGACTTGGCAACAGCAACATGCCCAACACCCATTAAAATAAGCACATATACATAAATATATGGGATGCCCCTTGAGTAATTTCACACTTTTACAGACAGTGACCTGCAGACTGAGGATTTTGCCCATGACATCTGCTTCCACCAATAGCACACTTCACTGCTAGGAGCTCATAGACATCTTTGGGAGGACACCTAAAGTCCTTTTCTCTCCAACTGAATGCAAAAATCTCTATACAAAGTAATTGCATACACACCTATCTCTTCCCTCAGTCACAACACCCCCAGGGAACAGCAAGAACTCAGGGATAACCAAAACCTTTCTCTTGTGAAGACACTGGGTGAGAAATTCCGCATGACACTTTGGAGCAGGGGTACAACACATACAGAGACAGAGCAGGTATGGGAGGAAGCCACCCACAACACGCACTTCTGTAAGGAAACGCAGATTTCCTACAAAGTGCCAGCTGGGAAATCTGCAAAGTGCCAGCTGGGAGAAGAGATCAAAGTCAACCAGGGTTTGGCAGCTGCACCCGTGGGATCGGGATTGCATAGGAATCTGTTCCCTCTGTGCACCGGCATTAGCCACCCTCTGGGGATGATCCATCAGGGGCTGCACGTTCCCACCATGGCTTTGGTGGAGATGCTCCGAGCCCCTTGGCGCAGGCTTCTGCAGCACCAGCATCTCCTGTCCCCTCTCCAGCAGTAACAGGGTACACGGGTGTACACTCTCCAGGTGTCCCCATGGATGTCACCTGAAGGTGACGGGGTGTACAAGTGCGGCAGCACACGCTGCAGTTCACAGCTGGCTGCTCTCCAGAGCCACAGCCCACAGAGCTACCTGAGGCACTTCCACCCAGGCTGGGCAGGCAGGGCCAGCGTGAAGTGGGAGAGCTCAGCTTGCAACATCCCTGATGCATCGAGGCACCCAGGCGATCACAGCGACAGCCTTCAGGGGTGCAGCCACCACACCACAAATCCCAGGACACGCGACATTTCCTCCACCAAAACCCAACATGTCGCGCTCCAATTATGCAAGAGCTTCAAGTTGTGTAAAATATTACCTATGACACCGTGCTGCAATTGAAATAATTAATACAGGTTGGAAAATAAACATAACCCAGTGTGTGTGTTTGCGGGAAACCTGGCTCTTCCAGTGACCTTTCCCTGTGTTTAGTTAAGGCTTTCCTTTCTAGTACTACCATTTATCATTAGATCCTGCTAAATGAGAAATGCAGCAATGGGAAATGACATTTACTTCAACTAATAAGTCATCTTCTAGAAGATCATGGACTCTGCTGCTTAAGTGCATTTACTTTTGTACCAAAGGCACCCTGCCCAGTCACACTGCTTTCAGAAGCACAACTCTTCGCAACTTGGCATTAAACTTTTAAATAAACAATTTAAATAAAACATAAAAAATCGAACTAAATTTTTTGAAGTAAATCAAAGCAAGCAGCTCGCAGCATCTACCAGGACACTGAGCAACAGCACCCATGGGTGCTCCAACACGCAGGGACCCCCGACACAACCCCATCAGCTCACCCTCCCCGCACAGCCCATCCCCGCACTCACCTCCCCACATCACCAGCCCCTTTGGGAAGCATCAAGGCCGACACGAGCAGAGCGGAGCAGGAGGCGGCCGCCGCTCCATCCCTCCCGGCCGGCGGACACGGCCGTGTCGGTGCCGCTCCGGCTTCACCTCCCACTGCTGACACACGCCTGACATCACCGCCTCTCCCGGCAGCGGCGCCTCCCGACCCGCCCTTTCCCCGGGATAAAGGGAAAACCCAACCGAGGGGAGAACACGAGGGGTTGTACCGAGGGGCTGCACCCCTTCTGCACGCCTTGAGGACCTGCGGGGTGCTGAGGTGGGAGCCCGCATGGCAGGGGGCTGCAGAGGGTGGTTAGCCCCCGAGTCCGCACCCTGCCTGCATTGACTCATGCCGAGAAGCAACAGGTTCGACCAGAAGCATCGTGCGTGTTCCCGCTCCCACGCTCGTAAAAGCGATGGGCGTGCTTCAAACATGACCTCTGGAAAAGGAACTGCCTTGCTGCCTCTTATCGGGTTGTGGGTGATGACTCCCCCCATCCCCTGTATCACTTCCTCTGGGTTTTTCCCCTCCGGACGCGCTTGGCATTCCTGAGGGCCTCGGGAGAAGGGGTCACCTGTCTTAAGGGCAGTGGGGTGAAGAGGGTCACATCTGGCACCGAATAAAACACAGCTCCCTCCACCACCTTAAGCAGCCTTCTGCCCAGGCTGAGGGATACACCAGCACTCCTGCCATGAAGAGCTGCCTGTCCAAACCCAGCACCAGCACCCGGTGAGACGCATCCCTGATCATGCTTGGTGCTGAGAAGGAAAAACTAATCCCCTTTGCATTTGTAAGAAAAGCCTGCATGGAATTGCCTCAGGATGTGGGTAGAGCTTTGCCCCATTTCCTCCCCACCCTGTGAGATCCATCCCAGGCCAAGAAGGAGCTGACAGGCATCCCAAGCATTTGCAGCCAGGTACCTTCAACACAAAGACATGTAGGACAGCGACAACTCCAGCTCTCCGCGCCCCCCCCTCCCCCCCCCCCCCACTGCTCTAAGACAGGAGATGATGTCTGAAATTCTACACAGAGAGCACATTCTGTTCTTACCCACTTAAAAGTGCCCCATCCTTAAGCTACCCCACTTCAGAACAATTCCTTAGCAATCATCTCCTCTAACAAACCCTCCTGCTTCTGGGTCCTTAAAACAAAAGGCCAATGGACTAGTAATATTTATGTAACTGCACTTTAAAATAATGATGAATTAATGTATTAATGAGTTTCGGCCTAATGTGTCTGTGGGTTCATGGAGACAAAAAGAAGGCCTCAATACAAACAAGGGCAAAAGAAAGAGAGTAATAAAGAATAAAGCAGAATAAGCCAAATGAAATTCTATAAACTCCCTCCAATAAAATTCTTCTAAATTGCGGTCAAAAGGCAATACTCAAACTGTCACTGCACTAGAGTTTTCTTCCTCCCTTCAAATACTCCTCCAGACATGTTTCTAAATCATTCCTAATTTCAATCTTACCTAAACTACATGCATATTCAAAAGACAATAGAGTTGTAAAAAAAGTAAAGTCTGAAGCTGGTTTTTGAGGCTGGAAGAACAATTAGGAATAATTGCAATGTTTTTGTGGAAGTTTTGCAATGTACATTCTCTTTAACCAGATTATTAGGTCCACCTGAGCTAATGAATGTTTTCTTAATAGCCTTTCCATCCATTTAGATTGCTGGATCTCTAAAGGTTCCTGAAGACTCCCACTGAGCATAGCTAGGGCTGCATGTCCGACTCTACAGGCAGAGTCTGGCCTGGCTAAGGTTTGATTTCTGTGTCATTTTGGACAAGGCAGAGGAGGTGCAAAACTCTCTGATCACACCAGCTTTAAGCTTCATCTATTTCAGCTGTGATCCTCCCCAAGATACTACAGAACACTGAGAAAAAAGGTATCACCCTCCTAACCCTCTTTCCCATATAAAAAGAGCCGTAATTGTAGTCTAATGAGACACAAAGCAGACACAGACAGCTTAAGCAGTGAGACACCTTAATAAAAGAAGCAGCTGGGTTTTTACCTGGCTGATCTCGCAACCAGTTTTGAATAAAAGGCAAGTTTGTCTGGGCCTGACAGCAGGAAAATGGCCCCATCAGTACTGAAGGCAGGAGGTGGCAGAGCCCCTCCCTTGAGAGGCATGTAAGAGGGCTGCTCAGGGGCCCTCTGCTTAATATTCCTATCAGCATGGTGCATTTTGTTTGAAAAACACACATTTTCTTTTCAAGGTCATGAAAATCCCCATAAAAATCCCCCTGAAAGCTGGCTGCAGGGGCTGTGTGTCCAAACACTGCTGTAATACCAGCCCCGGGCACCACACGTGCCAGGGTTGTACCCGGGATGCTTCCAAAGTTGATGGCAAACTCTGACCCACGAGCTAAATTACCCAGATCTCTGCATTTCCACCCACTGGGTAAGACTGCTGTGGAGGCACAAACCATGCTGCAGCGTTCACAGCCTTTCCCTCGGGAAGCACATTCAAAGCACCTCATGGTACGTGCGGTGCCTGTAAGGAGGTTTGCCAACCAGCACCCCAGGAGCAGGCTGGGAACAGCAATCTCCAGACAAATCTGGCAATTCAGACCAAGGAAACATAAAAGATTCCTGCCCACAGGAATGCACCCCACCCCAATGAAGGAAATTACCACCCTGGCGGCAACACTGGAAGACGGGCTGCCTTTCAGCCCCTCCGCTACAGTCTGCAGGCTGGCATACCACCTTCAACTGAAACATTATTCTATTCTTATATTATTATCATTAGTAGTATTAATTTTTATTAATTTTCATGGGGTTTTTTTAATTGCTATGCCTGCCCATGCAGGGAAGCACTGGAGATGGCAGAAGAGCCAAACTGCCCCACCTGCAGCAGCTTCTAAGAGAAGGAGGCAGACGGCTCCTACTTGTGCCAGCATAAACTGGCAGAGCTTACCCAGAGGCATCCTTCATCTCCTGCATATTAAGCCAGTCCCCTAAAGAAAACTCTTCAATTGCATTTTTTCCTAATTGATTATGCCTGGTTCTCACTAGCATTGGCATTAATGAGAGACCTTTCAGCACCAAATTGCCTCAAAACATGTGTGTTTTGGGGCAGGTGACACTCAACTTTCCACATATCTGGAAGGAACTGAATTTTAGAGCAGTCTTGTAAAAGCTCTGTGTTTATTTTAAGTAATTATGCAAGCTTAGTATCTTACATCTAAATCAATGCCTTCCACTTGGTGAGAAATAAACAGTGTAAAGGAAATCTTTGCCTAATGAGATCCACCTGCTGAGAAGCCTGTACAAATACTGTTGTGTTCTGAACCGTTCAGCAAAGCTGGACAGCAGATTCATATCAAGCAAATATTCTCCAAGTGAAAACTTCCAGCATCAGCTCATAGTATATGTAGAATTCAAAGGAAAATGTCATAACACCTAATACCTCCTCCAAGCTTAGGAGTGATGTACCCCAACAAAGAAAAAGTCAGGCAAAAATACTAGGAGGCTTGTGCGGATGAACAAGGAGGGCCTGGACAAATTCAAACACAAAAAGGAAGCCTACCAAGGGTGGAAACATGGATGTATTGCCTGGGAAGAATACATAGAAATTGTCTGAGCAGCCAGGGATCAGGTTAGGAAAGCTAAAGCCCTGATGGAATTAAATCTGGCTGAGGACATCAAGGACAACAGGAAAAGCTGCTATATGTACCCTGCTGATAAAAGGAAGACTAGAGAAAATGTGGGCTATCTCCATAAGGAAACGGGAGACCTGGTTACCTGGGGTATGGAACCTGAAGGTCTATGGGATGAGATGCATCCACAGGTCCAAGGAACTAGTGGAAGAAGTGGCTAAGCCACTATCCATCATATTTGAGAAGTCACAGCAGTCCAGTGAAGTTCCCACTGACAGGAAAAGGGGAAACACAACCC
This sequence comes from Melopsittacus undulatus, assembly GCF_012275295.1. NCBI lineage: Eukaryota > Metazoa > Chordata > Aves > Psittaciformes > Psittaculidae > Melopsittacus > Melopsittacus undulatus. The sequence continues at coordinate 30,795,322 of NC_047535.1, forward strand.
TCATTTTTAAAAAGGGGAAATAAACGAGACTCAGCAAACTACAAACCGGTCAGTCTCACGTTGGTGCCTGGCAAGAGCATGGAGCAGATTCTCCCTGAAACTCTACTAAGGCACACTGAAAATAAAGAGGTGACTAGTGACAGCCAACAGGGCTTCACTAAGGGCAAATTGTGCCTGACAAATATAGTGGCCTTTTACAATGGGGTTACAGTGTTGGTGGGTAAGGGAAAAGCAACTGATGCCATCTGCCTGGACTAATGCAAAGCATTAGACACTGTCCTGCATGACATCCTTGTCTCTATATTGGAGAAACATCAATTTAATAGATGAACCAGTTGGTGGATAAGGAACAACCTGGATGGTTGCTCTCCTCAGAGCCCTCTTTTGTCCAGGCGTTCCTCTCCTATGAAGACAAGCTGAGAGAGCTGGGCTTGTTCAGCTTGTTCAGAGCAGGCTCTGGGGAGACCTTAGAGCAGCTTCTCAGTACCTCAACTGGGCCAGCAAGAAAGCTTTTCACAAAGGCATGTAGGGATAGGCAAGGAGGAATGACTTTAAACTGAAAGAGGTAGATCTAGATGAGCTCTTAGGCAGAAGTTCTTCCCTGCGAGGGTGCTGAGGCGCTGGCACAGGGTGCTCAGGGAAACTGTGGCTGCCCCATCCCTGGCAGTGTTCGAGGCCAGGTTGGACGGGGCCTGGAGCAACCTGGTCTAGTGGAAGGTGTCCCTGCCTGTGGCAGGGGGCTGGAAATAAATGACCTTTAAGGTCTGTTCCAACCCAAAACATTCTATGATAAATATTACCCATTTCAAAACTAGTGCACTCTAACAAAAACACTTCTGAGAACATAATGTATTCAAGACAACCAGCAGCTGAATTGAACTCTTTGTAAATCTGAAACAATACCATAGCAAGATAAGTCCTTCTCTTCAGATATTATAGCTCATTTATTACCAGGGAGTTGCCCACAGAAACACAATGAAGTGGGAGAACAAGTCCAAAAGCCAGCAAGCTGCCTTCTCAAATTCCCATCCCTCAGAGGATCACCACATGTTGGCTGAATGCAGAATAAACTCAATTCATACCCTAATACATGCTCCATAAACAAGACGACACATTGTTTATCTCACCCGTGAGAAGGACAGGGACAGAGATACAAGGGAGATCCATTCTGTTTTGAAATGCCAAATGAAGTCCTGGGACCTGTTTTAAGTTTTTCCTAATTGATTCAGAGGAAACTGGGGACAGGACCTTGACATACCACCCCATAGAAAGCAGGAGGCATTTCTCCAAGCAAAAGGCATCTCTTGGTGTTAACTGCACCTGAAGGGAGAATGTTTGCAAAGCAGCAGGACTGCAGGGTTAATCCCAGCTGAAATCTGAACATGGCTTGCCAAACCCAGTCTTTCTTATGCCCTATGAGGATTATAATCAGCTCTGCTCAGTATAACCTCCAGCCAGTGCAGGGTCACTGCTTTTAACTACATAGAATAAGACAATTTTCATAAACGACACAAAAAATAATTCTTCATTTTCAATCTATTCCAGAGGTGGAGCACAATGCTTCCCTTGGTGCCTATCAGCTCAAAGCCCCAGGTGAGGAGTACACCAAGGGCTTGCTTTGCTAGAAACCATTTCCAAAGCAGTACAAGCTTTCAGGAGTGACTTACTCCTCCAAACCATCTTGGGTCAACCAGCAAAATATTAATAGCCAGACTCAGACCTCCCCAGCCAGCTTTGCATGGACAGACAGCCATGGCAGGTTCTCCTGGTCCAGCCCTGAGTTAACACACTGGCCTCTCCAACAACACACATTCCCCTCATGGATGACTGACAGTACATGCGCAAGCATTGGCAAGGCTGGGCGATACTGATCTGGAGATTGCTTCATCCAGGTCTGTCTTACAAGTTATTTCCTGTGAAGAGTTCTCAGCCTTGGACTTCACACAACACTGTTGATCCAATAACAAAATCTTGGGATAACCACTGCACTCCAAGGCTCATGATTAGGTCTCTTTGCCTAAGGACCTACTTGGATAAAAACCGAAAGGTTTCACTTTTTGTGGAGGATGGTTTTATTTGTTGGGATTTAACTGACACTGCATTAATGAGTGCAGTTTTTTTTTATATATATATTTATTATTATTATGTTTTAAATCTTATTCTGAATATGGACTTGGCTCTTACCGAATGCCTGTGATGAACACATTAAGCAAAGGTAGCCATTAGCACTACAGAAAATACACAGCAAGCAGAAGAAAACCTCCTAGTGTGAACTCAGCTGAAGCACAGGCACCATTTTCCTGCTCAAAGCCTCCCACTGGAACCTCAGCAGCTTTCACACTGCAGCCGGTATCAGAGAAGTTTGCACACCCAGAGATCACTTGTATCTTTAGAATTAGGAAAGACCAGCTTAGCCTCCCTCAGACTTGGACTCAGCCTTTCCCTTTCATTGAGTTAATCAGCTGCTTGTATATTTTAACATCACTAACTGAAAAAGTGCACAACAAGGATGCTCTTTCCCAGATGGCTAGGGATAAACATAACAGCACTTTTGATCCACAGTATAAACACCAGGATAACACCAGCACATGGCAGTTACAAGTTTGGCTCCATCCTGCAAAGCAAAGCAAGAAAATTCTGCTAAATCCAGCAGAACTGGCATCTCTGCTCCAAGAGACAGGCATAGTTTATATGCCTACTCCTCTCTTGCCTGCTGCTTTGGAAAAGGGCTGTGCTTGCTAAACTCCTCAAGAGATTCAGGCAAAGCTATACAGACTCTTCTCTCTCTGAACTGTGTTCTGATACAAAGCAACAATACTGGTTAAAGGAAACTTCTGTGTGCTGCATCACTGAAATAAACAGCAGCATCCAACATTTCAACTCCAACACCAAGTCTGGGTGTGGGTGTCTCTCTACAACCAGCATCTGCTTTTCCTCTGAAGGTGATCTGATTCCCATTACTTCCATGGATCATGTCAGAAGTACATTTCGTATTTCAAACTGTGAAACACATCTTTTGTATAAAGAAACTGTATATTTAGCCATACATTAAAAGTTGTTGTGACTCAGGATAACCTGTGGGCTTAAGTAATTTCTGTCCCCTCCTGTTGACACCAGACACGAATCAGTAAGGATACTACAGCCATATCCAGCCCCAGTTTTTCAATCACCTTATTGGCATTAAACCTTCTCTTTGCATTCAGGCTCCTGTCTTCCACCTTTCCTTTTAATCACTATTACTTGTTGTATAACTACAGTAGACAACTATTATAATTTCCATTGTAACACTTCCACTGCAGAGGTGACCTTTGGCTTTTTTCTTAAACACAGCCCAATTCAAAGTCAACACCTTGTCACTAACTGTACAGGGTGTGATTTGGCATCTGGGCCCTGCTGACCTTAAAACTTCCCTTCATCTGCCTGGTTGATGTTGTAAACTGAAATCCCGCTAGCTAGTGAACGATGTGTTTGACCTGACCAGAAAATCTTGTACATGTTGCCTAAAAACAGCACTGAAGAGCAAGAGTATCTCCTTGATGCCTTCAATTGACAATCAATGGCTGCATTAACGTTGACTTGATTTTCTAGGGTTCCCCTTTTGTCATGTGGAACAGGTGTGGTAAAACAGGCTTGGGATGAAACTTTGCGCTTTACTAAACAAAGTAGGGACATACAAGGTCAGCCTTGGACACACAGGTATATAAATATACCATAAGAAACCAAGTCATAGCCTGCTCTGGAAAAAAAAGAAGACCAAGCTGGAAGCTTGAAGGGGAATTATGCTTAAGAAGGAAGTTTTGTTAAGCTGTGTTTTTTGGCACAAACACGGTAAACAATATCAGTTTGCAGATGTAAAATTCCCTGGCAGGAAGCACACACTTCATGTGAACTCCTGCCCAGATCGTTCCTGGAGAAGAACAACAGCAAAACCCCAGGTCTTCATCTCCTCATCTCAGAGGTTTCAATGAAGACATGACCAGAAGGAAACCGCTCAGACCAACAGCATGGCTCCTGCACGTGCAGTCCCAGTTCTTCCCCACAGCCAAGTGGGTTAAATAGCACTTCAAAGACTTTCAGGGCTCAGCCCTGTCACGGGGAGATGAATGCAGCTACAGGACTGGGCAAGCTCCCAACACATCGTGTGCCTGAGCTGCATGATGGGTTTCCAAGGCTGGCAGCAGAAGCCTGCTAGGGTTTGCTGATGGGGGCTTTGAGGGAGCCAGCAGTGCAATATAGGACCCTCTGCCCTGTTTAAACAACAAAGGAGGCTGCTGGCAGAGCTCACTCTGAAGGAGAGCAAGGGGGTGGAAAAAGAGAAGAGCAACCTCCAGTATTTGGCGTTTACTCTCAATCCCCCTTACAATTCATTGCATCATGGAAACATACAGTTGCCTAAGCAGGCCTGCAGTTTCCAGCAGTTCCCCTTGTATTTCACAGATATCAGTGGAGCCTTTTATCACTTCACACACAAAAAACACCTATGAAAGCCAAGTGAAAACACTGCTTGAGTACAACAAGACCTTTAGGTTTGGATTTACAGAAACCCAGTTGCTTCATACTTTGATAGTTATCCCTGCAGGCTGCCAAAATTCCTGTCCAGACTTTCTTGAGACAAACTCAAGACAACACATAAGCCAAAGTTCCCAAAGGGAGTTTTCACTGTCTGTGTGAGGGGACTGCTACTGCCTCAGTGCCAGCGGAATTCTCCTTTGGCTTCCAAGCCTTGGTCATTTACTCTGACATGTAACACCATCCCACCTACCCCTCAAAAAATAAATCAGATCAAAAGAACTTACTTTTCTGGGTTTAACTTTGTCTTGTAAGTCGTACTGGCCTATTCCTTTGTAGCTTATTCCAAGCCACCACGGGATTCTTTGTTTATCCTGAAAAATGGACATCTATGTGAACCAAGAGCTACTTAAGAATTACACAATACAGGACCCCAGCCCATTTCTTCCTGTGACAAGTACAAGTAGGTACAGAACACAGATTGCTTTGCAAACAACTGTACGTGGAGTGGATTGCTGAAGTGAATGTGGAAACTTTCTCCCCCTGCCTTCTGAGGCAGAGGTAAGAAACTGGGGGTGATGGCTGTGCACAGTGGACAAAAGAAAAGCTACAGTGCTGCTGAAACATCGTGGTGTCACTCGTTGTGGGAGGGGATGTGAGGGGGGAAGGATATGGGATAGAAAAACTGTGGCCAATGACTGCATCCACTAAATTCAGGCACAGACAGCCACAGGAGGAGAGAACAGCACAAAACATCAGCTTCTTTGGTACCCCAGTCATGGCCATGACTCAAAGAAAGGAGACACCATCTCTGCTGAGCTCTTCTGCACAAAGCACAGGCTCTGCTCTACAAATGGGAATAAACAATGTGTTTCCACCAGCCTCCAAAAGTATTTCCCAGAATTTCTCCACTAGTTACCGGCCGTTAGAAGTAGTCTTTTCTACACTGTATTTTTTTTTCCTAATCTTGATTAGAAATATCTCTGGGGAAACTATTAACTGCTTCAGATCTAGAAGTGTTACTCAGTTTAATTAAGATAAGAATTTAGCTCCTGATAGGATTAGAAAAGGTTTTACAAAAATTCCTTTCCATCTTCTGTAGCACATAATACTTTGCTGCTCTCTGGAAACAATTCTTAGAGAATAATGAAGGGGGAAAGATTACAAAGGTTGAGAAATGCAGAGTTTAATACTGACAGAAGGGTACTGAATCATCAAACTATTCCTATAGGAATGTAATCACAGGCAATAAGCTGAGCAATCACACTATCTATGGGCATTTACTAACCTTTACTCCATAGTAATGAACTCCATATGTTGGCAAAGCTTCCACAACTTTCATGTACCTGTAGACAGATTTATAGCACATCAGATCATTTTCTCTGGAGGGAACAACATCTATTAACATATATTTTTTCACAGATACATTCAAGACATGTCATTTACCATTTATCATATTTTGAAGATCTTAATAATTGAAGGCCCATGTTTTCAGAGAAAAACGTAGCATCCTGGCTCGAGGAAAGCTGTGATATTTTGGCACAGCTAAAGCAAATGGAAAATCTCTCATACTGCAAAATACTCAATCTCCTATCAGAAGGTTGAAAACAAAGTAAAGACTCTGAACTGAACAGATGAGCGTTTTGGGAAATATTGATAGTAAAGACCTGCTCATAATTATTCCATTATGGTGCTCTGGTTGCAATGGATAGGCTCCAAATGAAAGTGTTTACGCAGTTGTACCACTGTTTCATGAGGCAATTCAGGCAACTTTTTCCCTTGTTCCTCTTGAAAGAAGCCCCTGAATTATTGAGGCAGTTACAGGCATCGAGGTACATGAGCAAAACAAGTTGCTTCCATTGTACAACCATGGCTATAACCTCAAACACAGCACACTGCATTTGCCTGTAGGAAGTACAGTAATATTAACAGTAAATTAAAGTTGCACAGGCTCTGTATGCATATTGGGAGACCTTGTTCTTCTGAAAGCCAAATTCTGAACATGTCAACAAACACGCCTCTGTTTTTTTACTAGGGCTAAGGTAATACCTGCCCTTAAGAGTTTGGTGCAAAAACTAATTGATAGCAAGCAGGGTATGGAAAAGAGTCTTCCAACAAAGTAAGGTCCAGATAACTGCTTTTGTATTCAAGGTATCTGAAAATATAAACAGACAACCTTCACTGCCAGCCTGTGAAAAGTAAACTTCAAATAACTTCCTTTGCAATATAACCCAATAAGAAACAAACCCCACAGACACAAATGACAAAGCCTGCAAGCAGTAATGACCAGAACATCCTGCACCAGCATTACTCAACAAAAAAAGAAATAAAGTAAAAACATCATCTTGACAAGTTAACAAGTGTCATACTCACTGAACAATGGCTTGTCCTCTGGTCAGACCTTTAATTTGTCTGTAATGCTCGATTACTCTGTCCTCACTGCAAACCAAGCACAAAACCCAATTTAGAGGCTCAGTGACTTTTTCCATGTGTGGCGGCATCTGTGGAAGCTCAGGCGCCTGCTCAGCATGCAAAGGAGTGCCCCTCTGCACATTCTGCACTCTGCTTTACATTCTGCTTCACATTCTGCTTCTTACTGGTTTCTTTCCCACCCTTCATTAGGCAGTGTGGAGCTGATGATCCCCACCATCCCATGCCATGCTCCAGACTAATTAACTAATCGTTTCAGATCAGCCTGTGCTGCTGCAGATGCTGCTGCAGAATAATGGTACTAATTGTGTAAATCTATTTTCACATTCTAACAGACCAAAGCTTCAAAGGATGGTTAATGCTACCCATGTAAGACAAAAGAAGTTAAACCAGGAATGTTTTCAGTCCTGTGTATATTTTCCTCTGACACATTATAGGTGGGAAAAAATATAGGTTTGTCAGCAATGACCTTTTTGCATTTTCCCTTTATGTACTTCAACATTTTGTTTTAGCAGAATGAGAGCTAAAATATGCATTTAAGTGTCAGACACTTGAAAGCAAAGAAAAACCCAGCTGTATTATTCTATTTATTCTGAAAATCATAAGCAGGTACTGGTACACTGGAAAAATCTATCAGGTACACATCAAACTTAAAGAAAATGAAACTAATGAGGGAGTCAAACTTGCACAAAGGGCATCGACTCCAAGGAAACAATACAGTTGATTCATCCCAAATGCTCTGTTCATTTACAGCAGGTTTAAGCCACAAAACTGGACCTGTCTTTCTTTTCCCAGCTTTTCCAGCTTATTTTCTCCCCCTGCCCTGTTGGGAAGAGCAGCTGGGTGGGCATGTGGCAGCCAGCCAAGGTCAACCCATCACAGAGGCTCCTCTGTGTGATGGGTGAAGAGCAAGGGGCTCTTTGCAAACCCAGGCTTGGCTGGAGTTCAGATTTCAGCTCTTTCTAATTCATGGTCCCCACATATTCTGATCCATCAGTTTCTGATCCAGCAATTTAATCTGAGTGAACTTTCAATGAGGGATTTGCATCAGATCTTGAATAATTTATGACCTAAAAACTGGAAATGCTTGAACACAAGAATTAACTCCAACTCCTATATTATACAGGCTGAAAACTTAAAAGAGTTGGCAAATTGTTTGCAAGCGATCTTGTCATTCCCACTCATAGCAATGATTTACATTTTAAATTCAATAGCTCACCAGTAAGCGAGTGATGGATGCTCCTGCAGTGTCTTGGTAGGAAAAACAGGCAGTGTCTTCAAGTCTTTCCTAGTGTTTTCATCACTAAAACAAAAAAAAATGGCAGAGTCACTGTTAGTGAATCATGGATGCAATCATAAGCTTCAGCAGAAAGAAAGGGCTGTATCTGCTACCCAGGAATATGGTGCATTGCCCCATATCAGGCTGTCACAGCAACGTAACTCTATATGGCCTCTCACATGGCAGTGATGTATATGGTGTCCTGCAGGCTCCTGTTGTAACTCATTATGCAGACACGTGATGCTCAGGTGGGAGCACCGTATCAATATTTATTTTCCACACACTCACACTGTTTGCTGAGTGCAGAACCAGCCCTGAAAGAGCTGCAAAAGGAAAAGCCTCTGCCCAAAAGCAAGTCTAAAGGTGCTAAGTTTTGCTCTATCTTCAGCTAAAATCCTACCGCTAGACAGTAACTATCATGAAGCAGTATGGTACTTGTCAAATCTCAGAGTTTAACACTGATCTGACACAAAACAAAGGGTTTCAGTTCATACACTTTAAGGTATTTTCACTGAAAACAGTTCTCCTGGACTGCTCACTCTACAGAAAGGTTAAATAGTTTGGACTCCAGACCCTGCCCGGAATGTAATAAAAAGGGTTGGTTGAAGTATGTGACTGCAATTTGTCACCAAAACCCAGCTGGATACTGAATGCCTGTAAGGAGGTTTTTAAATAAAATGGTTAATGTTTTCTCCTTATATGCTCCATTAATTTATCAGCTGAAACTTGCATGCCTCATTTCTGCAGGATTTCTGCATGCCTTCGTGGCAGCCCCAGCAAGCACCAACACGATTTTTCTATGTAAAGAATGTGCCAGTCACATCCATCAGCACCCGCCTCAGCTTCTGTATCCAGGCTTTCCTTGAAGATGCTTTCCTGCTTCTAACCTTTGTTTTCATCAGGTTCTACTATGAGAGATTCCATCTGAGCTATATTCCCCTCTTCCCTCAAAATGAGCATCCTGTGCATCAGCAGAGTGGACCACAGCACAGAAACCTGCTCTGTGGACACCACAGACCAAGCTCAGCAGCAAACCCCTGCCATGTTTCCATCTCACATGGCAGATGTCACGTGGAAAGCACAGTAAATGAAAGCTTCTTGTTCTTTGGTGAGCACAGGCTAACTGCTCTGCAAGCTTCTTCCCCAGCCCTGACAATGTGCCATAGCCCTGACTAAGAGGGACCACCTCTGGGGACAAGGAAACAGTTCAATCAACAGCCTATTTATTCTTCCATGTCTTTGATGAAGTTGCCAAGAAGGGGGTCAATTAGCACAAGGAGCTGCTTGCTGGGCCAGCACTCTTCTGCCAGGAATATGCACTTTTCTTTGCACGCTGGCCAGCACCCAAGTGCCACAAAGGGGGACAGCTGGGTAGAGAATCGGGATCTCTCTTCCCAAAGCTCACAAAAGCTGAGGGGCTTTTATTCACCCCTTAAAAGCCCATTTTTAAGGGATCAAAAGGCTGCAGGACATCTCAGCTTGCAGGGAGAAGGCAGATTATGAGGGTTTTGCAAGGACGCATGAACATGCAGAGAGAGCACACCCTCCTGAGGCCCCAGAAACTAGAACAAAATACCCCAAACCAAAGAAACAGTCCTTTGAGCAACCTGGCTTGATCTCACAGCTGACCCATCTTGAAGCAGAAGGTTTGGCTAAATGACCTGCAGGATAATTCATTATTACAATACACATTTCCTCCTGTTTTTAAGCTTGACTTCTAACTGCAATGGCTGTTGTAGCAGCCAGGGCTGGCAGGGAAATACTGCAGAGTAGGAAGGAAGCAATAACAAAATAGTTTATTTTTCAAAAAAAAGGGCTGCTCCTTCAGATACAGACTCTCAAATTTACAAAATTAACAACTGGAGGCTTAATACTGATCTTTATACCTATATTTAGAAACCTCATTGCCAGCAAACAACAAATCACCCAGGCAAGGGCTGAAGCACTAAGGAAGCTGATGCTGGGAGGCAAAGGCTGAGCTCCAGCAGAGAAGCTGGGTGGGGAAACAGGTGACTCCCAAGCTGTCACCACTACAGCTAGGTGGAGAGGTCCCAACCTGTCCTTCACCAGCCATTATGGCACCAGTAGGGTCAGTCCCATCAGTAGTCCCATCACTGAGACTGCAGAAGTGCCACAGATCCCAGCATCTGCATCCTACCATGCTCTGAAATGCCACCTTTGAGGCTTCCAGCAGGGCTACTCGCTTTCCCATTTGATTTTTGGGTCCATTGCCTCTGGAGATGGTAGAGTAGCAACCTACTTGATCCTTATCACATGCCAAAACGAGGACACTAGTTAAGCCCGAGTGATGAGTAGCAGCTCATCAATATGGAAATGTCTACCACTAAATGTAAACTAAGGACCAGCCAGCCAGCACACCGACCTCCCCAACAAGGTTTCTGGGCTCTTAGCTAGGGCATACAGTGACCAAAGGACTGCAATCACGTCTATGTCACATCACAGGACATGTCCCACCAGCACTGACGCTGAACCACAGGCTCTGGTGCAGTTCATTAGCAGGCAAGTGACAACTTACAGCAGAGCCGGACCTTCTCTGTTCTTGTGCCAACCTACAAACCCATCCAACTTGTAACAACAGCAGAGAATACACTTCTTTAACAAAAGCCAAGTTGGCCACTGGGACTTGCCTTGTGAAAGGACCCAACCTCATTGCCTGAGGTTCAGACACTCCATCCAATCCTCTGGAAAGAGCCTATCAGAATGGACTTATAAGGCCTGAAAGTCTCTGAGAAACCAGATGAGGGCTGGGCTTTTTACCCTGCACAATTGTAAAATAAAGCATGAAACAATCCTAGAAAAATGTAAAAGACCTGCGAGAAACAGGGCACAGCTCCTTGTGAGCTGCATGCCTTCAGACAGCACAGGCTGGCACACAGCAGCCCAGATCTGCTGACTGTATGCCTGAGGATTAGCATTTGGGATGATTCACGGCTTCAGGGATAATAAAAGCTTCAAATGGTCCTCCCCCTCCTTCCACAGAGTTCATTATCATTTCATCTGCACCCAGGAGCCCAAGCACGTCTCCCCTTGACCTTCAGGACCACTTTCCCAAGCCCTCAGAGACCCAGCCCATCCCCAGAGGTGACAATTCCAGATAGCAGGAGCGACGGTTTGAATTATTACCTGTTCCTGTTTGGTTTCACAGCGGCCACAAGACAACACAGAAATCACAGGGCAGACAGCCCCGGCTCCAGATGTCCAACCGTCTACACTATCTACCAGGCAAACACACCAGTGTTGTATCTGGTGTGTCCATGGTTGGTTCTCATCAGGGCAGGAGGAGGACTTGGCTGTCAGGTCAGAGAGGCCCACTTGCATTTAATCTGACCTCTGATATGGAGGGGGCTTCTTGACTGGTGCTTCTTGGCGTAATTTCAATGCATCAACTTAAATTGCCCATGGTCAATGGGAGTGAACTTTTTTTGGCAGAAGGTTTGTTTATTCCCCAGGAGAATATAGGAAACTCTCAACTATTTTTCCAGTATGCAGACAGACCCTTTCCTTCCTATTCCACCCTTTAAATGGGAGCTTTATCACCAGCAGATATCAAGCAGAATTTGAATTAATCTGGGCAATGTAACTGAAAATCTGCATCAGCCCCTCCTCATGCTGAACCTCAGCTTGATTCTTGGTACTGTCCATATTTAACTCTCTGTCCCAACATGAGCAAACGCTAGGCTAGATGCAGCATGCCCTGCTCATCAGTGCCCGCTCTATGGAGATGGAAGGGCAGCTAGTTTCTAAAATAACTAAAAGCGGTATTAAACCATGTACCATACTATGAATAGGAGTTCCCACATGCAAATTATAGCAGCAAAACAGGACCAGTCCCACATGCTTCCGACAACTGACATTACAGTGAAATTCTAGGCATCTTGCTAAAACCCCACCACGAATCTGGGAAGGAACCAAGCCACATTAACATAGCATGCTCTGCCTAAAGCACATTACTCAAAAGACTTACATATTTATGCTCACAGAAAGTGCACATCCACAGCTTGTACTAAGTGATACAACACCCCCTGCTAGGCAAAGATGCACAAAGCTTTGATAACTATGGACCATTTGTCAATGGCTGTCCAGGCTTTTCCCTGCACCCACTGTCACAAACAGCTTCTGCCTGTTGCTAATGCATGTGTGAGAGCTTAGATTAATGAGATTAGCATAAAAGAGCAATAGACACACCCAGAGCAGCAAGAGCAATATACACCAGTACAACAGAAAAGCTTATCAACCCACATCTGTGTAAATATTAACAACTTCATAAAGACAGGACTTTAGACAACTTTTAACTGAGGAAGGTGATGGCAGGTGTGTCTGCCCCTGCTAAACTGTGTTGATAACACTTTAGAAGGCAGGCATTTATCACTGGGTAAGTGCATTGTATGGTGATTCTCCTCTGTTTTCAAAGCCTATTGACCTCCCATAAATATTTACTCTTGTGTTATGGGATCATCAGAATAAGTCACTCCTGGGTCTTTCTGAATTTCACTATTTTATATTTGATTCTTCCACTGAATTTTAGGCATGCCACAGGTGGAATTTAGGGCGGCCTTGGTTTTAGAAAATACCAACCAACCTCTCCGGTTAACCTGAAAGTTGTTTCATGGACACCTAAGAATCAACAGATGCTTCTAAGAATCATATATGAGATAGAAGGAAGAGTGGAACTTCCCAGCTGAAGGATGGTACAATTATTACCCTGCACCATGAAGATGCTTTAGAAACTTTCCATTAGCCTTTTTCTTCCTATTCTGTTCAAGATATGTAGAGCTAGCAAAATAAACACACAGAAACAGCACACAATTAGACTAGACACTTAAAAGCTTGACCAGGTAAGTTTTCAGAGTGCTGGTCAGGTTACTCAGATGATGCTTCTTGGGAATAACTACTGGATTCCTTTGCTATGCGATTACAAGTATATAACAGTACAAGAACATCCCATACTGCTGGCCACACCTCAGCTTGGTCCTGAAGTGACTTTCTAAAGTGACCAGACACTGGGTAGCCTCCATCTCCAAGGTGCTTCCTCTCCATACAATCACAGATGACAGCCAGCAACACAGCCCATCACACTGCAGCCAGACTGCTGCAGCAGCAGGTGCCTTTTCTGCAGGCTTTGGTTTGCTCTAAAATAAATGGAAGGGCAGAGCATGGCAACCTTGCACTCCATGGAGGCTGGTCTGTCTTTCAAGGTATCACACCAGGCATGAGGAGAAAGCAGCAAAAGGCAACAGAGGAAAAAAAAATGAGCAGGGTTAAAAGTGCAAGAGAAAACATGGGGGATGGAAGACAGAGCAGGGAATGTACAGGAAGAGCCAATGGATTTAACAGCTTTCGAGTATGTCAGAACAGCAGGATCTTGGCAGCAGGATTTTGAAGTGTGCTCTCTGACAAATCCTCTTTTGTGACAAATGCCAGACATTTCCCATCATTTCCCAACCTTTCAGTTTATGGTCTGGTGGCACATTCAAGAAAGTTATTTTTCTACTGAAGGAAGACCAGGATGCAGAAAGGCCATGAACAAAGGGCTCCCACTGGCATGGGACAGCCAGAGCTGAGCCTTAACCCGCAGCTGACAGGGAGAATTGCTTGGGCCACAGCTGCAAAATCTGCCACTTGAATACCAGGTAGGAACCGCCTGTTCAGAAAGGTATTTGAAGGAGCCTTCCAAACCCTGTACATGAAAAGGACCATGACAAGCAGTGTAGATGGCTTTTACAACACCAGGCTTCTTGTGCATCTAAGATGCGCCCATGCTGTGGGCTTCCCATGCTGTGCTTTAGTCTCACAGCTTGAGAGAAATGCACCAAACACACAGTGAAGATGGGGCTGATCAATCCTTCTTCACACTTAGCATAGGCTGGACCACAGCTCTGGACCCCAAAGCCTAACCTGCAGCTCCAGATCTGCTCCTTTTAGGCCAATTTCTCCCTGACATTGAGAGAAGAGCGGCAGCAATGATCTCACAGAGGTTTGGTGACTGGAAGATGGACCAAGGGCACCAAGGAAAAAGCAACATTTCTCTTATCAGCTATATGCATGCACCACTGTATCTGAGGACATCGGAACCATACAACAAAGAACGTGATCTGCTCCCAGAGCCACCTTGGCAGATGAAGCACTGTTCATATTTCCACTCTGCAGTAGAGGAGCAGGGTGCTGAAGAAGCAGCACTCCACAGCCAGTGAATATCTGCAACCTGAACCTCCCCTAAATTCTCAGGTCTTCTTTTACAGTTCTTGATGTGAAATATGAGTACTCTGAAGATAAAACCCTTTGGTCCTTGAACAACACACCTACCACTGGTGATGGTCCACAGTCCCACAGATCTGGTACAGTATATCCACATTTATAGAGCTGCTCAACCATACCAACAGCACATGTTAGCATTGCTTCTCTATCAGACCAGACGGGAAGCACACAAGCTCTGCTCTACCTGGGGATTTACTGCAGAGCAAAAGTGACTATTCACAGTTGATACAATGCTTAAAGGGCCCCAAACCCTTCCTCGCAGCAGCAGATTGTTATTTCTAACATTCACACTTTCTTCCTGTTCGCACAAAAGTCAGCTCAGCCCTATTAGTTGTGGGGTTTAGCCTGTCTGAGTACAGCAACAGCATTTAAAGCTTGTTATCACAGCCCTGTGTGCTGATACAGACAGACATGGAACCACAAGAAAAGTAAATTATCCAAACAACGATAAAGACTTGACAAATCTGCAGAAGCAAAAAAGCTGAGGCTGAGAAGCTGTCGTTCCATTTCCTCAAAGCACAAAACACCCCATGTGATGGATCCCAACCACCATGGGAAGGAAAAGCAAGAGAGATTTATTTTTGCTTTTCCAAGCAAGGATCTTGTCTGGAGTCAAAGCAAAGCCCCAACTCCTGCTCACAGCTGACAGTGCAGGGCTGGAGAAACTCTGTGCACCTCACAAAGTTCCCCAGACATTCAGCAGAAGGGAGGTGAACACATTGTGATGCAAAAGCCATGAAGTTTAACTTTACAACAGGAAAAGGCAATGTGTTTTAATGCTGAACCTGTGCTTGAGGGTATTTCTAGGAACAAGGGACAAGGGGGAGAGCATCTTTTACCTAAGGCTCTGGATGCCATGATGCTACTCCAAGTATAACAGCTATGACAGCAACAAGTCTCTGACTTGTCCCCTGCATAGGAGATGACTTGGGGGATGATGGATTTTCTGGCACCACCATCTGCCTTGGATGCAGAGCACACACAAAAGCCCTCCCTTGGTGGCTGGGCTGTACCCATTCTAGCATTGACTCTCTGAGTTAAAAGTACCTTAAAGGAAAAGAAAACAAAAGAAAACAGAAAATCGTGGAGGGACACAATTGAAAAGGACTAACCACAACCACCCCTTTGCTGTCCCTCAGTAAACTGCATGAACCTCAGGCATAACAAATCTAACATGTGTGCTCCTTACTGAACTGCCATAATTCTATGTTAATATTAAAAGTTACACAGCAATATACAAGCAGTAGATCCCATGAGATCAGATTATTAATGAAAACATGCTTCTCTCTTCATCTAATAATTTTTGCTCATTTCACCCCCAGTGCTTCCACCTAATTCATGTGCTACATAGCAAACATACTTATGAATTCCTTGGGAGCTCTTACAGAACTGCTTTAAAATACAAAATAGTAAAAAACCATTAAAATTACATCACTGCAGAAACTATATGTGCCTTGGTCTGCCCTGAACTGTAAATTGTATGAATTTACAAGTAGCACCAGTAGAAAAAAAAAAAAAACACTTGCTGTTAAATTCTAGCAGAAAATTATGGTCCTACCTACATAATTTTTTTAAATTGCACCTGGTTTACACAATGAATTTCTACTTTTTATTGGAAAAATAAAACACCAGGAGAGAACATTTTCATCTCAGACCTGCTGCCCAAGTGCACAGGCAGATGGAGTGTGGCAGCTCTCTGCCCAGCTCCCATTTACCTGCTGCCATCCTTCATGGTACACTGGGCTGTATAACCCGCACAATGAAGTACAGCAACTCACTAAGAAAAGCAAGACTTCCACAATGTCAGAGAAAAATCAGTGCAGTTTTCAACCAACTTTCTCTGAAGAGGGTATAAAATTCACGTAGGCAGCAAGCTCTTTGGGAAAGTGGGTATCTGATACCTGTCATATAGGGGAATCGTTGTACGAAATATACATCAAACATGACTTTCCCTAAGCTTGTTTATTTACTACCTGGGTTCATTGGATGAGCCTAAATAAAGTGAAATAAATAATCAACTCCCTCAGCAAACAGGTTCTAAATTAATCCTTGCTCATCTTGTCTCAAATTAGCTGCTTATTGCGAAAGAGTGAGCTTAGGACAGCACACAGCTCAGCCTGACTGAGACAAGAGTTAATGGTTCACAAGCAAATGCCTACCAAGGTATTTAAAGAAAAAGTGTGCAGAGTGGCAGCTGAGATAAAATACACAATGACTCACTTGGCAAACAAGAGCCGTGGAGCACAAGGAGTACAACAGCAGCGCCAGCACCAAGCACTGATTTACAGCAGGGCAGACACAGCCCACACAGAGCAGCGGGTCATGCAAGTAAATGGCATTGCATGGGCATTTACAAAGCACTCTTGCATGGAAAAGAAAACCAAGAACTAAACCACAGTGCTGCTTATGACAGGCATCTGATGACCTAAGTGAATCCACCACCTCTTTTGTATCACCCACTGATATATGCGGAAGGCAATCCTTGAGGTTTAAACAGGCAATCCCGACTGTGCTCAGGTCTTTTGCCTCTGATGGAGGTCAGCATGAATGTAACTCATCCCCAGTCCCAATGGGCCTGAAAAAGAGCTTCCAGTGAATGGTTCACAATAAGTCTCTTTCCTCCAGCCTAACAGAGGCAGGTCCATGGAGCAAAAGGGTTTGTGCTGGGAAGCCGACACACACATTGTACCCATCTCAGAGCTTTCTTTACGCCAGCTATAATCTCACCCCACAGCCTGAGCCCCTGTTAGTGGCTGGCACACACAAGGTGGGCTCCATTCCTGCCACATGGACATAGCTTGAGCCCTCCCAGACCTCTCCAGGACACAAACCTAAGGAAGAGGAGTAGGAGCAGCTGGGAGATTTGGTCCAGATTCATGTTTCTGCTCCAACCCCAGTCCTGGACATGGCCACACCTGGAGTTTTGGTCATATGAACCTGGTGAGACTTCCAAAAACAGGCTGGACCAGCTGCCTCCAACACAGCTCAGGTGTGTCCTGCTGCTGAAGCTACCTTAACCTGCACTGAGCAGGTGCTTTG
Source organism: Melopsittacus undulatus (assembly GCF_012275295.1). NCBI lineage: Eukaryota > Metazoa > Chordata > Aves > Psittaciformes > Psittaculidae > Melopsittacus > Melopsittacus undulatus. The sequence continues at coordinate 30,812,855 of NC_047535.1, forward strand.
CCATCAGACAAGTACTAACTTCTTTGGAGCAGCTATTTGATAGCACATGTTATCATTACCACATTCTATTCTACCAAGAGATATTTCCAGTTTATCTGGAAAAATAATCATCTTCCCAAGTAAATGCTACCCAAAAATCTAATGCTGAGCACTCACTCTTAATTAGGAGCAAATTGTTAACTTTAGACCTTTTCCAATCCTAACTATTCTATAATACCAGTTTTCTGCACCTAGACCGAACACTTCATTTTCTCTTCAGTAAAGCTTTTAAATACAGCAGTTTCTGAGCCAATTACTCCATAGCAGGAGTATCTTTCACACAAACCTTTTCCTTTTACAAACCATGTTTATCACCCCTATAGTGATAAACCCTGGTGCCTCGCACATGTCAGCTATCAGGAATTCATTATTTTGTCTGTGTTATGTTATACCAGTCCGGAGTTATCTTTGCAGCCCACAGGCCAGAATCAAAACCGAATGCGTCAGCTATTTAAAGAAAATAGAAGCCCTCCTCCAACAATTTAATTAACTTTCCGGGAGCATGGCTGGGTTTCAGTCCTGGGAATGTTACAGGGGAAAATATGATCCAAGATTATCAGTCACAAAATACACTCTTCCATAGCTAACCTGATTTTAATAGATGTTTTTCTAAGGCTAGAAGGTCAGCATTTAGGACATCTCAGCTAAAAACTCTTATCAAGTCACAAAGAGAAATAATACTACATATTGTTGTACAGCATTTTGAGGGCAGATGCTTAGTCTATAAACTCAATACAGCTAAATTATTCATTTCCCAAAGAGGCAACACATTATATGTTGCATATTTACACAAGGAATGATTACCAGACTGATCTGTTATTTTGCTTGCCTGCCAAGACATTAGGTTTCTTTACAATTCAAATAAAATACCTAAGATAAGTAGAATATGGACTTTTTTCACCCTATACTGAGCCATGCCAGGAGCTGGAACCTGAATCAAATTCTCTTTCGAAAGCCCTTGAACAGTGTTTTAAAACATCAAGATTTTGTAAAACCAGGCTGGCAGCTTTTTCTGTTTCATTTGCAAACATGAGAGTGGAGGAGTGCAATTAACTAATACCGAGTTTCAAAACTCCTATTAATGACTAATACTTTGCTTGGGGTTGCTATTACAGGAGCTAGAGAAAAACTGATGGGAATTCAGTTTAAACAGAGCAGCCGTCAACTGGAAGCCCTGGATGAGTCACGAAAAGCAAACACAAGCGAAGCCTTACATCCCTTCTCTCGAGGAAAACCTGCCCAATCGTTGCGTGGAAAGGCAGAGGGCCAGGGATCTGCAGCATCCCAGACTTGCTGGGAACAACAGCACTGCAAGGCTCAGGAGGAACAGTCCCAACACTGTCCCACGTAAGGGGGGGGATGGCTCATGGAGCACCCCTGCGATACGCTCTTCATCACACACAGGGGGGTAATTATCTTGGCTGGGATCACCAGTTCAGTCAACAGGAAAAGGAACTGGGTGTGCAGTGAGCTACACTGACTGTGGTCCACTGCCACCTTTGTTAATCATTCCTTCTGCAGCCCACAGTCATTTGAGGCTGCCTTTGGGAAACCAGAGCTGCCCAAAACAGGCTCACGTGCAATGGACACACTGCCAGCGCAATTCTGAAGCATGTACTTAAGTCTTATCAAGATGTCTTAAAAGCCAGGGTCCTCTTAAAGTAGGACTTCGGTGGTTTATCTTACATAAAGCCACTCTCCAAATGAGAAGGTGCATACCCTTGTCCTAACAGCCCCACTCAGGGTGCTGGGGTCCCATTGCAAACCACCTGCAACAGCCAAACCCCAAAGACCCTGATATTCATGACGTCTGTGCTACCATACTGCACAGCCCCTCCAGCCTGACCCTTTGTGCTGTAGAATCAGAAGCTTTTACTTTCTCTGCGCACTGCAATGTCATGTTTGCTCACTGAAAATAAACAGGTTTCAAAAGAATGCGCTCACCCACTCTGCACGGGTATGGGAGAGTGGTTCTCAGGAGACTGCTGCTCTGCCATCAAGATGCTATCTGAGAGCAGACTGGGAAAGGGGTTACTGCAGAGCTGCAGGAGTTAGAAGTGTTTGGACCCTGGTACTGATGTGCTTGCTCCCAGCCAAAGTCAGGGGAATTCACACAGTGATCCCATCAGGGGACGTTTCCCCATGGAAAAGCTTCCCTATGGCATATGTGAGAAACCAAGCCAGCCAAAGAGTGCACTGGCCCATTTTTCACTTTGAGAAAGCTAATCTCTAGGACTTCAGGCAATTCCTGTACTTACCATGTTTGTTCAGCACTAATTCATTATAAAGAAATACTAACTGGTGAGTTCTCACGTAAGCAGGAATGGTGCAAGAGCCACATTCCAAAACGTGATTCAAAGTGGAATAGCCAAACGACAGTGAACAACGGACGCACCAAAGCCAAAGCACTGCAGATGGAGGCAACTCACTGCACAAGCAGCAAGGATGTATTCCTGGTATGGCAGCAAGTTTGGCAGGGGAGGCCAGTCCTGCAGTATCTTTGTGAAGATATGCTGGTAATTACGCTAATGCTTTATCAGCGGTGGCCCAAAGGACCACTTGTGATATGTAAAATGAAATTCCTTCGCTTCTGGTGTGCTCACTGTGCCTGAGACAGCTGGCCAGGCTCATTTGCTATGGAGCAGAACATATGTTCTGCTTAACAGAGGAAACAATTGCTGCAGCTATTTTCATGCAACTGTTAAGAGGAAGAGCTGCACTTGGAAATCACTCTGGTAGCAGTGTTCTTCCCTTCAATTCTCTTCAAATACTTTTAAAGGTAACCACGGGCAATCCACTCCTTGCAATGTGTCTGCAGAGGCATGGAAGATACAAGCACAGTTCTTGGCCATGTGAAGCAATACTTACAAACCTACTCACAGCGCATAAGGAGTCAATGTTAAGTTTAAACCACATAAGGGAGGTTTCCACCACAAAGGTAGCTTTTCATTTTAACCCCTCTTCTTCAGAATTGAGAGCACGTGCCACCAGCTGCTACAGCTTAATAAGTTAACCCCTGTCAAGTGAACAGTGGTTCTCTTGTTAACTACACCTAAACTGAGTTGAGCTTAGGGCGTCCCTGTGAGATCAGGCAAGATGAGTTGTCTTTTTAGAGAAACAAAATGCATCAACACTGCAGCTATAAGCAATATACTGTGGTCCACAAAGCAGGTCTACAGCATGAATAGGAAAAGAAATTGTACAGCCAGCCCCAGCTGATCTCAGTCACAAGGACATCTCTTCCTCCCTGCAGGCATGACAGCACACCAACAAGAAGGAAAAGGAGGCTGTGATGGACTTCACGAAGCATGTCCTTTAGTGGAGAAGGGACTGAAGAAGGCATTTGGAGAAGACGGGGTCTTGGGCAGCAGCACTGGCATGCACTTAGCTGCACACTGAAGGAAGCAGAGTGGGTCACATTGGCAGACAGATGTGACTTGACCCCTGCATCTGAGCACACAGCGCTCAACCGAGCATTTTCAAAGCCTGGCTCTTAAAAGCTGTTGTAGCCAAAGCGTAAAACACTCCTCTCTTCCCATATGGAAACTCAGTAAGTAGTAAAACATTAACAGGACCAAAACCAACCTTCTGAATTTCTATTTGCTCAGTGAGCTGTTTCTAATTGAAGGTCTTTTCCCCTGGCTCTAACAGGTCCCAGTGTGACCCCACCTCCTCTGCAGGGCCGGTTACCGTAACCAGGGCATGGTAAGAAGTGATCTCCAAGGACAAGCCCCATCTTTTAAAGCCCAGCAACCAGGTCACACACCAGCTACAACACAACTGTCAGGTCAAGTGCGGGAGGGAAGGGAGAGGCTCTGCAGGGCAGCTGCACAAGAAAGCAGCTCATTGATCTCCAGTGCAGGCAGCTGACAGGCTCCATATCTGCACATGCTGCCACTATACAGGCAGGGTCACCCAGATGGATCCAAGCCACAGTGCAAGAAGTGTGGGAGCTTATACCCCATCCCCTGTTCGGGAAGGGGAGCAAAGCGGGGTGGCCTGAAAAGCTGTTTTACCTCAGAGCCTACTCACAAAAGGCATTACTCACCCAGATTTTATCCAGCCCAGCAGTGCATTTCACTTTCTTGAGCCACTGCTTGCAGCTGGACTTTACCCCTTGTTTTGATTGTTTGCAGTACAATGCCAACACAGAAAAACACATCCATCAAGCACACTGGTATTAGAAAGGAAAATGTTATTACCTGGAATAGTCTCCTTTAGCTTCCTACAATTGAAAAACAGTGACAGAGTTAGAACAGGAGCTCTTCAAAAGTCCTCATTTTCCCAGCATTGTTCACTTCCCCACTCCCACAGCTCCGGGGCCAGATCCTGACCCCAGTTACACGCAATGCAAAGCATGGAGCCTGCCCGCATGCATTCAAGAGCAGAACTTGGCCCTTTACGCTTCCAGCTGTAGATAATCCGCATACACCATAAATAAAACTATTTCCAAGAGGGGAATGAGTTTCACACTGCAAATCAAATCTTGCTTTTACAGCACAAGAAGTGAAATACAATTCTCTCTCCGGCCAACTGCATCCATCTAAAAGTTGGCTTTACAGGCAGGTCAGCAGTTGAGAGGAATTGTGTTCACTCGAGATGAAAACAACAGTGCAGGCAGATGGAGCTGCTGCAGCTTTGCCATGGCACTTTGTCACTGAGAATGCAATAGGGGAAAAAAATCCTAAATGTTTTAAAGGCAGAGTTTTATTTTATAGAAAATGGTAAATAACCAGAGTGTGAGTACAACAAAACTTGATTAAGGAGAACAAAACCTGACATCGCATATTTCAACATAACAGAGGTATCAAAAACACAGGCTCTAGAAAGATTCACAGGCATAATCAGCAAATTTAGCTTCTCCTCCTCCCAGATCTGCAGAACATAAATTAGGAACTGATAAATTGGATGGGAATCTGCCCAAATACATTACTTCCTTTGGTGAGTTTTTCTTCTTTCTTTCAATTTCAAATGCCTCAAATAAATATTTCCCTCACTTGCCCCTAAGGAAAACACTTTCCAAGTTTTCTACCTTTTCTTCCCCCTTTCCCACCTCTCTCTCCAGCTGCAGAAACTATAAAAACAGCTCCATGTGCATGCTTTGATACAAAGGGGGGAGAAAAAGAGAAGCAGAACACAATCGAGCTAAACCAAGCCCAAGCCACCGGTGACCGCGCCCGAACTGCACGGCAAGAGCCGCTTACCTGCAACACCAGCGCTGCCAACTTGAAGACGGTCTCGCTCTCCACTTCAATCTGCCCCTGTGCAGGGAGAGAACAGGACATGAGCACGGTACGCCCCGCCTCGCCGCACACCCGCTCCGCCCCGCCGCGGGGAGGGACCGGGGGGGACCGAGCGGTGCCTGGGCACAGTGAGTTCCAACGGGCCGGAGTCCCCCCCAGGGGTGTAACCCCCTTCTGCGAGCCCTTCCTCTCTGCACAGATCCTTCCTTTACTGTGCTTTACCAGGCGCGGCTTTGCAGTACTGCAGCTACCGGGACTTTTGACCAGGGCATGCAGAGGTAGGATAAGGGAATGGGTCTGAACTGACAGAGAGGAGATTTAGATTAGATACAAGGCAGAAGTTCTTCCCTGTGAAGGTGCTGAGGCGCTGGCACAGGGTGCCCAGAGAAGCTGTGGCTGCCCCATCCCTGGCAGTGTTCAAGGACAGGTTGGATGGGGCTTGGAGCACCCCGTTCTAGTGGAAGGTGTCCCTGCCCCATGGCAGGGGGGTGAACTGGATGAGCTTTAAGGCCCCTTCTAATCCAAACCAGTCTGGGATTCTATGACTGTGCACACCTCATCAAGGACCTGCTCTTGCATGCTGCAAAAACACGTGAAAAACTTGTCACCAAGCAGGGTTGAGCAAGAGAGATTCTCATGGCACATCAACCCAGTTCCACAGTGGTACACACACCTCTGATGCTAGATAAGTAATACTTATCAATCACAAGGCTAACATAACTAAGCTTCCTTTGGCCCACAGCACCTGGATCTTACAACCTCCGGTTCTCACAAGTACACTGCAGTATTCAGACAAACTGATGGACCCCCATGCTGGAAATCTTTGTATCTTGACCCTACTCCCAAACCAGACCCATCCTGACAGCACTATGCATTTGCTGACTTAAGTGGTGTGCAGCTGATAAATGCCAAAACATCAAAACTACACAAGAATCCTTTTTTTTTTTCCCCTTCTTGCAATGTTAAGTGCAGTCTTTCAAAGTTAGTGTCTTATAAGTAAAAGTCCCGGTCTTGGTTCTACAACACTGTCACCAGCAGTAATGCTGGAAAAGTGAAGGAGATGCCCTTACAGTTGGAGTCTTGGGTTATCAAAGCTACTGTGTGCAAAGGATAAAACTGAGGCCATGAACCAGCCCATGGATAGAGATTTATTGTTTCTGATTGACCTTCTGCAAGTGAAGTTGGTGGACACGATGCCACCCTCATGCCACCAAGAGCCCAACACATCCTCTGTCCCCACTTGGGTGAATGAGGGGACAAAGCAGACCAAAACCTGAAACAGTGCCAAACCCAGGGCGGCAGGAAGATCTACAGCATGACATATAGACACAGGGAAATGACAGCTCACGATCTATCAGAAACATCTGGAGCTGAGCTGATTTGCCACAGCTGCAGGTCTGTCCCACAGAGAACAAATCCAACAGCGAACAAACAATTCAATTTCCATGAAAAGGGAGGCTTCTTTTTGCCAGCTTTGTCAATAAAACATTCCAGCAGCAGCGCTCCCCCAGGCTGCTCCACAACAGCAGACCAAGAGGAATTTCCCCTTCCCAACAGGTGTGGCAACAGCTATGGAGAAGTAGCCTCCAAAGCATTCCCAGACATATTTTATTAGAAGAAAAGGAGGAGCACATCACAAGTTAGGAGGAAAAAAGAGCTTCAAGTTCATCCTTCCTTCCGATCCCTTTCATGTTGATGCTTAAGAAAAAAGGCAAGGATTACAGCCCAGAAACTCTTCACATAGGTGCAATTTTAAGGCACTTTGTTACTTCCAGGTCTGTATCGGGTTAGTCTTTGTCATGCACATCTGAGCTGCCTTTCTTTAAGCTTAAATTGCATCTGCTCATAGAGGCTCTGAGGGCAACTGCAGCAGTGGGAGGATTACAGAGATTAGGTCATCCCAGCACTGCACCCCTGCTCAGCAGGAAAACACGGGCTCTAGCTCAGCAAAGCGGTCCCTGGACCACAGTATCAGGGAAAACAGGGCCAGAAGGAACCTTAAACTCATCAAGATCATGTCCCCACCCCAAAGTGAATCAGCTACATGCAGCTCATCACCTTTTAAGCATGCAAGAAACTCATCCAGATTTAACTACCTCTGTTGCTGGCTCCAATAAAAACTCAGCAGCACTCTGTGAGCTACTGCAACACTGAGTCCCTGCTGACCCACAGCAATGCTGCTGCTGGCATTACAGGGGTGTTTGGGACTTACTAACCAAGCACCTCTTCACTTTTCATCTTCAAAGCACCTCACAACCATTAACTAATTAGCAATAGTAATTACGAGGCTGCTCCTCTGTGTATTTAACTTGGTCCTAAATATGAGCATTAAGAAACTCTGGTCACTTTACTAGGCTGCTATTGCATGGCCACAAATGTTAGGAGAGATCCCACAAACCACTTCATTTAGGGTTTTAGGAGGCTGAACAGGCTGAAAGGGACCGCCTTCTTCAGGTGATGAAAGTGTGTCTCTGCTTTCATAGTGAAAGGGTTTTGCTGTGCTGATGTCCTCAGTTTTGAAAGCATTTGATTAGAAGCTGCACTGAGGAGTGAACAGGTAAGACTGTGCCCCCCTAACATGACCTCTTTCAGAAAAGATGCTGAAGGTGTCATGACCAGAGCAAAGGGGACAAACAGGACACCCCAGGCTCATAGCTGCCACCACAGGTCTCCAGCTTTTGCTAACCTCAGAAAAGGTTGGACCAGCCCTAATTATTATCACATATAGCCATACCAGAACAGGGGCTAATCTGAGGGAGGCTCTGCATGAAAAACACCTTCCAGAGTGCAATCAGGAGAACCCCTACCCTTTGAAGGGGCTAAAAACCAAAGAAAAGGCTACAGGGAGGCAAAGGGACCTCCTTGTATCTGAGCTCATACAGGAGCTAAGTAGCAGTGCAAGGATTTGAACCAGGAGATCCCAAAGCCCAGCTCAGCCTCTGTCTAACAGGCTAACTTTATACAAGTGAGTCTCTTGGACAATTCCTTTGAGCCTGGAATTATTTTCCATCATAATATAACATTATTTGCCATCTGGTCCCCCAGTTGCTATGATGCTCTAATGTAATCCATCCCTGCCCTGGGCTGTCAAGGAGTTTGGACAGCCTTGCCTTGACACAAATCCAAATAGTGATGCATGTCACTCAGGAGCACAGAGCCGCAACTCTTCCCCACTCACTCAGGCACTGCTTTGATTTTATAGCCATCTTTCGGCCCCAAGGCTGTTGTTGGATGAGGGGGTCTCTGTCTTAGCATCACTTTAACAAGGTCAGATTTCAAAAACAGATGGGGAAAAGGACTGTAAAAAGATTCATTTGCAATGCCTGCAATTGCCAGGGTAATTTAAGCAGAGACTTCATTGAGCATGGGGGCCCTGGGAGCCAGGGCAGCGAGTATTCTCACACAGCTCTATGCTGGAGATGAAGATGGAAGTTTTTCCTAGATTTATCCCAAGTGGATACAAGGTCACCAGCATGAGGTTAAGTAGATGGATGTAATTCTGATAATGGAGTCAGAGACTTTTACATTTGAGATGTAAATAAGTTTAAACAGACCAGTGGGTGCAGCTCCAGGGAGGGGATGAAACTGATATGTCTCAACTAGAGTTTGCACAGGGACCAATCATTTTAACCAGCGAGACAGATTCAGCCCCTTGTGTGGCTCTCCTAAAGGCCACTGGCTTATCTAAACATTGCATTTGGTCCAGTGGATTCAGGTGGTGGCTTTTGTCATCCTGACAAACATCAGAATAATAAAAGGTTGTAGCAGATGTCCAAACCAGGTGGCAATTACTATAGACCAGGAACAGGTCACTATCTCAGTAGCTAGTAAAGATCAACCCCGCCTTCAGTGCCTATGGGCAGAATTTAGTTCCTGATTCAGGTATGAGCTCAAGCCTTTTACTACAGAGACACAGACTTATGAATGTGATAAAAATCACAAGCTTGGTCATGAATAGAGCAGCGAACCCTCATTAGACACAGCAACAGCACTAGAATTTACTGTCATAGCGATACAAGTCTGAAATCCTAGCAAGACAGATCAAAAATGATGATAATGAGCATTAACTGTGCTAAGCAAATCTTTGGACTGTAAACTCACACTAAAGCAGAGTAAAAAAAAGCAACACACAGGAACTGTCATCTCTTACTCTTTACAGACAGAGCAAGACACAAAAACACACGGTTTGTTCAAACCACGTGTAACCTCCAGAGGTTAAAGCCTGACAACAAACACATTTCACCTGAAGATTTGAGACTTGAGATACCAACACACCTCTTCCCTCCAACCCTTTAAAAATGTATATTAACCACAGATATCCCCAAACACACACAATGATTGAATAGCCTCAAGAGAGCCACAATACTGAGTATAATTACCCACTGAAAGGTGATTAAGAATACTAAGAGAAAGAAGGGTGCAATTAGGCAGAGGGAAAGAAAGGACCCAAACATCTACAACAAGGTGTTCAGATGGAGGGAGGCAATTAGTTGGGTGTGGACCCAGCACAAGTGAACAAAGTGATACCAGCACCTGTGCCCTTACCCGGCACCATTGTGCCTTTCCCCATGAGACCCAGCATCCCCATGGTGTGCCTCAAGAGCCAGAGGTTGCAAAGGCAGGTCCCTGCAGTGCAGAAAGCTTCACAGCTTCTCAGCATCTAAGGGTTCTCTGGGAGCAGAGGCTACAGCAAGGTGGCCTTAGCTCCTGAGGCAGGGAGTGGTTGTCAGCCACAACCTGTTACACAGCACAGGTTGAGCAGTGTTGAGGAACTAGGTCAGGCAAATGTGGCATCTTGCTCTGGCAGTGTGGCTGTGCTGCCTAATTACACCACAGAGACAAGTAATGGCAGCAACAAATAACCCTCCAACTTGAAAGCACCATCCCGATTCCTGGCATTCACACCTACATCTCAATCCTGCTGGTGTCACCTGCTGTTCCCACTGGACATCCCATTACATTTCCTTCTGCAGTGGAAGCTCCAGACTTTGCTGAACATTTTAACTGGGACTAGTTTCCCAAGGAGAGAAACACTGGGTTTCGAAAACACAGCAAATGTCTGCCTCCAGCACATTAGGGAGGTAAAGCAAAGCACAAAGCCAGCAGGAGATGCAGACTACAAGCCAATATAAGAGCAAATTAAAGGGTGATTATTCTGACCCTCCTCAAAAAGGCACTTCAGATTTCTGCTTGTGCTGCATTTACCCCATGGGGCACTACAGCCTGAATAACTCAGGAGGCTTCACAGCTGCTTCACAGCATTTAGATGGTCCATGATGTCTTCCATTTCATCTACTGATCCTCACAGCCCTTCTTACCCAACGCAAGAGACCACAGCCTGAGAACAAACATAGCTCAGTGAGTGCACAGCAGCTCTCTCCCAGCAGAATCTGCTGCTTCCCATCTCAGCAGCTTTGTCTGATCCAGCTCAACAAAAGCTGGTAGTGCCCTGTGGTGAGGAACAGCTTCAGGTTTCTGTTACACTCTTTATTTCGCTGTCTCTGCCAGCCACCCTCATCCATCTCCCTTGTTTGCATTTTGTGCCTGAGCCAACGCTTAGATGAAACTCCAGGGAGAGCAGCAGCTGCTCCAAGACTCGTCTGCACAGTTCAGTGCAACAGGAACACATTTAGTGCTGCTTTTCTTGCATTAATATAAGAGTGAAAGCAGAAAACGGGAGAAAGACATGAAGATTTCCCTGTTCGTAAGCCAGGCTGTATGGCAAGCATCATTAGACTTAACATATAATCACAGCCTTTTGCTCTCCTATCCCAGCACCACAGTGAGATACCCAGCACAAACCAACAAAAGTGGCTGCCACAGCATCTTTACACCCTGTGGCCAGGAGACCAAAGGTGTAAAACTCTTCATTGCAATTAACTCCAGTAGTTAGACCTGGTAGAAAGTTACTGTGTCAAGAAATGCCAGCTATGGAACTTTGGCTGCAAACCAAGTGAACCTTCATGTGTGATGGGCCAGCCCAGCTGGGACACATCCTATACCTTCCCTGGCATGAGCCTTAACAGGTCCCCAGAGCACCATCACCTTTACAGCAGGCAGCCTTGGACCAACCTCAGCTGTGCTGCAGAGTCCCTTGACTATATCCAAACCATGGCCAAGTCCCTCCCCAAGCTGCCATCACAGCCCCATGTGAGGTCTCATGAGGTAATGAGTAGGGGGCCCCATAGAGATCTGCCAGTTTACATCAGCAAAGGGGTTCTGCCTCCTCCTCCTGTCACATTTTGTTCACCTCACTCCACCATTCCCATCTGCTGATACACTACTGAGGGGGTCTGGATCATGAAGGTGGCTGTCAGCACCTATGGAAGATAACAGCCCTGAAGGTGCAGAAGGCCAACTGGTCCTGCTGATCCTCATCCTGGGCTTTCCACGTTTCATCTTTAGGAGAACAACAAATACAGGCAATGGACAGAGCGTGCTTCATAGCCTTGGCGAGGATCACACTACGCTGTGCTAGGAGGCTGCATGGGAATGCTCTCCTCTCCCTTGAGATGGGGGAGAATTAGGAAATCTCTGTTATAAAACTTTCGAGAGCTCTCTAATATATGACCACTTTGCTCTCCATGAGCTGGAAACCAGCCAGGCTTTATGCTCACACCAGGGGTCTGTTTCAACAGCTCTTCTTGGTAAGCACTGGTCTTCAGGCTGCCAAGTGCTCACAAGCATCGCTGTTCATGAAGCTCTCACGGTTACAGACTCCTCCAAAAACTTCCATTTCCTTTAACTTCTTTTTCTCTTTTTAAAGCAATTCTTACAAGCCCTTGGAACAAATGGGAAATTAAATAAATAAGCTCCCCAACACCCAAATACAGAGAGGAAAAGGGGAACACAGCCAACTTGACCATGATTGTAGTTTACAGAACATATTTTAAGAACTGGCAAAGAGTCAACAGTATGGGCTGCAGAGCTATATGGAGGTTAGCTCTAATGTATAATAAACTTGACAGTGATTCTCTAGCCAAGTAGGGTGTTATTTTTCCAAACTTGGCTGTTTTGAAAGAAGAAAAGACTAATTTATCTTTCTGAATTTATCATCAACATGTGCATGACCAGTTCTCACCCACCTCCTTAAAAGTATCCCAGCCATGGTCCTGGGTTGTGCAGTAACACACTGAACATGTTAAAACTCCCCCATTGCTGTGCAAACACATCAATCCTGGGATACCCATTTCACCTGAAACCAAGTGTTAGGCTTTCTCTATGTTAAACTCCAGCTGTACAGTACATTTCAGAAAGAGCTGTAAATCTAAACCCAGATTCTTAAAGTCAATGACAGGAGAGAAAGCTTTTAAATTGAAGTTGTCACCATGGAAGGTTTTCAAGCAGCAGTTCTCCAAGCCAAGACAGGCACATAGAAAACAGCCCAGACACACACAAAGCATCTTTCTAGCCTTTGCATTCTACCAAATCGCATGTGGATAAATTAGCTTTTAACTAAGTGAATGTGAGGCACTTCCATAGACCTGGAGATCTAAGTTACCGGTTCTCATCTCTTGCTCAGTGGCCCAGGCTGTTCCTGGCAGTGGGTATAACTTCTCCAACCTCCAGCACAAAGAGCATGGATTCTGGAAAGCAGGAATCATGGATGCTGTGTGGCTGGACCACACTTGACTGAAGGCAAGGGGACTACAGCATCAGGCCAGGGGAAAAACGGGCAGCTCAACATGAAAGGAGCAGCATGCATGCTTCCTGCTCGGTGCACAGCAATTCTTGTCTTTGGGTGCAGAACTGTAACTCTGCTACGTGATTTGGCGAAGTAAAAATGAGGTTTCAGCCTTCCTGTGCTTTGGACAAAGGGGCTGCCCCCTGTTCCCCCACTCCTCACAGGGGCTGAGGGCAAGGCAGAGGTTCTCTCACTGTGCAGGGAACAACACAGGGCATAAGTGATGCACAAACCTAGCATGTCACAGCAAAGGCTCCAGAGGCACAAAGGAACTTTGACTGCAGAGCACGGAGGTGGGGGAGTGGGTGGGGAATAGAAAGAAATACATATTTGGCAGCAGGGATCTTATTGTTATCTTGTCCCTTCCTTGCCAAAATGTCTACAGGGATTGTGAAATGCACAAGCTCCAGATTCCTCCAATCTCTGCCAGAGGAAAGTGGTACCTGATCTGCAGAAAGGAGCAGAGAGGTTTGCAGGAAGGAATGTGGAGCTGAAAGGTGTGGAAGAGCAATGTGGATGTGCACTACAGAGCACCAAGCTAGCCTCTGCCCCTTTCAGAATTCTTATACAGGTTTTTATTCCACTATTTATAATTCAGAATCTGTATTTCATAGTACATAGTCATCAGTGAATATATTTAATGTACTAAATTATTTATTCCAACTTTTTATTCAGCTGGGAGCAAAACCTCTCTGGAATCATCTGGAGCAAGGCAGCCAACACATGCCTCACTTCATTAGGACTTCATTAGGGAAATCATTTTCTTTGATTAGTTATAGCCACCCACAGAATTTCATGTGCAGAATCACCCATCGATCTCTCAAAGAATATAGTAAACACATTCCTGCTGCAGCCTCTGAACCTCATTAAGCCATGGATAAATCCCCTCCAGAGGCAGCACTGGCTGTGTTTAGCCAAGCCTTTGGCTGGCTCTTGTGCATCCTACATGCCAGCAGAAGCACGGACATGCAGCATCTCGCATGCAGGGCAGCATCACCCTCTGCCCAGGAAAACATCATTTTCCTTTAAAGCACACACAGGTACCTACACATTACTGTGCTGTCAACACATGCCAGTACTCAGGAATGTCAAGAGCACAAACACAAACTCCATCAAGCATCAGTCCTTTGCACCACCCTGGATTTGGGCTTTTCACACGCTATGTCCCCTATGGAGAATGAGCTATTGTGAAAACTTTGGAAACAGCTTTGTGAAAACAAAAAACATGACTGGCTTTTAAGCAATCTTATCCATGTAGGTCTTCTCACACCCCTGGTATTGCAGCATTTATCCTCTGACCCACATTCCTGGCCCACACAGAACAGAAGCTCCATGAAACGATTCAGGTTGGGATATGGCCCTGGTAGAACATCCTCCAGCATACCCTGTGTTGAGGAGTAACCCCGAGCACATGGGCTGGGAGTGGGATGCTGCTTTTTGAGACACTGGGGTTTCCTCACTCCATGAAAGGAAAGGAGATGGGGAATAGTGAGGGTGGGAAGAAAAGCTAATCTAAGGCAGTTCTAAACCTCCTGGAGCTGGATTAATGACTGAGAAATGCCAGGGAACATTCTTTGCTGTCATCAGTGAGCATCAGCCACTTGCTCCACCAGAGCTGGGGATCCCTCCTATTTAGAAGCCAACATTGCTCATCCTGGAGCCTGTGCATCCTTTCCTCTGTGTGAGCGCACCCGAGGTGCCTTTGTGCATCTTCATATCCCCATCCCATGGGCTTAAAGAGCAGAGTTGACCCTGTGTGCACTTCATGCACTCCTTGAAGCCTAGAGACTGACTGTAAGTTTACAAAGTAGGATCAAATGTTTTTAAAAGACCTAATTTGAACGTTAAAATCCACTGGACCAACCCTGACAGTAAATAAACTGGTTTCTGCTGAAGTGGCTGCAGGCTTCTACCAAAGCTGGGCTCTGGAGCCACCCAGCACAATGTGCTGCAGGCAGAGCAGGGGTTCTTGGTTTTCCTTATGTGTGGAATCACGCAGTGCTACCAAAGATCCTTCTCTCAGGAGAAAGCAATGTTCCTCATCCCTCTGCTCCCCACAGAAACCGGACACAGCAGAAAGCCCTCTCTGCTTCTGGCAGTTCTCCTTGCAGGAACAAGGAAGCTGGCACTTTGGGCTGCTACCAGTTAAGAGCACACACTTCACAAGCCATGGGGGGAAACCAGCCATGTTTCCCCCATGGAACCAGCCTTCATCCAAACCTTTCTCATATGCTATATGAATATATGCTATATGCACTGCATGTCAGTAATATGAAGTTATGCTGCCTGAATAATGGTATTTATTCAGGCCAGAAGTGACTTTGTATTGGTTTGGTTACATGTGTGCCTAAGATCAGTGAGGGAAGGTCTTTTATGTTTCTCCTCTTTGCTTTCTCTTATGCTTTTTATATAACACATACATTACACCCAAATGTTATTATATTGAGTAGCATTTGTTTCAACACATTAATTTTTCACATTCCACCCTAAAACCAGACCCATTTTCCAGTTCCAAAATTACTTGTGCTGTCTGTCTAGTTGAACTACTTCAGTTTCCCCTGAAAGGATGACTGCGAGTTGCCAAACCCCTTCATTTAAAGTGGCACGTATGTCAAATGGAGATTTGCTTTTTACTGATCCTAACCAGTGAAGCCTCAAGTTCTTCAAGCATCTTGAAAACTTTAGCATGTTGTAAAAAGGCACCAATTTCCTCTACACTTCCAGAAAGCAATTTCTGTGCAAAGCACAGTCATAACTTTGCCATTAACCACTTTTCATGTCAGGTTTCTAATCCCACCATAAAATAATGAACACTGGATACTGAATAAGAATCCTCTAACACCTGAAGCATATTAAATGTGAAAGCTTTGGCATGCTACACTGAGCTCCACCACCAGCTAATGGTACAGAACTGGTTTCCAAGGAAAGGTTTTAAGAACCAAGTCTCCCTCTTAGGCTGATTGAACTATGAGTAAAATAAAGGCACCAGACGCATAAGTTTGACTTTAACTGGTAAATCCCAGTAACATCCGGTATTGCTGAAGTTCATTAAAGTGCAGCTGCTTTGCACCACTGGTTATAAGGGGCAAGGCAGTAGTGGCTGCCACAAAGCTCTTTTTTCACACCAAGATATACCTGAAGCAGAGCTACCTTATTATTTAATATTCTGGCTACTATATCATGAAATAGCTTTTAAAAATACGTACTTTACAAATTTGAACATTTTAAGCAAACAACGGAGGATTCTTAGGCAGAGAGTAACCACAGAAAGTATTTTAATAGCTAGCTTTGATTGCTACTTCATAGGGTTTATTAACTTTACTACTTGACTGAATTAAGGCAGGAAATCAGGGAACTAGGAACCATGTTCACAGTGGGTGCAAGACCTCACAGGTCTTTTCTTCTTGAGACAAGTCTAACTTGAGTGTTTGCTATGCAGTATATAGAAGGCTATGCCACTGAGACAGAGCCTACCTGCAAAGTTACAACCCAGATTTCAAACAACTTAAAAGCTTTTGAGTATTTAAGAGTTATTCTAGTGTGGTGAACACACAGCAGGGCTGAAACAGGACCAGGGAACCATCATCATCCCTATCCACCTGCTTGAAGCATCAGCATTTAAGTGAAAGAGGAGAGTATGCATGCTGAGATCTTAATACTTCAATAAGATCTAGAAAGCACACACAGCTCCTAAGAAGTCTGCAGGACTGGGTAGGTGCAGTGGGTAGGAGGAGATGCACAAGGAGCTCCAAAGGACACTGAGCCTTACCTGGTATACACAGGACTTGGCATTCAGGAAGAACAGCTCTACAGTAGTTTTGTCCTTGAGAAAGGAAATGCTTTCAATGTAGAACCTGAAAATTAAATCATAATTAAAAAAATGAATGGTTACTTTCTTGAATAGGTTTCATCTTCCTCCCAGATCATTTTATTTCCTCAGTGTTTTGTTCTCTGGCAATAAGATGGTGCAGAGGAACTATGAGCTACTGCACTTAATTTCCTGGCTATTAGGAGGGAACAAGTAGAAAATCACAGACCGACAGCATACAGGGAATGACAAACTCCATGTTCAATAGACTGTAGATATCTGATGACTTTTCCTATCATTCAAAAACCCAACCGAACACTAAAGGAGCAAAGCCCATCCCTCCTAGGCAGATAAAGCCACAGAAGTGGAAAAGGTAACTCCAAGCAGCATGTTGCTGGAGGAGAGGGGCTGGCGGCAGCCCCATTGCACTGCCTTTCCTCCAGGAGCATAGAGCAGCCATGGGCTGAACCCCATTAACATTGCTCCAAGCAAACAGGAACAAGATAAAAATGACAAGGAATGATTTGGGATCGACTCCATCCTACTGGGCACATCCATCCTAACGACAATGGGAGCCTCAAAACCAGGGGTTTACATGGAAGGGCTGCAATGGGCTCAGCCTCACAAGGCTCTATCCCGCCCAGCCCGCACTGCCTTCCTCCCCAGCCCAGCCTTGGCTTCTTCCCAGGGCCATGGCTGCATCAGACGCACACACCAACCAAAGCAATCCCATTACTGGTCATTCTGGCCCAGCCGAGGTTGGCAGATGGGTCCCAGTTTGTTACAGTACACCAAACAACATGGATGCCACTGGCACTCTCCAAAAATCAGACACAACCTGTCTGTACACTTCTCTGACTCACCTGGGGCATCAACCCAAACAGTGCTGGGATGCATCAAATGATGCAGAGAAAGCACATCTGTAATTTGGGGAGCATGGAACTGCCAAGTCAATTTAAAGAGACAAATTTGTGTGAATGTGGTCCTGTCACTCCTCCTTTAGCTGGATCTGCAAGCAGGATACCTGGTCTGCAGCTCCTTAAGGAGGATGAATGTGTTGGGTCCAGACTCTCCCAGCCAATGCTAGACAGAGACTTTTTCCAGCCAAGTTCAGCCAAGCAAGGACTTCGGCCACTACCACAGACTACACCAGGGCTTCTCAGTGTCTTGCCTTTGATAGTGGGAGGGTTGGAAGTGCACAGGGCACACAGCCCACTGTGTTTATCAGAACCAGGCCAATCCCTCTCACAGCCCCACAGTGCTCCCAAGGCTCCTCACAGCCTTAGGCTCCAGTCACTCTTGATGTAAATGATTCGCAAGACACCCACAACAAGAGGTGGAAGAGGTCCACAGCAGCAGCATGGAGCACATGGCAGGAAGCAGTAAAGCTAGCACCTACTGCTCTTGTTAGGACATATGCAGTATTTATGCTGTGACTTAAGACAAGCAATACCTTAAACAGTAATCATTTTAATACTTCACATTCCTATGGCATGTTACATCAAATTAATTTTAAAGCACTCTTCAGGATGCCTCTGCAGGATAAGGAAATAATTCACCCATTTCACTGGCATGCAGCCCGTCCAAGGGGCAGACCCAAGCCCAGGACGGGCTGCCTCAGACATTGGAATGGCTACTTTACATTTCCATGATTCACCACTCACCAAGAGCTGTAGGAGCCACAGCTATTTCCACCTTCTCTTAGTCCCACCTGATGTATTTTCAGCTTTACTGAACTTCACTTCAAACACACTCAAGTGTTTCTCTCCAGAAATGCAGAGCATCAGAGGGCAGGAGCCTCACTGTCTCCATTCCCATGCTGCTGCCAGCCCAGCCCTTCACAGCACGGACCTCCTTCCACTGCACCAAAACTATCATTTTCCTCAACTAATGGCCTCATTTGCATTTGCAGTTTTTCTTAACTAAGAGCCAGGCATGGCTGTCATCATCAGAAGCAGGATGGTACATCTGGCTCTGAAGAGCAGTAGCTCCCAGTCACCAGTGGTACAGAACAGACCATAGGATCTGTGGATTTTAGTTGTCCCCTGCCCCAGCCAGGTCCACGGGTTCCTTTTCTTCCCTGGTACAAGCTGCATGCTCTTATCACCACAGTACAGATAGGGAACACTGGACCACAGAGATATTCAGGGGATGACAGGCATGTTGGGAACACCATAAAATGTATGTTCTGCTTTTATTTCCCATGCTGTCAGCATCCCTGAAACAAAAATGACAATTTTATGAGTCCTAAATCTGCATTATAGAGCCCTTCACCAGCTGCATGCAGCATATGAAAGCTTACGTGACTGGACTGAGTTTATGCCAGCTGAAGAATTCACATCTGAAAGGATTTGATCATGTGTTTCATTACTGAACAGCAAAATCTGGTGGATTCCCCCCCCCCCTTCAGTATTGCTACTGGAAACTGTCCAGTGTGGTGCTGAAAGACACGGAGAGCTGATGCTGTGGCACATTTGCCACTTGTAGAAGAACAGCAGCACAGCACTCTGCCTCATTACACCTGCATCTCAAACAAAGTGACACTGAGAGCAGCATTCATTCTGCTCATGGCTGAACCTATTTCAAACAGGCAGAGGGCTCATGCAGCCTGAGGGATGCCCTGCTCCTGCAGCAGCATCCACCACTGTCACATCATCCACATCTGGAGACCATCCAGCCCAGGGGCACACAAACAAAGTGCTGGGGCTCTGCCCATTCCCTCTGTGCCACTTGCCCCACACCCAGCTATGCTTTCCTGTTCAAGCCATGGACACACACAACTGTGTAATTCAGCTGTTCTCATGGGAGTTTATAGAAAAGGCTATGACAAGGCAAATGTGTTCACATGAGATAAGTGTCTGAGCTAACCACCCAAAGCACACGCCATGTGGCAAAGGCCTGGAGTCACTTACTTATCCAAAAAGTTCTAACAAAGTGGAGCTGCAGGTTTTGAAGTGGCTTTTCTGCTGGAATATCTATTTCCTACAGATCAGACAGCTTCCATATTGCTAATTATCTCTGCATCCTCCTCCTGCTCTGCTTCTCGCTCACTGCCCATCTCATTGGCTCCTATTCGCTTGGTCTAGATCTCATAACCCCAGAGTAGTCAGGCTTAAAATTAGCTTCTAAAAGTTATCTTTCCAAGCTCTCTCCTCACATATCAACTCTTGCCAGGTCTCTGCACAACCTGTCTTGTAGAGGATCATCATGCAACAGGAAGGGCCAAAATGAATATCACGCCTTAATCCCAGCCAAAGAAATACTCAAGTCATATGTTTGCTTTCAATATATTCACTCCTACGCCCTCATCAAAAACAGTGAATATACTGAAGAGCCCATCATCCCTTTTAAAGCAGGATTTTTTTTTCTTCTTAAAAGTGAGGAATTGAAGCTCTGAACACCATCACCAATAAGCACATATTCAGCCAAAACAAAGTGCAGTTTGGGCTGCTCCTAAATGACCTAAATGATAAAGGGGGTGCGAGGACATGGCGAGGCAATGGTGCCAACCAACCTAACTACTCAACTACTTCTGCCTTGGAAGTGCTTCAAATAATTAAGCACACAAGGCATAAATTCACTGGCATATGAAAAGCAAATGAGGTCAGTCTGCTCTTGTTTTCCTCATAGACTGTAAGGAAAACAGAAACTCCAACAATATTGAGAATATGATGCTTGGTCTTTTTTTTCCCAGCGCAGCACTCTCACAGGACATTTTTTTTTCAGGCCCTTAACCAGGAGAGCTTTGCCAGCAAAAGCCCTAAAGTAATGCAATTACACAGGCCAAAATCATCACTTTGCCAGGGATTCTATTCCCTCCTGGGGACTGCCTTAAACTGTGTGAGCAAAGAAGCCATTGGCAATGCCTTTCAAGTACAGGCAAACCTTGAGTAAACAAGGATGAAAAGTAGTACAATTGTTTAAAACTAGTAAAATTTAGCACTACTAAAGTCAGGCAAAGAAGATAGTTGAAATACGGGGTTTAAACAAGGAAAAAAGGAACAGTGCTCTAGTAATAGTTTAAAAAGTAGCAGGTTCCAAAGTACTTTATGTCGTAGTTACATGCAAAAGAGAGCAGCATTTACCCAGGACCTAATCTCCCCCTAAAACTAGTATGTTGCTTTGACATTTATTTCCTTTATCAAACCCGTAATCAGTTCTTTTAAACAACCCCCCTTGATGATAAATAAAGCCAAGTGATAATGTTTTCTTTGTGGAAACAATTACTCACCTAACAGCAAAGTACAAAACTGCTGGGCCTGGTTTCTTGGGCAAGTCATGGTCCAGCACTCTCTGATCCATCTGCAGCCAGACACTCTGACCTCTGCAGAAACAGGTTGGGGAGGTGGTTAAAAACTGCGATGGGAAATACAGAAATGGGGTGTTTTCAGTGCTCACATTTGCTCTGCTCTAAAAACATGAGATTCAGTTCTATGGCAGGCAAACATCTTCTCAAATTATTTCCTTTTCTTGTAACATTCAGATTTTGATGTTAGGTCATTTTTGGATGTTAAAGAATGTTCTCTGCAGTTATATTTTCAGCTGCAGCACAAAAGCTTAGCACCCAGAAAAGACAGATCTTATTGAATTACCCTCCTTTGGTATCAATGGGGATGCTTCCATTGACTTCTCACGGCTAGTGGGGGGGATCTGATCTGCAGCAAAGGCTGTATGTTTGCCTGCAGTATAAATGGTCTGAGCTCTTCTGCTGCATGGGGACTACACAGCTCTGCAGCTGTATCCCACTTATCCCTCCTCTTCTGCACCATCCCTAGTCCCAGTGTGACAGGAAACCTCAATTCAGAGCAGACGGGTTTACTGCAGGCACACTCATTAAACGGGGTAGGTGTTAAAACACTGCTCTCTCTGCAGCAGCTTCTCTGACTGAAACGGGAGGGAAGACAGAAAGCAAACAAAAAAAACCCATCCCAACAAGCTCCCTGAGGACCCTGGAGCCAAGGGAGCGCTGCAGAAGCCGGTGGATGCCCAGAAGGCTGGGGTATGGGTGCCCTCCAGAGGCCACACGCTCCCTCCAATCAGCCAGCCTAGTGCTGTACACCCACAGCAGCCTCTCAAGTCCCACTGGTGCTTCTGTGGAAGCCAACAGCTTTCAGGTAATCCCCTGGCAGCACTTCAAAGCTCAGGGTGAAGGAGCACCAGCAACCAAAAACCTGAAGAATTTCACAGCAGCTCTTCTGGGGGTAAAAAATAAGCCAAACGCAAACAGCATCCTCAAGGGATTCACAGAGGAGGCTGGAAGGAAGTGTTTTCCGACACCTGAAAGCACAAGGATGTGGCAAAAACATTCTTGGAGAGCCCAAGAAGAGGCTGATAAAAATAACACAGTGCTGCCTGTGGTCAGGGACTGCAACACCAGCCCTTTCCCCAGAGCCCATCCTGCACTTGTAGATGTGAACAGCCTTGTCAGGGCAGCCCCAGACATTGCTCTGACACAGTCTGTAGGCAGAAGGTTCCATCCAGGGCACTATAAAAAGCAGCACTGGACAGCAGCAGGCACTAACATTCCCATTAGACACGAAGAGGCTTATTTAGGGGCTGCATTAGTGCAAAGCTCCGTTTCCCCACTGCCCTAAGCAGCTCTGCTCCAGCGTTTTTTGGGGGAGCTGAAAGTAACTCTTCTGGAGATGCTGGCCCTGGGGAGCAAACCCTGCACCCAGCAGACATGGGGAAGTATTTCAGTCCCATGCTGACAAATGAGCCTGAACACCAGCTGAGGCTTCAGTTAACGTAGCTAACTCATGAGTTAACACCAGGGAAACAGATCTCCCGCACTGCTTCATAGCATCTCACTCAGCCCAGCAGCAGCTCTGGGTGGCAGGGGATGGGCAGCAGCTGCTGGAGCTGCCCCATTCCCATCAGTGGTGATGACGAACTGCACCCAACACTGCCACAAGCCTGCAATAGTCCAGCTGCTGGGAAGGAAGCATTGTGCATGTTGAGCACGTTATGCTTTAGCAGTTCTTTGGTTGTCTGCAGAATAGCTCGAATACCTAAAAGTAATAGGGAAGCTAGAGGGAAGTTGTTTATGGGAAGGACTAACCACATATTTTAGTGCTGCTAGAGCAATTCAGGTTTAAAAGACTTAATATATTTGAGATTGAAGTGCAAAGCAATAGGAGCAATTCATTTTGAAAATAAATGCAAACCCTTTTTGTTGTTACTAAAAGTGCAGAGTAGGGAAGCAGAGGGTTTACACATGGGAAATTATTGCTGAACCTATTTTTCTCACCTTATGAGACAAACATGAGAAGAGTTTGCCATCAGGAAAGTATCTCCAAGTATTCTCCGGTTTTTGCCCAGAAGGTATTTTCCAAATATTTTCTGTTTGTGCCTTCCCTTTTCTTAATGTTACTTACTAACATTCTTGCTTATAACTAACATACTTACGTATCATCTATAAATGTTATGCCAAAATACTCCTTTTCTTTCAGGTTGAAGTGTGAGGCCACCAGATCCAGTAACTCCCGAGACAAAAGTTTGGGCTATTGAAAGAATAAAAATGATATAATTAATTTCAGTCCAGGCTTTTTGTGTGTAATAAAATTTTTCTCTGAAAATACTGACATTTAAGTACCCATGGACAACTTAAAACCCTGTTGTGCAACTCAATACAGAAGTGGCTCCATCAGATTTAAGGCCGTTGGATTCAGTGTCTCTATGGAGCACAGAGAAGCAATTATGTACTTAACCCACGACATCAAGCTGAAGTGCATGGACTGACCGCTGCTTTCCTCTTTCTGAGGGAGAAAGGCATCAGCTCAGGCTTTCCTGCACTTACAGCAGGGGGGAATTTGTCAATTAAGAGAATATCATGTACTACAGGATCTCGTGCCTTGCGTTCTGCTAAGGGAATAAACACATCCCTCAGAAAACAGACTTCTCTTCTAAATTACCAAACCACCACTACCACAGGGGGTATTTTTAATACACTTGATGAATTCTTGGCCAAAGCAGCTGGAAAACTGATTGCAGAACTGATGGCATCTGAAAGCAGACCTGTTTATTCCATTTCTATGAGCTGCTCTAGTAAGAGATACTTCAAGCATCACTTTCACATGAGCCCCCAGTAGCACTGCTAAAGAAAACAAGCAGAGAAATCTGGCACTGTGCTACCAGTGCCCTAAAAGAGAAAGGTCTGTACCTGGACCAGAAGCTCCAAGTTCCTGTCATCGAGGAGATGCACCTGGCAGTGCCGGCCCTCTGTCATCTGCAAAGACAGCAACACAGCCCATGAGGAAGAGTGCGATACGTAGCTTTCTTAGTGTGCACTGGACTATATGAGTCTCAAGGGCAAGGACAACATGGAGCAAGTGTTTAATCTGTACCAGTAAGTGAACTGACTTTGTACCTGAGCATCCTTCTCCAAGGACTCACTCTGGGGAGCTGCCTGAGCACTCAGCTTCCATCAGCTTCAAGCTGAAACTAAGTGTGCTTAGCAGCATTCGGGATCGGACAAAACCAACATTAATGCTGGGAGAATTTAACTTGAGGATGGACTAGCCTGGCTAATACCATAGCCACAGGCAGCAGCAATGGCCTTTTGCTCCAGTGAGGAGCAGACATGACCAGGAACCCATCTATCCAGCCCTCCCTGCGATGGGTCAGCCTAAGGTTTGGTCCATTCTCCCCTCTAGATGGAGTGCCTGCCACCACATTGTTTTTCCTTGGACAGTTTCTCGCAACAATTAGAAGCCATTGCCTCTATAGGATTCTTTTATATAGGTGCCTGAACTGAATGATTAAGCTTTGCAACCTGTGATGTTATATCTGGACTACCTATCACATGTCACATTTATCTCTTGCAAACAAAGTGTCTTCCTCTTTAAAAAGTGAGCAATTCAGAAACACAGCACATTAAAAAAGCACATTATACCCTTTTAGTTCTTGCCTTTTGAAATCTAATATATTTCCATGAAAGCTTTTATATTATTTAAAATCTGTTCTAATTCTGAGCCTCTCAGCAGCTTCCTCAAGGACCGGCTTTGCAACACTCTCCAGGCAGGAGCTGGGGAAGGAAACCTGGCTTTTATATTTATTCTCCCAGCCTCAGAGTAACTTATTTCCTGACAGCACAAGCTTCCCACTGACTATAAATCCTCAGCTGTGAGGAGAGACTGAGAGTGGTTTGCTTAGATAGGGGGTCCCACAGGGATTAAACAGCAACACAGTGGTTTCTCCTTTCACATCCCTCTGGCTCCGCAGGGATGGGGACAAAGATAGGGCTGAGCTCTACTGCCACCAGCACCCCCTCATCACCTCCTGCCCCAGGATGCAGCACATCCAAACATTATAGAGGCTTTAAAGTAAGTACAATTTGTATAAGGTTGCAGTATAACTGAAAGGAGACCTCTCACCAACCCTAGTGCTACCCTCATTTCAACACGTGGCTGTTCGCACAGCAAGGGTTGCCCAGACACAGCCTCTTCTGTCAGCACTCAGCCGTAAGAAGGAAATTAACAAAGCTTTATTGTTTCAACTAATTGAGCTGATTTCAACCAAAAGCCAAGAGGGAGTCCCCTCCTGAGGAGCTCTGCAAACAGGTCAGAGATGAGCGACTGCTGGAACAACTCTGCCTAGTGTCTGGGAAAACAGGGCTACAGCATCTGCAGCACTGGCAGCTAAGAGCACTACTAAACAAGTATCATCACATCACTCACCAAAACAGCAGTACTGGTGAAAGGAGTGTTTACAGAGTGAGTCTAGCTGGAAGAAATCCCTTCCTTTTCATTTCTATGAACATAAATCTGGACAGAAGTGCCAGATGAAGAGCGACCTGTCCTGCAGGCAGGGGTGCACAGCAAAGGATGCACCGTCACAGAGGTGACAGGAACATCCTCTGTGCAAGCCATGGCTGCACCCCTTGGTGCTGTACGCTACAGATGCATCATCCCAGACCTGCACCAGCCCCATGCCCTGTGCTCCCAGCAAGACAGTATTTCCAGTACTTTATCCTTAGGATTTTGGAAGCAAAGCTATGCCATCACAATCCTGGCTTCAAGTGTGCTCCCTGTGATTTATCTTCTCATAGAACACGCTGCCTAGAGCCCTTAAATCCATTACAATCCCATCACAGGGCCATTTGTCCCTGAGAGCCATCACACATTCATAACCAAGTCACATGTTACCATCTATTAATCATTTCATCAGCGCACCCTTCAAGGTAGTGCATATTTCTGGCTCTGACATACTGGTACCAATCTGCCCCTGGTGCGATGTGTCTGATCCAATAGTGTCTTTAAATCATTCCCCATCTGTTGCTCTGAGATAGCACAGGGGTTGCCATTATTTAATTGCTAGCTGCTTTAGCTTTCACCCAGCGAAATCACATTAATCACTTCTGACTGTTTTAATTGCCTCAGTTATCTGTTGTTAAGTTAAAAAGGTTTCTATTATAGCAAACACATCCACAAAGACTTGTGCTGAGCAGAAAGGAAGGTTGGCTGCGAAGATTAAAACATAAAAGAAGTACCAACTATAATCTGTGCTTCTATTCAGCTGTCCAAGGTAATTGTAGAGCACCTTAAAAGTAATTAAATCGCATGACACCTCTGAAGATAGGCAAGATATAATTATCCCTAATTTTATTGATGAGAAAACATAAGGATACAGCTTTTAAGCCTGATTTACAGATATAGATACAGATAACATTTAGTACCTGCATCTCCTGGCATCTCATTACAAGTCATACAGATGCCTCCCAGAGTACTGGAAAGCTCAGTCAAGAAGTTGCAGAAGATGCCAGGGTGCTGGGTGACAAAGCACCATGAAATGCCATTCCTGTGACAAATCTGTCAGCTCCCAGTATCCTCAGAGCTCTATGCAGCCATGGGCTTGTGTCACCCCAGGAACGCTCTGCACATAGTGGGACATGACAGCAGTGTCCAGGGCTGTAGCTCAAGGAAGACAGGCTCTGGAACCATTCACATTTGCACCCCTTTACCCCCCCCCCCCCCCCCCCCCCCCCCCCCCCCCAGCCCATGCACACATCCCTGAGAGCTACATCCTTCCTAAGTGCCTTCTCCATGTGGGAGAAGGATACTCACTGTGTGGCACCACAGCCTGGTCAGGGAACACAAATCTTCCAGGGTGACAACCAGATTTGCATCTGCAGGCTCCAAACCCTAAACAAAGTGGTGCTAAGTACAGCAGTCCTCTTGCAGACCTGAGGCTTCAGCAACCAGCACCCTGGACCCCACAGCTGTGCAAGAGCTCACTCCAAGTATCCCCACCCCATTCCTGATGGGGCAAAGAGCACTTCACTTGGCTTACTCTGTACTTACAAACACCCAAGTAAATCACTCTCAGTTACTATCACAGAGCAACTCAAGCCCAGCCTGCATCAGGAATGCCGCCCACCAGAGAGTTCATCTCCAGGAGGCAACTCTCCTCACATGGAGCTGCCCCCCTGGGCAGGCAGGGCTCCTATATACAAGATAGAACTCACATTTTGCAAGCCTCACTTGCACAAGGGGCAGAACTGAAAGCTTCAGAAGCTATTGAAGCTACAAGACCACCTCACAAGCTTTGGAGCATCAAACACCTTCCACTAGCCCCATATTGTCCCAGTGCAGTGATGAAGAGGTATGACATGTCTATGGTGCAGCACTGCCACATGCTCCAGCACAGGTCTCAATGGTCTGGTCCTCTCCTCTTGCTTGAAGAAAAGCTGGAGAGCCTCATACAGAGGACTTCACCACCATGGCATAGAATCACAGAATAGTCAGGGCTGGAAAAGACCTTAAGATCATCTAGTTCCAACCCCCTGCCACGGACAGGGACACGTATCACTGGATGCATGAAGGGTTTTGGCCATGGAAGAGTGCCTCCAGCCCAGTGACCAGAGACCCTGAGTTCCTGGAGTCAAAGCAGCAAAGGACTTGACACCAGTGTGATTTCATTCCCCACAGCACATCCGCTCATGGGCCTGTTTTCTTGGGCTTGGGAAAGGGATTTGCACTTGGCTCCCCAGCTCTCAGGCTGTTGGGCTTCCCAAAGACTCAACACCCTGTGGGCCCCTTGCAGATACATTTTCTTTCATCTTTAATTCAGTACGCCTTGCTAATCTGAACAATATAATTGATTTTCTATGTACTTGGACCAATCCATCACAAGATGAGCACAGCTGCCTGGCTCAGTTAAGAGGTGGCGTGAGCAGTCTTGAGATATATATACACACATCTGTGTTTTCCAGCTTATTCTCATTGATTTTGCATTGTCTGCACAAATGAACAATTTCGTTATATTTTTGCAACATGCCACCAAGTTGGTCCTTTGAGCAGCTATTTTTAAAAGGCTGCTAATATTTAAAGCTATTATCCAGCAAAAGAAGTAGCATCATAAAATTCATGAACTATTCCTGTATCTCATTCCCAACAGGAAATTAGCAGAGTGATGCAAGTCATGGCCCCATTTTTGGCAAAACCATACTGAGATACTGGGATGCTTATTGTTTCCCAAAGTCACTTTTATGTTCTGCATACAATAAGCAATAAAAATTTGAAAATGGAGAGGAATGAAAAGGAGACAAGCGCTGTCTGATGCAGAAGTGCAGTGATATTAAAACACTGCATCTCTCATAGCTTGCTTTTAGCAAGAAACTGATTTATCCAGATCTTCAGGAAAAAAAAAAGGCAGATCAAGGAGAAGAAACACAATTCCCAGAATATTCATGTGTCGAAATTAAAGCATAGGGTGATGCTGTGGTTTTACAGAGCAGGTTAACATATTCAGAAAGGTTTCATATAGCTGAAAAATCACATTTTTCCTCCATCTTGCTTCTGACACAAAAATTAAGACAAATTCTCCACCTAAAAGCACTGAGGCAGATTTTCCAAAACATCAGTCCTTTAAAAAAAAAAAAAACAAGGCAGAAAGAAAAAAAACCTACTTCTTGGCTACTTAAACTGATTCCCTGTGATATCCTGAGCCTGAATGTTTATTTGGGAAAAAAACCCATATGCAGGATATTTATACTATTGCTCTTGAGCAGAAACATCCTCCCTTTTGGAGCTGGTTGTTACGTGCAGTATATTTAGACATCCATGTGTGTCATCCAGTTAGGAAAAAAAACAGAGAAAGAAAAAAAAAATCAGGGTGTAAACAGGAAACCTCAAAAAAACTTCAGCCAAAACCCAAAAGCTGTCAGAATAACCTATCTACTGATGTGTAGCTTCAGAATGGGAAATCATGAAGGGTTCGGATCAGAGCAAACCTGAATGTGATGCACTCCCTTGAGACCAGATTTCACCTCCTAGAACTGGGCAAATCACTTGGCATTGCTGGCTTTATCTGTCACTAACTTCTATTTTTAAGCCTTTTTCTGTTATGAAAAGGTCTGGACTCTTCACAGCTGGGGAAAGCCAAAACAGCCCGAAACCCTAACAATGCCGTGGCCGAAGAAGAGAGGATTGTACATAAGCTGCACTACTTGAGACAAAACTAGGAGCTGTTTCTACCATGGAAGTGCTCAGAGGTCTGCACAGGCATCCCAGCTGCTCCCATCTGGGACATGCCATGATCTGGGGATCAGCATCCCATATGCATAGCCTTCCTGACCAGAGGATGCTGTACCAGGTCCTGCACCCACATAAACATGCAGTGCTGGAAGCTTTAAAATCACTGCACATCCAGCAAGGCTCCACATCTTTAATGCTCAGAAGACTTCACAAGAAATCTTTTGGAAGCAGCAAACCTCCTCTCACAAGTCTCCTCTCTCCTTCCTCTTAAGATAAACTCTTTGTTCAGGCACGAGTGTTAGTGAGCACCTGCAGGGGCTCTGTCTGGACAACACCAAGCGTGACACCGGGAATGCAGTCCAGATGCACAGAACCATGCACATTATTTCAGTAAGCCCGTTGCAGGGTATCCATGTGAAACTAAACTTCTCTGGCAGGTGAGTAAGCTCCAAAGATATTTTACAGACAGAAAAGAAACTTGCACTAGTGCATCCAGTGATGAGAGAGGAAGAACCATTTTCACTAAATAAATGGCCAGCACACAAAGCCTGAAACCTGCAGCTCTAAAAGTGAGAAATTGGACTGCAGTGCACCATTAGCAGAGGGATTGTGAGAACTGGCTCCTTTATTCCTGAAACAGGCACATCACTCCACAATGGCTCAAGCAGTCAGAATGCTGAAGAAATTCATACAGATAACCAAAAAGAGTAATATTCCCACTCACAAGTGGCACATGGTCTGTGAGAAAGTGCTGTCCCTGTGCCACACCAACTCATCCTCACAAAGCATGTGGGATAGGGTTCCCAAAATCCTGCTATCCTGCTTTTGACTGGTGACTCCAAGGCAGCAGCACTGCTTTGCAGGTGTATGAGCCTAGAGAAACAGCCTTGCACCTAAAAGAGTTTCATCTCAAACCCCCACCTGAGCTGCAGTTAACCAGCTATAAAGCATCACCAATAATTTCCTGGAAGGGTTTGGGTTTTTTTCTTCCCTAAACCTCCCTTCCGTAACTCATAAGCCTGTGAGCGATTTCAAAGCTTAATACTGAAGCCCCTACGCTGACCTCAAATTTTAATCAGGGCTCAGGTTATTTTTCCTTTGGTCCTGAAGGCATTTAGGATCAGATACTGAGCTGCCTTAGATCATCACTGCTTCACTGACTGATACAAAGGGGCAGCTTACGTCTGGCCTGTAAACGTGCACAGCCTGATAAAAGTATAAAATAAGATGCAAGAATGTATTGTAATATGGAGCTGCCCTAACCAGGCACATGTCAGGAAAATAAAAGCTTTTGCCTGTCCTGGAAGGAAGGGGCCTGCATGCAGCTGAGAGGAAGAGGGAAAAAGTTATAAAGGTTTAAATGACCTCAGAGTTTCCTGGTGTGTCTGTTGGGAGAGCAAAGCTCCATCATGTGCCAGCACTCTGAGCTGCTCAAAGCTTTAAGGAAGAAAAAGCTTGAAGCAGGAAAATAACAAACAGGAGTTTGGTTTTACACCAGCATTTCTATGGAAACTTTGTAATTGACCCACACAGGTCTCCAAAAACATTTTGATGCACACTTCTTGTGAGCCTGTGTGCAAGACAAAGAAACCTTCGGCCGAAGTCTTGGCTTCAATGTAGTCAATTAATTTTGCCATTAACTTTAATAGGGCCAGGATTTTGCCTTAAATCATTTATTATCTTGCTATTAAACTTAACAGAAGCGAGTATCTGCATAATGTTAAATAGCCAGCAATGCACTGATGTGGCTGGCTTCATCTTTCACCCTTAGGTAAGATGCCTTGTAGAACACATCTCGCCTCACAAGGGTGACTTCCAAGTACCACTTTGTCCTTCCCAGGGGCTGCAGAGCCCACGCTGGCTCTGCACACTCCCATCCCAAAACTCATGGGCTCTTTACCCACAGCACTTGCAGGGACTGTACAAGTGATTCCTAACCTCCATGTGTCCCTGTGCTTCTTGTCTTAGGACCAGCCAGGCAGGGATGGACACCTGAAGGCCTGACTGAATACAACATGCACAAAACCAGTGTTTTAAGATGACACAGGTGGGAGAAAACCCACTTATGTGCAAGCTGGTATGAATACCCCTTTGATGCTTTCCATGGAAATGTTGGCCCTGCTGAAGTTTTGGCAAAGAGTTAGAGATAAAACAGAGTGCCTGGAACAAGGGGCTGAGAGGCTCTCTGGGGTGCATGGCACCTTCCTAAAATAGCCACACAAGCTGAAGATACAATGAAAAACTGGCTCCTGCAGAGCATCAACTAACTTTCATGTAGGCCCCACCAGCTGAGCCAGTAAAAGTCTGGCAAAGCAACAGCCCAAGTGCTCCCCCTCACTGCAGGCACTGTGGCTTTTCAGGGCCCAGTGCCAACACACTTCCCATGAGATTCTCACTTTTCCCATTTATTCCACTATTTCTCATTGCAGAGGATGGCAAATCTAAAGGACTCTTTCACTTGCTTTATTGATGGCTTGCTGAATTGTCCAGGACAACAGGCACAGCCTCTTGTGGCCATCAGAAAGATCTCCTGCACTGGAGCAGGTTGTGGGGCTCTAAATCTCATCCTCCTCCCTTGAAATGCTCAAATGCAATGTGCAAAAATAACGAGGAGCACACTGCAATAAAAGGCAAAAGCAAAGAACAGTGATAAATGAAAATCCAGGCAACAAATTAATCCAGTCTTCCTCAGAATTATACAGACAGTATCTCAGCCAGGAGATAAACCCTTTGCCGAGAGCAAAATATAAACAGGAGAGTTGCTGCTTCTTGGTCTCTACAGCAGCATGCAGTGTAAAACCTACCTCTCTTCTCCTCACAGGGAAATTCTGCAGTGTGGCTGCCTTTGCTGCCGCTCCTCCCATGCAGGGGTTGTTCACCCCATGACCTGAGCTGCAGCATGAGGATGAGGATGCTACAAGTGCACAGGCAGCATCACTTCCCACAGCACAAAGCAGAGGAGCAAACTGCTGCAGAAGAGCCTTTACTGGCTCAGTTTGCCCCATAATTTTCAGCTGACAAGCAGCAACCAGATAGTGTTTCATCTTCTCTGACACTGCCATGTGCCACAGGACATTGCCAACAGTGTTATCAGTGCTGCAAGTTCCTTTGACATAGGGGTAGAGGTTAACCATCTTCTTGAAGGAGCAGCCCCCTTGTTGCATCAATATTCTTCTTTCATTAAAGCTGTCTCAAGCCCAAAACTGAGGTGTTTCTTGAACAGGTCATGACATTCCATGAGTGCTGATGTTACCATCCCTACAACTTTGCAATGTGTTTAAAATATCAGCAAGAAAACGACAGGCAACTATACAGCTAATCCTAAAATATCAGGAAAATTAATAGGAAACAAACAGTGCAGATCTGCCACAAATATCAAGTCAATGAAATACTTCATCCAACATCTGCTTTCCTTGGCAGAACACAGCTAATAAGTTAGTGTCTGGTAGAAACGTGCTTATCACCAGCGGTGCTGAGACACTGCAGTCAGGTTATTACCACACACAAGCCCATCATAATGCTTTGTTTCAGTGTAACCTCCTGGGAGTTCAGTGGAAAAAAAAGATCCTGTGCAATCAGATGCTATCCAATGGGGCAAATGTGGAGCTGGCCCTGGAAAGGGCACTGCTTCAAGGCAGCAGCATCCTCCGCCCTTGAATGAGCAGTACCCACCTTAGGGCAGGACCAGACGCCTGCCCTCCTATGACTTGTTCTGACCTTCATTCCTCGACCAGGAGGTTGCAGGCAAATCAGTTAAGCTCCTGCTTATTTACTTCAGTCTCTACAACACGAGCCTCAGGAAATATTCTGTGCACAGCTTCTGGTAACTTCCCCTGTGTTTTACCCCACTCCAGAAGCTATCTCTGACCCACCTGAAACAAACTCAGCTTTCCCAGTTATGGGAATAGTTACATAAGACCAAGAAAATCCCATTAGGAAAGAGTCTGCCATCCCCAGAGACCTGTAGCCCTGTTCTAAATCCTTTTTTGCCTCTCCCCAGCCCTAAAGCTCTCCCCCTCGCTTTGATGGCTTCTCACAGGCTTCTTCTCCGTCCCCCCCAAATGCCTTTCTTACTTCTCAACCATCCCTATGCTCGCACCTGGTTTGGGTTTTTGAGGCAAAGCTACTGAGACACAAGACACAGACAGATCAAGCCTTGATCATGAATGCTTTCCAGGCAGCACCACATCCTATGAGGGCATCCTGCATCTTAGCCCCTCCTGCCCTATCACAGTCCTTGCACCCGGTTCATCCCCCATCCTGCCTCCATCCTCTCCCTGTACTTTTCCAGCCATTCTCATGCTTGGCAGCTGCCCCTCAGGAAACACAGACGCCAGCCTTCAACAGACATTAGGTAAGCAGGCAATGGAAAAGAACATAAGGCTGTATCACAAGTCCATCTGAACTGCCTTTAAACCTGTAACTCTTCACATACATGCAAAGAGCAAGGAAATAAACCAAGGAAAGCCTGAAATGCAAGGCTCCCTGTGAGGAGTCAAAGCAGGGGTATTGGCTGCAGCAGGCATGGCATGCATCCTGCCACCAGCACCCTGCCAGGCACTCAGGCTCTGACACTTGGACTGCTCCCCACACCATGTTTAAAGCAAAACAAGCACTTGGCATCAAAGGCTTTTTCTCGGCAGCCGTTACCGAGCTCCATGTACTGCATCCCCAGTGCCGATCTCTTCATGAGGGGGTGTTTTTAGAAGCAAGAGGGGTGGGGATCTTACTGATGAGACATTTAATAGTTACACACTGAAAGGAGCTACTGTACCAGGCACTGGATGCCTTTTTGCAGGACTTATGAATCTGTGCTTTGTTCAGCTTAAATCATATCTCAGAGCAGCCTGTGAGGGTAATCTCCCAAAATGTTGGTTTTGCTATGACCAAAACTTACAGACCCACTCCCCAGCTGCACAGTTACAAGAGTCAAGCTTGGAATTAGCATTTTCCTAAAGCAGCCAAGGCAGCACTTCCAACAAAAGCAGGAAAAAGCAGCTGGAAATGCTGGGAGTAAACAAACAGCCCCTTATCTCCATAATGGAGTGCAAAAAGATGCAAAGAAATTTTTATGGACTGAGCTTGCAGAGCAAAGAAAAGAGCAAGTAAAAAGGTTCCAGCCAGCACTTACCACAGTCCCCTACAAAGCAAACTCACTGCTCCGTGCTGCTCTCCTGCGCTCACAGCTCCAAGCTCTGCATGATGTTTAAGTCAGGACACAATGTAAAGCACTGAACAACATTATCTGCTGCTGCTAAGCATGAGATGTTAAATTATAGCCTCTTACCTCCAAGTCACAAGCCCTGCTGGTGCAAAAGGACTGGAGAAGCCCAAGAACTACTCAACAGCATGCATCTGCTAAGCCTTCATGTTTTCTGTACGTTCTAGCTGAGGGAAGAAGGGAGACACGATTCCGGACTTCTTCCGTGGCTATATAATCTCAAGGAAGTGACCTTCGCATTGGTGCTTTGATTACAGATTCAGAAACAAAAGCCTTTCCAGAGTGAGTCAGGGGACACAAGAGGTTGAAACGTGATTGTTAAAAAAGGAGGCGAGCTGGGAAAGCATTACAATTGGTTTGGGGTTTCTTGTTGTTTGTAATATTAACCCTTTTATCATTAAACAGATCCAAGTAAGAACCAACAGTCACCAACCAAAGGCACAGCACAGGCAGCCAGCCCCAGGGCAGCGTGACACTTCACTGTGGGACCACAGGTCCTCGAGCCACAGGAGCCAGCTGAGGACCCCAGTGCCAACAGCTCTGTGCTTGCTGGGAGCTGCCATCGTTCACTGGCCTCTCCCCCCCACACATCCCCATTCAGGAGATGGAAGGGAGCTTTCTACTAAAACCTAGCACAGTGCTAAAGTTTCAGACACCCCACTATAGTGTTTCACTGGATTTCCCAAATCCCTTTCCAAAGCACAGGTCTGCTGCCTCTGATACAGCTTACTGCACATCAGGGAAGGAACTGAGAGTGCAGTTTACATACTTGGCCATCAATCTGAATCTGTTCTGGGGTCAGGGTTGCTCTCCAGGAGTACAGTTTGCTGCTCTAGATGTGCAGGAGTAAAGCATCTACCTGCTGTTCTGCTGCTCCCTTTGCAGACTCTTTTCTGCATGCAAAACACTGAATTATACTTCAGCTCCTGGATTCCTTCCCTGCCAGTGCACCAGCCTACAAGGCTTCACACACAGCTCTGACCGTGTAACCGTGTCAGGCAGAGCACAGGTATCACACAAAGGCATGAAAACTGAGCTTTCCTCCAAAAGAGCATCAAATGCCTACGTAACACAGCTTTTACTGAAAACAGACAAAAAAACACAAACCAGGAAACCAGAGAACTGTGCACCCAAATCCAGGAGGCTGTAACCCCAGGCAGCTACACAAGAGGCACAAAATCTCAAGTTTACACATGAAGTCACTTCAAAATCTGAAGCACAAGCTTGCTCCTTTTCACACACACAGCTCAGCATTATTCATTTCTTTTTATGTGACAGGAATATGGGTACCCAAGCTTTTAAATCACACCACTGACTTGCATCCTCTGGCTGCATAAATTATGGTAGGAAGATCGATGCCAAGGGAACAACACAGCCCAAGAGCACAGCATCCAACATGAGAAGATATGGGCCAAGGGAAAAAACACAGAATGGTACTAGAGCAGGGATGAACTCTGAACATGCACGAAGATAACTTCACATGGGAGCGAGAACAACCTATTCCCTTTAGCTGGATGCTCTTTGATTATTTCTGCTCCCAGTTGAGCAGTCACTATACACAGAGAGGACACACTATGAAGATTTTTCTACCTCAATTTTTTATAATCTATTGATCTACTTTAATAGAAAAAATTAAGCTCAACACCTGGAACAAACTAACTTGCTTCTATCAGAGCAGGAAGCAAGAACCTTGGGGTGAAACATTTAAAAGCAACACCTCAGACACATGGCTCCCGCTTCTCAGAGGTACAAAATCCTCTTGATCCAGCTCAGCTCCTCTAAACAGGAGGCTGTGTACTGACTGTTTGAAGTCAGTAACAGGATCCATTAGGCTGCAGAGCACTGTTAAAAAGAAGCTGGGCTGCCTCGTCCACACAATCAAGGGGCACAGCCAGCCCTGCTCCCTCACCAGGAGCTACTCTATGAATTACCATCAATCCAGACACCTACAAAGGGCAGCTCACTCCAGCTACCCCAGACACCCAGATGCAGTGAGGTGCCAGAGGTGCCTCACCCTCCTTGTTTAAGGCAGAGCAACTACCTTTGATCAAATATCCACCTTTTAAATAGCTGCAGACAAACAGTTTGAGTTGGCTTTCTTTCCAAAGTTACTTTGTAAGAACTAACACTCTCACAGTCATCAGAATACAAAAGTTCTCCACATCATGCTCCATATCACAGCTTTCATGAGAAAGCCATAAAGCAGGAGGGTGCCAAGTCAGGTCCAGCCAGCTGGTCCAGACTGCACCAGCAACCTAAGGGGCGGCAGTCGAGACACTTGGGAGTATTTCAGAACAACAAACTTGCATTTGTCTCCAAAACACAGACTCCAAAGCCCAAAAATAAGATGGAAAATAGACAGTGAGTCATATTTCCTTAGAGAGAAATGACGTGGAGGTTTACCTGGGTGGTGCCAACTCCTGCCCTGCTGGGATAACCACAGGGACAAGAATAGCTGGAGGAGGGAAAGAGTACAGCTCCTAGGAGGATCCAGGGCTTCCAAACAAATACAGATCTGAGCTGTACGATTCAGCTCTGGGACACAGATAACTTCTAAACCAGAAACATTGGAGTTTAAAGAAAATCAAGTGCATCTACAAGAGGTTCCAGCAGCAGGAAGCTGTCTGAGCAGTGAGAGTTGAGCAGGAAGAAGTCTCTGCAATTCAGAGGCCACCAGAAAAGCTCCGAACTGAGGTCTGGGGTTGGCAGTGCTGCCAAAGAGCACACAACCCCATAGTGAATGCAGGACACCCAGCTCTCTGAATAAGGTGAACAGATGCAATGTGCTTGACATTAGAGAGGAACTACTCTCACTTTCACTACAGCTTAGCTAACACTGGCTTGCATGCCTGCTAAGCGCACCTGCCCAGCCCGATTCCTGATGGGCTTCATCCACACCACCATATTTACTCTCCTAAAACAACCATGGCAACCAGACACACCCACTCTGGTAGCAGCCAAACATCTACACTCAGCATGATGGGGACCTATTTGCCTTCCTGGAAAGCTTGTTCCCCTCCTATTTTTTTTCTTATCTACAACTTGTTTTCCTCTCCTATTGCACTTCTGCCTTTTTTCCCCACTACGTGTTTGTTTTCCCACACTTCCTTGGAAGTCTGTGCTCCGTTTGGAGTACTGGGGGTTTTGACACACAGCTAAATGGGGGTGGAATGATTAATTTTTAATTCCCTGATGTCTCCCCTCTCCTCCCTTGCTTACACAGACAGTACACAAGCCAGCAACCTACCTGCACAAGATACCAACAAGCATGGCCTTCTCTGCTCTGCCCAGCCCACGTCACCTAACAGAAACCACTGATCCAATGAAAGGTAAAACCAGGATGCTCAGAAAACAGCATATAATTATCAGTGGCCACATGGTCTAAGTGCAGCAATTTCTCAGTCACCACTCCCAGCTCTGCTGGCACCACACATTTGCACCCAGTAGTAAGCAGGAACTCATCACTGGGACAGCACCTATTCTACATCAAGTGGAAAAGCAACCATGGAAACATCAGTGTCTTAAATCTGACGTTGCTTGGACTGTTGATGATGGCTTTTAATGGCTAAACCAGCACACTCAGGCTGTTCTCAGCATTTTGATGACCCTCACTATCCCCACCTCTCCTTCCCCAACATACAAAATCAATGTATGTTTGTATGCATGGCAGATAAACCAGCAGGGAAAAGTGTACATGTGTATTTGTGTGTGGGAGGGTATTTAAGCTAATATATTCTAGCACCAATAGCTTTATCCTCTTTGCAGTCTCTGAGACTGAACTGGCCTCCATCTGTACAGGAGATTAGCAGAATTCCTAATCACTAATTATGACTCAGAGGTTTTAAGAGCAACGCAGACTGCACAAGGGTGGCCTGATTTTTAGAAAGTGAGCAGACAGCACAGTGTTATTTTAAGCACATGGACGGTCCATCGACAACTGCAAAGCACTGCAGTGACTTGCTAAAGTGATGGAAAGCTAAGCACTCAGAAGGACAAAAAATGAAGTATGGAAGAATCAGCATGTGCCTGAAACACTTTTAATTTCCTTTTCTTGTCCAGTCAGAGCAAGCTTGCCAGCCTCAATGCACAAGACCAAAACAGAGATTTATGCAGGCAGGTTCATACAGTGATACCTTTGTACAGGAGCCTGCTTCTGAAAGGCAGCGACATTTGAAATCTAACGTATTTAGTGACCTGTGTCAGATCGAAGAAAAAGAAATATTTATACAGGCCAAAGCGGTTAGTGAATAGGAGGCACTGTTTGAAACTGGCACCGTGACACCCTGAAGGAAATCAGGTGAAGTTCACAGTCTGGTTGTGAAGTTTGTCTGCTAGGGAAGAGGGAGGAGTGGTACAAACCCCATGGTTTTGTTTGAATTAACTAAAACAGAAAGCGCTATATCATGAGCTCAAATGGAAATATGTCTGGCAGAGAGCTTTGGAAAGCGGCTGTTGGCAGTGTGTAAAGCCACTTTAAGCTGTCAGGACGCATTGCCTGGAGCTGGTCCTGTTCTCTGCTCTGCAAGAGGCTCCCCCAAGCCCCAGCCACAGGGAAGCCTCCACATGCCGTGTTTGGATGTGTTGGGAGTTTCAAGCAGAGCCAAAGCACTGTGTGAGCAGAGTCACAGCATTAGATCAGATGCCTCCAAAAGGAAAACAGCTGTATGCAAGCAGTCAGAGCAAAGCTTTCCCAGAGCATCCAGGAACCCATAGGGCTCAAGTTTAAATCTTTGAAGAGGCACATATTTGTTGTCCTCTATAAAAGGTCTTAAGCTGCTCTGGAAAACACTAACCCATGAGGACCCCCTAGACCCTCTGAGCATCACTCCAGGGTCTGTCTGGTGCAGAGGAAGGAAAGCTTTGCCTTGACAACACACCACTCATCCTTCATGCTCACCCTCACTTCACCAACAGCACTTTTCATCACTCTGAAAAGGAAAAGAAAAAAGGCACCTCCAGTTTGCTGTCAGCTTTTTTTATAATGAAGAGTTAAGGTGTGGCAGCAGAGGAAACACAGTCCTCACTATCCAAACCATCGATGTTAGCACCATAGGAAACAGGAGGCAACCACTTCCTCTCTCATTTCTCCACCCCAGGTACGTATGGGACAGACACACGTGCAAAGCTTATTTATTGTGCTTCATCAGCAGAATTATTTCACTTCACCCAGAGGAAAAGACTATTCAGATGTTAAAAAGCATGCTGTCTATAAAACCCACCTGAATTCAGTTTATACTTCTACACCAGATTGTTACCCAAATAACCAGTGTAACTGAATAGCTTAATCATAGAGATGCTCCCCTACCTGGTTTCACATCCTATTAATCACAGTGTGTCATTGTATTCTGCAAGGAGTCTGGGGACTGTTTGCCTGGTTTCTCTTTTTCACTTTGCATTAAGCAGGCTGTCTGACAAGCATTTTAACTGTGATACTAAAGCATTTATTTGACCAGTTTTTAATTTATATGAGGTTAGCTGTATTATTAAATAGACTTTGATGCAATGTTTCATTCATACTTAAAGCACAGCGGGTAATGGGGACTGCCTGTGCTGTGGGATATATAGGTGAAAACTGGTATTCATATCTCAGGGAAAGAGATGTACCAGGATGTAGTAGTGTAGACATCCCAGTTAAAGTCAGGCCAGTGGTAATAACTCACTAAACACAGGATAGATGGCGATGCTGAAAAGTTTTGGCTTTGCCGCAGCTTATTAACCTCATTTATACAAGTTTCACTTTCTGTTTTAGTGCTCTATAATTAAATATAAGACAGGTGGCCTATAAAACCAGCACGTGGAGAGCCCTGCCAACAGCTTTATTCTGGAAGACTATCAGGACACCCAGAAGTGCTGCCTGTCCCACTGTGGGCATCCAGAGGGGCTCTGGGAAGACCACCTAGTGCCCAGCTGGCTGGTCAGAGCACTACATTCCAGGTCTCCACAACAAAATACAGCCCTTGCTCCTTTCCCTCATAGGAAATGGGTACCCCTGTGTGAAGGCTTCTGTGCTGATTCTCACCTAGGATTCTTTCCAAGCCCCAATAACTCATCTTGACTTGCTGCAGTTAGAAAGATCTGTGCCAGCTCTTCCATCAGCTGTCTCTGCAAGTTTCTGTTCCAGGACAGGCTTTCAGATGCTTTCTGCCATGGACAAAGCAATGTTCCCTGGCATATAACCTAAGCGCTCACAGAGGATAAATTCACATACTGTACAGCCCTCCTCCCCTCGCATGGGTTCAGAAGTTATTCCAGTGTGAAAGGGGATGCCCTGTCAGCACTTTGGCTCATAATGACTCCAGATGACTAGGCTCCGAGCAAATAGGACATCCCTTCTCTTTTGGCAGATGAGACAGCTGATGGCAAGCATCCTGGAGCAGAGACCAGCTTGGCTTGCTGGGCTGGGGCTCAAGTCCCTAGACCGGTGATCAGGTGAAACAACTGCCAGAAAGACCTTGGAAGGTTTCCTACACACATGCTATAAGCAAGATGACTTCAGAGGTGACTGACAAAGGCTGGTTTGTTCTTGCTGGGCTGAGGTTTTTGTACTTAAAGCTGCTAAGGCAGGTAAAGGTTTTATGCTGGCAGTGAGGATTGCAGTGTGCCCTGGCCAGGCGGCTGTGCCCATGTGACAACCTCTGCACCTGCCGGTTTCAAACACATAGGCAAGAGCCCTGCATAGAAGTATGAAGGTGTCATTGGCTTCTCCGTGCTGGGATTCAAGCTCAGGTCTCCCATGAGGCTAGCAAGCACTTCATGTATAAGACCAAAACCCCTCACCACCACAGTAACAAACACTGCTGCCCAGGGAAGAAATCCTACTGGCTTCCCTTTCACCACAATAATGTGCTGATGATTAAAGAGAGACCTGCTGGCAGTGTCCAGCTCACCTGAAAATAGCCACTGACCCACAGAACATGAACATGTATCTAACAGAACTGAAGCCTCCAGGGCTGAGTAGCAGCTCAAGTGCTGTCACCTCAGTTTTCCCTGCATGTCCCTTGCATGTAGCTCAGTGACAAAGTTCCCAATTCATTATACTGTGCACAGCACAGGGAGGACAAAAGTGTAACTTTAGACTAAAGGGCCTTTATGGACAACATGTGGCACTTATATCATAACTGGAATATAAATGGGAAAGAGTTGAAGAAATATGAACATTCTTGGTGAAGCCAAAGCAGGAAAGGACTTTGTTAAGCACCTGTCAAGGTGCCAGTATAATAAGAGCACAAGGCAAGAACATGCTTTCATGTAGCTGCATTAACTATAGGACTTGTATAAAAAATCTAAGACAACAAATATCATCCTTGGCTGGTAAGAGAGTGTTGTTAATCCGTGTTACAGACAAAAAACAGGGGCACTGAGAAGGAAGACAATTTGCCCAAGGTAACATGCGATCTATGGTAATGATGTGACACAAAATCTCATGTCCAAGATCACAGCCTAGTCCCACAGACATTAACATCTACCTCCTTGGAGAAACAACCCCATGCAGAGCTCTGCATTGCAATGTTTTGCTCCTGCAATGCCGGAGGTGAGCAAGTGTAACACAGCATGGCTCAGAGTACATCCCTGCATGTAGGGGTCATCCAGCTGCTGTCTCTACATGCTCCCATGGCTTGAGGTGTTTAAAAAATAAATGAAAAACAGTATTTAATTTAACCTCTTACATTGCTCCAGTATCTAAACAGACCAGTGCTGAATGCCCGGTCTGCTCTCGCTAGACTCACTCAGAATATCACCAGTGGGTTTAACAGAAGAGAGCCAGGATCTGAGCTCAAAACAAAGTGTGTTTGAAGGAAGCACTTACAGGGCATTCTTTCACCATCTCCCATTCATACACTCCAAATTACCACTAGGAAATTCCTGATGTTAAAACATGAGAGTCACCATATTCCTGCCTGGTTTCATCTCCCAGGGATAACCCTTGGAGCAGCGAGCATGGAGCAACAGGTCACTGGATGTCCCATCACTGCATGTCCCCAGCAGCATGGCTGGGCTGTCCTCATGGTCGTGACAAGCTGTGGGCAGAGGAGAGCGGGGAAGGGGACTCCTTGCCCACTACCCTGGCTCAAGGGCAATATGGAAGGATGACAGAGGGACCAGTCCTTTCGTTTTACCCATTTTCACATTTCCACATTAGGATACAGACACAAGTCAGTGATGCTTCTCATAAAGAAGACAAAACAGATTAATTCATTAACACCCACTAGGAAACAGTAAGTTTGGGCAGACCTACAGTCACACTTGGTTTTGAAAAAACCTCTTTTCACTTTGAGCCAACCATCAAAGCATCACAGTTAAAGACGCCAGATACAGCTGCTGTTAGATCTTGGTCCTTACCAAGCCATTATTGCAGCCCTGGAGGGATGGGTTTTGCCTCCTTGGGGATGCAACAGGGAGCAAAGGCAGTCCAAGCTCCATGCTATTCACATGAATGGAGTCCAGAAATAATACCCACACCAGACAGGTGTAGCTAGATTTTATTTATAGAGAAGGAGCCAGGGCTGCATCCCACATTTATTCAGGGCAGTACAGGTGGGCAGACAGGGAGCAATGATGCCTGTACTCCTGCATTCCCTAAGTACACACAAACCATATTCCTTAAGTGACACACATGTCAAAGTGTTTACATCCATCATCTGTACAAGATGCCAATGTGTATTCGAGCACTTGGAAGCACTTCTATCACTATAAAGCTGTTTTCCTGCTCCTGGGCATACCCTAAAGCTACATAGCAACAGATCATTTTGGGATTAAATAGGCACAAATGTCCCTTTAGCATGACTTTCCCATGAAAGTTACAGCCTGATGGTTCTGGTGAGCTGCTTGCTATGAGCTGTGTCATTCTCTGTGTTGCAAGACACCAGGGAGAAGCAGCCTTGAAATGTTCAACATAACCTAGTAACCACGCAGGCTGACACTGTGACCAGGCACACATCGCAAGTGTGTATGTGAGACAAAAATAAACAGACACACAGAAATGTAACTGCCAACAAAAACACACTCCAAAAAGAGTGACACCACCCTAACTGCAACTGTATACCACAGTAACTGCAAGTACCGGGCTGTATTTTCTGCCTAGGAAAGGGGAGCCTCCCATTTGTTTCAGAACACATTTGCAGCCCCCCCCCCCCCCCCAATAGTAAACACTTCGCAATGCAAAGTCCTACCCACATTACAGCCTGCTACTATTCAGTGAGACAAACACAAACGAGCAGCAGAAAAAGCTACAGCGAACCTCTCCTTTGGCAGCATCATGCTCTGGATACCCAATGGCAGCACAGGCTGAGAGCTGAGCTCTGCCTCCCAGATCACAAGTACAAGGATGGTGACAGCCGAAAAGAAGCTTCAAGGGGTTGCAATATAGGGGGCAGTTGGCTGATAGGACACATTTAATATAGACAGCATCTCCCCCAAACCCTAAAATTCAAGGCAGACACACAGTGCCGGCTGTTTGAAAGCAGTTGTTGAACTGCTGTTGGAAAGCATTGCTGTCTGAAGCAACAAATTGTTGTTTGAAAACTGATGTTGAACATCAGCTCAGACTGGAACCTGCCAGTACCCTGTCTCACAGGGATGTGCAAGCTGGGCTCTGCCTCAATAGATGCTGTTTACTTCACCCGGGCTGTGCGCACTGAGGAATCACACAGGTGAGTGAGCAGCATCCAAGCTGGAGCAGTCCGCAGGCTGTTTTACCTGGTACACCTCTCGGAGGCCGCACCACGCTCGCAGGGTTTGCCGGCATGCCCGCAGCCGCCTAGAACACCACTTCCTCAGCGCTGACACCTTCGGCGTCCAGGCGAAGCAGCCGCTGGAGTGCGCATCCTCCATCCCGCACGTGAACACCGAAGCCCTGATCTGCTCCGCTGGGAACGCAGTCCCCGTCCCGGCTGGCTCCCGCTCCCTCCTTCAAACGCCTGGCATGAGGGCAGCCCGGCGGGAGGAGGGCAGGGGTGTTGCGCAGAGCCAAGGTCAAGCCTTAAAACAAACTCCTCTTTCACAGCGCTTCCTGGGCAGATTCCCAGCCATACCCCGGCCAGCGGCGCCCGAAGGGGAGCCAGCGGCTGCAATAGCTCAGCCCTACCAGCGGCTCACACAGCAGCCTTGTCCTTCTTAGCAGCTTATATAAAGCTCTGTTAAGCTCCAATAGCTAACACTATGTTCTCTTAATTAAATTTTAACCCTTTTTTGCCGCACTCCCCGACAACAACCCCGCTTCAACGCTGCAGGACGAGAAGCGAACCGCTCTCCGTCAAGCGCCGCCGTTAACCGCCGGCGTTAACGGCC
Organism: Melopsittacus undulatus; assembly: GCF_012275295.1. NCBI lineage: Eukaryota > Metazoa > Chordata > Aves > Psittaciformes > Psittaculidae > Melopsittacus > Melopsittacus undulatus. Next base: position 30,857,613 of record NC_047535.1, read on the forward strand.
GCCGCACGTCATTGAGCTGGGCAGGAGCGGCGCTCGGGGCTCGCCCCCGACACCTCGTTACCTGCCAGGGAGGGAACAAAGCTGTCATCGCGTTCTGCCAGCTGATCCATGCTCAAGTTATACGCTAGGAATCCTGTACTTAAAAAGAGCACCTCTGGGAGCCAGCAAGTGGGGAAAACGGGAGTTAAAACAGGATCAGAACATCCGTGCTCTAACTTCTCTTCCAGCTTGGGTTGTAGCAGATGCCCACAGCACGGAGCACATCCCCGTTGGTTGTTGCATCGCGCTGGTTAACACCCCCGGCACCAGCTGAAGAGATGGATTTGCTTTACTCTCAAACTTAACTCCATTAGTGCAGCACTTGCTGCATGAGGAAAACAAAGCTGGTTGTGCTAGCTGAGCTCTTCACAAACAGCCCACAGCAAATAAACACTGAAATAATAGCCCACAAGAGACTGCAGCCTTGCCTCGGTAGCTGGTTGAAAATTAAGTGGCACCCTGCCTTTCTGGGGCTTAAACCGTTAATGCCACCAAGCTGCACCCTTTTGAGCTCTGTCCTATTAAAAGCTAAGGGAAGGTGGAAATCAAAGGGCAATTAATCTCTTTAAGACCCCCTTCTCCCAGAGGATTTGACACTTGCTAAGACTTCTGGTGCAGAAGCTGCAGGAGCCATGCATGGCACCATCAGCATCTTGCTGAAGAAACTACTCAAAGAGCACATTTTTGGCTAAATTCAGTGACACCAACCTGTAAAAGTATTTTTTTCCTGAGCAATGAAATGAATGGAAATGGGGCAGGAACAGCTTGCGTAAACACTGCATGAGAGAGTTAAATCCCATGGCATGGCTGGTGCTGCTTCCCAAAGGGCACTGCTTGCAAACAGACTCTAAAATCAGAGCTACAGCAGCCCTGTCCCAAAGGCTCTTCTCAAGAGAAAAACACCCTGCATGCTCCTAGCACAGTACAAGTATTCACAAAACCCATCTCATTCCATATTAATCAACCCCCTTTGTACTGCAAGAGCCTACACTCATGCACGTTGAGCTCCTGTGTCATAGTTGGAGTGATTAACTCTGTATACAGATGCCTGCTTTACACAGGATTTGGATCTGTGTGTCTCCAAGCATCACACTCTTTCCTTTTATGCATAGCAAAGCAAAAAGGCAAAAAGCAGCTCTGCTCCTCTTGGTGCTGGTATCTATTGCCTATGCTGCTGCCAGGGAGTTTAAATCTCTCTGAGACACAGGGAAAACAACTACTTCAGATGTTACTAGAAGTCATTACAGAGTGAGACAGTGCAGAAAGATACGGCTTGTTATAACAAAAGGCAAGTAAAGACATGGGCTCTACATTGAAATCCAACATCCATATACCCACTCAACGAGTTTTATCACCCCTTTGAACACTGTCTTTGAGCCTGTGGCCAACAAGAACATCTTCCTCCTCCTGTGATGTTGCCCAGCATCACTGTTGCGTGATGTGACTAACATCAGCATAAATGTACAAACTGGAAAAAGTTTCCATCTCCCACTGAGAGAGAGTGGTGACAAATATCCACAGAGAGTTATTCCAATAGCCTAAGCCAGTGCTAGTGCCAGGCTTGGCAGCCGGTAGTTGCCATTCCCTCAGATAGCACTATTTTGGAGAGGAACGGGCCAGGAAAATCTGCAGTGGCATTTGTGCATTATGGTCAAGTCATACCCGAATTTAAACAGAGATAAAAAAAGAAAATCCAATTTTCAATTTCCATTTCTGAAAGAAAAGGAGCTTTGTATTTAAAGAAACAGTGCAGGGAATGGCCCCATCCTGAGCCAGGAAAATCCAGCCAATGCACTATGTAAGGTTTAAATGCCTCTGCTCTGTGCCCGCTGCCCTCAGTGCCTTTTTGTTTTCTGTATCACTTAAACTAGACTGAAAATAAAGGATGATGAAGATTTTCTCCTTTAACACAGCACAAGGGATTGGTTTTTAATTCTTTTATGATCCATGGTATCCTTGGATTGAATGAACACATTTTGCAGTTATTCTTTATGCTTCACAAGTTAACTGCGTACCTGAGGGATGGTCTCAGATGGTTCCATCTCAGAAGGCAGAGCCATATGTACTCAGGCCCTCCCTCCTCAGTACTCCTAACCGCTTTACCCATCCTATTTCCCTGACCTTGTGCAGCCTTTATGCTCTTACAGTAAAGTTACAGCTCCACATGTAGGCTAGAGCAAGGCAAGAACCCTTTCCCCACCTTTACTTAGGGTACATGGACTTCAAATCTAGTCTCATAATTAAAAGCTTCACACACATCTTGTAATCCCTTCTGCAGATGAAGTAGGTAATAAATAACAAGCAAATACTACCTAAATTTCACGTTCCCACTTGACCAGAGTACGTGAGGCAGTACAATGAGTGCACATCACAGTGCACTGTCCCTTGAACATGGGGCACAGCATTGCACGCCCAAAGAAGAAGAAAGAAAAGACAGTTTACGATACACAGAGCAGCTGCATGCTCTAGAATAATTCTGATGTTTTAATATGCAGTTGATGGATTACTCAGTCAAATCAATCTTTATTTTTTTATTGACTTCCACTTTCAGAACCTGATTGCAAGTGGGTTAATTGGAAATACCTAAATAATATCCAGGCTCCTTAGAGTCAGAACAGAGATCACAAAATTCCTACTGGAAAGCCAGTAGGATAGCCAGATAGCTTCCAAAGATTGTAGTATCCAGATCTCTAGTCTATGGAGGGGGTGGGAAGGGGGAGATAGATGTCTCAGGAAAGGTCTTTGTAGACTGATGTATCACTTTCAAGGGAACACAAGAGACAGCTACTGCAAATCTATTTGATGTGCAGTCACATGAACAACAGGGCATTCATTTCTGGTAAGGAATAAGCCTACACAACAGGAATCTAAGGAGAAAATCACTTAAAAAAAAGACAGAAAACTTGATGTGTGGCAGATTCATGCTTTCCCTTACATTATTGATTGTAGTTCCAGCATAATGAGTATCAGAAAGATAACAAAGATTTGCTACCAACATAATAGGAAAATATGATCCCGAGTGGATTCTCAGGCTTCCTTGTATGTTATCTTCTGTGCCAAAATGTACAGAACAATGCTTAGCAGAATTTCTGCTTTTCTTTTCAAAGTAGTTCATATGAAGTTCCCATGAACAGAGAATTCACCTACCTGTGAGACCAGAGGACAAGAGCATCAAACTTCTCTTATATCTACAAAGCAGTATCATCCCTAGATGTGATTTTTGATTAGACATATAGGAAAAAGAACACAAACACAAAGTCCCTAGTGGCAGGTAATGAAATTAAGGCTTTGATCATTTTTGGTTTCTGAACCTTCAACAAGTAAAAGGTGAGTTGTTGTGCAGATGCACAAAATGCATAATTATATGCGGTAGCAGATGCCTGTTCTAACCAGTGATTTAAACCACACTTTAATCATAATTTGTTCTCCTATATTGACCACACATGATTGTAGCCAGTACTTATATTCTATAGAGCAAGCAGTAAAGTTCAGTGAAGACTAAAAAAACCCCAGTGATTCGGCCTTCACAGGGGGATGAGAAACAATGCTCTTTCATGGCACTCCCCTGTTTATAAGTCTGCTGTTACCTCAATTACAAGGCTTCAAATCCTCAAGCCCTGATGGATTGTCCCAGAGCAGTATCATTGAGGTCCATGCCAGGACCCAAAAGCCTGGGGTAACACCATATCCACTGAATTCCCATCAGAAACAAGCTGCAGTCCTATGTCCTCCTCCTTCTACACTGATGTTTCTCCTCTCTGCACAAATGTGTGTGCAAATTTTCACCAAAATTGTCCCATTTTGCTCCAGTTCAAGCCAACAGCACATGATTACACTGCTTTTAAAAATACAGTTTAAAAAATCACCAAAGGTGCTGATTTACAGGAGTTTTCACGAGCCTGAACAACAGGATTATTTGGGAATTAGGACTTTCTCAGACAATGCTGAAGCTGCATAGCTCCCTAACACTTTTCTTTAATTCCTGTCATGAATCAAGCCTGTCAAGCCATGAGTATTAATGCAATTAACCCCAAATAAAGATGGAGTGACTTCTCAAGAATCAGTTTTGCTACTCTCTGGCCCTTCATTACCAACTTACAGATAAAGTGAAATACAGTCATCAGGTGCCCTCTCTTTTATGTTGTAACCTCTCGGTACATAAGATGCTTAAAAAGCAGCACCAGTGCATAGGATAAGTCTGTTAATCCAACCTACCCTGATCAAGGGCTTCTGAAGCACAACTCAACTTCTCATAAAAGGTGTTTGCAAATCAATCAGGTTCTTTGAGATTATAAGGGAAAAAACACCACAAGATATTTATAACCTTTTTTAATCCTTTATATTAGGACAAATTTGGGGGGAGCCCTTAGAAATAAGCCTACACGAACATTTATTTACTGCTGTTCACATTATCCAACTTTAATTTATAAAGCACATTAAATCACATGAAAGGGCCATGCCACTCTCCTTTAAGGCTAACAACAGCATCTGATGGATGTATCTGAACCCCTCCCCAGGTGCTGCGCCAAGCATTTAAATTCCCAGCTTTTGCCACTGAACTGCACCTATGTCAAGTGACTGATCTATCTGGAAGCCATAACTACACCCAAATAATACACAGCTAAAAAGAGAGGCTTCAGTACCTGGTACTCTCCTCTCTGGATAAGGCACAGCCTTGAATAAGCTTATTTAACAGCAGCTTTACATAGTTCTTAATGAGGTGCTGACGTTTTTTCTTCTCTGTGAGAGCTTGAGCTGTACATATATTGCTCTACACTAATGATATAAACATATCACCGTGACAGATAAACACATCCTTAAAGACGAACAGCCGCTGTGCCAGAAACATGAATTTCCTGCAGTCTGTATCCCATAGTAAACTAATTAGCACTTCACATCAGAAATGGAGTGTCACTGCCTTTTAACTTTATAAATGATTAAACAGCTTGTAGCCCAATTCCTCGAATGGCAAACTTTCATACCTACTATACCTAGAACAGCAAAATCAGGTCAGGTTCAAAACAAGCAGTATATGCTCCAGTTTCAGGAGTCAGGGTTTATCATCTTTCACTATCATCATCTCAATGTGTCACCCAGTTTTTGTAACATAAATGTAGCTCCTCGAGTACCTTATGGCCAGTGCATCAGGGGTATAATTTGGCACAGTTCTGCTGGCTTCAGTGAAACCCCACATGCATACACATATAATCAGGTAAGAATGTAGTTCAAGCAGTCTACGTGCAATTTGGCAGCGGTGAGCACAACTTCTAATGCATGTCCCTATTTAACATATACCTACATGCAAACTGTGTTTAAGTTTGTATACACGTATTTCTAAGACTTTAGAAGTCTATAGCCTTGTAAAGTCTGTTTGCACAGAAAAGATGCATAATAAGGGAAAACACCAACCTGGTATTCTGCTTCAGAGCCCACAGATGCTTTCAGACATAGTGCACCCTTATGCCATTTCTCAGTGGCACAGGTGATGGCATGCTGATGACCTGCAGGAAGGCTGCCATCTACCCAGATACCAGCACTGCTGCATGCAGCTCTCCAGGCATGGAGACCTGCCCCAGGGACATGGTACAGCAGGTCAGGATGGCTGTGGGATTAATGTGATACTGCCTTCCCTGTGTGAGCCTGGAGAGCCACGCTGCTCTTCCCTTCTTCATGGGAAGGGCTTCCTTCTCAGGGAAAGCTTCATCAAGAGGTAGTTACCACTGGTGACATGGGAAATCATCCTGCACTCCGTGCTACTCCCAAGTCACATCTGCAGGAAATGAGAGATCAAACGAGCACAGGGTGGAAACCCGGGGCATCCTCAGAGAAAGTGACACCACCACCATCACCTAACCCAGCATGGTGTTCACCCAGAACACACTGTGACAAGGGCGGTGGTTGTGCTCCTGGAGGAAATGACTCTTACTGTGCCACCCTACTGCTACCAGGCCCTTGCAGAGGGAGGCACCCCTGACCTATGCATTTGGACCATCTTCCTGAGGAGCACCCATGGGAAGTGATGGCAAGGAGGAGAGGCTGTGGCTGCCTCTGGAAGCTGCAGCAGGATTCCTCTCCAAGCAGCTGGTTTTGCCTCCCTAGTATCCAAAACTGTAGTGGGTCACTTGCTCACATGCTTTTTAGCTCCAGTATCCAGCCCATGGAGTTGGTTCCCAAACCTGCAAAGAGCCACTATGGAAATGGTGCGGAGACCCTGCAGAGCAAAGGGACAAGCAGCTGTCACATGCCATGAAAATAAATGATTGGAAAGGACAAAACCACTTTTTCCCTCTACACCTGAAGTCTCAGCAGTCTCATTCCTCTACCTCCCCCAAACTCGCAGGGGAGTAGCAAAGTGCACAAAGTACTTTTAGGATCCTACTTCTAAAGGCAAAGTTATAAAAGCTTCTGTGCACTGACATATGACAATACTTAGACCATTCTGACCACATTTTCACCTCACATGCCCAAATTATTCAGGTCGGTCAGCACAGTCTCCTCCAGCTCCAGCTTGGGCCTGCCACAGCAGCTTCCCAGCAGCTTGGAGCAACGCCACACACCTCCTTGCTGTTTGCATTGTAGTAGAGGATGTCACCCTTCCTGTCCATCACATTACTGCAGCCATGAAACACTTCAGGGTCTTATCAGAGGAGTGGCAGGTTTAAAGTCTGAAGGACCAGGGGCCTGGAGCTCCAGACAGGGAGAGAGGTCCAGCCCCACCAGTTTGTCCTGTGCTTCCCATAGCCCCAGCAATAGGAGGGTTTCTTCCCTGGCTCGGCTGACCAGTCACTTAGGCACCACACACGTACCAAACCTGCTCAGTTTCCCTCAGGCACTGATCCACAATGGATGCTGGCATCACCATGGCCAAAAATGGGGCAGTGTTTCCTGCATTTTGAATCGGCAAGGAGTATTGAAGGGAGCCTGAGGAAGCCAGGTAATTACTTTTGGATGAAGTATTTCATGGTAGATATAAATACGTGAGGAACATGAAAATCCAGGGCTGCCCCAGCTTTATGATTATTTTATAGCCTCATTAATCTATGGCAAATGGGGTAGAATTACTACATAACCTAAATACTGGGCACAGATCTACAGCACTGTAAGAGGAAGCATAAATGAGATCGTAAAGTTTCAGCATTTCGCATGATATATATGGCCACAAAGACAAAAATAACAACCCAAACCTATCAGTCTCCTGACAAGAATCTTTTAAAGAGTGAGAATAAATGATGTCTCTTATAATTATATCCTCAGTGCATTCATTCTCTCAGGATGAGTAACCCAGGATGCAGTAGCCTCCAGAAAAATCATGACTCATGACTCAGAGCAATGCTCTGCCCTTGACTAGATTTTATGGATCATGCCTAACCCAGGAAAGGGGTACATCTAGGAAAGGACTTGTCCTTCATTATGTATATACTCAAGTAACAGAATCACTGCATCCTATCAGTCATGAACCAAGAGATCACCTTGGACATCTTAGTGTTCCTCCCTGCCACCAGTTTCAGACTGTAAAACAAGCAGGGCAGGATTCATTTCTGTGTCCATTAAGTATGTGGCACACCAGAACACCAATGCAGATACAAGCTTTTCATCAAAATCCATATTTAAAGTAACTGAGCTCTCTTCCCTGTTGTTACTGGTTGGCAGAGGGCAGCAGGGATGAGGGCAGCAGCATGGCACAAGCAGTCAGTGCTGTCCCAGGGCCACAGTATGTGCCTCACCTCCAGACCACCAGCATCTAGCCCCACCACTGTGGCATGCTCAAGGAAGGAAAATGGTCCTGTGGCCACTTCTATCTGGGACTTGATCCAACTTCAAGTCAACAGGTTTTGTTGCACTTAGGCAAGCTCAGTTCAGAGCCTTTTGAGGCAGACCCATGCATTTTCCCAGCCAATTCTGGCAGAGGGAGAATCACAAACCAGTGGAAAGAGCACCAGTAAATAGAAGAAGCAAAAAGAAATTGGTGCTGTAAATCTGTATACAAGTTACTGTAAATCTATATAACAAGTTGCCAGCACTCTTGGTGCTATGGAGTGATGCTTTCTGAGAACACAGGCCTGATGAAACTGTGCTTCTTGAGTTAGGAAGCAGAAAGCCATTATTTCACAATGCATCTCATCTGTCACTACAGCAATTACTGCCTCCTTTTACTATTAAAGTACCTGTACAGTGCACATTTACCAGCTCTAGACAAACAATTAGGAACTAACCATCTAGAATCTGAAAGGAAGCAAATCAGTATGTTTTGTTGTTACACCAGAGTAGATGGGCTCTGGTATAAGCATTTCTTGAAGGTGAACCTTAGTGCTGAATGTCTGACCATGGAAAAGGAATCAGGCAGCTCACAGCATTACCCCACAGCGGGACCACACTGCTTATACAGGGCACCAAACTGCTACAAGTGAGACCAAAGCTTTCCAAAGCACATGAGCTTTGTCTGTGCAGAAAGCAGGTGCATGTCCAATAGCACAGGGTACAAGGAGCAAGTGAACCAAAGGAGAATGAAAAAGAGCATCCATTGAAAGGATGCTTTTATCCTCAGAAGGCCTCCAAAATAAACAAGCAGCATGCCATGGGCTTGATCCAAAGCCCATTGAAATCAATGGAAGGACTCCAACTGCCCTCAATGGGCACACAGCAAGGCCGGGAATACCACAAGGGCTCCATGCGCTGCCCCACCAACAGGCTGACCCCCAGCAGTGACTCGTCACCACCTCGCCCTACAGATCCTCCTGCCATTGCTGTTTTATCCTTGCCCTCAGCAGGCATTTTGTGATCATTTGCTACTCAAGTCACCCAAAATTATTAAAAAATACAAATATTTTAATATTATATAGATTTTATTTCCTACCCAAATCTGGGAATATGGGAACATGGGAGGGTCATGAGTGAATCCCTCATGTGGGATTCACAAGATCTATCTCTGCACCAAAAGCCTGAACCATAACTCTGCCTTGTACTTAATCACAGAATCACAGGTTAGAAAAGACCTTTAAGATCATGTCCAACCATTACCCCAGGACTGCAAGTCTACCACTAAACCATGTCACTAAGGGCCTCATCTACACTGTGTTTGAGTGCTTCTAGGGATGGCGATTCCACCACTTCATGAGGTGCCTTCCTGCGCCACTACACACACCAGTTCTCCCCCAGCTGCCTGCTTTGATTTGCCTTGAAGTTTTCAGTGTTTTGAAAAGAAATCTGCACTGATACTACAGAGAATGAAGTTCATCTTGCCAAGAAAGACAGCCCCAGTTAAGACAACACGGATCTTGCATGTACCAGCTGAGCAGAGCCCCTCCAAGAGCAAGAGCAAGGAGGCCCTGCCTTTTTAAAAACTAAGAGCACCAAGAGAAAGGCCTGACCCAGCAGTGGCTGTATCAGATGGGGTGGGAGCAGTAGTGTCAGAAACACAAACAATGGGAAAGGAAGCAGGGAGGGAAGGGCGGAGGGGACAGTGGGATGGGCAATGGTGGCTGCAGTCTCAGCTGCTGACTCAGCAGGTTAGCAGGACCTCTGCCCTCCAGCAAGCTCCCATGCAGGTGTTGGACATGGAGCCTTGCCCCAACCAGAGGAGGTTTCCCCACATCTCACCCCTTTCCACCAGATGTGTGTGGCACAGCACCAGGGTCACTCCCCCGCACATCTGCAGCCACAGCTGGACCCAGCAGGCAAAGCTCTACAACCCCTTGTCTCAGTATATGTCTCAGGTGAGGACATGGGTGGTTACCCCAGCCCACTACGAAACCAGAGCACTTGCTTTGTAGCTTACTGGGGAGAACAGGAGCAAAGAGGCAATGGCAGAAAGGGAGAGTGTGGACATCACCAAATAGCTGTTGATAGCACAGACTGTTAAAAGCTTTTAAATATAGTTTGGATGCAGTGTTTTGTTCTGGTTTTTAACCCCTTTAAACTTTACCTTCTTCACCTTGGCAGAGGGAGAAGCAGAACAGACACACTGGAGGCTGTGCTTTACCCTGGCCAGGCTCCCCACAGTTTCCTCATCTCTTCTGGCTGTCCTGCAACAGCATAAACTCCCCAATGGGGGTCAATCTGAGACCATTCATATACTTAAAAATGTTAGTTCTGCTATAATGGGCACAAATGAGAATTCAGCATTTGTTAACAATTACCCTAGGCAATAACTTCACTCTCTCCCTGTACTTCAAATGGAAACAATGCAGTAACTGAGTAGTACCTGTTGGCAGGGAAAGTTTTAAATAGATGGACAGGAGTGGCTGAAATGGCTTCCTAAAAGAATTCTCCTTGCTTTTATATTTCCTCATCCTTTGGGATATAAAGCAGGCTTGCAAACTGCCCTTGCCATTATCGGAGCTGTGATTCAATCAGCATTTCATGGTCCTAATTAGTGCGTATTTGTTTTCATGGGCATGATTCCTCATTTGCCAAGACTGCAAAATTATAGTGCATTTTTTCCCCATCCTCCTTGGAGAGGACATTATGAGAGCTCAGCCAGGGAAAGGAAGCCATTTAGAGCAGGAAGAGGATGCTTGGATACAGAGCTGGAGTGCTCATATTAGGCCCTTTCTGAGGTCAGATGATCAAATTGACAACTTGAAAAAATAGCTGCGATTCTCATTGAGGTTAATGGGCAAAACTGTAGCACAAAAAGCCTTTTGCCTGCCTCTGTCAGCAGGTTGTGCCATCCTGCCTCTGTTCCTGGACAATGCTTCCCAGGAGCCCTGCTCCCGTCCTGTGCATGTGGTTGGAAGGGGAGAGGGGACATCAAGTCAGGGAAAACAGAGCACCTGGTCCTCCTCTTCCTCCAGTTCTACATCAGGAGGAAGGAGGAAGAACTCCAGCTACTGCTGGCTGGGCCCTGCTACACCCGGTTTCATTGCCTCTTGTCCTATAAGACCCGTTTCTCAAGTCACACAAGGAACAAAGGGGCCAAACTTCCTTCTCCTTACACACACCTGCCCCTCTCAGCACAGGACACTGTCTATTACAGCGATATCAGGTGGTTCAACCGGGTCCTGCCCCACCTTTAGCATCCACCAAAGCTGAAAGTGCTGTATGCGTTTTGCCCCCTATATCCTACACTTTTTGTTCATTCTTTAGGAAGACAAACAAGGATATTTGGCCCAGAGTGGGGAAGGAGGATTGGAGGAACTGTCAGGAGACATGTAGTAGCTTTAGCGGGGGGGAATAAACTCTAGGATTAGTGTTTTGGGGGTAAAGAAAGCACAGCTGTATGCTGAAAGGGGCTCCAATGTACCATAGGCTGCCCGTAGAGAATAACAACTCTCATTAGGGGTACACATGGCGGGGATGGTTTCTCCCCCCACAGCCCTGTGCTTCCCACCTTTCCCCGTGTACTAACTGGCCCTGTCAGGACGCAGGCATCTGCCCCTTCTGCACAGAGGCAGCAAGCTCCTTCAGCACACACATCACAGCACACGACTCATTTCCAGGATTCACACAGAAATGGCAAGGGGAAGATAAATTCAGGGATTTAAAAACAAATCTGGTGGATGCTATATTTCCATATCCTCCGGGAGTTAAAAAAGAAGTTACATACAATATCCTTTACCCCTTTCTCCTGCTGATGGTTAAATCAAACAAAAGCCTCCACAAGAAAGCAGCAGCCACTGGAATACAATTCCTGTTTCTGTATTGCTAAATTATGCATTGGCCTTACAGCAGGTAAAATTGTAGCACAGCACCATCTGTTTCTCAATATGCTCTCTGCCAGCTACCATAGCAGGGATTTACTCACATATCCCTTTCCATGCTCAGCTGAGCTGACGGGCAGAACGTCTGTCATCAGAGAAAGGGATGTGTCACCTGCCCATTGCACATCTGGGATATACCCTACTGAAAAATGGGGACAGATCATTTCTTTCCTGACACACAGGGCAGGCTCACAGTGCCAGCTCTAGTGAATAGCCCTTGATGATGCTACATCCTTAAAATACTGCGGGAGATAGCACATTTTCCAGCTGTTTGTGCCTTATGCCAGAGCACATTTGTATCAGCAATTTCATTTCTACTCCAAGGGTTATTGCAAGTTCTTCCATTGTGACAGAGAACGGGGGAGGAGAAAAGCAGCTAACATTCCCACATCTTTAGATTGAAATTTAAGGCACTTGTACACAAGTGCACATGAAAGTCTCAGCCGTTAATCAGGAAGCCTCCAACTTCTTGTGCCTTTTGGTTTCAAGCAGATCTCAAATAGCAACCAAAGCACAGGGAGCTCAGTACAGAGCAGACCCTGAACAGTCCCCAGGGGGGTTTGATGGGGGCCCATGCGCAGTGATGGGGATACAGATCCCTGCCAGTGCTCAACTGAGGATGTGACTCCCTTGGCTGGATATAGAGCTAAACCCACACACTGACTCGCTCCAGATTCCTGCTCCTCTGCTGCAGAGCAGCTGATGGGGCTCTGTGCTCAGCAAGGGCAGCAAAGCCCACCACAATGCTGGCTGCAGGGATGAATGCTTTCAGCCTATGGTGTTCCTGGTGCAGGCTGCAGCACCTGGCCCAAGGCAGGGCAGCATCCCCACATGGTTAAGACTCCGTCCCCACAACATCCTTGGTGGATATTGCATCCAAATGAATGCCTGACCCACCAGCCAGCCCAGCATCAGGAGCTGGTCTGCCACTAGCAACACCCATGCAAAGTAAGTCTGGGAGAAACTTCTGAATAACCTTCATAGTCAGTCACCTCTGATCTGAGCTCCTCAGAGCACCTCCACCAAGCGCAGGAACACAGCCCCCCCAACTCAAAACACCATGAGAGCCATGCATGCTCAAGCAACTCAACTTGTCAGCTCAAAAACCAAGTTTCTCTCACCTGAGACTCAGGAGATGGGTACTTGTGGAACCAAAAGCTGCCTGCACACCTTACCCTCTGCCACACGCCATAAACCCCTCTCCCTAACTCCGTATCCAGATGCTCCTCTCAGTCTCCAACCTCAGCTTGGTTCTTCTGCAAAGCCTCCTCTATGGGTCCGCCGCTGGTCGGAGGCTGCTGGCCACACACCACGGCTCCCGAGCTGGTGGCTGGAGGCAGGGGAATTCCTGCAGTGCTGGAGAAGAGACCAAGCACCTCCCAGGGTGCCTGGAACAAGAGAGCGCCTGTCAGGAGACGAAAGCAATGAGCAAACTGGTTCAGCCTGTTGCTGCCTATGCTGAAGGCCAGCTCGGCGCAGGAGGTGCTCAAGTCATGTGTCTGCTCCTGCCCCAGCTTGGAAAGAAATTAAAACAAAGAAAGTGGTTTCATAGGATTTAAGACTTTCACCCAACGATTTCAAAAGGGGTATTTGATCACCAAAGGAACAAAACAGGAGTCAGAACTTCAGTGCCAAAGTCGTAACAAAACAAGCTCTTCCTCCTCCTCCCAGACATTCTTTTACGTAAGTGCAGCTCCTCTTCCACAGCCGTAGGTTTAATGTTCAGAGTCAGGAATGGGGAGTCTTGTTTCCACTTCTCTCCTGTCTATTCTCATTTATTACCCAGGCTATAAGGAATAAAGACAATCAGCATCACCTTACAAATGATCAGCCCCTATGTCCCAGCTTCCCATGGAAGGAAAAGAATGAATCCATGGATATTTCAGGGAAGTTTCATCTGATCTCAAAGTACAACCTGTGATACCTTTCTTATGCCTTAAATATCTCTGTTCGCACAGTTACAGGTTTCAGCAGCTGCTTTGTTATATGTGGGATGTACCATACAAATGCATCAAAACACACAGCAACTGGTGAGCCTGTGCTCTGCCAAGGGAAAGGCTGATCCCAAGCTGAGCCAGCCTGGCTGCAGTGGCTAGCAGAAAACACAGAAGTCATTAGCCCACCTATGCCTGCAGGACTCCCCCTCAACTCCAACAGAAATCAAGCTCTCTGTTGCCTCATTCTTCACTGCTGCAGCCCTGTCAACTGCCACTGCCCTCCAGTACAGAACTGCTACTATTTAGGGAGAAATTCACCTACTTCACTGCACATCCCTAGAGGATAAGTGTAAAATCAGCACCCCCAAAGGAGCTGCTGTCATGCTCACAGCATCCAGGGTACTCAACTCAGGGATTCTGACATTCCTGATTTAAAACATCTTAAAGCATCTATCTCTGTGTAGCACACCTCTGGTATGCTACTGGACTGCTTCCTAGAAGAAGCCTTACTTCACACTTGTAGTTCTGCCTTTTTTATCCTCACTTTTCCACACCACATATGGATTTCATCCTTCTCATGGGACACTACAGAACAACAGCAGCACAACTCCCTGATGATGTTCATGGTGCCCCCCTTTCCAGTAGCTACAGCTGCTTCATGCAGCTTCATTACAGATGCAAAGCCAACCTTGCTTAACATCTTTTAGGTTCATCTCTGCATAATCCTTCCCTCTATTAGGCTAATGAATGAAGTGTTTCCAAGGAACAGAAATATACATGTTACCTAATTACAGGAGTCAGGCTGAAGCAGATCCTTTAAACAAACACATCCTGACTAAGCTCTTCTAACCCTGCTTACCCAATCTTCTCCTCTCTACCCCCTGGGCATCCTCGATAATCAGCTCCTCAAAGCAGCAGCACTTTGCTGCTGCAGGACCGGTCTATCAATGGCCTAGGGCACCGGTGCCTGTTTCAAGCCTGCTCTCATGCAGGAATCCATCCAATTCACCTCCTGGGCGAATTTTACTACAATGCCCATCCTGCATTCACAAACCTGCTCTTCAGAGAAGACAACTCCAGCACTAAAACCATCCAACACCAATGAGATCTGCTCTCTTTGGCTTCCTCCACAGCAGGCTGCAGCAGATGTTGCTTACAGTTTTGGGGACCTTCAGATGTAAGACTCAAACAAGTCCAGAGGAACTGTCCAACACACTCCATCTCAGAAACACAACCTCATATCAGCAACTGCATTTTGAATCCTTGTGATCATGACGATGATAGCAGCTGTCAGATAGGACTTGTATCAGTTTCTACCCTACCCAACCACATACACACCACAACCATTACAATATATAAACAAAGAAATACACAATTAAAAGCCCATCTAAAGTACCTCTTCCTTATGGAAACAAAGCAAAATGTTTCCCAGTGCTTATATGGCATGTCTGGAATGGAGAGATGCCAGCATGCTTTGGTACCAGTAGCTTGTCCCATAGGGCAGTGTGGTTGAGGAGAGGATGAACACAGCCCTAGCAAGGGCTCTCACCACCAGGCACATGTGTCACTGGTTTACTCCTGGTTCACATGGGCCCATCAGCTCACTCCTGAAGCTGTTAAAAGCCACTCTACAGTTTTATTATACAGGCAGAAATCTGGCTCAGAAACTTGTCATTCACCTGAGCCAGCAGTTCCTTCCCAGGGTCAGTCCCCAGCAGTACTGCAGTTCACTCCAATAAGTGCAGGATAGTGGAAGCAACAGTTCCACTACCAGTGGAAAAGCAAAGGTTTGGTACCACACCTCAACAACCACCTTCCCACCCCCTGTGGTGCTTATACTCTTCAGAAGAGCAAGATTTACCTCCCCTGGCTTAACACGCACTAATTGGTCTGCAACCACATTCCTACCAGGAAGATGGAGCATCGTCAGGTTGAGATTAAAAGGATTACACCGATCACTGATTTGAGGCTGGGAGCGGCGAGCCGTGATTTATTGCGGGCAGCGGCTCACTAGAGGGCAGCCGGCACACGGCTCGGCTCCACCACCCAGACCTCTGCAGGGGAGAACCTCTTCCTGCACAGCCTTAGAGGGCTCACATGAACATAAAAACAGCACCGTGGAATTTGCACAAGCGATGGTGTGGCCAGGGAGAACTAAAACAACCCCACCTTATAACCCCATGCTCTGCATGTGGTGCGACTCAGACACAGGCTTGGACTCTTGAACAGAAGCACATACCTTGCTCCCAGTGCCCTGACTGCTCAAACCAGACCACCAGCTCCAATATTCAACCCCCGTTCTGATGCTTTTCCCCACGAATGTGCTAATACTTAGTGAGCAACAGAGGTTTTTAAGCGAAAGCTCCAAATTCATCCCCGTGACCCCAGGAGACAGAAGCATTAGGTTATTAAAAACAAACAAACAAACAAAAAAGAAACCAATAGCAATTCATAATACAGTTGATATTTGTTTTCTTGCTTACACCAGGCAAATATAAATTTATGAACCAGCAGCACCAACAGCCACATCCCCCTATTCCCAGGAATAGGGAATACCCACATGGGAATGCCCACAACCTCACCTGCTAAGATCCTTCATGCAAGCCAGAAACAATAAGATCTAACTCCACTGATGGGAGATTTACTCTGTATTTTAAGTACTAATTCCCTTAGCAGGGTGTAATTGCCTTTGTATGGCAATAATCTATTATCCTATTAGGAAATTCCATGGGAATAGAGATTTAAGGTAGATAGTGTAAGTTCTCACCAGGCTTTAGTAATCTCCAGTGGGACTGATTTGCTTATATCAACAGATAACTAGATCGAACGCTCCCAATGGACCCTTTTCTAATAGCATGTTATTTATGCAGGGACCAGCAACCTGATCCAAACCACATCAGAGACTTTCTGTGCTGGATCAGGCCCTCCAATGCCAACAGATGCTTCTGCAGGGGCTTGTACCCAGCACAGCTCCACAGGGGAGCCCAGATCCCCTCAGCAATGACTATCCCTCAATCAGTTCTCCTCAATGCTTCAACTGACCAAATTCAGTTTTATTATAGCCAAGAGTCTTCACAAAGTGAAACCTAATAGATGAAAATTGCTGTCAGACTAGAAAAGAACATAATTTAAAATACACCACAAAAGAAAATTGATTTTTAAGAAGAGGATTATTTTCCTCCTTATTTTATAACCTGCTTTCAGAAATTCAAGGCCACCATGCTCCCAATTGCACACCTAAGTCAGAACCCAAATATCTCCTTATATTTAAAGAGTGAAATATGCCATATCCAAGAAATTCCCTGTGAGAAATCCATCCTTTCCACAGTCCGTAGCCACTACATAATTGATGCTTCCCTGCTTTATGGATTTCCAGAACATGTTGGCAAGCTGGAATTTGTTTCGTACACATTTTTTTCCAGCCGGTCTCTTAATCCACCTGAAACCATAGCAAGATGAGAGGACAGAGGTCAGCCCTGACTCTGTTATTGGAAAGTGAGCCCAGTAGAATCACACTGTGGGAAAGAGTTCACAGGGCAGCACACGAAATCACTGCTCAAGACATCTGCAGTGGCTTCAATACTTGAACAGAATGAAAAATTGGCTTCAATACTTGAACAGAATGAAAAATTGTCCCTTTTCTAGGATTGCCTGCTATTATTTTACCTCTCCTTGAACAGGGACTTTTATTCATATACACACTTAGGTATAGCTAAGAAATGAGAGAGCAAGGCAGTTTGAATTAAAGACCATCCTATCACTTTATAAGTGATGCCCACACCTTTTATTTTATTATATTCTCTAACTCCAGTAATTCAGCAGCACCTATTGATTTTAAAAGAACTGACAAAGCCAAGCAAGCAGGATGCAGCGGCAGCCAGGAATAACCACTGAGCAAAAAGGCTAAGAAAAAACTAAACTCACTTAATCACTGAAAGATCAGAGCAAGAATCCATGTCTTCCCCTGCTTGAATGGCAAAGTTCCCATCAGTTTAGAGAGACTACTTAAAAATAACTCATTCCAGTGGAAGTCTAGGAAAAGCTGGATACAAAAAGAAAACCAGCCCACATTGTGCAGAGGCTCAAAGATTATGTTTGTTTATTCCAAAAGATAATTTTATATAAAAAGTACATTATTTGGGTGGGGGTTTTTACTGGTTTTATTTTGGTCTGGTTTCCCCACTAAAACCACTATATGGCAGTATCCCAGTGCTTTCATGCCCAGTAGAGGACCACAGGGATTGCTAAGGCTGACACAGGACAGTGGGGTCAGAGACCCATCAGGGAGCCAAAGTCCCTACCAGCAGCACACAGGCTCACCCCCTTCACCAGCAAGAGGCTGTAAAGCCACAGCTGAAGGTCACAGTAATGTTGTTTCACATGTTCTAGACGGGCTTTCCAAAAACCTCCTGACTCCCCAAACGTGGACCATTCTGCAAAGCCTCCCAAAGACAGCACAGCCTTCTCCCTTCTGTAACACAGCAAAACCTTCCCATCCTCTCCTCAGAACAGGACTGTATTCTACTATCTAAAAACCAGAAGCAGAAAGGAACAGTGTATGGGGAAGGGATTAGTGTTAGAAATTAATTAACACATAATGCCCAAACAAATGAGTTTCATCCCAGTTTATTCACTCCATCCCACTCCATCCTTCTTATCAGAGCAGCAGAAAAAGTGAGGACAAGTCTAATAAAAAGACAAGCTGGGCTTCCGAGAGTTGTTATTTTTAACTAATTCTCCCTTTTTGTTCCACATTATTTTAATTAAAGGGTTTGAGACTGTGCTAAGAGCCCGATCTTGCACCAGCACTAATCTGCAGTGCCCTGCAAGGCAACAAGGATCCTGGCTCAAGCTGCTGAGCATGATTTCTAAAGAGGCTGTTTTGATACACAGCACAATTTGAAGTCTTTGCCGTGTTACCTCAGGAGAGGAAAACCCCATGTTCCTGCAGAGCTGTGACTGCTGTATTTGCCATGTAGCATTATATTCTCCAAATGATGTTTTCTAACCAGGCACAGAACAAGCACACAGCGACAGGGAGATAAACACAACTCTTGCTTTCTTCAGTTACATGAGACATTGAGAGTTCAGGTTGGGCTTTAGGTTTTATTTTCTTGTTGTATTTTTTGGGGGGTTTGTCTGGCTTGTTTCTTTTTCTAAGGAAAAACAGAAGGGGAAAGCACTAAATTTGTATCTGAGCATCCTGCATCAGCTGGGGATCTACAGAACAGTGACATGTATGTGCAGACTTGACACCCTTTGAAGATGTCACATCCTAGCTGCTCCCAGGCTGCACAAAACAGAGCCCACTGGGACAAGCTGCGATCCCAGTAGTAAGAAGACAGATCTTCATTTCACAACAGACAGGAAAGCTCAGCAGCCAGGGTTGTCATCCGCAGGACAGACAACAGTGCCATTTCTGAGAAGGGACTGCATCACCTGGAGACAAACAATCCTCTGTGCACTCAGCACTTGTGCTGTGTTAGAGGAGACCCCTCCTTGGGGCAATGTCCTCATGGCAGTGGGGGAGACACACAAGGGTAGCAGCAGTGTGCAGGCTGTTCAGAGCTCTTCTCCCTGGATCTCGCCATGTATGAAGGAAACAAGGATCCTGAAGTTCCAGTCTCCATCAGTTGTCACTCACCAGCCAGAAAAGGGCCACAAGAGCTCCCACTAACACCGGCCAAATCAGCAGTGAACAAATCACATAGAGCAACCCCTACCCTAAAAAATCAGGGAAGAGAAGGGTGTGCAAACAGCAGCTGGGCAGAAGGAGCTCAGGGTCCTGCAGGCATCCATTTCTAAACTCTTATCTCCTGCCAGCACAGGAAGATATAATGTGGAGAGCCAGAACGGCTGCCCTGGGAAACCTCCTCCCCAGAGGTGCCCACTTGTATTTATGGGCTGTTACTTTCCATGCAAGCTGAAAAGTTATCAGGGTGAGTGCTGGGCCAGACCCAGGCTCAGCAAGGGCAGAGCAGAAGCTGCAGCAGCACTCCCAGATACCTGGGTCAGTGGAACCAGCCCCTGACAAGGGAAGAAAACTGGACTTGAGTGATTTCAAGTGATTTTTCTCACTTGCCACTGCCTCCCCATTGTTCCTGCTTTCATGTATTTTTTTTCTATAAAGAAGACAGAAAATTGCTCCCCTGCTCCTGCTTTCATGTATTTTTTTCTATCAAGAAACCACCTTCTAAACATAGCATTGTTCTGCTCCTTTACAGTTAAAAAAAGCTCACCACAAACCCAAGATTTGGGTTTAGCAAAGATTTAGTGATGAGAAGCTGTGCCTAAAAGCCATGCTGCACTTCAGAGAAAGCAGGGACTTGCTTGTGAGGACGGCAGTAGGGTCCCTCCCTGACAGACATCTGTATGTATCCCCATAGATGGTCCAGTTTGCAGTAGCAGGGTCCAAACACCCAGTTACTGGGGCAAAAGGAAGGAAAGGATCTGACATGGGAGTTCAGAGGTTCATCTGGCAGCATTCTCCACATGTAGTTTCCACAGCATCAGGCATTTTAGGAACAGAGATACTCTCCTCTCCAAAAAGAGATTGCAGCAGTTTCACTTCATCTCTGCACCAGCCAAATTAATCCCTGATGCAATCCCATGGGGCTTCTGGCAATTATAGTTTTCCAACAAGCAGGGCTGGCAAGTCTTCAGCCCCTGACAGCCTGCAGGACCCTTGGCAGCACACTGAGGGCTTGCACTGCCAGAGCCTGGGTGCAAGGGGCAAGAGGACCTTGCTGGAGAAACAAGATGACAGCACACAGCACCCTGTGCATTTGCTAAGGAGTCTCCAGCTGAGACTTCTGTCTCCAATTTGGATAAGTTACAATGGTTTTGGGCAATAATCACTAACCCCACATGAGGAGACCTTGATGACAGCAGCAGTGAGTCACCCTCCATGCACACAAACCCCAATTTCTTTCACTCCCCCTTCCAGGATTTGAACCAAAACAATCTGGTTCTTCTCTCTTCACTTCAGCCTACAGCTTGCTCTTTTTCCCCCTTTCCTTTGGGAAAGGCCACGTATCAGCTTGGGCTGTAGGTTTAAGCAGCAGCTGGGAGGTATGAATGGACATGGTTTCTGTAATTACTACTCTGACCCACCTCTGTGTCCTGAATCACATTTCTGAGCCACTCTCTGCAAGTCTTGTCCTGCACAGCTACACTTGAATTCAGCTGGAAAAAACATCTATTCCCTCCACCACCTATCAATGCTTATTGTCTTTTAGTATGAACCATTATACACAGCATGATCTACAAGATCACAAGTAGGAACAGACACATTATAAAAGGCAAAGTGCACGTAAAGAGCAAAATATTAGTTCCAAGATGAAACAAATATTTCAGCCATAGGACACATGAAAAGTTTTGTGCCTTTTGCAAACAAATGGCAAAAGACAAGGATCTTGGAGAAATAAACTCAACACAGCTTAAACTGAAGGGCAGGTGGGAAGAGGAAGCAGTCTCTCCAGCAGCATGTTAGTTAACCATATCACTTACAAATGCAGATGTGGACAATCCTGTTAAGCAGGCTCAAAGCTGGTCTCAGTGCAGTTCACTGAAACTACAGGAATTTGCCCTCAAAACTTTCCTTTGAGTACCAATCAATGTCTACACTTGGAGATCATAAAAAGCATCTAATAGATAAAATTAACATTTTAAATCTCCCTTTAAGTTGCCCACAGGGAATCACATAATTACGGGATGAAAGATAAAGCTTTGTCTGGCATAGATCGCATAAAGTAGAGAGAAATCCATTATAAAGTTACCATCATTTGGGCTTCTTTCCATTTGCCTTCTGAGGTTCGTATCTCCAGGATCTCCTCAGCTGCTCTGAAAGCTACAGACCTACCAAAGGCAGAGCAGCTATTGCAATATCCAGACTCCAGGATTTTACAATTTAAGATGTAAGAAGAAAACACATACACAAAGGGTCTCAAGCTTTTAAGAGCTGTAAACATCATGGAGATCATCATTCCCCATCATTACAAGGGAGGGCTGGAGCTGCAGCAGCATCTAAAAACCCCGTGCACAAGCAGTAAAGGGCGTATAAAAACCCATTCTTAGGGCAGAAACCAACCACTAAATGACAGGGATCAGGATAAAAACTTCCTCTTAAGGACTGGCTAACCTATAGTTGTTCTGAATCAAGATCCAACTGGCAACTGGCCCTTAAAATTACTTCCATCTGTCTTTGCCCAGACTGATAGCCAAGCTGCTGGCATAAACAAAACCCTTGCAACCAAACATCTCTCTATCCATGCCCCACCATACTTTTCCTGCAGGGAAGAACAGTTTCTGTGCTGCTCTCTAGCTCTGCAGGGAAGCTTAAATGGCCCTGCCTCATTTTTCCAACATGGAAAAGGATGGGGGCAGTTGTCCTCTAACATAATCTTTCTTCTTGTTATAGGGAAGTTAAAGGATGGCTCTTCCCTGGGTCCTACCAGCTTCCCTAACAGACAGAGGCCGTGTCCCACACCTAAACTTGCAGCAAAGCTATCCAGCACCTACCAAAGTCGCAGGCATTCTCCATCTAGGAGCTGCTTACAGCCCATCACATCTGTTGTCATTCCATTGAAAGGGGATCTTTGTTCCCAAGACCTCCCAGTACATACCAAGGACTCTTGCTGTGTGTTTAAAAGCACTCAGCCAAATTCAGAACGAGAGCCTGATTTGCTCCAGGATGGTAATCCTGGAGTGCTAGACTTGACACATATGGGGCTGGATTACACAGTGATACTCAGGTTGAATGCTCTGTGAGGACGATGCTCATGAGACTGGATTAGAGTTGGTATATTTTGTAAATGAGTTGTTACAGGAAGAACCGTATTCAACAGCAGCTACTTTTGACAAAGCAATCAAAAAATAAACATTTTCCAACTCCATTTGACAGTTCAATCATGGGCTGCCCTCCATACATGGGGAGGTGTAATATGGAGGGACATAGCCACTACAATTCATATCCCAGTGGCTAGTAACTGGTTTGTAGGTCATCCCTTTGCCACTCCTCCTGGAGCACATCCTGCAGTATTTGACCTACAGCAAGCCAAGGCAGGTATAACCCTTTCTACAAATGCAGATATACTTAGCTTCAGCATATGAAAGTCAGAGTGTGCTTTGAAGCCAACATACCAAGCCAGAATAGAAATCACTTCTTGTTTCAAAGCTAGGTCATAAGTGCTCTTCCATCCCTATGGAGACCTTCTCATGGACCCCACTCCCTCCTCACAGAGCAAGTGAAGCACAGACAAGTGCCCTGACATGACACAAAAGCATGTTTCAGAGCTGGGAGCAGAGCTACACCCCAGCCCAGGGCCCCAGTCACAGCTACATCACCTCCTCCAAGCAGTTCACTGCATTACACTCAGAGGAGCATGTGAAGAATGAACCCTGCAATGCTCCTGCTTTTGCAGGTTGTTCCATTGTTGTCACTGTGTGCTCCAGTTGCTGCTGGAAAGAGACTTCTGATGCAGACACTAGGTTCATTTCACAATCCAACTAATGATTGTATTTCATTTCTCAGACTATTAGCACATAATGGAGCAGCAGTGGCTTGGGCTCCTGCTGTCTGGGAAGAGGAGTTTGTGCCAAGAGGTAAGTGCATTGCCTTGGGTCAGCTGGTCCCTCTGAATCCCACAGCACATCATCCTGGGAGCAGGAATAACCCTGCTCTGCCCCAAGCAGGAACTGGAGCTTCCAGTTGCTTTTCTAAAGATGAAAGGAAAAAAGTATCCATGTTTTTCCCCAGCACTTTCTCCCCCTTCTGTAGTTCTCCCGAATAAAGCCACTTAAATGAGATGAGCACACAGAGAGAACAAGTTAATTAATGGTCTCAGCCTAAATTGGTGAAATCAGCATGCCTTAAGCAATGATTTAGCACTTCAGTACTCTGCACTGCCAGACTTTCTCCTCCCAAGTGGTCCTTAATCCCCATACTAACACTTAGCTCCCTGCTGAGGAGCTACTTCCAAAAGTCAAGCTTTTGGGGGATTTTGTTCTCAAGTTAGAAGCATCCCAGATTCCCCGCTGACCTTACAAGCTGTAACACCAGCAGCAGGCTGCAGAGCTGAGCAGGAGCCAGCAAGCACTCTGATAGCAAAAGGATAAATGACAGCTCAGACCAACAGAGAGATAAACAGGAGAGCATAGAAGAGATGAGTGTCCAATCCCACTGAGACCAGTGAAGTGCCTCATTTTTGAGGTAACAAAATCTCTACTGATGCAGGTTTGAAACAAATTCCTTCCTGCTAAAGCCTACCTTGATTATGCTTCATCCAGCTGACATCCTCTCTTGCAAGATATATCATCTCATCTTATACAAAAGAAGATGACAAAGAAGGGAGGGTTGGGAAAGTGGCAAACATTTCTCAGAGCTACACAGTTATGGTTATCCAGCACACTCACATTCCAATTTGTAGCAATCGCTGTACCCGAGCATGTGTTGTGCACACTGATGACAACTCTGAAGACGTGGAAGTCACTGTCATGGTGAACATCATTTCTGCAGAGCCAAGCCCAGTCTAGGCACAGGGAAGCAGGCAGGGAGATTGGGCTCAGGAGCAAGGAAAGGACCGGAGCTCTGCCAGACCATGCTCAGGCCATCAAGAGAGGAGGTGAGCTCCTCTCCCTCTTCCACAAGACCCAGGTGATTCCTGGACATAACAGCCCAGCTTCTCACCAGATGAGGAAGAAGCAAACCAAAGCTCTCCCCACACATACCCATTCCCATTTGCTCACTTCATCCTGGGGAAGAGCAGTGTGAGCAGAACACCCATGTTCTCTGCCCAGCTGCAATACAATCAATCCTCACTGGGACACAACCAGTTAAAACACTGGGTCAAGGAGGGGACATGGTGACAGCAGACCCCAAGCAATGTAACACAGCATTTTGGTACTGACTAAAGCAAGCCATATAAGTAGTTAAGTACAGAAAGCCACTCCAGCACTCACAGTTTTTATCTAGTTGAGATATATTTTGCTTCCCCAAGAGGATTAAAGCAACAAAGAGGGAACACAAAGGGAGAAGTGGGAGGACTGCAGCAGCATGAGGGAGATGAGAAACCAGGGGCTCCTGCCTTTGATGTTTGGATGATCACATCTTTGCAATTACTCTGTCGAGGGCTCTGCTATGTCACTGGTAAATAAATCATCCAAGGAAATTAACTGTGCAAGGAGCTTGCACCACAAGTCACAGCAGGTAAAAACGATAACAGAGAAATCAAAGCATTTCAAACAGAAGAAAAACTCCAAAATACTGGGAAAACAAAGTAACATTTCAAATGATTTCTCTAACAAATACAAAACCTGGCTAGGTGCCTGCACAGGCAGGGTAATAAAGACTTTAGGTTTATCTACTGTTCGTTGGGAAATGAAGCCATCAGTTAATCATGTACATTCTATTGGAGATACAGAGAAGATGAACTCAGAAACTGTCTTCTTCATTCTACAAGGAAGAATCTGACACTTGGTTTTCTGGAGATACCTGTCCTGATGCAGCATTGAAAACTACGCAACGCACTAATTTTCCTTCATCACAAATACGTTGGCTCTTCTTTCCCTCCCCTGTTATCACGACAAATAAGATGATCCATAACGCAGGATTACACAGAATTTCATAGCCCACTGTGTTTCAGAGTGATCCAAAATGCCATGTCAAGTACTTAATGATTATCAGTTTAGTCAAGTTTCCTACTATGGCTGATGCTCATTTCAAAGATGAGCAAGCAGATCCATGCAAAGATGAAGACACTTAACAAAGATCACTGGGGCTAGAAGCAGCCGGAGCTTGCATCAACCCTATTCAGCCACAGCACCCAACACAAAATACCCCAAAATCCATTGAACAAACCAAGCATAGGTAACACCACTGGCACAGGCAACACTTCAAAGTGGATGGGATAGAGCAGGGGTAGGATACTGTTGGCCCATGAACATTTTCTTCCCTCTCCCTGTTGCCTTCTGCTCTCATTCAGTCTCTCCATGCTCTGCCAAGTCTAATTTCCTCTTAGCTGCTTGCCCTAAGCACTACCCTCATCCCTCCCTCCGTGTGCTCCCAGCTCCCACCCCAGAGGTGCAGCTTCAGAAATGCTTTCTAAATGCCTGCTTTGCAATTCAGAACATCCTTAAACTCCTCCATCAGCTTAGTATTTGCCTGTAATCCCCTTTGGATGTGAAGTGTTTATACAGTATTACTTGCAAGATTTAACTCAAAGATGATTAATGCAGTTCTGTAATTTTTGGCTTCATTTTGATTTCAATGCAGCAACAGATATCCTGGCTTTTAGCATCTTATGGACTTTGCCTTGAATCAAAGCACTTACAAATTTGACAAACAGATTCACAGCTCTGAAGAGGACTCAGCTTTTTAAAATACAAAAAAGTTCCCCTTTTATCCCTGTTTTTCTTTAAACCCACCTAGCAATGGTGAGAGCACAGGTTGTTATCACATTCAGAATAGCTGTATTGTTTATTCTAGAATGCAGTCCATCCCTCTTGCAAGAATTTAAAGCCCACAGCTGGAGTAGGAGAGTAAATTGAAATGAGAACAGCAACAAAAGCTATAGCACCCACCAACATGAGCAAGCACAGCACATGTGCTTCTCCTTTACACTACCTGATGCTCTAACCCATACAACCAAATATATTGCTTCTCCAGACCCACACAGGCAAACGGCCCACCTGATGTTCCATGGCAGTGTAGGGAGCAAGCTTGGCCCAGGCTGCTGCAAATGCAGTACTACCTACTCCAGTTGCAAAGTATCTGCTTTAATACAAAAAGTATTATCACCTTGCATTTTATGATTAAGCAAACATCAGTAAACAATTTCAGTCTTGACTGCTAACTATATTTTTGTTCAAGCCAAACACAGCTAATGCAGAATATTTTCCTCAGTCTTTCCAGGTAAAGTGGTTTTGTCTTTCAAAACTCTGGACTTCTTCCTTTTATATCTCTGATACGACAACGCAGGGAAGCAGGAACAAAACTAACAGGAGGTTGTTCCAGGTTTGCCTGGTAACTTTAATGTTCTTGTGCTTTCAAGCAGTTAACTCACTTTCTGCTGGTTTTAATCAAAGTCAGCAACAGCTTTATTTACTTACAGAGGCTGTTCATAACATGCAATAGAAACAGTTCTCATTTTAATTTTGCTAACTGAGCTTCTAATCATTCAAGCTATGCTTTTCAGTCTTCAGCAGTACCAATGGAAGCAGAAGTGCTCCAATTTTGAAGGCAACCTTCAGCTGCTTGCATATTGAAGCACCTATCATTGCACCTACTGCAGCTCCATCTTTCACCACTCTTCTACTCTTTCCCATGAAAGCTGACACTTAATGAAGCCTAAAGGACTCCAGTTTGCCTCTCAGCAAGAGCCACCAGCCAACACCACACCTTCCTTCCAAGAACTGTGTTTGAAACTGCTACACCTTCAAGCACCTCTAATTTCTGAGAGTGATGCAGCACCAGCTGGAGCAGTGATTCTTCCCACCCACATGACCTCACATAATAAAGTGCTCCTAAAAAGTGATCTATCCTCAGAACAGAGTCAAGAAAACCCTCCCTGGAAGAAGCCTCATTGCTTTCAAAGTCAACACCAGTTACATTTCCACAGCAATAAGGAAACTTGATTTCATCTTAGTAATAGATCATGGATTGCTTTACAAACATCAATGAATCCTCACAGACCAAACTCCAACCAAACAATGATCCTTTCAAGAGTCGAAAAAAGTAAAACATACCTGACAAGCAAAGTAAAGGCACTTAAGATTACTCCTATCCTACAAGAAGTGATGTTGGAAGTGATGGGTGGAAAACTGTGCATAGATTTCTCCAGTCCTCCGCCTAAGATGTGACACAAGCCGACTCCCTCACATTTGTACAGGGTGACTGTATTGCACTAGATCAATAGACACCAGCAGTATTGCAGCACACCTTTAGTCTTGTGAAATTGCCAGCCAGGGCTTGAGGACCAGCACAGACACAAAGCAGCCCAGCTGTAGAACACATTAAAAGCTCCCAAGACCCTGGGAATGACCTTGATCAGTTTTCCCCAAAGGGACTACTTTTGCTGCAGAAAATTGATTCATTATTTATAACAGAAAACAAGGTGGCTCTTTGCAGCTGAGGAAGCCAATTTCAATATAATGGATACCTTGACATGGTGCATGATGTAAGTGACAACTACATGCACACAGGCTTCTCTTGCTACAATAAGAAGTTTTCCCTGGTTTCATGGTTTAAGGAACAAAAGCTTCTCCATTAATTTCAACAGAACCAGAGACTGAACTCTAAGTCTTCTATAAGCTTGATGGGTGACAGCCAAGTTTGCTCCTCTCCACCTGAAGTTCTCAAAGCTCTGCAGGCCACTCCCTCATATCTGGCCACTTTCCAACCAACGAACATGATTTTAAGCCCTTAACTCTTCACACTGGATGTCCAACATCCTCAGGGTTGCACTCCCATGCTATTTACAGCCAGGACACACACACAGTGACAAGTGACTGCTTTGATGAAGCACTCTGTCCGTTTAGAAAACTGGGCACCTCAACCTCTCTAGGACTTGACATGAAAGTTCAAGCTGTTCATTTTCCACTAACTTAGTAGGCACCAAGCCATGGCACTTTGCGCAGGCTGTGTCACCTCTTGTCATCAACAGTCACAATCTGGGGAATTCAGATCTTTCCACTGACTTATTGCTCAAGAGATACAGCTTTGCTTCAGCACACCAACTGTCCCCAGCCCTGCGCTTCCAACAAAAATCAGTTTATATGCCATTCCCTCCTTGAGACAGACCTGGGAACCCAAGAACAGCAGTTACTTGAAGGCATTAGATAATCTAAATAACTTAGAAAAGATTTAGAGTGACTACATGTGGATTTGTTCCTGGAACAGACAGGACAAGCTTGGGAGATTATTCATTTTCCCCTGAAAAACAGTAGGTACTATTTCCTAGGAAAAAGAACCTTAAAGATATTTCAAGTTGTACTCTTACAGAAATCTCATTACTAGATCAAGTGATGTGGATAAATCCAAATGAATCCAAGAAAAGGTGAAGTCAGAAACAAAGTTCTGATCACTTTGAACACAAGCCTACTAACAGCAACAGGAAGCACTGCACTGATTTCGAGGTGAAGCATGATCTGAGATCCTCACTCTATAATGCAGTAACTCCACTAGCAGAGCCCTGGCTTTTTACACCAGACACATACATAGACAGCAGTTGAGTTTATAAGAATCTGTACCACTAGTTCAGACCTAGTCCCTCTATTTTTGCTATTTTCTTGGCTCTTGAGACAAAGCTGGGAACTTGTGTGTCTGTTCAGACACTGCCTGCTCAGACTCTTGGCTGGGTGACCAAGAGCAACCAACTGATCCCCATGAATGCCTGACCTGATGTTGCTATACTTCTGACAACATAGCGCAATAAAGCCTTTGCAAAGGTCCTAAGTAAGGGAACACGGAAACAAAGAGAACATGAAAACAGAAATTAAAGTGTAGCTTTAATAAATTGTTTTCAAGTATATGCCACAATTAGGCTAACGCAACAAGAGTGCATTGCAGAACTATGCTCCCCATGAGCATGCTCTTTGGGAAAATGATGCTCTGAGCTCTCATCTTCATTTTCTGTCCTGAGTGGCTGCACTGAAATCAAACCAGGTACAGGCACAAGGTAACTGCAGTCAGACTCTATGCCAGCTTATATTGCCCCATTAAGAAACACGGCAGATGAATCCAAAGTTTTTATTCCATTCCTCTTCCAGAGGAAGGGAAGCAAGAGAAGATCCCGCTCCATGTATCGCTTTTCTGCATTACTGTCACAGCAACTGTGTGGTGAAAGTCCTTTAAAAAATTTCCAAGTGTTTGTTTCATGAAGTTCTCATCCATCACATAGCATTAGAGATACTCAAGGGATTCTGCTTTGGCTTTACCATGCTTTAACATGGAGATTTGCTGCTGCCACCTTCCCTCCATCCCCCCATTTATTTTACAGCCTTGTGTGGCATTATGCTTTGAGGTCCAGTAGCTCCAAGGGTGTTTCTATTGAAAGCCACCTTTACTGCAGGAAATTGTTACATGGCCATTTTAAAAATTACTTCTCAAGGAAAACAATAGGGTCAGACAGCTTGTTAATTTCTTGCTTATTGCATCTGCATGTCTCAGGTACAAATCCAATGATTCCCCAGGTTTGACCCAGAAAAAGGCATCCTCTAAAGTACTGGAGCACAGAGCATCGAATTGGGAAGGGAGAAGAAAATTAAGCAAAATGTTACAAATCCACAGATACTGGCAAAGGATCGGGGGAGGGGGGGAAAGGACAGTTATGACAATGTCATAGTGAAAACGACAGGAAATTCTCCATTTTGCCTTACATGGGTAACATTAAAATATACACACACAATTACACAATATTTTCTCCTGGGAAACCCAAACTTATGCCTGGTCTGTACAAGTGGACAGAACAGCTGTGACAGAACAAGCCTGTA
This sequence comes from Melopsittacus undulatus, assembly GCF_012275295.1. Classification (NCBI taxonomy): domain Eukaryota; kingdom Metazoa; phylum Chordata; class Aves; order Psittaciformes; family Psittaculidae; genus Melopsittacus; species Melopsittacus undulatus. The sequence goes on from NC_047535.1 coordinate 30,887,776, forward strand.
ATTAGGTCTCTGTTGTGCCATCAAGAAATACGGCATTTATGAACATACATCCCCAGAGATGCATGTCCCACGCATACACAGTTGAAAGCTCATACATCTCCTCTTTGCAACCTTACCTTCTTATGCATTTCATTTGGGGTCTGATTATTAGATGCCCACGAGCACCTATTATGTAGGCTGAAGAAACATGGCAGAGCAAATCCCAGCTCTGCAGTCAGACAGGTCCAATAAACCAGGAACAAAGGGAGCCTGCGGCAGCACACGCTCACCATGCCCCTGCTGGGGCATGCACAGAGCCAGGAGTGAGGTCTGTGCCAATCCCAGGGAAAAATGAGCACCTGCTTCCCTTGGTGCCACACTGAACATCACATTCCTGCTTCAGTGCAACTGTGAAAGAACTTACCATTGCTCTCACTACAGGGACAAGGTGTGAACCTGTTACAATTGCTGAAGATGCAGTGTCTATTGCACTGTCTTAAAAAGCAAACCAGCCAGGGCTCCTGCAGAGGGTCCTTGGGGATATGAGGTTGTCCTTCAGAGAGGAAAATGAAAGCCTACTCCCTTTTCCAAATCAGAGAGAAGAAAGTACAAATGCTACTGCGAACCGGGGATGGGGCACAGCAGTGAGTGAATGTCATAAACCATCCAAAGGATGGCAGATACAAGCTGTCCCATGAAGCTTGTGTGGAAGCAGGAGTGGCCAAAACCGGTGCCTGTTAAGCTGCTCATCCATCCAGGCTAGGAGCTCATCCCCAAACAAGAAAAAGTATCCTGTCCTGAAGTGTTATATCCCCATATGATGCCCAGAAGTCAAGGTGTATGAACAAGTGAAGTCCATTTTCTACGGCTGCAGCATGCTTCTTGTTTCCTACCACTTTTCCAACCTATTTATGTGCCAGGGCAAAGGATCTCAATTGTCAACTAATCAGAGCAGCAATGAGCTTTCTGTCACAACAAACACATCCAGCTCTCCTGTAAAAACCCAGCTCCAAGCTTTGTCTACTGCTTATATTCCTTGCCTATCCTAAATAAAGGAAAGGGGCTGTTAAATGCTTTCTTAGACATGCCCTACAACCCCAAAGCCCCTCTTCCCAAACCCTCCTTGCATTGTCATGTGTATAGACACTGCTCCTAGGCCAAGGAGATCTCTAGGAAGGGATGATCTGCTCTTCACATCCATTGATATGGGGCGAACATGTGCCACAAGCATCCTCCTGAAACAAAACCCTTTTGGGAAAATCTGTGACCTCACTGCTCTACCCTGCCAGCAGCCCAAGAAATGCAAGCAGAATATTGCTCTTTCTCCTGTTCTTAGCAAACACCTTCCTGGGAATATATTCTACCTACATGCACTGGGTTGCCATTGCATGGCTATAAACGTCCACATTATGTAAATGCACAGCTAGACATGAAAATATCCACTAATTTTGTGTACATGTTTGTTTTTGCTCTTCCCTTTACAGTCAGCAGCAGTGCAATGGCAATTCAAAAGCTGTGATTTTGTATTCCTTTTTTGCAAGTGCCTACACTGATTTTAAATAAGGCAGACTTGGCCTGAAACCAGCCCTACAGAAGGTGGGTTTTCCTTTGTCTTAGCAGCATAGGAAGCAAAGCAGCTACAAGAAGACCCAGAGGCCACATAGTGATAGAATGGGGAGGGAATGCAGGGAGTGAAGAGGAAAAGATTAATCTGAGAATACCTTGTGACAGTTTCCAAAACAGAGACACTGAAACAAGGAGAGAATGAAGATTATGAGGAACAAGAAAAGCAAATGGGAAGATTTCAGTTGAGTGGATCACTGCAGGAAGGCAGAGCTGCCAAAGAAGCTGTATTCCCACAGCTGTACTTGCCATGCCCAGCAACATCGGCTGCAGCAGCACATGTGCACTGGGATAATGTGGTTGTAACTCACAGAAGCATCAGCAAACAGTAGTTTTCCTGCTCACAGCAATAGCTCCTTGTATAATTCAACAAAGACACAAGCACCAGTCTTCCCTCAAAGCAGCAGCGTCATTTTGATGGTTATTTTGGAGCTGGCTTAGATATTTTTTACCAGAGAACTATGGATTCATCTACATTTTTGTGAAAGCAGCAGCCCAGGTTTGTTGGTTGAGAGCAGCCCTGAAAGCCAGATAGCTCTGAACAGTTTCAGATTTCACTAAGCAGCTCAGATGAGAGCACCTTGGCACACATCCCTGTGTATCAGCATCAACATGCATGGAAAGCCTCAAGAATTCATACTCCACTTAATACTATTGGGCATTTAGCGATCAGCTTTCAGAAATACAGGGACATCAGAAGATGACTGTCTCCTGTGTAATACAACTGCCTGCAGAAGTGGCAGATTTATGGGAACTCCTGGGAGCAGACTTGCAGTTATTCCTGTATATAGGCATGCTCCCTCACACACTTAAGTTCAGTCCCCATGGAGTGGTTGTGCTGTGCATCCTCATCTTGGACACCCCAACAGTAGTTGTTTGCCTGTTAAGATAAGCTGCCTTTAGTCTGATGTAGTGAAAGATATTGTCAAAGTCCAGGGCTCAATCCTGGCTCAGAGCCTAGATTTATACATCCCCTTTTAGAAGGGGGGGGGGGGGGGGGGGGACGGACGACGACCAAAACTACTAGGTCTGCTATTCAGACCTGGGACTGACTGCAACTACAGAGCAGCATTGGACAAGTACCTGCCTGTCGATTCAACATTGGCATGGGAATTCCTCCTTCTCCATCTTCTCCGCTATTTGCATTCATCTCATGCAGCACCAATTCACATAAAACTGCTTGACTGCACTTGGATCTGGGGAGCTGCACTCATCTCACATGGCCATTGTCTCCCCATGGTCAGGTTACACTTCCAGGAGTGCCACAAACCCTAAGCAAAAGCTATAGCTTGTTGGCCTGGGGTCACAGCAGCTACCTCCAAGGCCACTAAAGGAGAAATCATGCACAATACCTTCTGTAACACCTCTCCTCTAGCACTTGTCATCTTCCCATGTAATTCTGAGCAAGCAGGAGAGCAGTGCAGAAACTGCAGGCTCAAATACAGTACTCTGCCTGACGTGATGGCTATGCAAGGAATGCAGGTTTACGTGCACAGACTGTCAAAACAAGGGGCAGAAGCAGTAGTTTACACTGCAGAGCTGTGCATGCATTTTAAAAACACAAAGTCATACTTATGTTGCCAATTTTTCTTCATTAAATGAATCTATAGAACACAGCTTGGGGGGGTTCCACCTTTCTGCCCAGCTGTTGTTTTAAACCAGATCCTCCCTGCTCAAAATTTGCTTAATCCCAAATCATTTGCACAGCAAAACCCAGGAGGTGCCCAAAGCTGCTTCTAGAAGTGGTACCTCAAATCCTTTTGCAGACAGGCAGCTGTCTTTCTGGACTGAGATCTCAAACAAGCAGCCCTGTACTCATGCAGAGGAGCTCCCCTTACCACCTCCTCCACATGCACCCTTTTCATCCTACTTGTGTACACAGACAGGAAACAAATTGGGAAGATAAGAATATCCTGGAAGGGTATTGCCTAGTTTGGTTTTGCAGTATTTTTGTAAGCCAACTGTTTGCTAAGCAATGACAGACTATTTAAATGCTGCTGATTAAAACCACTCGAGACATCATGCCTCTAGAAATACCAACTATGTTTAATTCATGTTACAGCTTCTTTTTTTCCCTTTCCCTCAATTCAGCAATTCAGACTGGCTTCCTCCAGCAAGCTGAACACACATAGGATGAAATACTTGTACCTCCACAGCATAAAGACATAGCAATATTCGGCCTTTTTCAGAGTAAGGTCTAAGTAAATCAGATTTTTACCAGGACTTGAAGCCACTTGGATACCTGTGGACATGAGCCAGTTTCTAACTGGGAGTCAAGTTGGAAAAACCCATCCTAACACACAGAGGACCTTTGAAAGATCAGCTCCTGAAGGAGCTGGTACTGATTGCTGTTGGAGATGGGATACTGAGCTTCCCAATTCATTCACCTCATTTCTACACATCACTAGAGACTTGAAAGTTTTCAGCACCTTCACAGTGGCCAAGCCAAAACAGGATTTAATATGGGAAGCACACAGATTTCATGGTGCACTAATAGAGCAGCACAGAGCACAGACAATTGTACTGAGTTTAAGGTACTTGATGCCTCTCATTCAAGTCACCGCCATGGTTTTGTTATCTGGGAAAAGGAATACCTTGCTTTGGGACAGCAGTTTCTTCAGAAGAAGAGTGACTCTCACTATTACTGTCCCACAGGTAAAACAACTCAGACCCATTATCAGCACATGGACAATAGAGGGACATCCAGTTTAAGGCCCCAACACTCCCTGCCATTGCTCCTCCAAACTTGCCCTCAAACCACCCCACACTTGTTTTATGTAAGCTATCATTACATGCATTGAAATACATTACTTAGTCCCATGGTAGCAGGCTTGTTACCTCATACCCAACCACTAACTCCACACCACCAAGGGGACATGCTTATCAATCTTCCAGAAACAAAGAGGCCCAACTAGAGCAGCCCTTCATGATCTATGGCTTAGCCCTTACTGTGGGGCAGGCCCCATTGCCAATTACTCCAGCAGCTCAGAATGGTCCTTTAAGGCTTTTTCTTCAGGAACAACATGAATTTAGTCCCAAGGTAAGTATTTATTTATCCATCCACTGTTTTACCATAGCCTCCCATTTCCCATCACCCAATCTCACTTCAGTAATCTGCAGCAATCCAAGACACAAGTCTAGCTTGACAGCAGTTTGACTGAGCACTGTTGAAGGAAGAGCTGTGTTCCTGCCACAACAGCGGTTAAAAATGACAGCCCTGCACCGAGCCCTTGGTACCGTGCAAGACAAGCTTAACACTGCTGCTTCCCCTGCTCTAGGTTTGATATGGCTGTGCACACGAATAGGCACTTGGGAGGTGGAAGCTCAAACACCAAAGGCCTCAAAATGGCTCTGACATGGGCCAGATCCAGTGGAGTAACTGGCCTGGAACCTGTGTGACTGTGGCATATGCATCATGCCTGTACTAGAGCCTCTGACCAGCTTTGAGGGGTCTCATGCAGGTAGAAAAGCAAAAACAGGAGCAGTACAAAGAGCTTTCAGAAATGTTTTGGCAACAGCTAGGAGGCCCCATGCTCTCCTGTTACCTTTAACAAGCCCCTCCCAGTCAGCTCCCTCCCTTCTGCCCACAGCAAATGTTATACCTTTACATTTTCCCTTTAAGCCCACTATTTACTATAGGTTAGGAGCTAATTTAAGGCAATTCATTAGACTACTCTAACCCAGGCAACAACAAATCCTGCTGTAACTTTCCAAAATGAATTCTTCACTAACACACTACCCCACCCTTGCAAAAAGTTAATTAAGGATTCTTTCACCTGCTCTCAGAAGAACCCAGGGCAGATGCTGTCGGACAGGTTTGCTTTCTGTTATTACCAATTTCAGCAGCAATTCATCTCTCCTAGTCCCATTCTGAATGTCAGGTATTCACACAGACATATTGAAATGAAATAAAGAGGTTTATTGTAACCACCCAGGCAGCAACATCGGTTGGGATGGAGCTTGAAGAGAGGACAAGAGAGCTGAGGATGATTTGCTCTTCCTAGATTCTGGAGGACACACTGTTCTGAAGCCCCCAGCCCTCCAAATATTTGCTTGAGGTTTGCTTTACATGCAGAGCTTCCTAGCGGAATGGCGAGCACGCAGAGCACATTCCTCTGCTAAGTGTCTTCTTCAGAATTTGGGTAAATAGCAGCACATTCCGGCCCAGCTCACACAAACTGTCCGGATCCTCATCACAGGAACAGAGTTTGAATGAATGGCTATTGCCTTGCTTCCTGGTTTGCACTAAAATCAAGGACACAACTTAACTGGTTTTATCCTCTGCTAATCAATATCATTTAACACTCAGAATGGACACATTTATCCCAGTAAATTGTTACTCTAAACTGTATTATTTAGACAGAAAGGGTAGCTGTAACCATGCCAGGAGGTTCTAGCCAGTAGAAAAAAAGTGTCCTGTATGTAGAGAAGTATGCTTTACAGTAATGAAGCCATTGCTAATGTTAGATTACTATCATATCAGTACTGAGAAATTACTGGATGGTGGTAAATTTGAATTTAATTTAATCTTCCTGCCTTTCCTCATCCTCCCCCTGGACATGAGCATCAGCTGCAGAGGCTGTTTGCTTGAAAGAATTGCACACTCGAGTGGCAAATGCAAAGCTTTCAGAACATTTTGTGCTAGAGAAGGGCACAAAGCACCATCAATAAACACCTCTGAATCCTTCCTCCCGCTACAGTAGGCTGAAATGCCTTCATTAAGCAGGCAATCAGGATGTAGCACTGTTTCAAGCAAAAACAGTCACAGTAAACCATAAGATAACAGAAAAAGTTACACATGGGCAGACACAAGTACAAATGTATTTCTTACAGCCAAGGCCATTCACCAGCAATGAGATCTTGGAGTTGAGGAACTGCATGAAATGACAAAGTCCACCCCCTTGCATCCCATCAGTATGCCTGGCCTGAGCTTAAGCTGCTTTAAAGCCTCAGGTCTGCTCATTTTTCAGGCCAGCTTCCTGGGGCCTGGCAGGGATTTTTATCTGAAGAATTCCTGAACATGGAGCCACCCCAAAGCAGGCTTTATCTGCTTTCCCTGCTTTCTGTGCTATCACTCCTTACATCACCCTATATTGAGTGGTACACTCCTGCCTTCAGGTTTGCACCAGACATTTGCTGTGGTGTTTCTTTGCCCTGCCCCGTGTAAACCCCCTCTTGCTTTGATGTTTATTTACAGACCTGGCCCATGTTGTGAAGTGCCACTTGACTCAGAATTGCAGCCCTCAAAACCATTTACTGTGGAGTTAGGGTTACAAAAGCCAGCTCACATGAGACCACTGAAACAAGACAGCATTTCAAGCAGGTCTTTCCAGCTCCTCAAAAGGAAACCACAGATTGGACTATGTTTTCAGCTTTCCATGATTTTTTTTTTCCCGATGCACAAGCACCTTTCACGTTTTTTATCCTTCCATACAGAATCAACCTCCAAATTTAAAGTCACAAGCCTCAGGAATGGCCTGTCACATTCCACAAATGAAGGCATGGGTTGCAAACATGCAGAATTTCTCAGGATAAAGAAACCAGCCAAGGTTAGCTGACTCCAAATGAGCCTCAGGACATATACTACAACAACATGGTAACCAGCATCAGGACTGACCCTGGGACCCCCCAGAGCAAAGAGGGGGTACAGCACGAGTTGCATGGAGCCAAGCAAAGAGTCAGTGAAATCAGGGACTGAATGTGATGTCCAGCCTTAAAACACAAGCCCTCCAGCCTGCAGTGATGGGCATTGCTGCTGAAAGCTTCTCTTACACCTGACTTAGCCCCAGAGGAAGAAAGCAGGCTGCACACAGGTGTTATGATTCATCTACTACAGACTTCCCAGCCAGACACTACCTCCTCTTCCTCCTCCCAGATCTTTCATTCTTTTCCAGAAGCATGAGATATCAGCTGCTCTGGGCAAAGAAGTACCTAGAGCCTTATCAGACAGCTTTTTATGTACAACAGGAGTTTCTGCTCCCACCTGCCCCAGACCTGAGAGAGTCCCCAGGGTTTGATGGCTCCAGGATGCAGGATTGGGAAGCTCTATGAACAGCAGATGGAAATAGCATCAGGCAGAGATCCCCCTGCTCCCCATACGGCACTCAGATGCACTCCAGCAGCATATCCCTGAGACCTCCGGAAGTCTAGCACTACCATCGTGCTGTACCCAGAATGGTACTTTGACAGGTTTTGCAGAGGAAGACAACAGGCACCAGTGATGAACTGGCAACAAAATCCATTTTAACCACTGTATGATCTTAGCATCCTGGTGAAGCATCACTGAGAGCCCTTTAGTACCAAACACAGTTTACACACACCGTGTATTTTAAAACTACATGCCACTGTCCTGCATGAAGCACACAGGAAACAAAAATCCCATTTCCCCCCTATTCTCTTCAGTTAGCTGTGTAAAACTATCTACTTGACTGCTTGTTTTAGTAGGATGAACAGGCTGCTACAGGAACATCTCACCAGCACAGCTGGTGTTGCCATCAGCAGATACTGTATTAGGTCTACCAGGAAGTTCTTCTAAATGGAAATGATAGTTTATACCTGTAGCATATACCTATCCATCTCCTCCTTCCCATTCCAAGTAAATAAATAAGATTCTTCCTGTAAGAAAGGAACCAGGATTTTCAGGTTTACAAATAGCTTCATTTACCATTTCTATGTTACTTCTGGCAGTCTTGTACACACCACTTCGCAGCCCAAGGGTACAAAAACACATGGGCAGAGGGAAGCCCATGCATAAAATCAAAGCGTGTGACCACCAGGTCCCACTGCATTGCAGTTGGAAGGGTGTGGAGGACAATGTAGCCAGATCAGACCATAGTCTCCAACCTTCCTCCTTCTCCACTAACATACTACATACTCATTGAATTGAAGGCACTTAACAGCTCCACCACTGAGTAAAGTATGCCCACTGTTGTTTAAGATGAGCTGTTACAACACAGGCCAACACACCTAAGCTGGGGCCTCTAAATAGCTTGTAGTAAGATTTAAAAGGCTGAAGTTCAACTATAACAATTGTTAACAAGAAAAAGCATTAAACAGTATTTCTGGCACTTCAGCACAGAGGTCTGAGCCCACAACTACAGCTCCTTCATAAGGCACTCCTCCAGGATTCATCAAGTAAGGGTTGCACCCTTAAACTCAGAGGAGCCAGGTCCCACAGAGCAGCCAACCATCCTGCTACCTACTCCCAACAGCCAACATCTCTCCCTTCAGTCTCCACAGTACAGGTCTCAGCTGAGACAACAGAACACATCTCCCAAGCTTATCTTCATGCCTTTGCACAAGTCAGGGAAAGGAATGCCACATCTTTAATGAGACAAAGAAAGAGCCATAAAAGCAGGGAACACATTTCTCCCCCCCCCCCCCCACCTTCAGCAGGACTGTGCACTGCACAGCAATGGTCAGAGTAGGAATCTCAGATTAAGTTTCCACTTACCTGGACTCATTAGGTGAAACTAACGATACCCTGACAGGCAGTTCATCCTCAGCAGCAGCACTGCCACGCTTGCTGCTCCCCACTGCATTCAGCTAACACCAACTTGCCTTTGTTTCCCCTCTGGCTGCTCTCTCCAGCTCAGTCCCACCCATGGCTAGCTGCTCTTTCCCCCCCCCAACACATTTTATTTTAGGACAGGCCTGCAGCACACCACCAGTGTGTAAAAACAAAACCAAACAAGCACAGCTCCGCAGAGGAAGTGCCAGACACACAGTCTGCCACACAGCACAACCCGCCACCCTGTACTTCAACAGCAGAGCTGGAGACAACAACTGTTAAAACAAACTGGGAGCCTTATTCCCGGTGCCACGAGAATCCCACGCAGTTATGTTTTAGTTGAGTGCAAAGATGACACGCTCAAGCGTATTTGAATAAACATACCGTATCTCAGCTGCTGCACAGCCCAGGCTCCATTCAAGTAGTATGGAGGAGTCGGAAGGAAGGGAAGGGATTTCTCTCACAGGGAGATGAGAGGTGCAGCTTGCCCCAACAAGCATATGACGCTGTGACAGGGTGTAACTTCTGAAAGACGAGATGTTAATGCGTTGCTAACAAATCCTCTCTGACGTTAAGCAGCAAAGCTAGTTGTGCTGGGGAAGAAAAACACAAAGAAGAGAGATTCAGGCTAAGAATGAGGGAGTTAAAATTACTTACACCAGCTCCCTGGTGCTCAAAGTGGAAAGCACCAAGTTAGCAGCCAAGTTACCTTATGGTAGCAAAGATACCTTCAATATACTTTAACAAGGGTTACAGGTGGAGCTTACTTTAGCCTGGCTGAATAGCTTTCCTAAAGATTCCTTACAATACCTTTGTTACGAAACTCATTTAACAGTAAACTGAGATCTGATACATCAGAGGCTGCATCAAGACCTTTTTTCTTCCAGGCTTCTTCCTCTTCCAGTTTGATTTTTCACATGCAGGTCTACATTACACACACACATACACTACAGACCCTTCTTCTCCCTTGTACACCCACCACATACCCACTCGGCTTTGACCCACATCTCCCCTCACTAAGGGTGGACAATCAAGAAATGCCCATCCATAAACATCATTAAAACAAGCAGTGCAATACATTGCAACAACAGATCTTCCTGCAGGTCCGTAGTACTGAAGCAGCAGTCAGTACTATTTTTAAAGATGACCAAGGTTTTAAGGGGGAAGTAGCATCTTTTGTCATACCAGTAATGTCCAGTATGCACACATACACCTCTTAGTCCCCACACCTGCTGTGAAGCTGATCTGAGAAACCCTATGGTTCTCCTTTCCTTCCCCAAGTGATAATTCATTTAACTGACCAACTTAAACACACTCATGTCAAGGCTTCCTACCAGGTTCATGCTATTGCCTACAAAAACAGCTGTACAAGTTTGTCGGTGTCCCCTGGATGTCCAAAGCTAGTGAGGACACACTCATTAGATTTCAACTTCAATTCACCTCCTGTTGGAAACCTGGCACTAGATGACTCCTCTCTTTGTTTCCAGCAGATACTCACAGCCAACCCTTACAGTGATTTGCTTAAGCTCAGTGGGGGTTAAAACATGGAAAAGGAGTTATGCTGTCGCCAAAGAGAGGCAGACTCACATGGTCAGCATTAGGAAATACTGACAGATAAGCACATAACTGCTTTCTCCATGCCAGATAATGCATCAGCCTCAAGGCTGCCAAGCAGACACCTCCTGGAGCTTCCTATTTCTGCCTCCCATGTAAGCAAAATCAGGTGGGGCTGGAAAAGTGATTAGGAAAAGTTATATCTCCAAACTTTCCCCTCTGCACAAGAACACAGACCATTAAACCAGGTAAAGATGCAACTGATTTTTAAGATGATGGTTGAGATAAGAGCAAAGTTAGGAAAAAAATCAGGAATATTCATTTTGGAAGACAGAAGGATGAACCAAGTCCAGGCATTCAGAATCAATAATACATTGGCGATGCTAGATACACATCTTTTCACCCTACCAACAAGGATATTTGTTAGCGAGATGGAGATGCCAATTGCATTGTAGTTGCTAAAACACTAAATTCTATCAACTTTCTGCTGAATTTTTTGATACTGGATGGGAAACAAGTAATTTGAAACACTTATTCTATTTTATTGTAAAATTGAGTAATATGGTACAGATTAGAAAGACTCCTACTGCAGCACATCCTTCTACATTTCCCACGCTTCAACTTTCCACTGCCTATGCAGCTATCATATGTGGTGCAGTCATTTTACTGAAAGGGTATTATAGAAGTCTTGGTTATTTAAGAATTGCTGTCTCACACAGCATTCCTGCAGACAAAGACACATCCTTCATATTATGCACAAGAGGGAATTCTGTGTCAGAGTTAAAATATGCTTAAATTGTTGGATCTGCAACAATCTGGAGGGGTTTGTAGTTTGTTTTCTAAACTAGGACCAGAAGTCTAAGCTTAAAGTGAGGAGAAAAAGTCAGAAGAAAGAAGGAAATCCCCAAATCATTAGGCAACTGCAGCTGTCTCTGTGCACTGGGGACAGGTTGGAGATTCTTCCCAAGCTCCAGATACACATTTGTCCATCATTATTGCCTTCAGGGACAAAAAGCATGACAGACCATGTCAATGTTTATTTTACACACACATACATCCCTTTTGTTTTTAATCCTTTGAGATTTAAACATCCCACCTTTTATAAGAATTACTTTCTTTACTAGTTTCAGTCCCAGCTCTCTTACACAATAGCTACTGAACATGTGTACATCTGCTTTCCATAACATCCAAGCAGCACTGCTAAGACGGATGCAGTAACTGGGTTCATGTAACCTATACATTTAGCACTGCAATGCCTCTAGAGGTATTATGTCACATAAAATACATCAACATGCTGTGATCTCAGCCCAAGGCTGGATTACAGATGGCAGCTGCCTTTTCTGCTGTGCCCAGCCGACGTCCAGGACAATGATTCTGCCAAACTGCTCTCCTCCTCTTCCTCTTGGTTTTCTAGACTCCCATGCCCTTGCCAAGCTGGGTTTGCTTCCCTCTAAAGTAACCCTCGCTCTTTCTACATGTATCATCCTCCTCTCCTTACATGAGCCTTAAACCGAAGTGAGCACATCAAGCACGGCTATATGAAACTACTCCTCAAGGTGACAGTGTCTGTGTTCTTGGGACCAGGGCAGGCTGAGCCAACTGAAAGCACTCTCCAAACTATCCACTGGTTACTCTTATTACTTTCAGTACTTTAGAAACAAGTCTGACAAGTCTTTGTCCAGGACAAAGTGGTCTCTGCCCCAAGATACTTCTAATGTCTTTCCAAGTCCTTCTAGGACTTGTATGGAAAGAAAGGAAAGGATGCACAACTTTTGCTGATGCTGTTTAACCTACTATTTAAAAATAATTGAAATATTCCAGGAGTGCTTCCCAAACTTATGCTTCACTTTGGGCAAAGAGGGGGAGAATAATTAGTGGGATCATTTATAAATAAAGTTGGAATATTTGGGAATTTATATTTGAGTAAAACTCTGCAATTCCACATCTCTAAAAGCACATAAATATGGTATTCCAAGGAAATAGTTAAGCTCCACATGAAGTTCTGGCCTTAAGGTTTCCATTAATCGCAAGAGAGTCAAGCATTCATCATCAATTCTGCATCTTTTGTCGCTTGGTTTTCTGTAAGACTTCTCAGGATTGAAAGCCTTGAAAGTAATCTCTTTCTTGGAAAGTTTTTGTGGGGATGATAATTCTCTGGAATCTTTTATTGTAACACCATACAGCAATAATAACCAAAACTGTGCAGAAAAAAATGTGTCTGTGTTTTTGCTTTGTTTCCGCTTTCATGTAAAAAGGGTTTTGTTTTCGATGCAACACAAGGTAAATGGATTTGTTTCTAAAACCGTCTCTCCTACACTGGGATCTGAATGAAAAATAAAGGCTTATTTGTATGAAAGAGATTTATATATGGGGAGATTAACGAGCCTATGGAACTCTTTCAAAGGAATTAAAGATAGCTTAGACATTAGCATGAGAAAAACTGTAGGGCTATTTTTTAACACATATTAGAAAGGGTTTTAGAACCCATCTCCCAGTGTGAAAACAGCCACACAGCAGAGCATGGCCAGGCTGTGATGATTTGAACTGATCACTGCTGATCACCTGCATGCTTTAAGAACAACAAGCAGGGGCTGAAATGGTTCTTTTGGCCCAGTATCTAGACCGTCAGATCTCAAAATGTACCTAAATGGTTTGAAAAAATTCAGCTTTGAACTAAAGGAGCATTGCAGTGATTGATCCAAACTGGAGGAATGAAAGGAGAAGGAAGGGTGGATTTGGGCTTCATACATTCGAGTTTTGTGTATCTTGGCAAACACTCTTGGGCAACAGTTATTATAATACTTGGATAAACTGACAGATAACTAACAAGATAACCCCAGTAGGACTGCATCTCTCCTCCCCTTTCAGCATCCCCCTTCCTTTGCACTGAAGTTTTGACAACTGCTTAAATCTGAAGCTGTTGTCAGCTCTATGTACTGCCAGTCTACCAGGAGTTTAGTCTCTGAACAAAGAGGCCATCGCATAAAAGCATATCCTTTGCTGGTTTAGTTCTGTAAGCAGACTACACAGAAAACAAAAGGCCTGAAATTACAGTTTACATCTTTTCAATGCACAGTCTGTGTTTTCCAAAAATTATAATTCTGCAGGAGCTACGGTTTTATGGTTTGTTGTGTTGCTCTAAATAGCAAACGAAAACAAAAATCCGTTATTGCTATAACCTATATCATTTAACCATAGAACTGTTAACCATTGCTGAAAGCACTGATGCATTACAACAGGGGGGCAAGAGGAAGGCTTAATGCTTTGAAATGGCTTCAACAAAACAATAGAGCTTTGCCTGTGGCTTTTCACCATTACATCCGATGCAAACTGCTTAGGCTGTTAAAGAACAGATATATATGCTCTAAGCCCGCTAAGGAATTGTTCTTACAAGTAAGCATTGCCATACAATACTGCTGGTGACATACACAAGGTAAAGACATAGCTCATTTATCAGCGATGCCCAGCGACCTATTTAGTGCACTCAGATCTTGACTTAATCGTTTTCTCAGCAAGTAGTTTTAGGTATTGACCAATCTTGCAGCATATGGCATGTGCTGGTTTATCTGAAGCCTGATTACAAACACAGAGGTACCAAGCCCAAGCCTCCCATCCATCGGTCCTTCCTGTGATGATGCGGTGATCTAAAAGCCTTGATCTTTCTCTCATGTGTTTTACAGCTGTCCTCAGCTGCTCAGAAACCCTTAAATCAAAATAAGGCTGATCTATGAAAACTGTTGTCTGCAGGCAACTCTTCACATTCACTCCGCAATCAATTTCCATGTTTAGCACAAAAACTGTTTTGCTGTGGTACTCCAGTTAGGAAAAAAACAGAACATGAGTCAAAGCCGTTATTAGCCCCTAAGAGAATTTACTATTTTATATTCTGGGTTTCAGTACATAATCCAAGAAGAGGAGTCTGAAATATGATTTAAGTACAAAGGCTTCATAGCAAATGAGCTCGGGAAGAGACATAACTTTTATGGTCACACTGCCTGAACACACAACGTCTTTCCTTCCCCATGCTGCTCCTGGAAGGGGTGACCAAGAGCATCTTCAAAGTCAGCTCCTCTGGGCTGGCTGTGCCACCCGGCTTGGACCCATAGAAACACAGATCCTGGTGCTGATGACCAGCCTGTGCCTGCTTCTGTGCTGAACCTGTGACCTGAAACCAGCACAGATGGGAAGCAGCACTGAACAAGAGCAATTGAACAGCCCCATCTCGGCTCCTAGCTCAAATATATTCCCAATAGAAATGGAAACCTATACAGAAAAGAAAGACCAAAAATTGGTGGCATCTTCTCATTCAAGTGCTAAGTAAGTCATATGCAGTCAGATGAGTAAGTCAGCCTTCCTCCCTCTTCAGCTTCACTACTGTAGATTTCACAGCTAGGCACAGGCTTATAGAAAAAGTACTACCACCTTGACTGGGATGCTGCCTGACAACTTTAGGACTTGGAAATCATTTTACACTATATTATAGTTCCTTGTCTACTGATTTTCCTAGCTTAGCCTCTACAGTTTCTATTAATCCTGGGATCATGCAGCTCTACATGACAGCCAAGCACACCACATTGAGTTCATGGCTCAAAGATCAACAGTCAGTGGCACTGAGACCTAGAAGACATGGGATGCAGGGGGCTAATTCAGAGTCACCTTACTCTGTCCAAAAATCACACATCAGCCCTCTCTAGGAAGCATAACCAAGGCTTCCTACCCATGTTGTCACAACTCCTGTCAATCCCACCCCTTTTGCTACTCCTTATATTCATGTAACTGCTCTAACACAGCATCCTAGGGAGGGGGGAAAGGCAAACAAAAGACATTATAGCCAATTTGTATAGAAAATCAATTAAGTTCAGACATCTCATTAACCTTCTAACCTGTTTGTCCCCCAGCTTTAATTTATACTACCACTTGCAAATGGATTTGACACATTGCCCCACGAACAGAGCCCTTGCATCCCAGAATACTCCATTTACCCAGGTCCTCCCCTCCCTACTCCCTGCCATTCAGCGGATGCTAAGAGGCATTGGAGGAAGAAAATAGGATACAGAAAATATGCAAGAGGTCTTTGAAAATGAGGTAAGCCCTTCAGCGGGCCTCCTTTTTACCTTTTGCTGCTTTAATTGCCAGAAGCTAAGGGCAGGCTTGCCTACACCAAGAGTGCCCATCCAGAGCCACACCAGTGGAGTCCCACAGTGGACAGAGCTCACAGGCGTCTTTTCATGCCACACTTCACTTCCTTGCATTCATAAGACTTGACTGAGTAATATGCACTGAAAATAAGCTGTAGGTGGAGTGTGGAGTTTTGTTTTTAATGTTACAGCACAAAGCATGGGAAAGAGCCCTGATTTCTATAGCTGAGATGCATTCACAGCCTTTGCTCTGGGGAAATTCTATAGCAATTTCACCTCACCAGCCAGGAAACACCCTTGCTTCAGTGAATAAAAGCCCAGCATCCTCACAGTAAATCACATTAAAATGGTCACCAGCAGGTTAGACCACAGGAGCTCACTCACTCACTCCTAACACACTTTCAAAGTTATGGGATTCCAGGGCTTGACATACTGGACAATCTCAGTCTTCTGACTAAGATGACATGCATAGTTCTAATGGACTGAAGTGCATGTTCTTAGTAAGGGTTTTGACATGCTTAATACATCAGAATCAAACTAAAAAGATCAAGTCTGACATAGCTGTGCCCATGCAAGTCCAAGGGAATCAGCAAGATGAATGTTTATGTGAAATAGATCAAACCTTGAAATTTGTGCAGCTGCAGGGAATACAAATCTTTCCCCAGCAAGCACTGCTAACTTCTGCAGAATAGGCTCTTTTAAAGAGGAAAGGGGCAGCTTCAAGAACATAACTGCTAAAAAGCAGAGAACACAAGTGAAAGCACATACAGTTTTCTAAAGGCATGTTCCTGGCTCTGTGTGAACCAGGAATAACTAAAGCACTGCACCTTCCCCAGCCTGCAGACCCAGCTCTCCCGCCAGTGGCCCTGCAGCTGCTCAAATGTTTCCCAAGTTATAGCCAAGTAAAAACTGATTAAAGACTTGAGCATTTCACTACAGCTATTGGAAAACCCGCAGAAGGTAAAAGGATGAGCTCAGCTGCTCTTTGCTTCCTATTAGGCAAAACCCTAAATAAAGGCAGAGCTTTAAGAACAAAATCCCCCAAAGGAAAAAAAAACAAGTCCCCCAGACAGCACTGATGCTCTGCCCTGTGTCAGCAGAGATACTCCAACTCTTCCAATTGGATCCAAGGCTTGAAACCCAATATACTATGGAAGATGAGAATTGGACCCTTCTGCAGACGATGTTCTAACAAGCTCCTAATCCAGCCTCTCCCTAAATCTCATCCTCTGGCCGCTACAGCCATTCCAAAACTTTTTTCCAGGAACAGTGCGTTGAATAGAACAGTCTTCGGCTACATTCACAAAGCTACATTCATTTAGCCAAGGACCCACATAGTCCCATGCATAAAAACAAAGGAGGCAGTGATGTCAAAGGTAAAGCATTACTTTACTTTACATCACATTACTGATTGCGTTAGGAAGCCCAGCCTAAAGCAAACAGCGTTTCGTTTAATTTAAACTGATACAAAGCAGTGCATCGGCAACCAGAAATCCCCTCCCATTGGCAGCCTCAGAGTGAAGTTTATTTCAATTTAGTTCAAACCCAAGCAACAGCAGTTTGAGTCAAACTGAAACACAGCTGTGACACTCGGTGGTAAATGGAGGGTTTTCCCAAAATAGGTAAGTCTGGACTTAAAACTCCATAGGGGAGAGGGGAAACGCGTGTCAGGGTACCGCGTCCGCAGAGAACCTGCAGCTAAGGAGGGGTAGAGGAAGAGAGAGGCGAGAGGAAACACACCGAGAACAATACTGGGAAAGGGGCTATTCTGGGCGACAGGAGGATGCGAGGCCAAGCCGGGCAAGCAGACAAGTGCAACAAAGGCAGAGGAAGAGCCCTGGGCCTCCGCCGCGGGCCTGGACGCGTTTCTGCCCAAACGCGCCCGTCCGCAGCCTGAAGGGACCGGTGCCGTGGCTCAGCACATCGCTCCATGGCTCCTGTCTGTGGGGTAAGGCGAGATAACAGCGCCGCTGGATCCCCTCCTGCGAGGCAGACAGCATCGGGGCGGGAGGACCTGCCGGACCTCTCGGTCCACAAAGGGCGCTCATTGTCTGAAAGCGGGTATTTGTTATCACCAAGCCGCGAGCGAGTGGCAGCCGTGGCACTCAGCTCCTCATCGCGCTCCACGGGGAATTGAACCCTCCCCGGGCGCTCCCGGGTTCGCTGTCCTTGGCGGCCCTTCCGCTCCGCGCAACACCCAACTTGAACCGAGCGGGATGCGGGGACGGGGCGGGCAGAGATGCGGGGTGTGGGGGGGAACACCCCGCGAGGGTGTGGCCGCGCGTTTCCCGTCGCCACCACGGGGGGGGCCCCTTTGCTCTGCACCCCCAAAACACACAACACCCCCACCGGAGCCCCGCGGTGGGGATGGGTTCGCTTTGCTCCCGCAGCTGCAACATCCCCCCCGACCCCCCCCCGGTTCCGTTCGGAGAGCACCGCATTGCTTACCTTGTCCGAGCGGAGCGGTGCGGACAGCGCGGGTGGCGGCCGCCCGCTGAGCGCACGGGGCTGCCGGCGGAGCCCAGCCCGCCTCGCCTGCCCCCCCCCGCATGTACCCCGGCTCCTCACCGCCCGCCCGACGGGGCAGGGCTTAGCGCCGGCCCCGCTCCCCCCGCATCGCAGCGAGAGCGAGGGGCAGCTCCGCCCCCGGCTGCGGAGCCCCCGCTCCCCCCGGGAAGGGAAGGATGCACCGACAGAGCGGCGCAGGATGCGATGGATGCTGTGGTCGTATTTACATCTGTGCGTGTGTGCATGTGCACGGGCAGGCGCGGACTCACTCCTCGCAAAGAGCCGGAGCTGCCCCCAGGAGAGGGGACGCGGGAGAGCGGGAGCATCCTCAGCTCCAGCGAAAGCCGGAGTAGGCGATGGACGTATCCAGCCGCTCTCCCCACAACTGGCAGCACCGACAATTCCCCTGGACCCTCTGCGGGTCCTCCCCAGCCTTGGATTTGTTCCCAGCCGTAACTCACAATACAGGCAGAAGATGCATGTCATCCCCTCTTAGGTGATATATGGAAATTTCTACAGGGAAATGGGAAGGGGGCTGGATTTGCCTAAATCCATCTATCTCTGTTCATAAGGGCCCTTTGTCATCCTTGCAGAGTGAAACAGAACAATGTGTTCAAGAATATCCGTGCTGGTATGTTACAAACGGCTTCTTATTACCATATGGAAATGTGCTGCCTAATGAACAGCGGTCTGGCTATTGTTCGGGGGTTGTCAGATAAACTGGAGGTGCTGGGAAACCACGGCTTGCCATATGAAATGAGCAGCACCATAGCAAGTTCTACTTATTCCACAGAACAAATCTCTGCAGCTAAAACAGCACTTGGGTTGTGAAGGAATTCACACTGATATTTTGCTATGAAGGAATATGCTGTTATTTTTGCCAAAATGTCACAAATCCTTGTTCATTCATTTAACCAAAATTAAGAGGATCAAAATCTTCCAAGGTAAACAGGGTTGCTCTTTACCATCTGTCCTGGTTTCAGGACATGTATTTGGCACATCTCATATCAAATAATGGTTATTAACCGCAGCAACACCAGGTCTTCTTATTTATCACATCTACAGACTACAGGGCCAAGCTACCTCATACTTTTCTTAAAGCAGAGTAATAAACACAGCTTGACTCACGTATCTGTAACAATCTCCATCTATGCTCAAGCAGGATTCCTTGGCTGCACCCGTGTCACTGTAGCTATGCCAATGCTGTTCATACAGCTTATTCTCTTGCCTCTCTTCTCTCATTTCTGGTTACACCTGAGGGCCCCTAGGATGGCGTTTTGCTGCCATCTGACTTTTCTGGGTTTCTCTTTCCTCCGGTTCCTCTGTGGCTATGATTTGGGGACTGAAGTGCTCCCAGATGTTTCCTGTCACCAGAAAGGTAGCAACATTCACCTCTGCAGCTCTGAGTTGCTGTAAGTCAAGAGCAAAGCAATAACAACTTCGAGCTGTCAGGTTTTGCACATCATGCTCCAAAACTTTCTTCTGTGTTCTCTGCATCTTGCACATCCTTTCTGCCTGCTGACTCACAGGACTTCATCAGCTTCCTGCACATTCATGTGATGTAGTTCATCTGCCCACTAGAAGGATCAGATTATTTTAGTTACATGTACTGCTACATCTGCAGTCTCATCCCTTCCTAATTTCCAGCCATCACCAGCCAGCCCCCAGTGGCCTCTGTAATGCAGAAGATGAACCATCACTATGCAATCTCTCTAAAAATATTGTTCTATATCAAAAGAAATTCTAGCACTACCTACTACTTGATTACAATTCCCCATACCGCCCTTCCTGTATGTAAATACTTGGATAGGGGAAATTGCACTGACAGTTTGATATGATGTATGCATCCATTTACCTCCCACAAATAATCCTCAATCACAGTCTGGAGACAGGAGTGAGCTTACTTTGAACAGGAAAGGTCAGCCAATTTTTGTAGTAGCTGAATTAAGTGTTCTTTATCTCATTTATAGCTGCATTATAAGAAAATCAAAATGCTTGCAGAAAGTAGTGCAGATGCACCTAAACCAACTTTGCACAGAGAATGAGCGATAGTATTGCATGGCAGCAGAGAAGACCTGATGTGACAGATGAAGGGATGCAAACAAAGCAGTAGCCTCTGCTGGCTTTGCACTTGACCATTTTGGCAGGTCACAGGGCCTCTTGCCCTCAAGAGATTAGAAACCAGATAGATGAAGATGGACAAATGAACCCAAAGATGTGGTTCACAGCAAGCCACAAAGTTTTTCCTGCTTTCAACCAGGCTATCTCACACTACATGTCTCACATCAAAATGCCTCAACTTCGGTGAGAAACCCCAGTTCCAGTTCCTGATAGGGCATAGAACTCAAAGCAGGACTTAAGAATAAGGTTAACTTTTGCCTTTCTTGGCCAACAGCTATTTACACAATTCAAAGCTCCAGAGATTAAATGCATTGCAGTGCAATTAGTCAACATATCTATTTCCTGAAGGTTGGGCAGCCCAAAACAAAATCCACACATTCCTAGCCCTGAAATATCACTTTTTGGATAGCAGCTTCTTAAGTAAACATCTAAGGCCTATGGACATGAGAGTCAGATTAAAGATCTCTCAGGAAAAAATGACTGAATTTATGCTGCTTTCCTAATGTGAAAGGTAGACCCCAGCAGTGACCATAGATCTTTGCAAAATCCCTTTAGAGCAAGGGAGGAATATTGATGTTTAAAAAAGTACTTTGCCTCTGTGCTGAGATCTACCCCGATGTTAATCTGCACCAACTGCCAGAGTGGGTGTCATTTATTATTTAGGATGAGCAGCACAATGCCAGGCTAAATGGACTGCTAGTCTAACCCTCTGTAGCATTCTTCTGGTAGACCCCAGAACAGATAAGCTCTTCATGTAGTTTGGCACTGATGTACACAGAGCCTAAGATGAGCATCACTTGAATGATGGTGAGGGGCACTCATTGCTCTATTTCATGCCCTCCACACAGCCAGGCTTCACCCACGTTCCCTAGCAGCAGGTATCTAGGCTTTTTACAGGGGCTTTGAGGGAAGAGCTGCTGTTTAGGCTGATGCAAAAAAATCCTGTTTCAGATTCTTCTTCTAAACCAGAATATGCAGATTCTGAAAGCTGCTCAATCCGAAAAACAATTTGGAGGCTCCCATCTGAAATAATTTCCCAGTTATTATTTTTTTTCCATTTCAGAACAGGTCTGCTGAACTAGATGAAGTCTTTACCATACACATGTATTCTGTGCCTGTGCAAACCAATTCCCTGTGTTTCTATCATGAAGAGGACTAAACCCTCTGTGACATGGGAGACCTGGGCCAGGCTGACAGCCTGATCACTGTCCTGCATGCAATCCTCCTCCTCCTGTGCACAACTCCTTTTCCTCCCTGAAGAAAAGGAATTGAAGCTCCCCATCCTTCCTCCTTTCCTTTCTTTGCTTCTCCAAAATACCTGTTCCACATCAAGACCTTTTGCAAGTAGTGTCTATGCATGTGGTTCAATGTGGCTGATGTGGTTTAAATGAAGAAGTGGAAGACAAGGGGTTGCTCGCTTTTCACTGTTTTCAAATTCATATCAGTGAATAGTCAACTCTTATATATTTTTAGAAAAGGAAATGAGGTAAATAAAATGCAGAAAGATAAAGTGATGTAATTTAGCCGAACTGCCAAAACACACAAAAGTGTTGTTATAAAAATACACCAGCAGACCTGAGCCCTGAGAAAGTCTTTACAAAGCCAACTTCTAGATGCCAGGATTCAAGTCCAAGGTCTAAATTCAGCAAGTACATTCATATAAGCATAAGCTCAGCTTTCAGTGGGGCTCCCTGGGTATTGTTGGGGCACCAGTGCAGTCCTAATGTCGGCAGCCTGTTTGCACCAGCCAGTTTTACAAAGCTTGACAGGGCTGAAGTGTCTTCCTCCACCTTGGCACCATTATACAACTCCTGTCCTATTTTCAGGTCTAAGTCCTTGTGTATTGTCCAAATTAACTACATTTTCCCAATTGTCTTTTTTCAAGTTGGTTCTCTTAACATCAGTTATCAAATAAAGGGTGTGGGATGCATTCAACACTGGTAATGGTATGCAAGGAAAACCTTCCTGTATCAGCAAAGCTGCTTTTATCCTTCCCTGACAAAAATGTCTTTCCTGCCTTATTTGCGGCTGAAATTAAACCTGTGACATGAAAATTCTCTAACAGGTGTTGGATTATCACTGGGAATAAGGATTTTGTTGGTTGAAATAACAATCCTTGGCACTCTGTCCAATTTCAATAAATCCTGTTATTACCAACACCAGCTTTTGATCTTGTTTTTAAAGGGTTAAAGCTACAACACTGCTATAACAGCACCTTGGCTTGTACATACGGTTCAGCATGACCTGAGCTGCTTTACAAAGGAGGTGGTTGTTAGCTTCCCTGGCTTGCAGACAGAAAAACTGGGAGATGAGAAATAGCATGGTCCAGTCTTATCACACTAATAGAGAAGTTACTAAAATTGAAGTCTTTAAGCAACAGAAAATGCGACTTGAGGCTCTGCCCAGCCTCATTACACAAAGTTAACCAGAGGCATTCTTGCTTGTTATTAAATGATGTGCCCACACACAACTTTCAGAAGTT
Organism: Melopsittacus undulatus; assembly: GCF_012275295.1. Classification (NCBI taxonomy): domain Eukaryota; kingdom Metazoa; phylum Chordata; class Aves; order Psittaciformes; family Psittaculidae; genus Melopsittacus; species Melopsittacus undulatus. Next base: position 30,910,691 of record NC_047535.1, read on the forward strand.
GTCTCGCCTGTATGTGTGCTTTAAAGAGCTCATTGATCAAGCTTGCAGAATTTCTAAATTATTTTTCAGTTATCTGTTGCCTTAAATTTAGCTTCATCGATGTCATTTTAAAGCATTAAGCTCTATAAATACAATGCTACTTAAAATGGGCAAAAAAATAGTTGATAGTTATGTCCAACAGTAAATAACCTCAAATCTTGCTGCACAATCTTCAGTTTTGATTTAAATGTGGTTCTACTAGCAGATAGTCCTCTAAAACTCTATAAAGGCAATTAGAAGTGGTAATGATTGTAAGCATCATTAGTCTTGATAATTTGCTCTTTCCTACATGTACATGTGACACTTATACCCAGGGTCCCACTGCCAGTTCTAGTCTCCCTGTCTTACAGCAAAGACTTGGTGATGGTCTTTTCTGTCCTTCACCCAAGCCAATTTCAATGCCCAGTTTTAAGGGCCTAAAATGAGACCAGTGAACCTAAGCTTTCCTCATGCTATCACCCTATACCTCCATTCTTTGAGCTTGCAACAATCTGTTCCATCTCCCCACACTGTCTGTTAATATTGCAGATGCGATACTGTCTCCTACCCAAATACTTGGCAATAGCTGAGCTCAGAGTCTGCAGAAGGAGCTGAAGAATTTTCCTTTTTTTTGTGTCTAAGCCTTAATTTTGCCAGGGTTCCTAAAAAGAGGCAGTTCTGCAGGATAACAGCAGGAAAAGAAACGCACACCCAGGTCCTAAGCATGCTCTCACAGACCTTCCCTTTATCTATGCTCAGTAATACCAAGAGAAAGCAAGCTAGAGGTATGAGTGCTACTCTTTTTATCACTGAAACTGGTCCCACAGAAATCATGGTTATTCTGATGGCTGATAGCACAATCTACTGGGCTTTTCTTGCATTTCCTTCACTTCATTATTCACTGATCCTATTCCAGTTTCCACAGAATTAAAGGCTTAATACAAAGTACAGAGTGGCTCATTATAGGTATTCAGTTCAAACACCTTGCATTCCATGCTCCATAGTATTTCACCCAGTGCTTACTGTAGGTCTCCTAAAAAGTATTGAGCAAGAATCTGTCTTTTGAGAGGACACACTGCTATGTCCACAGCACCATTAATGCTAGAAGCCATTTCTTTCTGAGTCTTTCTCTGCACCCCAATATACTTAGATTTAATCATAAATTATTTTTTACATTCACATTGCCAATATATTTGTGCATTCAGACTGATTTGGAATATTCATTAGTTTTTAAAGATACACTCATAAAACAATTTTACAGTTTGCTCCTGGAGTCATACTAACCCCATAAGATTTGTGTCCCCCCATACTTCAAAATGTTATCCAAAGTTTAAAAATCTGAGCTTCTAGTGCCAACGGGACCTAGAAACCTTGCTATATATTGAAAAGCTCCACTCACTGTGTCTCAGCAGGAGATCAAAGGTACAATGCTAAGATTCGTATTAGCAGCTTTCTTTATTTCTTGTAGATGGAGATAGCTGAGGATCACACCAAGGAATAGGTTGACCAGCAAGAAAGGTACAGGCTGAGTCCCAGTCCTCCTCACAGATCCATCCATTTGTGGAGACACCTTCTATGTGTCTCTAGCATAAAACACCTCCAAAATTTTGCTTAATTTCCTCTTCAGTCTTTGCTAAACTGCATTTGAACTCTAGCTGAGAGCCAAACATTAATCATGCTCACTATGGAGTATATGAGGCTAATAAATGAGGCTCTGGGGGGCTCTTTAATTAGCCCTAAAGGTCTGGAGGATGGGCAAAGCAAGCTACAAGGACAGCCACTGTGCATGTACCAGTTAGTGGCTGTAATCACAGCACTTCTGGGATGCAGGGGAGAAAAGGTACTTGCATGACACTGTAAGTTTCCATCCTAGCATAAAATAAATGGTCTTAGAACTTTATTACGCTCACTTCCTACAGAATATTTTAGAACATGCCCAAGCCTGTTCACCTCTTTATTGTGCTATTACTTTATTTGCTCACTAGGGAAGGGCTGTCAAGACTTTTTCTCTGATGCCACAAGAACAGTTTTACACTTATTTCAGTTCTTGTATATCAGGGCCAGACCTTGAGGCTACTTTACTTCTCTCTCCAGGCACATTTGACAGCCATAAATCAGAAGCACAGCTACTCTGTTAGGTGCCAGGCATAACTTGATGGCTACATGGGGGCTTGATGTGAAGGCTTTTTGTTTTGCCTTTCTACCAGCCAGTCTGGGAAGACACATTAAGACAGAAAATAGCATAACACTAGAGACAAATAACTAGCTAAAAATACTGCAAGAGGGTCAATGGACATAACTGACAAACAGAGTCCTGCTTGTTGGATCCCATTTATTTGATAGCAAGAGTTGAAACTGCACCAAAGGGTTTTATTATGCTGGTGTCAAGAAGGAATAATGACATTAGCCCATGAGTTTTGCTCTGTCTCTTCAGTAATGCAACCTAGATCAGGGCCTGACCCTGAACCATCTGAAAAGAACTTGCTGACCTTCCATTAGTGCTCTAAGCCTCCAGAGTGCTCTCCATGGCTACTCTGAAATGACTTCTGGTGAATGAGCAAGCTATGCAATTACACTCACAGAGAGTCATGGCCCCTCCATATATCAAGGGACAGAACCTACAAACACATCCACCATAAAACTCATCTATGATTCAAAAGAGACTGCCATGTAGCTCCATGAAGATAAAGACATACATTAAATGTTCCCCCCCCAACCCCTTTAAGTTTAACTATAGTAAGCTCACCATTTAAGTCACACTTTAGCAGCATAGTCACCATGTGATTCAAATCACACATAGGTAATCCACACAGCCTCAATAAGAAAACATTAATACAAAGCTCACCAAAACTACAAGATAAGCTGAACTCCATGATGCCTCCAGACACTGCATCAACAACACTTACTCAAAACCTCACTTCTACAGTGCAATAGGAGCAAAAACGCTCCCCAGGGTTTAAAGAGTAAATTAGAAAAGTGCTTGCTATGGAGGAATTCGGTGTAGATAACCTTACATTTGGCAACGGGAACCTCAGAGCAGGGAGGGCCAGCAGATCCCCAAAGCACATGGAGCAGAGCATTGTATCACAACAGGGCAAGAACCTTACCAACCAGCTTTCAACCCTTTGGTATCTGAGCAAAGCAAGCCCAGAGCTGGTGCCCAGTTTCAAATAGGAGTCCAAATCATGAAACCAATTAATAGAAGACACAGATCCCTGGTCAAGCAGGGAATTCACTTCCTGCAATAGGGTCCACAGCCAAGCATGGGTGAACAATTCCAATACAACTCAAAAGAAAGGAGCAACTTCCCCCAGGTGAGTTTAAATGGTACTCCTGGGCCCATGGGAGTGGGTAGATGCACCAGGTGGGGCCAATCGGGGCCATTAAGGCTAATTAGTGCCCTCAGGGCTCCATCAGAGACCTTTCCAAAGCAATTCTGGACAGTTTCACAGATGATCTTAAAGCTTGTTTTACAATCAGAACAAAGCCTCCACATCCTGCAAGTATTCATCTCCATTGTGAGACAGTGCAGACATTTCCACTTCCAGTAGGTGTAAAGAAGAGGTCGGAAAAGAGCTTGGTGTGGAGAATTTAGATAATACTATTCTTTAGATAGAAGGTGTCTGTGTGTGAGAAAGGCAGGGTACAGCAGGCTGCATGAGGAAAAAACCTGAAAGCCAGCTGTGATATTCATAATCTGATTTCAGGGTAGTGTTACTGCTTCTCAGAGATGGGAGGCATTGCAATGGGGCCACCTAAGTTAAAGCTTTGTTGTCTTCTCTTCTTGCAATTGAGAATAGGGTTTAAAACCAGAAGGAAGGTTTTGGTTTTTGTTTCCGGTTAGCATGGAAGGCTGCTCTCGATGGATTTTTATGTCTGAAAGAGGAGCAGAATTTACACTTGTTTATACTGTGTGAACAAGCACACAAATTCTCTGATTAGACCACAGTATAAAGGGGCTTCCAGAAATTATCCACAAGCACCTGACTCATTAAAACTCCAGTTCCTGGGCTCCTACGCATGCTTTTGAAAATCCCACTCTGATCATTTAGAAAACACTATCCACTACCAGCAGAAAAACGTGCCTGAGAAGGCACTGAAAGTATACAGCGTCTCACAACAGCCAGCCTTTAATTGCCACATGGTAATCACCACAGCGATTAAATTGTCATCAGGTCCTTGCTAGTTTCTCCCTAACCTTTATCTATATCAAACTAGTAGGGAACCTAGATCAAAGGAATAAAAGTGAGGCAGCAACACACTGCCCTTCATTTCAGGGGTACAGCTGTATTAAATCAGCTTTATTTCTTAGGTATACTTAACATGTTACAGCTTAGAAGATGACGATTTCATGGGAAAGGATTAGAACAGTTTGGGTGGTGTTTAATGAATGGCATCTTAATCTACATTTTCTGCTTTCTTAAACCATGAAAGATTCCCAGTTCCAGTGTTCTCCACACAGTCATTTATTCAAATTGCTGACTATACCTTGCAACCTGTATGCTGCTTTACTATGTTTTCCCGTTGACTACCGTACACTTCCCAGATATGGAAATTGTTGTATCTTAATCTTAACTGCAAGTTGATTTGTATTCACCAAAGCATGTGGATAATCCACAAGAGCCTATGCTTAAAAATCGCTGCTAAACTCAGTGCAGCCAATACAGATGGCCATACAGCAAGGATAATCTCTGCATGGGATTCATCCACTGGAGCAACTGCCCAGTTACAGAGCATCCACTCCCATAGGAATCAACAAGCCACAGGAGGCAAAAAGAGGCACAAATAAATAAATAAACAGACAAACAACCAAACACAATAAATTGGATATGGAGCCTGCCAGCAGATTAAGGCAAGAAGGAGCATTAAGTTGTTTGGGTTCCCATTTAAAAATAAACAAATTGAATGTCCCAGTCAATCTGCTTAATGTCTGACTGCCATTAAGCAGATAAGCAGTGATTTAACCTTATGGGATAGATTTCTTTCTATGATGCAGAGGTCCTGTCATACTTGGAAGATGACAAGTGAATTCTGTAATTTCCTGTCCTACCACAGGCCAGTGATGTATTTGCTGGAAGGTCAGGGTGTTCCTTGTTTTTCTATTTCAGATGCTCCTGGGGCATTCTGATAGGGGCCAGCAGCGTGAAAACAATGCTGTCAAATAGCACAATGGTGCTGTAAATAATTCCATGCGGGAAAAAGCTTGCCTCATTTAAGGCAGTATGAAAAGCTTTAATATGGGACATATTCAGTTGGTCATTCAGCATTTTCCATTCCTGGGAGCCTTTCTTCACAGGGCCTTGAATTCTTTGCTGGCTACAGAACCACCCCAGAACCCAACATGCAAAATGTCCACACCAGCCACCCAGGTTTGCTGCATTGTATTTTACTGTGTTGATTTATCTCTCCATTTCTTACAGACTTATTGACTTTAAATTGGCTTGTGCACTCCAGCTTCCCAGCACTTCCCAGGTTCTGCAGGAGGTGATTTTTCACTTTGTGTTCAGATGTCAGCACACACCTTGGCCTTAACCCCTGTAGTCCCAGGGGATGCTCGCTCCTGGTTCCTTACAAGACCAGGCATCTCTTCCGCCATCACCATGCAAGATTAACACATGCACATTCCCTATTTGTTTTACCCTCTTTCCTCTCCCCTCCCTCCTCAAATGAGGAGATGCTAAACCCAAAGTAAAATGTTTGAAATGGCTTTTTATGGCCTTGGAGCATTTTTTTCCTGGGGCACAATTTTCTGGCTTTGTGACAGAAGGGTTTTTTCATTGCTGCTGACAGTTCTCACCACAAAATCAAACTCTCTCAAATATATATATAGCGATGTTTTCCTTTGTTGATAACTGATGGTCACAATGACAATATAAAGAGATCCACACAATCCAGCTCAATCCCTTATCTCATTTAAAGCATCTCTGACATTGATGCTAGGCAGATACTCTCAGAATTGCCAATTCACCTGCCAGGGCAGTTGTGCCATCCAGACTGTCTTCTCAGCTGTGCTAAGGTCTTTTTGGCAACAAATGAGACACAATCTTAGCTAATAGTTCCATGATTTCCACAGCTTGATCCAAACTACTCAGACTGGAGCTTCTGATGTCTCTGCCTGTGATGGGAACTTGCTGTCACTGAGCTGCTGCATCTCCCACCCCAGTGCCCTGCTCTTCTATTGACACCAGCCCCGTGGCAGCAGACTGGGTTTAATGGCACAGCTCCAAAGACATCAAAGTTAGGCTACCTAAGAGCAGAGGAGCACCTCCCTGTTTCTCCCACATCTCCTTGGAAAGCATTCTTGCAGGAATCCCAGGCATGGCCGCAGTTGTGCCGCCTTCTTTTCTCTCCTTCCCACAGCAGTTTCTCAAGGTGATTGAGGAGCCCTCCTACTCTCACCCCCTTCAAGCTTTGTTAGTGTCATGTAAACGCCGTTTCCACTTCCAGCCTGCTTTCCTGGCTCAAATGCCACTTCCCGTCTTATCTTAACCCCTTTTAATTCCAGTGTTATTCCCCCACTCTCTCATTCTGTAATTCATTTAGAGTAAACCTGCAGTGAGATGGCTCCCTGCTCCCCCTTCTGAGATGCTGAGAGTAAAGATGTTTTTACATCCTCATGTTTACTGCCAGGGAACATCTCTTCTTCATCATCTGCCAGGTTACCTCCTTCAGCCTCCCCCATCATCCCACTGCAGATGCAAGGCTGCCTGTGGACCAGGTCCTGAGAGGCTGGAGCTTGTAACACAATGGGATAAGAGAGCAGCACTTGGGTTGTCTCAAAAGTGGTGATCTATGAGCCAGCCAGAAGCACTTCTGCCCCCTGCACTGCAAAGGGAAGAGGAATGCTGGGGTGTGCTGTCATTTCTCAACTCACGGAGCCCTGGAAATCCTACCTGTGCTGTTTCCCATGGAGCAGGGATTGTCCCTGCAACTCCCAGCACTCTTAACATCATGTGTTTGGATCACTGAGTTTCTAAACCTCATGTGGTCTGTAAATGAATGACAGGGAAACACTCCAGTCTACACATGAGGGTGCAGACACATAACATGACACAGCACATGGAGCTCTAGGATGCAGGGAGCACGTGGACTATAAACACTATGTAGCTGCTTTGTTTGGGAAGCACTGATGGGAAATCTGGGGAAGGAGTGAGGAAAAAGCTGTTGTAAAAGGGGAAAATTTAGGCCCAACATGAACAGAAGTCTGATTTATAAAAGAAAGGAACATTTAGGACCAGAACTGCCTAATTTGGAAAGGGCAGGAATGTACATAGCTACAGCATCACATTGATTTCCTATCAAAGAACCCCAAGCAAAGCTACACCTAGTGGCATTTGTCAGGTTTTTTTCAGCAAGAACACTGCCATCAAATCTGGGGCGTTTTCATGTAAAACATTTACTTTAACTCCTTGAAAATCATATTTTGCATGTCTCATTTCACTTTTTCCTCTCTGAAATGCAATGGCCCAACTTCACCAAGCTGGAGGGCACAAAAAGCACCACAGAGCAGGAGCTGCGGTGGCACTGGCGCCAGTTAGTGCATCACGTGCAAGCACTAGAGCATCTGCTGGTGGCTGAGGCAGCGAATGCCTATATGGACACAACCCCACTGCTCCTGGTGGCATTTCTGTATCAGTGCCAGAAGGAGAGGGGGCTGAGCAGTGCAAAAAAATCCCATTTCCATGAATATTCATGTGGGTTTTCAAGCACACTTGGAGTGTGTTTGCATGTCCTTTGTGTTCGCTTCGGTTGAATGCACCAGCAAATGAGTTTCTCATGGGCAAAAAGAGTATCCTCTGATAGGAACCTCAGGTTTGATGTTATTATTTATTGCTTGCATTGCATTGTGCCTAGGAGTTACATCATAAGACAAATGAGCTAAGTGCTATAGACACAACCTCTGTCACAAGGAGGTTGCGTGCTAATGGGAGAGAGGAGAAGATGCTGGTCAGAGAGATCACCATGATCATAAACACTGATGGTCTGGTCCTTCTGACTTTTGGCAGGCATGGAGGGATTGGGCAAATGACTGTGGAGCCCAGAGACACAGGCTGGAGAAGCAAAGTGAGTGATGATGGATGCCCTCAGGGCTGATGGAGCCTGTGCTGACCTTGGGATGCTGAGTGAGAGGTGGTGGCTGGGGCTGCATCACCAGACCACTTGCAGCAGAGATTGGTGTGCAGCCAGTGGAGCACAGGTCTGTTCCCGCAATCTGTGCGTCCCATCAGAAGGACTTGAAATTTGAATTTAAAATGTCAAATATCCACAGTGATTTGGTCACCAGGAAATTACCATGCAAGAAACATTTGTGAAAATCATTTGGTAATGCTTTAACAATCACTGTAACATTTGGGCAAGAACTCAACCTGTTCTCAGGCGATTTGCAAGTGGAAACAAATTTGCAGGATGAGTAAATGATTCTCTGTGAGTGAATTCTTTTTTGCACAGGCTATTTCGCAGCTATTTAGCTGGAATTCCAAACCACCTATTTTTATTTAACACCCTAACAAAAGAAATATGATTCAGACTTAATGCAGCTAGGAAATGTGTCCTGTGATGAAACCCTATTGGAAATGATGTGATGTGTCTTCAGTGACGTGGTCTTTGGTGAACAAAGAACTTTCATTTCCCTGTAACTGCAAACGTAAGGAGGAGAATTTACCCTGGATGTTGCATGTCTGAGCTCAGCAAACCAGTAACAAAAAAAAGCCTTTCTTTCTGTAAAAATTCAATTATTTACAATGTCTTGAAGGCAGCAAAGCAACAACAAAGCAGGACACCAACCGAGGCAAATGTGGAAATTTCCATCTTAGAGACGGGTTCCCTTGGATGGCTGGGGACATGATTTGTGTCTGGCTGAAAAAACTACATTGAGAGGCATCAGAAAAGCTCTTGATTCTCATGCTTGAGGAGCTGAAATTGCCCCTTTCTCCCTGCTTTTCTCCCCACCCTCTATCTCCACTGTACTTCACACGTGTTTCATTTCAAAGGTCCTCTGGGGTCTGGCCTCTGGCACCATGACTAAAATGAAATGTTCTGGCTGGGAGCTGAGGAGGGGAAGACAGGAGGGATGGGGAACAAAGCCCATGGGCTGTGCTGCTGGGAGAGGCTCCCAGGCTGTCACTGCCCCAGCGTGACCGGCTGCAGACAGCTAATTAACAGTAGACACAAATAATTAACATCTGTGAAGCCAGACAGCTTTGCCCCGGGACTGCTAAGAAGTGAACCCACAGCCAAGCAGCATGGTCTGTGGGTGTGTGATAACTGCTCATTGCAAATGTCTTGGAGAGCAGAGATATTCCTACTGGCATGCTCATGATGGACATCACCAGCAAATGCCAGGGTGATTGCTTAACATGGGATTTTAGACACCAAAGCTGTTATGGATGTCACAAAGCCACTGCTACCCTCTTCATTTCTTTCTGGTAGGTCACCTTACACTTTGAGAAGGGAGAAATTCCTTCCCCGTTGCAAACAGTGAATAGATTTTGCTCATGGAGAAGAGTAATCTGGTGGGAATCCTGTGATTTCTCCCCAAAAGCCAGTCATGGGTTATCAGTGACCACCTTAGCATATTGGTGACCTCTTCCTTCTCACACTAGGCTGTCCCAGTGCTCCCCTTCAGTGCTCATGGCTTTTATGGTGTAATGCTTCAGCAAGACATTTAAGTAAATTACAGCCCTGTAACACTGAGAATGTTTAGTTTTGATGTTAGATAACACACAGTTATATCCTTAAAGCTTTATTCACTGAAATGGATACACACTCTGTCACTGAGAGGGCACCTGGCAGACAGGAAAGGTCAGAGATGTAGATTCAGCACACTCCATTAAACTGTTCATCCTCACATCCAAGCACTGGGGCATGTTTTTCCCCTCACTCTGCAGTACACAGAACAGGACTGCAATGAAGGTGAATTTGCTGCCCAGTCACCCCTTGCATGACTAACAAGGATGTACCATTGGAGCTGAACAAGCTGAGAACCTCTTCATAGCAAGTACCTGTCCTCAGTGAGCAGGCTGGAAAGCAAGGCGAGGCACAAGACATGTTCAGTATGGATCCTTCTCAAAGACCAACAGTCTTCAAATCCACAGCTCAGCCTTTCACACTTGCACTAGTTAAGAAACAGGCAAGTTCCCACTGTAGACATTTTAGCTATGGAAAATTTACCTTTAAAATTCCTTTGTGATTGACTAAAAATGCAGAGTCTTCCTTGGTAAGTGTTTTACTGTCATATATCCATTTATCTAATAGCCAGGGGCAGCCACAGCTTGGGATGTGACTAGATATACAAGGTGCAAAACACACAGTCTGGGCTGCCAAGCGCCACTGTAGCCAGTGAGGCTGATAAATAAGATCCCTAAATCATAACTCCACAGTAGCATTATTGAAGTACAAATTGCTCTTTGCATGCTCCATGATTATATAATGCAGAAAAGTTCATTTTCATTAGTTTGCAAATAGCTTATAAGACTAGTTAAATAGATACATTTTTCTCTTGCATACTGAATACGTGGAATATTTGCATACTTAGGTAATGACAATATTTTTTTATGGTGTAGCTTTGCTTGTGGTCATAAATCCATAATGCACTTCAAGGCTTTATTGTGTCCCCCCCAGATGTGGTGTGCTTCAGTTCTTCCAAGTTGTGAGCATGCGTCTGCAATTCATTAAGCAACCCAACCAACAAATTTTCCATTTCATAGTCTATCTTTGTATGACCTTTCTGGTCTGATGACTCAAACATATTTAATAAATTATTAACAGAGATTACATTAGTGAGAGAGGAGCTGTGTAATTACTTGAAAGAGTGCTCAGAATTCGGGTTGTTGGGATCTGACAAAATCAGAAGGGGAAAGTTGTCAGGAAAACTCCATAGCTGGAAGGGAAAGAGCCCAGAAAATTTAAACCCAGATAAAACACTAGTCTCAAATGGTTGCAGCTCATGATTCTTTCTGTGGATTTTACCTGAATCATGCTGTAAGGACACAAACATCTCTCTGGTCCTGTGTGGGAAATACAAGATTTGAGAGGGAACCGGGTCTTCCCTGGCCACTGAGGTGCATCTGAGAGCATGGTCGGCAAAAGGCAGAGAGAACCTGCATTTTAAATTGCAATGGCTACCTTATTCTCCCATTCTAATTTGTTCATGGTTTTCTAGCAGTGTCTAGATGAGGGTTGTTGGCTCTTGGCTTTCAGTTGGGTGCTGTGAAAATGATCTATGTCTATAGGTGCAAAGATTGGTGTAAGGCAGATGGAGTATCTGGTGGGGCTAAAGGACACATACCCCAGTCTGGGATTAGCTGGTCCAGAAAGGACCTGCTGCCTCTGCACTGATGTATTCACTTTCAGAGTTATCTCAGTAGCATGGATTTTCTCTACTGCATTTTTTATGTGCTTTGCCTTGTCCAGCTTTAAATGCTGAAGAGTGAATGGGTTTGCTTGGCCATACAGCTTTAGTTTTGTCTAAATCTCACCAGTGAGATGTAAGTCTTAGAGTAATAAACATTTAGTGTTCTGATAAATGATGGCAGTGTGGCAGAAAAAGGCATCCATTCCAATCCATAGAAGGCCTCGGCTTCAATCATATCTTATTACTTTCAGACTATTCAATCTTCGTCTCAAATCATTCAGTGACAGTTTAATCAATACATCAAACTCAGACACAATTATTTCTATATACTCAATACCTTGCATTAGAAATGGTTTCTGGGTTATATTCTGGAATCAGGCAAAGAATTAAATCAAAAACCTAGAGATAGAAATACTCCTGAAAGAACCTCATTATTTTACTTATGATTTATCTACATTTCCTGGCCTCAGTTTTTACATGACACTGAACTTCAAATAATCTTTCAAATCCTTCCCACACATTAGTTCTGACAGCACCACCGAGGTCCACATAAGCATTTGCAGCTATTTCTCAGAGCCAGTAATCAGAGCAAAGACAGGGGTTAGCACTGTCCAGCTTGGTCGTCAGTTTTTGGTTTCACTGTTTTGAGACTGTGGAATCATACCTGAAATTTACATCTTAGCTCTTGACTACTTCAAAATCTTAAATCAACCAGCTACTTTGATAAAGGTGGCCTTAAAAATATACCTAAGTCCCAACTCTAACATGCAAATGCCCCTTGTCTCCAAAAGCATCTTTCCTTTTGTATCAAAGCAATATAATGCAGTCTTTTCTCCTGACACTATTCAGGAATAATTTCTCAAATTGTAATTTCATCACATCAGAGATGAACTAAAAAAATATAATTTCTGTCTTCTTCATCTTTTCTTTGCCTTTTTTTTCTTTATTTTAATCTCCTACTTATTTTAATCACACTGCAGATTACGAGCCATATTGTAAACAGGTGTAACCAAACGTAATCCATAATGGGAAATAGTCATTTATGATGAAGAGCCTTTTTTTCCCATTTAACCTCCCGTCAGATATAATAGTGTATTGTCCTGGTGTGATCTCTTTGGAGCTGTGTTGAGAAGCCACCAAGAGCAACCTGCACAAAGAAATGAAGAAAACCCAGTTGCAGACTGCACTGGTTGGTTTTCAGATGGCAGGTACCTTTGTACAGTATCACCCAAGTCCTGTTACCCCACATCCTCCCTTAAGGTAAACGTATGATGAGACACACATGCAATTGCAGCCATCGGGAGCATTTACCCTTGTATGAATTGGATGTGTGGTAAAAAGCCTGGTCCAATTTTCTTGGCAAACTGAAAAGCATTGCTGGGTGCTGAACGAACCAAGCTTCCATGAGCACTTCATTAGGCAGCCAGCAGAAAGGTCCCCTCGCTTCCCAGAGCAGCCTTCGCTTCCCAGAGCAGCCTTTGCTGTGATAATGGCTCATTTACATTATATATGCTCATAAAAGCCATATTCTGATAGTGATTTAATAGAGAAAAAAAGTCAAAGTAGCAGCTCATCCAGGAAGTGATATGTCACTATGAGTTATGTGGTACCTCCATACCTGTCTCAGTAACACATCCTTTGACATGCTGTGAATCACTTACAGATCCGTGACCCATCCTACGGTTTAAACAGGGGGAACACAAGTAAAATATATTAGTCTTTCACTAGGACTTCATGAAACTGTCACTGATTTAATGAAATTGCCATCTCTCCATTGACTTCAAAGAGAGATGGGCTGGGGCCAGCTGTCAAATTACCATCAAATTACAATAATCCCATTCTTCTTCTTATCAGATGTCCTCTTGTGTTTTTAAAGGTGTTGAAGAACACAAGCACCTGAATTCTTCTGAGATCAGGTCACTTGCTTGAAGCAATTTTCTCCTGTACTCTGTGTATTTTTCTTTTCATCCTCAAGGAAGGGGCCAAAAGAAAGCACTGACTGCTTTTTTCTTTAAATATGTTACATTTTTTTTACATATCAGATTATGCATCCTAAGAAAGCTCAGCAATAAGCCTGGCGTGTGATGCACAGGCTGACCTCCAGCAGTGACATGTGCTATATGATAATTGTTTTCTGTTCTGACATATTACATATAGCAAGATGTTTTCCATTCCAGAAGGCACTGACATTGCTGTAATGTGCTTAAATTGTTTTATGAGAACAACAAGGCTCCTGGGGTAGGCGAGGGTTGCTGTTGGCATTTTTGGTGCTCTGCTTTTGACAGCACTGTAGGAAGAAAGGCATGTGCTAGCCTATTGCCTTGGGTTCCTTCATCACTATGATCCTCACAGGCTGTATCTGATGGAGCAGATGTGGCAGTGGTGATGATGGGAGCCTGTGGCAGCTGTGTGCTTTGCAGGGACCAGCTTTGCCTTCTCAGAATGCTTTCATTCAAAAGATGAAGCTAACTCGGTTAAAGTGCTCTGTCAAAACTGCATGTTTGACTAAAACCAGAAGAACTTCCTTCATCAGGAATTCAAATTAAATTATAAATACTAACCCCTCCTTCCCAGTACTTACCCCAGAAGTCAAAGTATTGAATTGTAAAACACTGTAACTCACCTGATGAAGCATGAGCACCTCAAGTCTTCATAGAATGGTTTGGCTTGGAAGAGACCTTAAAGCTCATCCAGTTCCACCCCCCTGCCATGGGCAGGGACACCTTCGACTAGAGCAGGTTGCTCCAAGCCCCATCCAACCTGGCCTTGAACACTACTACAGGCATCCCAGCTGTGAAATGGGTTTGCTCACCAGGCTTCCTGCAGCTGGATTTTCACATCAGCTCTATCTTGGTTTTGTTAAAGCCATTTTTACTCTTAATTTCAAAATACCATTTCCCACTGACCTTCACTTTCTCCAGGGAAAGACTGTGGACTCTTTCCCCACTTTCACTCTTTTTTGACAGTGAGATTCTATTAATCCAGATATCCAAACATTACACCCCTCACCCTTTAGCCTCAAAAAGATGCTATTGGCAGGCTATTTCATTTTCTGGTTTGTAAAGTCCATCCTGGGGTCTAACTGCATGTATGTGGCAGAGCGTGTTGGATGCAAGATCAAACCCATCATATGAGCTTCAGGGAGAACGTGGCAGCAGCAAATGTGAATGACCAGCTGTGCATCTTATGGCTTTCAGTGGGACTGGAGTTGTCTGTATTTTGTGTTCCTTGGGAAGCAGACTAAATGCATCTGCACACAGCAAACCTCACCAGTGGCACCACTCAGCACCTGCTGAGAGCAGAGTTGTACCTGATGAGAAGAAAAAGTCATTTGGGGTAATAAGATTATTTTTAACCTTGTCAGATGAAACCAACAAAACAGAAAGGGTAATAAGAGCTGTAAAGCTGAGACTCATAACCCCACAGATTATACATGACCATTTTGTCTGTCTGCCACACTACGGCTATCACTACTATATTATTCTGGATTTCTGGCTTTTGGACAAATCCTACATGTAAAATGTTAGTGTAAATGAGTATTTTCTTCCCTGGGCTTTGCTGTGGGCAGAGAAAATGGTATAATACAATGGGATCCTGCAGAACACAACACAGATGAAAAATGAGCAAACTTGTCACAATGGAGTCAGTGTGTTCCCCCTTATATGAAAGCCACTTGAGTAGTTAATTTTAAAGTAAATTGCCCTTGTTTCTCATGGTAAGACATTCTGACAGGTGTGTTGACAGTTTCCAATTAAATGTGAATATTTTGGTGGCTTTTGAGTGTAAACCAAGCAAGGTGTTCCAAGGGCTGCATAAATCTAACTTCTATTAAGGCAGATAGTCCGTTCCCCTCCTGACGTCAAACTGGATGAAATCCATTATTTCTTTGTAGAGTAAGCCTCCATCACAAGCAGCAGTTCACGATGTTGCCAGGGGCAGTATTTAATGTGCATCACAGGTACCAAGTAAAAGGTTATCTGCTTTGACTGCAATCTTTTTATTGCACAAAAGCAGATTCTTGTGAGGATTTTCAAGCCTCCTCCTTGGCTGGAGGGAGGGAGCAAGCACCCTGAGGAGCATGGGGATGTGGCTCCTCTTTGCTCTAGGTAGCACTTGGGGGAAAACCAAGCAAAGAATGCAAATAGTTGGATAAATGCAGTAAATGGGGAAGGATAATAGTAAGTTTGAGGACACAGGAAATTTTTAATTCAAGAGGTGAACTTTGGTTAATAATTCCCCTCACCAATAAACTTCAGAAAGGTGTGGACTGAAGAGAAACGGCCATTCACAAGCTACAGAAATGCTTGGGTCTGCTTCATTTTCACATGGGTCTCCAGCACAGGTGGGTGCTCCAGCGATAGTAAAGCAAAAGCATAGGTGTAAACTCTGTTATCTCCAATGTGGTAGCTCAAACCCTTTATCTCATGAAGCTGCCCAGCTTTGTGAGCCTCTTGAGTGGAAATAACCTTGCTTTTTTATTTCACAAAATAAAAACAGCTGAAATATTAACTCCAGATGCCAGCAAATATCAGTCCAACATTTTATTCCTACTTAAGCCAATAAGATTCTGTGCAAATGCAGCACAAATATGTACAAGCAATAATTTTGGCTCATGTGAGGCCTCTGGTTTATCAACTTCCCTGGGCTTCTGCATCCGTATTGGAGTGAGGAAGGAAACAAAACTCGGTTTGTTCTTCGGAGAAGGCAAAATGAGGCACAAAGGTATCAAGTCCACGATCATCTCTGCCTCTGGCTAAGCTGATGCTTGAGTACTGCAGGGTGCAAAATCTGAGCCCTTGCACAGGCAGCCTCCATCTCTCTTTGCTTCTCATAGGACAATTGAGAAAGTTGAACTAATCAGACCACAGACTGTTTGTTACCGTTGCTAGTGGCCGGTTGCTATAGGAGATTTCAGTCCTCTCCTGCTCTGCCAGGGGAGATCTTTTCATGTGCCTGAGGGATGCATAAAGGATTTGCCTTTGCAGACACAGTTTTATGCTTAAAATATCTCCTTACACAGATTAAAGTACTTATTTCTGATTAGCAAAGACCCCTTCCAACCCTGGATGGCACACAACATGGTTTTCATTCAGCTTCATCTGCCAAGCTTAATTAGGGAGGAATTAGAGGTTTGCCTGATGGGAATTTGTGCTAACTTAAAGGCCGAGTTTCCCTCTTGCACTGATGGCTGGTGGGGCTGCATCTGGAATATTGCGTCCAGTTCTGGGCCCCTCAGTTCAAGAAGGACAGGGAATTGCTTGAAAGAGTCCAGCACAGAGCCACAAAGATGATGAAGGGAGTGGAACACCTCCCTTATGAGGAGAGGCTGAGGGAGCTGGGTCTCTTTAGCTTGGAGAAGAGGAGACTGAGGGGTGACCTCATCAGTGTTTACAAATATGTAAAGGGTGGGTGTCAGGATGATGGAGCTAGGCTTTTTTCAGTGATATCCAGTGGTAGGACAAGGGGCAATGGGTGTAAACTGGAGCATAGGAGGTTCCACGTTAACATCAGGAAGAACTTCTTTACTGTAAGAGGGACAGAGCACTGGAACAGGTTGCCCAGGGGGGTTGTGGAGTCTCCTACATTGGAGATATTCAAGGCCCACCTGGACAAGTTCCTGTGTGATGTACTCTAGGTTACCCTGCTCTTGCAGGGGGGTTGGACTAGATGATCTTTCGAGGTCCCTTCCAACCCTCGGGATTCTGTGATTCTGTGATACTCAGAGCTCATCCTGGTCAGATGGATTATGAGCATGAAACACATGAAATAGTGGAGGAGAAAATAGCTCCAGACACAGCTGCAGAATTAGGCGTTTCTTACTTTGCCGTATTGAGGGGCAGTGGCTCTCTTCATTAGGGCTCAACTTTCTCACTCACTGTGTAACCTGGCAGTAGCAGGGTTCATGTAAAAGCCATACATGTGAGCCAGAGCATCTCAGCCTGACTGGAGCCGTATGATCTCACCTGGCACTGACCATGCTGCTGATCCCGCAGTTTGGAAAAGGTAAATATACATTAATACAGCATATATATATATATATGTATGTAGAAAGATGAGTATTTTTCCTTGAAATCTCTCTGAATATTCCTTCTGTATTGCAGAGACATTCCCAGCTGACACTGATGCCCTTACATCAATGCAGGCACACTTTGAACTATGCCAAGAGCTGTGTACGTTTGTATCAGAATGTTGAAAGCCACCCTCAAAAATCTATGTGAGGGAGGAATAAATGATTTATGACTTTTTTCTGAAGTTTAGCTTCTTGCTCTGTGAATTCTGTCCGCCCTTTTTAAGTACTTTATCAACCCTCCAGATTCTGCTAGACTTTTTAATGCAAAACATAACCCCCAACCTCCTGCACTATGTAAAATGACTGGGAATGGTTTATATCCTATGAGAGAAATGTAAAGATAATAACACTTTAGGGTAACTTAGCTGTCCACACTGAATTTCTAGATGCTTCGGGAATACAGCTGCTCATTCTCTCCTGTGTTGCTGCTTTACCGATAGCATCCTGTTCTGGCAAAAGGCAGAAAGAAATGTTGCTAAGAAAATGAGCATGTATCCTTGATGCTAAAGTGAAGGAAGCTCTTACTGTGGTTAAAAGAAGTGTTGCTGCAATACAGAAGATACAGATCTTACCTTTCATTATGCTACTGTTCAATGACATAAGCCAGCCACATTTATCCACTGGGAAATTTTAAATGAGCTAATTATTACTTACAGAATAGGAGAATGGAAAGACAGAAAAAGAAGGTGAGAAAAAATATAGAAACTATAAAAATACAGATAATAACCTATAGAAAATATACAAACCAAGAAGAGAGCACAGCAACACGTGCTATTTATTAGTAATTTATACCTTTAAAATGCATTTTCATTTTATAAGACTCCTGCCTAATTTATTTCACTGCATGAAACCTTTTTCTCCCTAAACAACTCCATTTTATCAATAGTGAGTGAGGTAATACAAATTCTTCTGGCAGGAACATACAGTGACGAAATAGCAAACATTGCATTACTAACCCCAATAATGCAAGAAAAACATCTTTCTATTGTGCAAGCAGGCAGCAATATAACACAGAATTTCCCCTCAGGAATAGATCGCACTCTTACAACAAAAGGGTTGTGAAAGTCTTTGTTGTGGTCCCTAAGGATTTAATGAATTGTCAGACAATTTGTGTAGATCAGACATTTGTCCTGATAAGCATATTTGCATTTCTTTGGAAGCTGATTCATGTTTGAATAGCATGATTAAATACATAATTGAGCTGCTTTCAGTCATTTTGAGAAATATAAATAAGCTATAATATTAAATATAATATTCATATACATATATTATAATACTAATATAATATTTATGTAAATATATTATAACATTAAATATAATATTTATATAAACACAGATATCTTTATCTTGGGGGATGGGGGAAGCAAGAAGAGGTCTGAAATATCTTCACAAGGCACAGGATGCCCAGCTGAATACTGTCAACTCTGACTTCAGTGAGACCTCAAGGGGATGTAATAGTCTGAGTAGACTCATTATATTTATGGGGTTTGAAAGTGGGTTTTGTACTCCAAATTTCTGTTCTCTTTCTTGAATCTTTACATGGACTCCTAATGCCCTGATTGTCTTTTGTTGAGATATGTATAAACATTGCACATATTTGGAAACTTTTGCTGTAGTAATACTTGGTGAGTTAATGATCACCATTTGATTAAGATGCTTTCTCTCTTTCCATGTAGAAAACAGCAGGGATGTTACTGATGATGCCTGTAATTGTTTTACAGCATTAAATATGTGTACAATGCAAGGAGCCTACAGGTCACCACTGCCAGAATTACTGAACTATGGAGCCACCAGAGTGATGCATTTTTTAAGTGATGCTTCCTAAAGATGCTTCTATAAAACTCAACAAACAGGATCCCAACAAATACAACACTAAGCAAGTAGCATCATGACATTGTAATAATTCCAAGCTACATCTTAATAATCATTAGAGAAGTGCTCTGTGGTCCTGATTTGTTCAGCTAAACCCACTAATCCTTCAGTGGGTTTTTTGTCATTAACGGGCTGTACCTTGCAATGTAATAAATTAAACTGATTTAGATGTGTTTTAATCCAACCAGTAGCCCACCACTTGGGGGAAAATAATAGGAGCTAAAGAGGGAATTAAACCAAGAAGATCTGTACTTTGACTATAGCTATGTTACTTGCTCCTTGCCATCAGGTTGGGGACCGTGCCCTTTGTTCAGGTGCTGGGATGGAGATTGCCACTGCTGTTCCCTCCCCTGTGCTGCCTCTCCTGCACATCATTAGCATTCCCCTCCTGCGCCAGCACCAGAGGGGAGCTGTAATTAAAATTCAATGTGACAGAGCATGTCAAATGCAAATGGTCCCTTTTGCACAAGATCTTTGCTAAGCTCCTGTTCATATTGTGGCTGTATCGGTTAGGTGCGCTGCTTTCTAAGAGCAAACTAACAGGAGCAGGTCAGGACCTTGTGATATCCTATGGCAATTTTGTTTAGATCATTTTTCTGACTGTTAAATATCAGAGGTTTATTGGTTGTCTCTTGTTCATGGAAGCAAAGCTTTAATTCATTAATTATTTCTCTTCAGAGCCTGGATATACTCAGTGTAACAGAATATGTTCCTGAAGCAAGGGCAGCTTTCCCAAGGCCAAGCCTTTGCAGCTGCCACTCCTTGGGAATGGGCAGGGAGGACAACCTGAAGGGATGGGTGAAGTAAACTGGTTCAGAGCAGAGCTTCCCAGGCTGGAAAATCAATTGCAGCTTCACCAAGATGATCTAAGGAACAAGAAACGGAGGGTAATACTTCAGCAAGGAGGTCCTGAGATGAAGTTTATGTTCTGAGGAGGGCTTGCCAAAGTGGAATGGGGAATTTGGTGGATGGGAAGCTTGGCTGAATAATGGAAAACTGAGGACTGGCAGCGGCCCTGCACCACCAGCTCAGTCCCCTACCACTGCTGAGGGTCAGGAGATCACCCAGAGGGGACACTGGCCATCCGAGCCATGCGTGTCCCCACAGCACCTTTGCAGAGCAGGGGGACAGGGACAGGCAGAGGAACAGGGAGCAGAAGAGAAGAATGAGGATGGAGCAAGTACCAAGGGGGCTTTTGCCTGAGGCCAAGTGCAGGATTAAGCTTCTTGTTTCATTATGGAATTCTTTTTACTAATTTTGCAAGTCATTTACATGCTGTCGAGTTTCTCATTGCACCCCAAGTCTCACACTGTGTTTTAAAGCTGGTGAGAGTGCTGACTGCTCTGACCTCAACACAGAAGTCATGGCAAAATCAGAGATTACCATCATAAACATATTGCCTTTAGGTAGAAGAAGCTTGAGTAAATGTCTGCAAAATAGCAGGACAGCAATAAAACTTATAAACCAATAACAAATCTTATATTAAGAGCAAAATCCCCAGTGGGGTCAGAATGATGTTGAGGTGTTGCAGATACACATTCGCCATCAGAGGGACCTCTCAGAGCTTATTATAACAGAACAATACTGCTTAGACAGATGGATAATCACGGCCATAGCATCATTCAAAAGCTGATGACACATCAGGTCTAATGGAGTAATTATGTAGTTAACGAGAACAAGATGTGCCTTCTCATTGGCTGAGGACAGGATATTTTAGCAGGGAGGAGTAGGACCAGGCTCTTAGCTGGCTGTTTGGCAATGTGTGGTACTGCAAGTGTTTAGGAGGGATGCCTTGCAGAGTACTAGTATAGATGCTGTTGGGTATTTTATCACCCTGCATTGTTTCAGAAGGAACAAATGAGTCAGGAAGAAAAGAAGAAGAATCCAGCTGGGGTTCCCACCTCTAATTCTACGGAAGCATCGAAGCCAACCCCTGAGGCAGCTGTGTTACCACATGAGGAGCACTGGCTTAGCTGTAAATAGGAGATTATGGATGAAGTTGCTATATTGCCAGGTCTTTAGCTTTTGAATTGAGTCACTATGGGAGTTTAGGAAGATTCCCACTGAGCAGAAAGCTTGTTATTGTGTATTCATGATGAAAAGTACAGTGTAACTTCTTTTTGAGGTACATGAACTCTTTAGTATCTGGTATCACTAAGCAGAGGGCTAATCCCTGGGGGATTTCCTGGCACCCCTTCTACTTGGATCTAGATCTCACTGAAATCTATGAGGATGAGTTCAGTGATTTAAGTGGTTTTTAATTTGCTCTTCCAGAGCAGGCACTATGCTTCTGTGTTATTTACTTAGCACTCTCCTGTTTGGGGTGTGAGGGGAAGCATCAGACCTCTCTGCAGCAGATGTCTGTTCTGTGTTTTTCTTCACTGGGCTCTCCTCTAGCTCTTCCCCAACATTCCTGTGGTGCTTCCACAGAGTGACCGCATACTTTGTATGCCATGACTGTTGTCACCCACTTCATTTCAGCTTGTGCCACAAGATAATCACTGATGTCTGTTTGTACTGCGATTCACCCTACCCCACCCCTAGCAGGACCATAATACTCATTGCCATCCAAAATAAATGGCAGGGATGCAAAGATTTTAGAAGTCATGGCCATGCTTTAATTACAGCTCCCATGTTAGCACTTGGGGTCTGAGTGCACATAATGTGAAACTGCTGGTGAAAGCTCCTATCCACTGATGGGGCTCATTGTATCTGAGAGCAGCTCTCCTTCCTCCACACACTCATCAGCTTTGCTCAGCAATCATAGAATGATGTGGGTTGGAGAGGACCTTAAGATCATCTGGTTCCAAAGCCCCTGCTGTGGACAGGGACACCTCCCACAAGACCACTGTCCCAACAACTGTTTCTTCTTCGCTGTTTAGCTACTGATTTTTTTTTACCATGGATGTGAAGCACAGAAAAAGGCCTGAGAAGCAGGGAGGGTTGCGGACTGGGTGTGCACATCTCTTGATGAGCAGAGGTGGTTCTTCCCCCTCTAACTTCCTTCTCTTTTCCACTTTAAGTTTACAGCTTGCCTTGTTTGGTTCCATGTGGCACAGTTTAAAGCTTACCCCTTCTCTTACTGACAACAATCCAAGGAGTGCTGGAGGAGCATGTCAGTGTGTAAGGTATGTGTACTGTCCTCTTGAAGGCTTCTTGGTTGAACAGAAGAAACCAGAACTGCCTCCTTACAGGCATTGTTTTACAGGCAATAAAACTCCATGTCAAGCAGCACCAAAGTAATTTATTTTACACACCCAGGCTCACAAATAAGACCATACACACCCTCATACTTGGAATGGGATAATGCATACCAGCTGTATTTTAAGATCTAGCTGGCTTTAGACATTATTATGATATAAGCCAAATTCAGGAAATTACGTTGCTAACACATCATTGAAGATTTCCATTTATGGTGCCTATTACTGTTATTGCAAATGAATTCATGGGAAATTTAATTAAGTTCTCAAAAACAAATGGGTTTCTATCTATTAAATACACTGGCCAAGTTTACTGTTGGCATATCTCCTTGTCCCATAAAGGTTTTCAGTACATTATTTTTCTCTGAGTAATCTTAGAGTCACAGACTGGTTTGAATTGGAAGGGGCTTTAGAGTTCACCCAGTTCCAATCCCCTGACATGGGCATGGACACCTTCCACTAGAGCAGGGTGCTCCAAGCCCCATCCAACCTGGGCTTGAACACTGCCAGGGATGGGAAAGCCACAGCTTCTCTGGGCACACTGTGCCTCTGCACCCTCACGGGGAAGAGCTTCTGCTCATCTCAATCCCTCCTCTGTCAGATTAAAGCTGTTCCCCTTGGCCTGTCCCTACAGGCCCTTGTTGGAAGCCCCTCTCCAGGTTTCTTGCAGCCCCTTTAGGCACTGGAGCTGCTCTAAGGTCTCCCCTTCAGGAGCCTTCTCTTCTGCAGACTGATCCAGCCCAGCTCTCTCAGCCTGGCTCCAGAGCAGAGCTGCTCCAGCCCTCGCAGCATCTTTGTGGCTTCCTGCTAGAGCAGGTCCACATCCTTCTTATGTTGCCCCCAGAACTGAATGCAGGACTGCAGGGTGGGGGTCTCACTACAGTGGAGTAGAGGGAAAGAATCCCTTCCCTTGACCTGCTGGTCCTGTTGCTGATTATGCAGCCCAGGATGTGGTTGGCTTTCTGGGCTGCAAGTGCACACTGCTGGCTCATACTGAGCATCTGATCAACCAGTATAAATTGAGCCTTAGGGTCAGCCTAAGTGTACTGTAGAAAATGTTGATAACTTCAGAGTGCTACACCTGCAGACAGGGATGCTTTAAATATTAAAGTTACCATTCTCAAATAGCACTTGCACAGAGATCATGTTTCTTTTCCCTGTGTGTCTCCTCTGTATTTCAGAATGGATACCTCCAAATACATCCAGCCAGCACTTCTTTTGCAGAGTCACAGACCCTCCTTGCTGTGCTTGTCTGCTCCTGGCAGAGCTGATGCACCCATCACTGGAGCTGGTTTTGCCTCCCCAGACCCAAATCCAAAAGACTGGTTAAAGAATTGAGCCCAGTCCCTGCAGCCGTACATCCCTATCTCTGCCATCACCTGCCTGCTTTCCAAGTGAGGACTGTGCTAATGTGGAAGGAGCAATGACATGTCAGTGAAAGATGAGGCTAATAATTTACTCTGAACCTGCTTAGCCACAAGGAATTATGCAGGCGAACATGGGCATGTGTTGATGAAGTAGAAAATCCTCTCTTTTGCTTGTTTATGGAAGAAGAGGGCATGGCTGTAAATCTAGAGGGGTCGCTTATCTGCAAAGGAATGTTACAAGCATGAGCAGAAGTGCCACGTCTTCTGCTTTGTGCTCTCTGCTATCATGCTGGGGTTTGTAATCTGCTCAGTGAGGGTGAGAGGTGAATTTGATTTAGTAACATAGATCAAAATGATACTGAGCATGGAAAAGATTCTTCCTAAATCTCATTACAGGCCAGCAACTACCTGTTCATCAGTCAGTGCTGACCGAATCTCCTATGCTGAAAGGTGCTTTGCACAGGCAAAAAGGCTTGCTGCACTTCAGTGGGGCCCTGCTTCAGTGCATGGATCAGTTCACAGATGGGTTTGCTGGGCTGGAAAGGAATTCAGCAAATTTTCACCCCAAATGAGGATTTTAATGCTCTGTAGAGTTCTGTCGTTGTTCTGCAAATGTAGACTGGTTTATTTTAGAGTCCAGGGAAAGAGGCTTAAGATAAGACTAAATACCATTGTCACTGTACCTAGCAGCTTTACATCCATCTGAAAGTGATGCAGAAATCCTCTGCTGGGTAGACAGTAACCTGCAACAGGCATACACAGTCACTTCACACTGTGCTGTGCATTCACTCCCTGGGAGCTTCAAACTTCATGTTAAATATTATGTCTGCTCCTCAAAAATCTAGTTGACTTGGGAACCTTACTCCTGAAACCCTGCCTCTCTGCCCGGTCCTTCCTACCTGAAATGAGCTGGATAGGATGGGCAGTGGGTGGCAGGAACACTGTGCCTTGTTCAGCTGGTAGAGGTTTGGCCAGATCTCCAGGGACAAAAAGCTGAGGGCAAAATAACTTATTGAACCCAAACTGCTGTCCTGACAGTGGGGGATTTTGCCTTTGCCTAAAGCCATCTGCAAGCCAGTCCTTTCCTCTGGGGACTGGAAGATGCAGTGGATGGTGGCAATACCTCTCCTAGATTCTGTATTACATCTCCAGCTGATGTCATATGTGATGGTGAACATATATATATATACGCATATATATCATTGTGGACAAAGACAGACTCACCCAAATTAATTTTGAGCCAGATAGTTTGGTAGAGGGCACCAGCCTAGGGTAGGAGTTGGTTGCTGGAATACAGAGGCTCACTAACTTAAAGAAGTATATATGAAATGATTACTGTAGGTCCCTCTAAGGACACAAGACAGCCAACCTAGGCTTGGAGTTATGCTATAGAAAAGCGGGATCTGCTGATTGATCGTAAGCTAAGACTTCTTATGAATTCACCAACAGCCGGTAATTTGAAGTAGATGTTGTAATGCTTCGTCTCTGGTCTTTCTAAACCAGCCATACATTTCAACCTCATTTATTATTTAGACCTGATATGTTGCTTTGTGTGGTGAGGAATTTATGCTCTCAGATATTGACTTGGTGAAAAATCACAAGGTCGTTTTGACTGTTTCCACTTGAGCTTGGAAAAATAAGCTCTCACCAGCTGCATGGAGGCTGTAGCTGTCCCAGGATATGGTCTGATGTTAGGGTAATGGAGCAGTCCAAGGGGCAAGGAGTCAGTGCAGAGGGTGTTATACAGAAAATGAGCTTCTCTTCTAGTGTATCTGAAAGCATTAAATCTGTGCTTTCACTGGGAGAGAAGGGGGTGCCCTATTTAAATTAGAAATGAGGACATGGCAACATCTCTGGTTGGAAATTGGAAATGTCAGGCCAAAAGTAATTTTTGTTTTAGGATGGAATCCTAAGTGTGTTTATGTCCCTGTAAGAAAACCTGGTTTTTTTTTCACTCCCAACACTGATTGTGAACATATTTTCTTTGATTCACTCCATAATCTTCCTCTGCCCAGCCCTCTTCCCAATGGAAGACTTGTAGGGATGCAATTCATGCCGGAGGACCCTTTGATGGGGAGGTCTGCGTCCTGCTCTGGGCTCTTTCCTGCTCACAACTCCCTCGCCGCGGGTGATCTTCAGGCGAGATGGGAATCGCGGCAGGCTCCGGGCGAGCCGGCAGCACCATCTGCTGCAGGCGAAGCCGAACGGCAGCGCCGGCCGGGATATTGCCATCCCGGCTGGATAACGGGGAGCGCTGGGTATCCACAGGCTCCCCAGTGCTCAGGGGCAGGGATAAGTGTCCACACCTCTTGACCGGGGAGCTGAGGAAAGGTTTTCTCCCCGCATTTTGGAAATAAGCTTTGTTAAAACTTGGTTGCTAATTATTTTCTCGCAACTGAATGCAATGAAAACTTGGTCTTAAAGGCTCCATCTTGCTAGGATTTGTAGCTAAATGTGGATATTGGGGTTTAAGATGACTACAGACTGAGCTATAAATCACACAAATATTAAGACAAGCTGCTTGCAGTGGGCTAAGCTGGTGCTCCAAGTGAAATACAAACTTGCATATTAATCTGTCTTGCTAAAATAGGAAATGTCAAGTTTCCACAGAGCCTGTGTGGCATTTCAAGTGGAAAGTGGTAGAAGGTAATACATCTGCTCTAATTATAGAAGTTGGTCAAACCTCTGATTTGATCTTTTAAAAGGAGGAAGTTCAGATGTGACCTCTGCATCTGAAAGCTAAAGGGCAAAGCAGCTTTAGGATGGTGGCTGTAATGGCATTTAGTGAGTTGTTAAATGAGAGGGCTGACACTCCTGTGCTGAGCTGAGAGCTGTTTGGAAACCTCTTCGCTGCCCTTTTCCACCCTGTAACTGGTAAACTGTTTTCCTGCAAAAGAATGGAAAATTGAGCAATGTGCTCAAGGCTTGATCCAAAGCATATTGGCTTCAAAGCCCATCCCAAAACTCCAGCTTCAGAGGAATTTGGAACATACTCATCCCAATAACCCTCACTTTGAACAATAGAAAACAAATTCATTTTCTAGTAAACACATAGACACTTCAATCACCTGAAAATTTGGGTAGCACAACTTGAACTGATCTTAGCAACGGAAAGTACCATGGAAATTATGTCCTTAGTAGGACAAGGGCATTTTATCTCAGTGAGACAGGAATAACCTAAAAGTTACTAGCAGATGTATATTGTCTCCTTAAAATCATTTATTTGGGGAAAGTGGAGGAGTTTAACCCCCAGATCCATATCAGACTGATGAGCAGATGAAATATCCTCAGTGAGCTCCCCTGGGCATGGAATGATGGTCAGCCTCCAAAGCTGCGATGCTCAGAGGCCCTTGGCCCTGCTCCATCTTACACAATGCCGGAGAGCAGAGTGCAGATGAGTGTAAGGAGACACCCAAAGCAGCCTGTGTGCCGCAACTGTTTTCTGCAAGGCTTGCTCTGCACCCAGCAAGGGCAGCCCAGGGCTGTTTGGCCTATCCAGGAACGTGTGTTTCCAGTAAGCTCCTCTCATGAGGGGAAGAGTGTTTAGAAAGCCCAAAGCTGTTTTATTTCCTCATTTCCACACAACCAAAAAACATCCAAAATCTGTGTCAGAAACTCTCAGCGTTATAGAATATCTGGTGGGTGAGGGACACTGGGGAGGAGGCTTTGAGGTGACCTGTATCATATGGGCAAGGGCTTGCTGGACCAAGGGAGCCCCAAAGCCAGTGCCAGGAGAGTGTTTGGGTGTATATTGCAATATCTCACTGCTGGCTGAGCCATAGACTGCAGTAAAACTTCTGCTGGGACTTGAAAAGCAGCCTCCAAAGCTGTTGGGAGAAGTTCCTGCATTATTGTTGGGTAAAAGAGCTGCATAATGAACAAGGGGCTGTTACAAATGCCATTTTACATGCAGAATTCTGCCTTAACCCTGCACTTTGCAAAGCCTTTTTGACGGTGGGTAGAGATTTCACTCTCAAACCAAACTATTGTACCCCTCCAGCTCAGAGAGCTGAGCTGGAAGTGGGACTCTACCTTATGTTCCACGTGGAAGGTACACAGGGCTCTCAGAGAAAACCCTGAGCTCATCCTCTGTCTATTTACTTCAGGGACAGTCTAAAGAAAGAGCTAAGATCCTGACCTACAGTTACATCAGCTTCAGCAGCCAGAGCACGTGGCTATTAGTAATCTAGTGAAAAATGTAACAGCACTTGCTTAAAAATAAACAGCCCACTCGAAAAAGGAAGTTACAGTAAATAAACTCCGTGAGAGGTAGCATTACAAACTTTATGGCTGGAGTCATAATTGGCTGTAGCGATAAATGTCTCTAAAGCAAGAGGTATTGGACATTTTCCTCCCTACTTCTTGCCATTGAAATTACCCCAGCTGGAAGAAAGCAGCCCAAACCTGCGCTCTGGGGAAGGAGACATCACTGTGTTTAGAGTCACCCCAGTGCTTCTGCCCACACAACTTCCTTTCTTGAAGTCATGCTGCAAAGAGAAAATGTTTTCCTTCCACTTGCTCAGCAGAGCACGGTGACCTCATGAGCAGGAGACTTCAACTTTCAGATGTTGAACTCCACGGAGCCTGATTTCCCTCTTCGTTTATGTTTTCTTCAGCAGCTTACATGAGCTGAGGCACGCTCTGTTAAATTACTCTTCACCGGCTTCCACTCCTCCTCATCTGGAAAAGTTGCTGTGAGCAACTCTGGTCAGCCTGTGAGTAACCCCCTGGAATTACTACAATCCCAGATAATTGGGACTGGGACAGTAGAAGGGTGGGGGGTGGGAAAGGTTTCTACTTACACTTTCCTTTTGTCTATTTCACACAACTTTGTCTCAAAAAGTACTCTGAAACAGAGCGGTAAAAGCAGACAAACTGCAACCCAGCTTTACATCTCCAAAACCCTGCCAAAGGAGAGGGCCCCAACAACACTGCCCATTGCCAGGGAACAGCCCAGACCCCAAAAGAAACACAGCAAGTGCCAATCTACAGAAGCTACAGACCTGACAGAGCTTAGTGCAGATCCTGAGATTTGCTCTTATGTGCAATATCACACCTCATCTTGCAGAGATATTGTCCTCCCACGTGTGTTGATATTGTTCTCTAGAAGGCGTGTGTTTTTTTATTGTGATGGTAGAGTTACATGAAACTAATGAGTCAATGGTCTCACATTTTTAAACAGATGGTTGAGATACCACTTTTGATTGCAGTCAGCTGCTGTGCTTTGGTGCCTCTGTGTCTTGGAGTGGGCGCTTGGGAGTACACCTGTAGGGAAAAGAGGCTTGAAATGGCTGTAGATTTCAAGGTTGGGCAGAGCTTTGTGTGATATAGTCTAGTGTGAGGCAACCCTTCCTGTGGGAAATGGATTGGAACTAGGTGATCTTAAGGTCTTTTCCAACCCTAACTATTCTATGATTCTATGGATGCAGGTACCATAGAAAGTACCTTGCTGCTGCAAGCCTTCCACTGGCTTTATTGAGCCACTGGTTTGGTAAGAGACAGCTTTCTGTCCAAGTCCCTTCAAGGAGGGTGGTGGAAGGGAGAAGTCTGGTAATGGGACAAGGGATTTCTTGAAAAAGAATACAACTGTGTCCTGACAATGACTGGAGCATCCTATCTGGCCTCACACCAGAGACAGAGCTGCTGATACAGTGATGTCAACCTGATTTCAAAAGTGTTGGAGAGGCATTTTGGAGAGATACTGGTGTTTGGTCTCACTGCACATCTTCACCCTCTCCCATGCTGTAATGTTCTGACTCATGTTGAGCAGTACCTCTCTGAGGAAACAGTCCCACCAGTTACAGCAGGGCTACTCATGGAAGACACTAATATTCGACATGAGTAAACAGCTATAAGTGTGTGTGATGGGCCATACGTGGTTTGTCAGAGTCCTGTGGTTTACAAGTCTGTGGGCTATGATAACGATACAAGCATACTAGTGTAAAATTCCAGATAAATATCCTTAAGATTGTGTTGACATTTCTGCAGAGCTAAGCATGAAGACATTTCAGTAGTTATAGTTGCAAAGACTTCTCCTCCTCTGTTCTAAACTAAGTTCCTTCTTGTTCTCTGGGTTTTGAATTTGGTACCATGTAGAAGCATCACTTTGGTAGATCAGAGTTATGTTCATGCTGATCTGATGTAAGCTTCACAATAATGCTTTGGTCTTTGGCATATGGTGAAGTTCATCTCAGTCCTAGCTGTTCTGCAAGTTAGGTGTTGAGTTAAAATGGGTCCTGAAGGATCTTTGTGTGGCTGGTGAGAGAGATTGGTGGCATTGCTAGTGGAAACCTCCAAGACAGGTTAACTCTGGGATGGCCACGTCAACCTAGATAGTCTAAAAGGACAGTGTATATCATGAAAAATTAAAGCCGAAGTAGTACTGAGCAACAGAGATTCACCTGCAGGGCATGAGGACTGGAAAAATTGTCATGCCTATTGGTGTACTTAATTTTGCAGCTCTGGGGATGATTCTAGTGAGTATATTTGTGGCTTCCTGTGCTGACTGTGTAGTCAAAGCAATTGCAAAACAGCTGCTTGGCATCCTGGGCCCATTCAGTAGAAAAGTCCACGCACCCCAGCAGGCTCCAGGGTGGAGTTGTGGGGCAGCCAAGTACTGCAACTCCCAACTGCAGGCACACCCCTAAACTATGAATTTTTGGACTTCCCCAGCACCCACGTCACAGGTGTTTCAATAAACCCCACTCTGAGGTGTTCCACAGAAAATGGGAACGGGCAAAAGGAGAGAATGGAAAATTCCCACTGCCTATGCATTCTCCAAAGGAACCTGGAGGCGGGAGGGTGCTTTGAGTGGCATTCATGGAGCCTGTCAGTCCCACATAACTCATGTAGGAAGTTTCTCACTGTTACAGTCTGCAGGGACGTTTCTTCCCCCTTAGTGACCTAATTCTGGTGAGTGAGCAGCCATTTGGAAGGGCTTTCCTGTCTGACTTTCTGCCTGTAGCTTGGAGCCGGCAGGAACAGGAGCCCAGGTTCAGAGCTTCCCCCATGGCACACGGTTCAGCAGCCCCATGACTCCCTGGATCCCCATTGCGGCTGTTGTGCACAGACAAGGTGACACTTAATGGACAGAACATGACAATGCTGCTAAGAGAAATAGGTCCTTAGGATATAAAGCAGCCCAATGCAAGCTTCCAATCCCACTGTAACTGGATGTGGCTTACTGAATTCTAATAGAGTTTTGCCAAAAGAAAGCAACTTTTTCATACAAGGCACATGATTTTCCTGTGAAAGAATGTTTACAGAATAGAGCTCATTGCCTCATCAGTCAGTGTATCCTTGATATTTTCATTTATGTGGTTTCATACTTAACACGTGTTTGAATCATAAGACTTCTACCCCTTTATCTGAATGTATCTACTGGGAGCATTTTTAAAAGTGAAATGTCAGTCAGGTGCATGCCAGACATGTAACAAACAGTTTTTTTCTCTGCTCTTTGTCTCAGTTCTCTGGAATTCCCCTCTGCTGCTTTCTCGTTTCTAATGTTTCCTTTCCAGCAGAGGAGAACAGGTCCAGATTCTTCTCTGACTGAACAAATGTACTCAGTAAGGTCCTAGAACCAGTTCCTTGGTTGGTGTATTTGACCCATTTACAGCACAACAGGAGGTCCTTTTGTCCCCCAGGTGAGAGCCTTTAAAGACTCCTCATATTTCTTCAGCTGGTCTGTGTTGGTTTGGTACTGGAGGGCTCCCCTCAAGCCTTTGATGGGTCTAAAACCTGAGAGCAGCCACTAGTGCTGCTGAACTGAGTGTTTTCCAGGTGGGTTTTTCCTTTGACTTTATTTCTGTAGCAAAGGAAGAGAAAATGCAGTAGGTCAGGAGCACTGGGAGGGTTGCAAGCTGTGGGTGGCAGAGACCATGGCACCCCTATGCAGATATGAAACCTGCTGCATGGTGAGGTGCCCTCCCATACCTTGTAGCAGCATTCCCTGCCATCCCCTGGTCTGGATGGCTCTTGTTTCTGACTGCTAGTGCTGCAGCTGCATGGAGATCTGAGGAAGTGGGCAACGCTGGAATGGGAACAGAATGTCATTATTTGTGGTGAATTATTTCTTCACCCTGAGTGTAGGAGAGACTGTAAATATATGCACTGGCACAGTTTTAACATACTTCTCTCTTCACCATAATAATGCAATTTTCCAGAAAGCCGTATAGAAATCCAGGTCAGAATTTGGATAAAAGAAGTAGCTGTTTGTTTGTTCCTGTTATTTCTTCACTTAAAATAATACATCTCAGTATCACCAATAGCATGATGTGTGTGCAAGAATGATGACAATAATAAGCATGGGGGTGGTGTGATACTGAGCAGGAACAGCTTGATGTTTGGTGTTTTAAGCAAGACATGCAGCTTGAGATGTTTAGAAATCCCACCAAAAACATTGCATTTAATATATATGTTCTTGCATTTGTGCCCCAGTTAGCTATCCATGGAAGCTTTTCCTCGCTGCTGTGTGCATTGACCTCACAGGCAAACGTAGCTGCTGGCATTGATGACTGTGTCACATGGATTGTGTGAAAACAGGGCAACATCTGGCAGTGAGCACTTCAGGCCTCTGATCAGAAAAATAAGTACAAAGAGGAAATGTGGTGGTTCTGTTGTCTCCTGAGTGCTTTAAAAATGAGATGGAGACTCTAGAACAAAACTACTTCTTAATGAAGCCTACATGATCTTTCCAGTATTAGCACTTTGCCATGAGCTCAGACAGCATCTCCCCAGAGTGCTGATGTGGGATTTCAAATGTGTCTGCAGTCAGCAAAGGCATAAACCTCCTGCTGAAACCCATGGCAAAGCCCTCTCTGCTTGCAAAGGGAGCGGATGGCCATGGTAGCTTCAGTCCATGCTCAGCCACACAAACAAAACAAAGAGGATAGAGCAGACCTGTGAAAGTCAGCATATGGTTAAGTGTTTTCCTTTGCATCTAGATGTGCTGTGAATTTTACTGACAATGGCCAAGCCAGACAAGAATCCTATTCACTTACTGCTGGTGGAAGAGGATCTGCAGTGCTAACTGGGCCTGCAACTTCCCATTAATTACAAGGTGCAGTGATTGCATATTTACATTTGCTGATGATGCCAATGTCTTTCAGAAGAAGGTATAGAGGATTTTACATGACTTTCAGCTGGAACATGATGTCACCAACACTCCCCCTCCCAGGCTGGTGGAGCAGTTCTGATTGCTTGCAAGGCTTTATTAATAGACTTGCTAACATCAAGGAAAGCTTTATGAACACTTGGGATATAGGGAAGTGCCACTGACTGCACCTTGCGGTGCTTCTGCAGACCTGAGAGGCTTTCATGCCTTGAATGGAAATGACTGCCCTTGTCCCAGAGGTGCTAATTGACCTCATGTGCAGTGCTCTGTAGGGCATTATGAGAGTCAGCCTCAACCACATATTTGATTATATCTCAGCAAGAGACAGGACATCACCTTGCTGCTGAGCAAGGCTTTTGTGTTGTAAGTAACTGGGTTAAGGCCTGCTGTGCAATGAGTTTTCAGGGATATCGATAGAGGGTATTCTCTCCATTCTCCCACAACAGTACAGAACGTACTTTTTATTCCGTTTTGCCCCAGTAATGGCATTAATGTCTGGGAGAGCAGACAACATGAGCTCTAGGTCTGGCTTTCTTACTGACTAGCTCCTCAGAGAGAAGTCAGCTCATTTTAGCCATATCCATGAAAGCCACTGTGCCAAATAATTGAGGCCATCTGAAGCAGTTTGTATACCCTGTTCCCATGCACTATATCATCTAGTAGGGTGTGGAAGCTTAAGCCAAGTGCTTGTGTATGCGAGTCACTTAGCTGTGTACAATTTGGTTGGGGTTGTGCTGTTCTTTATCAAGCCTCTTACTACAGAAAGTAGTGTTGGTATTGGTGCTTCCCAAAGGACTGCCAAAGTGAGCCCTCCAAAATAAGCAGTAGTGGTTTGAGTTGTATTACTGGGCAAGTTGCCTCATTTTCTGCTTTTTGTATGCACATATTTGAAGCAAACATTTGAAATCATCCCTGGATTTATGTTGAGGGAAGGGGCATCTTTTCTTCATGGCTGATGAATCAGGTGCCTTTCTTCACAAGTAGGCAATGTGTCTGATAGATCCATGTTTAGCATGTTGGAATGAGTTACCAGGCCTTTTTTGTAACAAAGCCTCTTTCCTCTACAGAAAAATGTCCTCCAGCAAATTATCTTTCCATGTAGATGGAGGCAATGACACAGATTTAGGCTGCCTGTTCAGATCAAATGGCAGCCTGCTGAGAGAAAAAAGTATTAAATCCCTGTGGGGTTTCTGCACTAGGCATGCATAAGTAAAGCATTTAGTGATCACTCAAGAAGAATTTTGGGAATCCTTTTATTTTTGGTATGGGTTTTTGATCTTAACTATACATAGTTTTGGCCCTTGATGCTACCAATTATCCCTGTATAATACAGAGTTAAAATACTTGCCACATTGTCTTGCTAGCTGAGGGCGTTCTTTTCTGCACATCCAAAAGTGTGAAAGGTAACACAAACCCCCAGCAAATTGGCCTGTATCCTTTAATTCTTCTCTATAAAACCCCCACAAGTCTCAGCAGGCTTTATGTATTAAAGACCTTTTTTTTTCTTCCTTTGGCTTTCTGATTCCCTAACTGCTCAGTTTTCATTTGAAGACAAACTCTTTGGTGACATAGAAATGAATTGTAATAGAAGTACTGCAGATGAGAAAAAAGATTCTGACTTCAGGTGGCAAATATTTTAATATGAAATAGAATAATTTTTAATATGTTATTCTGATTTCAGCTGGGTATTGTAAGACATTCGGGGAGGGTTTGCATTTCGTGATGTGTGGGTAAAGGCCTGAAATAAAGCAGAAATATGAGGATCTTGGTATTTCAACTCATTATGACTACTAACTACAAATGATCATACTTTTAATGTAAAAAAACCCTTATTCTATTCAAATAGCACTTGTAATGAATCTCTCAAAAGACAGATGAAGCACAGGGAACATTCACGGGATGTATCAAAATAGAAGGTTTTCACTGAAAGAATCTGTGCTGTTTCCATTCAAAACTATTATTGGACAGTGGGAAAGAAAACAAACGCCTTTCCCCTAAATTGATGAGATTATGTGTATTTTGAAAAACAGGCTGTGATTTTGGTCTCACCTTTTATAATAGGATTTTCACGCAACAAATTTAGACCTAAGTGTTGTTGATGTGAACATGACACAGTTTCTCAGGAAAGCTGAGAATAAAGCACTGGAGACCAGCACTGCTGGGCCAAGTCCTCTTCTCCATGCACTTTGTTCCTCATTTAAAGCAGTTTCTTACATGTCCCTACAGGTTGTACTGGTTTAAATCCAGCAGGGAAAAACTGGCAGGGGTGTACAGTTCACCTTTGATTTTTAAAGCAGTCTAGTTAAACAAATGCAGGTAGTCAGGGCAAATGTATTTAAACCAGTTAATTTTATAATCAGTTTAGCTAGCACTGATACCATACCGAATTACATTAAATCAGCATAAGTGAGTTTAACCTGGTTTATCTACATCTGCTTTGGCCTTTGCACCAGTTGAATTAACTGGATTTGCAATGCCATGCTAGCCAAATAAGATTGCCCTCACAAACTTTATTCCATAGACTTTTACTGAGTTTCCCAGCCTGTCTATTGCTGTGTCTAAGTGTCCACTTGGTGATACCTGCTGGAGTCCAGCTCTGACTGCTTCTGCTGCCACCTTTCCCCCTCCCAGAGAGCCTGCAAAAGCCCAGCAGAACTTGGCAGGATGAGTTGTGTGCTTTCTTGCAGTTGTCTTTGAGAAGCAAGACCCAAATTATGTTCCTCTGTGAGAATAACCCTCTGCTCCTCAGGAGGAGCTAATCATACATAGCCTGCTGCCAGCTCTTCTGGCTTTGGTCTTGGTTTTGTATTCTCCTTTCTTAATGCAATGGTTAAAGTCAAGTTAGCTCAGGAGAACCTTGTCTTTCACTTGAAGAAAAAGCCAGCTGCCTACTTCTCAGAGGCCTGCAAATGCACCACTGTATCCAAGGGTGACTGGGTGTTACTGGCCAGGAGCCTGGTTTACAGCCTGTCAGATCCTTCTTTCCAGGCCATGGACTGAAGGTGAGAGCCCTCAGGTTCTCTTCTCCATCCTCCATATCCCTTCCTTGAATACCAACCCAGAGCAGGGAAGACTGACCATTTGTCCCTGCAGTTGTGACACCCCAGCACCCACCATCTGGACCTAGGAACATCTGCCTTAAGCACCAAGCTCAGTCTCTAATGTGGAAATTGTCTCTGACGAAGAACCAAAGGGAGTGACTTATTCCTCAGTCAAGGCTATTTTTTCCCCAATGCCAAGTCAGTATGACATTGCTCTTGCAGCTTCTGTTTGCGCCACTGCTGCTGTTGCTACCTAGTGTCATGAGTTAGCATCTGGAAAGAGGAACATGTGAGAATCAAAACAAGGGTATTGAACAACAGAGATTGTCCAGTTCCCCTTGAATCCTTCTGCAATCTATCCAAATACAGCAGAGATGAAGAAAGGGAGGGCTAGGAATTAGTGGATGATTCATTAGAGTAACACAATTCATTCAAGAGCCCAGCTGCAGAATTAATCACCTTCAATTCTGCTGATAAAACCACCCTGGGACTGACAGGGTTTCAGACTTTGTTCCAAACTGATGACATGCTCTTGGAAACTACATTTTAAAATATGAATTCTGCTTATTTCTTCTGTGGTATTCATGTGACAAGGGGGGGTGTATTTTAAATCTCAGAACTGGAAACTTCTGAGAGAGAAGCAGATGCAAACCTTGCAGTGAAATTATTAGACCTGGCAACAGCATCTTATGTGAGGCAGGCTGTGGAGAGCAAGGCTGTCCTGCCGAGACCTGGGGTAGCTGGCCTGTTGTTCTTCCTCATAAAATGGCTTTTGGATTCCCCCTGAAAACATCTGGCTGCTTCTGGCTGTCTAGCAAAGCCCTGCATGTGAACTGACAATGCTTGGAAGAATTATCTCACTGTATGTGGCTGAGATATAGATATGCCATGTGTTGTTCTTGTGACAGCTGCAGCAAAGCAGCAGTTAAATTTCCGTGGGTTTCATCCCTCTCGGACTTTTTCCATCCTAAATGGGAGCAGGATTTCCTGCTGTTATGTTCGTGAGCTGCTGTGTGTATGCAGCTATGAAGAGAGGAGTTTGTTAGGTTTATTTTCCTCAATGGGGAGAAGGAAACCCCTTCATTTGAAAGCAGAAAGGATGAAAACTGCACTGTACAGGAGTCAAAGCTCAAATGGCAGACAGGGTAGGCAGAAACTGTGATTAAATCCTGAGTAAATGTGTGAGGGTGTCACTGGGAGGTGGAGGGAGCTGAGGTCTGAAATAGGGAGAGTGTCTCGGGTGGGCAGAGAGACAGGGTGGCAGCTGGGGCAGGAAGGTGACAGATTGGGTGTCTGCAAAGAAATGGTGTGGCTGGATGAACGAAAACTGGGACAAGAAATGAAGCAGAATGATGAAGAGCATGGGCAGAGAGGAGTTCTCCACTACATCTGACCTGGAAGGTGAAACGATTTTGGTGAGATACTGGGAATGGGAGTTTTTAACTGGCAATATATGCAGCTGGTGGAGCAAAGAAACAGGACAAGGATGTTCCTATGAGACTCTACGTAATCTTTCTATGAGTACTGGAAGCTCTTGCTTAAATGCCACCTTTCTTTCCATAAGGAGTATGAATGCAAAGGTCTAGGAACTTTCTTCAGTATTAAGTCACATGTCTGTTTATTTTTCTGAATAGCAGCATTGACTGCTTCCTTTCCTCTTCAAATGAATGCGCAAATAGTTGGTGTGGGCAATTCTTCCCAACTGGGAACTCTGCTGAGTCGCATTTCAATTTGTTGCCTACATATAGAGATATCAATCGATAGTTCCCTGCTGTCAACTAGAGCTCCCCAGACTATGGTCTGAGAAACAAGACTGATGGGAGAACCATTTAAAATGGTACTTGTAGCCCAGAAGGCAAACAGTGTAAATTATGAGAATTATAAGTGAGAATACCACAAATGAGGGAAGTGCAAAGAGTAATCACGGGATGGGGATAAAATAGCAGCTCTGCCCAATGTGCTTGTTGCATGTTAAACTGTGCACCCCACAGTAGCTTGAAAATCATTGCTGAAATCACAGGAAATGTTGGTTCAAAATGAGGAAGAGCTGTGTCTTCTGATAAACCCTTTTCCTCAGGAGCTGCACAGCTGAAGTCCTTCAGCCTACTGAATCTCTGTGCTTCCTTCTCAGATTTGATGAGAATCCAGTCTGAAAAGGGGAATTTGTTCTGTAAGCTGAGCACGTATTTTAATGGCTTTAACAATGTCAGGCTCTCATTTGAAAAATAACAATGCTGACCAGAGAGAAGATGTCTGTTTAGTGCTCAGGAGGTAAGTAGAGCTGGGACATGACATGATGTAAATGGTATGGAATAAATGTGGATACTGTCCTGCTTTTAGCTGGGACAGAGATAATTCCTAGTAGCTCATGCAGTGCTGTGTTTGGGCTTTAGTCTGAGAACAATTCTGGTAGCACCCCAATGTGTCAGTTGTAGCTCAGTAGTGCTTACCCATATAAAGGAATTTCCAGTCTCTCGTGCTCTGCCATTGAGGAGGGGCTCAAGAAGACAGGAGGGCGCAGAAGCAGAAACCTGACCCAAATTAGCCAAAGGGGTATTCAGTAGCATAGAACATCATGTTCAGTAGAGGAACTGAGTTTGCCGGGAACCACCAATTGCTGTTTGGGATCAGGCTGAGCATCAGTCAGTGAATGGTGAGACATTATATTATGCAACACTTGTCTTTCTTGGGGTTTATTCCTCTGTCTCTAAAAATTATCATAATTACAATTTTTATAATAACAATTATAATAATGTTACTTTATTTCAATTATTAAACTGTTCTTATCTCAACCCATGCTTTTACCTTTTTCTGATTCTCTTCCTATCCCACCAGAGCAGCTACGTGGTCCCTAGTTGCCAGCTGTGCTGTCAACCACAACAGTATGACTCAGCAGGACAGTTGAAGGTCCCAGTTGCCTAAATGCAACAAGAAATTGCCCCACCTGAACACCAAATACAAACTTTGCATTGCGCAGAGGAGGGATGAAAGCCAGAAATAAGCTTTGAGGTCTGGTGAAAAGAAACCCAGGCTCCCCTCTCCATGAGAGCTGCACACGCCAGCCCTACTGAAGCTGCGGTATCTCAAGTGAAGCAGCTTTTTCTGCGTACATTTGCATACGAGATCTTCACTCTTTAGAACTAGTGCTATAATTAAAATAGAGCCGAAAGCTCATAAAGCTGTAGGGTTTGAACAGTGTCTCATTTTGTACACCTGGAAATATAGAAGCAAAGTTATTACAAAGAGATGAGTCCTGCCGCTTACTTCCTTTCGTCAAATCACACGACATTTGTTCACTCATGGAAAACAGTTCACCAGAAACACCCCCTAACCCACAGAGGCTCAGGCTGTAAATACAGCTTAGAAGAGGCTTTTTTTTTTCTAACTTGTTTTTAATTGTTTGTTTATTGGTTGCTTTTTTCTTTCCTCCCCAAAGCAAGCACTGTTAGCAAGCCTACTCCTCTGTCGAGCTACCCCAGCCATCTGCCAATGTGGGCTCAAAAGAACATTCTTCAGGGCCTTATCCAATTTGTTGTATCTGATTCATTAAAGTAATTACTCTTGCTATTAAATCATTGCTTGGAGTTTGGCAGCTGCAGGATAATCTGGGACCTAAATTTATAAACCAAGCTAAAATTCTTGGTTTTCACAGAATCATGGAATAGTTTGGGTTGGAAGGGATCTTAAAGCTCATCCAGTTCCAACCCCCTGCCATGGGGGCAGGGACACCTTCCACTAGAGCAGGGTGCTCCAAGCCCCTGTGTCCTTGAACACTGCCAGGGATGGGGCAGCCACAGCTTCTCTGGGCACCCTGTGCCAGCGCCTCAGCACCCTCACAGGGAAGAACTTGTGCTTTAGGTCTAATCTAAACTTACCCTCTTTCAGGCACAGGATGTGTCTGGAACCAACACCACCCAAATCCCCCTATGCCTTCTGCTTTCCCCAGGACCTGGCATCTGCTGCAGGGATGATGGAGATGTGTCAGAGCTCTTCCTAACACTGTGTTCAAAGATTATCTACTCTTGTATTTTCTTACCCTGCCAGGAGCCAATTTGGAGCATGAGGCAGCATTAAACAATTTCTGCTGCAAGTCATTGATACCCAGCTGGCTCTCCAGTGTTTCATTGCACCTTTCTTTGCAATGTTTATGAGTTTTTGCCTATTTATAAAGGCCCATAAAGTTTTGAAGGAAGCCTCTTGGAGCTATAAATTCTCACGCTGAGAAGTGCCAGCAGTCCTGGGATGCTAAAGCCTATCAAAATAAATTGCCTTAAATGTCCTGCTCTGTATGGACTGTAGATCCTCCTTTGCTTGATGTGAGCTCCCAACAAGGCCAGTTAACGAGTGCCGCTGCGCAGGAGCACTGCTGGACACCCACGGAGGGGCCCCTTTGCCAGACGGCTCCAACGGGGTGATGAAAACCCCTTTGTGGTTCCATCTCCCCTCGCTGGATGAAGACACCCCAACCCTTGTGCAGCCGGCGGGGGGGGGGGGGCGTGACGTCACGCCTGCCGTCAGAGCCGCGTGACGTCACCGCTCCGGTGGCTGAGGGAAGGGAGGGGGCTCAGGTGGCGGCTGGGCCGGGCCCGGCGCTGTCAGCCGGCAGAGCCCGGCCCTCCCCGGCGTGGCCCGGCGGGAGTTGTAGTACGCAGCGGGCGGAGGCAGCCGGGCCGGCCTCGGGGCGGACTACAAGTCCCAGGCGGGGCGGGCGGCGGCGCTGTGTGTGTGTGTGTGTGCGGGAGCGGGCTCGGCTGGGCTCGGCGCGGCAGTCACCTCCCGTCTCTCCCTCTCGCAGCGGCGGCCACGACGACGATGCAGGCGGAGTCGGGGATCGTGCCGGACTTCGAGGTGGGCGAGGAGTTCCACGAGGAGCCCAAGACCTACTACGAGCTCAAGAGCCAGCCCCTCAAGAGCAGGTGGGACGGGCGGAGGACGCCGTGCCCCTGAGCCGCGGCGGGCCGTCGGTGAACGCCGAGATCCCCCCCTCTCCGCCCCGGCGCTGAGGGGCGGCCATTTAGTGCTTCCTGCCATAATAGCGGCGTTGTCGGGCGGGAGGCGGGCCGGGCCGGCGTTATGTAAAGGGCATTGTTGGCCGTGCGGGGCCTCGCCGTCGCGCCGGGGCAGCCCCAGCCGCCCGCGGGGTCCGGGTGGGGGGAACAAGGCGCTGGCGATACCTGCCCCCGGTGAGCGGCTTCCCCTCTAGCCCCGGCAGGTGCGGCCGCGCTCGGGTGGGGTCGGCGCGGCGCTGCAAAGTTGTTGCAAGGTCTTAGGGCGTGCGAGGGGGTTTGGGGAGGTTTGTTCTGACTTTGAGAGCGGGGTTGGTGCGCGCAGGCGTTTGGGGGGCTGGAAACTTTTGCCTAGGTACGATTGTTTCTGCCTGCAGTGTTGTTTTTTGCTGTGGGAAAAGCCCTTTATTCTTATCTAGAGCGGCTGCATCGCTTAGATATGGTCTGTAAAACGAAGGGAGGCAGTGAGTGTTTCTCTCCCTTTTGGGGATTCAAGATACTTGCTTTCCGACGTGGTTCTGGAAGAAGAAAGCAAACGCTCTCCTGCACCTTAAGTACCTGCCTTGTCAGCAGTGGTGCGCTTCTCCCTCCTCTGGTTTTTCATTCAAAGTACTCAGGTAG
Organism: Melopsittacus undulatus; assembly: GCF_012275295.1. NCBI lineage: Eukaryota > Metazoa > Chordata > Aves > Psittaciformes > Psittaculidae > Melopsittacus > Melopsittacus undulatus. The sequence continues at coordinate 30,952,351 of NC_047535.1, forward strand.
AAACAAGCCCTCCATTTCATCACAACGCTCCCCATGGCAGTACCCACCTGCGTGTAAGGTCATTGCTGCAGGTGTAGCGTGTTTGTAATTGAGTCTGCTGTTAGCCCGCCTTTATGTTCATGGATTTTAGTTTTGAACAATGCTCTTTGTATATCTGTGCATGTAGCCAAAAAATGAATGGGAAGGTAAATACTTAAAAACATTTGTGCTAGAATGAGCTTAGACTATACCACTGGCTGGTCATACACACTTCAAAGTAAAGAAATGTTTTTTCGCTCATGTTCCAAATGTTTTGGAAACATTGAAAGTCTTTGACTACCAGATGTTAAAAATTCTGTCACTGTCACAGCTGGGGCCACCTCCCGTGGCTTCTCTTCACAGCACCCCTACTTCCCGCTGAACCTTTGGTAATGCTGAGAAATGGTGCACATAGTGATGGTGATATGCAGCCTTTCACAGCTTGACAGGCCAGCCAGCCGAACCAGTGTTGCCAGAACTCCTCTGCCCTCCAAGGTTGTGCAGGGAAGTCGCCATTATCCAGGTGGATAATGCTCCAAGCTGGGAGCCATGCTAATGTGCGGAAAGGGGGCAGCATGGAGAAGATCTGTTCATCAGCAGTAGTTGGTTCCAGCTGTGGTGGAGGCAGCTGGGAGACCCTCAAGGCTCTGGGTTCAGTCCTGTATTTCCAATGGAGTACAGCAGTTATGGAGTAGATCATGACAACTGCACTGTTATCAGGTAACTGCATCAGCTACAGGTTCTAAGTAGTGTGCAGGAGTTGTCCCTTTGTAGTTGTCTATTCTGTAGTTTGTCGATGCCTTCAGCTGGTGTGGGCATGGAGCATAGATAGCCTGTCTGCATTTGCCCTTGCACAGGTGTTTCAACTGCTTTTAATTCCTGTGACTTGATGCTTTGGGACCCAAATGTATTCCTGTGTTGTTCTCTTCTTTTGGGGGGAAAGTGAATAAAGATAGTTTGTAATGAAGTGCTGGAGTATTTATCTTTTAAGTGTTGTCACTTCAAACATTCCTGGACTGAATTGCTACAGTATGGTCTTACAGGGTACTTAATACAGAGCCAGCATGCCTGCTGTTTGGGTCTAAAGGGACCCCTGTGTCAGTCATCCTGGCTTTCTGGTGTTCCTCAGGCCAATATCTGCTCTGATGTTTCCAGGAGGGCTTGTTTGTTAGAAATGACAAGTTGCCCCAGTCTGTCTTGTGTCCCTCCATGCATACCCATGCATACAAGAAGGGGGAGCCCTGAGGGTGGAATAACAACCCATGGTTTTTCTGGCAGGTAGTAGAATGACATGTTAACCTCAGCATGGAGCCTGCCCAGCTCACATACAGCTCTTACCCTGAGGTAGAGTCCCAGTTGTCTTCCTGGTCTTGTGGGTAAAGAAGAAGCAAAGGAGCCAGGGGCCTCTGCCAGGTCCCTAATAAACCTGTCCTTGAAGCCAGGCCGATAAAGCTTGATGATAACAGGAGGCCAGAGTTGCTCACAAACCTGTTTGCTTCATGATGTGCAGATAGTAATCTTAAAAGGGCTTCTGTAGTCCTTCAGCTTTGCTGAGGCCTGAAACCAGTCTGACTGATGATTATCAAGGATATTCAGCATCACCCTGCTGCTTTCTCCTGTGGATGTAAATCAGGAGTAATTGCACAGCAGTCAGTGGAATAACACCGGGTCAGCATGGTGTAACTATGGAACTGTGGCCATGGGAATTGCTTTGTTACTGTCTGCTCTGCAGCCTTGCTTTGGAAAGGTGCCTGGGGAGCAAGCAAAACAGAGGCAATACCTGGTGTTAAGAGACAACTCTAAGTAGCAGTCTTGCTTTTTCTCCTGGTGAGAACTGCTGATTTCCTAGCAACGTTCAGGACTGTCTCTTTTAACCATGAGAGGTGAGAAGCATCCTTGGCTTACTCACAGAAGCTGAAATTGTGAATACCTGGAAGAAGCCACCTAGCTCAGAAATACATAAGAATGGCAGTGCTCTGAGCCAAGAATAAACTTTTTGTTGCCTGGTTTAGCTCAACCCTGCTGCTAGTGCTGCCCTTCACTCAGTAAAACACTATTTACTTCCTTCCAGATTGCTGGTTTTCCAATGTGTTACATTCAGTTAAAGATTTCTGCTCTCCAGTGTGCCCTCACAGTTACTCCATCCATATTTCATAATTCAAGTCTGCAATCGAAAGCCACAAGGGCTCCAGTAATAAAGGCTTTTTGCAGTAAATACTATACTGACTTAGGCCAAGCCACAACTGAGTGCTAGAGGCCAGGGAAAAATGTAAGCCCAGCAAACAACTTTAATCACAAGGGATAGAGAGAATACATGGGGCTGCAATACATCAGTTCCAACCATATTTTCTAAACCCTTCAGACTCATGAGAAGTTAGCTTCTTGTGCTAAGCCCTAGCTACATTTAAGGGTTCTCTGGAATCTGCTGTGGTTGAATGTCTTTGAAAACTGAGATGATGTTTTGGTTGCTTCGGTTTCTCTGGCATCACTTTTCACTGTGGGAGGAAACTGGACTTTATGACTAGCGAGGAAGACAATGAGATTTATTTATTTTCCCTCACATTCACGCTTCATTCCTCTCCTGCCGTATTCCTGAAGGATAATAGTCTTAATTTATAAGTACATACACTTAAGTATTGCATCTGTTTGTGTAATGAACAAGTAAATAAGGTTTCTTTCCTGGTACACGCAGTGCACAATGAAATTGATGGAGTTTTATTGTCAGGCAATCAGTTCAAGAAAATAATCAGTTGTTACCAAAGAAAACAAAGATTCTGACCTGTCTGCACACAGTCATCAGGGTGCTGTAGGCTTAAGTTGCATTCATTTACTGCTCATGTAAATTCTTTACATCACTTGACTTACTAAAGTGATGTTTTTGGATATAAAACTGGTACCTGGAAGTAAAGACTTTACAGTCTGCCTTCATTCAGGGCAATCTGAACTAACACAAGTGTGCCAAATGCAGAGAAGAAATTGTATATTCTGTGGCTTTTCTGTGTTTTTTGGTTCTCTGCTGCGTGTGTCCATTTGAATGGGTGTGTGACCTAGGAAGAGCCAGCAAATTATTGTCAGTTGTTGTAATTTACTGCCTTACTCTTAATAAAACCATGTACTTGCAGGTTAATTACTGGTATTTGTGCTATTTTCCATTGTGCTTTCCCAGCTTGCTTATTTTCAGGCTGGTTAAAAAGCACCTGAATGATGCTGTTGCTGAAGTATTTTTAGTGGAAAAAAATATTGGGAAGTGCTTTTAAGTTGCATGATAGTTGGTTTTCTGAGGAAGCTTATTCTTGCTTTATGAGCAATAGCATTGAGATGTAGAGTTTGTCATTATTAAAGCAGTGATATATTTATAAAATTCTTACAATTCCTGGTGTCAAAATGCTGCTTCTTATATGTAAACCTTCAATATTTTACTTATATCAGCTAGTATCTTGTATCTATATAGTTAAGATCCTCTGTAAAGCACTTCAGCCCCCTCCCCCCTTTTTCCCATTCTTCTGATGCTGTGCTAAACATTGAAGTCTTGATTTAGTTAAAATGTCCCTTTTAATACACAGCGTTTGAGGAAATCTGAATTTCACTGGAGGCACACATTTCTGAAACATGTACTTACTCTGGAGCCAGAGAGGACTTTTTGTAAAGTGCCTTAGTCTGCAGATGATCAGATTTAATTTTGTAAATGAACTTTGCAGCGTGATTGAATTTGAACTTGATTACATTAGGCTTAACGTTGAGTTTGTGCCCTATTGGAGGTAGTCTTTTCGTATTCCTGCTATTTATGGATCTTATTCAAGTGTTTTATATTCTGGTTGGGTTCTGCAATGCAGTTTGTTCAAGCTACTGCTTATATCTGTTCCAGTTGTGCAAGAAGTGGAAAATATCCTTTATTTAGAACAGGTCACATGTGCTTGCATCCAGAAACCGTGTCTCAGTGTGTTTAAAAAAAAAATATATAAAAATGTGTCTTGGAGGAACAGATTTAAAAAGTTCCTGAAATATTTTTCCGTCTGTTACAGAGGAACATCACATACTTGAAACTAAAAGGTAATAATAGCAGAGTTTAAAGTGATACGTAGGCTTGCACTAACTGAAGTCAATGGTAAAAGTCTTAACCGACGTCAGTGGGAGTAGAGCTAAGCCAAAAGTATGTCTCTTTGAAATCTCTCCGGTAACATTTTTGTGAGTGAGTCAATAATCCCATGTTTATTCAGCACCTCAAATTCGCCTCCCTGGGAAGGAAACCCTCTCCACATCATTTTGTACTACTTTATTTTTGAAAACAGACTGAAAAGGCAAGGCTGCAGTTGGAGTGTCTGTTGTATAAACATGTGGAGACAATAAGTGGTATTTCTTTACACTTCTTTATATTGGGAGCTGGTGCTGCTCCATGTCTGTAGCAGAGCATTTTCCACAGTGAGAGATCTCTGCTGACCTTTTCTCTTCTGTGAAACTCTCGCTCTGTTATTTGCAGTAGGCCTTTGCTATTTAGCAAGGAAACAGAAATAGCCCATGAAATTCAGTTTGGCATTTGCTTTGATACAAACTATTGAACGTCACCTTTTTGCTTCTCCAGCTTGCTTTCCTCAGGAGGATTTTGTTCAGCTGCCAAGCTGGCCAGAGAATGCACAGGTACTTTGAGGCTGAGCTGACTGCCCTGACTGTGCACCTTTTAGCATACACATGTATTTTCTTTTGATTTATTGGGCTGCTGGCTGTTAATTGTGTGTAGGTATATATGCACTCTGCATGAGATTAATCCATATACTTTTCTGGTGAGCAGGAAGCTCCACTAGCTGGGTACAATCGATATACAGAATGCAGGTGATAATTTGAATCAATACATTCTTCTGCCTTTGAAAACGTTGGAAATGATCCAGTGCAGCCCTTCTGGTGAATGGCTGGGGTACTGCTCTTTTCCCTGTGTGCAGTGGAGGTAATTTCACAAGCCTCCAGACCAGAATGTTTGGGGCTGCTGTGAATCTTCCAGTTGTCATTAGCAAGTCATTGCAGAGCTTATTCTGCACTGTGTATGTTTTTATTTAGCACGTAGGGTGATGTATCAGAGGTCCTTCCCAGCACGGTGGTAGGCAACGTGACTAATTCCTGCTCTACGGTTTGGTCAGGATCTGGAAGAAAATTGGAAAATTAGAACAGAAAAGACTTGCAGATGTGTTATTTTATAAACAAATCCAGCCCCTCACCACGTTCTATGATGAAAGGTTTAATGGGAAGAAGTCTGTAGAGCTGCAAAAATAAGGGTACAGGAGAAGCCTGTTCTGACATTTACTATCCTGTCCTATTCCTATTTCTGTTTGCTTTCCAAAGCAACATGCTTTAAGACTTTCAAATGAGACAGAAGGAGTAATTTTCTGTTTAAATTTCAGCTAAATAATGAAATTGTGTGCTGGCTCTTCATTGTCTTCTGAGAACGATCTGCTGGTTTCAGTATTGGGAGCAAAATGAGAGTCCAACTTCCATTACCCTGGTCAGGCTCTTGGCCATTATTGTCTGTCTCGTTCTATTTTAGATTCAAAAAGTTTTTGAAATACATTGGTTATAACATTTTTGTTTGGTAAAATTCACTGTCTTTTTTGCTGGAACAAAGACAACATGATTAAGCAGCATGGCATGGCAGATTGTGCTGGACAGTTAACCATTGCATCACTGTCATATCATATTAGAACTGTGGTTGTTCGATTTACTTACTTCTGTTTATAATCCCAGCAGCTAAACAGTAACAGGACAATTACTGGCTTGCATATGGTTTTACACTTTATTTCTTTATGGGAAAAAACAGCACAGGAAAAGGAATACTGTTGTGTACTTATAATGAAACAATGCTACTGCTTTGTCGGCAACAGCTGTAAAATAGCTGATACCTCTTTCAGTGTCAAGATTGAAATATTTCAGTGTTTACTGGAACCAAAGACCGTAATATAGCCTGAGACAGGTCAGCCTGTCCTCCAGCAGGAGTTACATGCAGTTTTCAGTGTCAGATATGCTTGTTGTGGAGGGGCACTAGCAATTTTGGGGTGCCTTCTGAAAGGGCTCTGTCCCAGTGTCTTTGGGTAGCATTTCAGCATGCGACTTGCATAGGCCCTAGTCACCAAAGTCTGTGGGCTTGACTTGAAAGTGTTTCAAAGCGAACACAGGAGTGTCCAAGTGAAAGAGGATGGTGTGGGTATCACTGTGACAAGTACAAAACCCGTGAAATTTAGTAAGGAAGGCTTGCAATACAACTGCTAACTGATTCTTTAGCCACTAATAGTGCCTTTGGAGCAAGCTGATTTTTTCTGGTAACATCGCTGCTGCAAGGGCTGCTGTAATGTTTGTGTTAGCAGCTTTCTGCCAAGCATGCAAGTCAGGGTCTGGTGGGTTATAGCTTTTTTTAATTCCTTCAGTAGAAAAAAACACTGTAGAAACCTTCTGTAGGTGTGTCCCCCCCCTCCACTGACCTGCTGCTCACAGCTGCTGTGTGGACTGGACTGGCAGGTTGAAGGGCAAAAATGTGTTGCTGTGATATATAATTACTTCTTCCAGCATGAGCCAACAGAGCTGCTTGCTGTGATGATTGTTACGTATACTGCTATGTAAAACAGAATGCAAGTTTAATGTAGGGTTTGGGCTAGTATTTTAATGTTGTAATTAAAAGCCTGTAACAGTAAACAAGGCTTTTTTTCAAATCAGTTCCCATGAAGATTATTCCTTTACAATGCAGGCAGGCACGCATTCACAGGTGTAGAGTTCATGAATTCTGTGTTGCTTGGAGAAATGAGCATCAAGAACAAGCACCTCTTTTCCAGACCTTTTTACTCTAGAACACTACAGGTACAGTGTAAGGCATCTGGAGATCAATCCTGCAGTTGCTGTTTCATAGGGATATTTCAGCTAAGGGAAAGTCGCATTTGAGACAATGCGGCAGTTCCCGTCTCTTGGAAGAACTGGATTCATCCTTCTTAAATGCTCCAAAATCCCCAGTGATCTTGTTTCACAGGTACGTTGCACCTCTGTTCATACTGTTCTTTTGACACAAAATGGATGTAAGCCCACCTGAGGCTGGTATGGCTGGGGGTCTGGTCTTCTTAGATCGTCTCATTAAACTGCTTGGGAAGAGTCCATGGAAGTTGAAGGGAGTAGGAGGAAGGTTTGTGTCTTTTCAAGCCTACAAAGACGAGCCTTGCTTAGCTATGTGCAAGGATTATGTGCCTGGTTTGGCCTGCTGGTACCTTAAAGAATTTTTGTGATGAATTCTGGGAAAAAAGGACTTTACATTGTGAAAACTGGTATTTTGGGTGATCATAGTCTTTCCAGGTACCCAAAACTTCCATCTTTCCATCAAAAGATGTTGAGATATTGAGGCAGTGGAAGCTTACCACATTTAATGTGCTGAAAGCATCATGCCAGTAATCGATACTGTATTGTCAAAGCTTGCTTGTACCCTAGGATGCTGAGACACCGTTTCTTGTCTTTGTAGTTTTTGACCACACACAAACTGCTGTATGAATGGTAGAAACCCAGTAGGGCAGGGACACTGGGATCAGGGGACCACAGAAGAGTAACAAGGAGAATTGGGAACAACTGGAATGCACCAGATAAAGTATGCTTCAGAGAATGGAGACAGGAATGATGATTGTTATTAATCTTCCTGCCAGCCATCCTGTTGTAACATGTAAACATGCAGAAAATAGGAATTACTGTGATTGTTTCTGGAGGAGAAACAGCTAGCTAGATAGGAAACTTGGAGCAGAACTAAAACTGCTGGGAACTCTTTCAGGCTGTAGAAGATGGGAGCAGGCTTTGGAAGCTGTCAGATGGCAAGAGATGGGGAATATGGGCAAAGAGGGGTTGTGCTTCTTAAGCTTTAAACTGGGAAGTTGGAATAGTACTGTAGAGATGGAAAAGGATCATTAAGATATGAGTGGGAAAGCCTGGCTGAGCACATTTTGTGCACATTTACTATTTCAAGATTCTTTGGGTTTTACTAAATAAAGAAGGAGAGTGTTTGTATAAAATATGACTGACTTTGGAAATGCTTTTTCTGGACGTGTCCCTGCATGGTAATATGCAGCTGTAAAGCCAAACTAGGAATACAGAGGTACAAACCCTTTTTATAATGCTTGTGGTGTTCAGCTTGAATAAGTAAGAGTTGCAGCCTGGGAGAATGAAGCTGGAATGATAGAGGTTTGCACACACACATGAGAGAATGATCTTACAGATGAGCAAAGGGAAACAAACTTTTATGAGCTGTTCATTGGAAGCTGGGAGGAGTTCAGGGAGGCGTGGGGCTCTTGCAGTGGGTCCCCTGGGGTGCCATTAACTCCTGTGTTTGGGTTTCTGCTCAATCTAACAAGCTTTATTTTATTTAAATCAAGTATTTACAATTCTACCCAAGCCCAGCCAGGCTAAAGGCACATCCCAGATGTCAAGTCTGTCTAGTGAAGACATAGGCATGTCTCAGAAGAGTTGCTGGGATCATTTATTTATTTATTGCTGTTGTAACATGAAGGTTGCCATCTGATAAGTAATTATTCCACCCTCGGAGGAGGCACATTGTAAATCTGTTAAGCTGCCCCTTTGTTTGTTAGGCTTGTGCATAATGAGTTTGGAATTTAAGATTAGTAGTATGCTGTGCAACTGCTCATTTCATGACTTCATCCTCCTGCTCAGCTCGCCTGCCTGTCCACCTGTCACATCCTGTTGGGCACCTAGGGCTATATTCGTAAGGGGAACTTTGGTTTAGCATTGCATCATCTCAGTTCTATGCGTTCTGCTGCCTAGTGGAATTAAAAAACAAACCCAGCCATGAGGTAGGTGTGAAGGTCCCCTATAGAACACATGGGGGAAAGGTGGCTTCAAAGAAGGCTTGTGAAAACTGGCATGTGGAGTGAGGGATGGCCTGAGTCAGGCAGTGATGGGTGTAGGAGGCTGGTGTTGAACACTGTCCCTTGAAGATTTAGTTGTCTGGTCTAGGTGAGCGGTTGCTAAATGCTTCTCAGAGTGATGAGCCAGAGACAAGTCTGCTCTTACGGAGATGAGGAAGAGCAGGTAGTACCACATCCCCCTACTCTAGCTTTATCCACTCAGGACACACAAGATTTGAGTTCCTGTCCTGCCTGTGACTCAAAATGTGGGATGGAACAAGTCCCCCATGCTTTGGACTGCCCAAACCAATAAACCATGGGTTTTTTTGTGGTGTCTCTTTTGCAGGAGCTAGTCTGTTTTGCCTTGTCTAGTTTTCATTGAACAGGTACGGACAGGAGTGGCTTGGTGTAACACGAGGGAGTGAGCATTCACCTGCTCCAGGAAGTAGTTATTTGCACAAAGTGAAACAGTTCTACCAGGAGGCAAAGAAAATGTGCTCAGAAATTACACAATTTTCAGAAACATCTTCTAAAAATAAGTCTTCCAAATCTCTGTAGTAGAGGTCACAGCATGAAATATGGGGACTTGCATATGAGTGGTATTTGAGGCTTAGACTGATGGATGAAGGGGAAAAGTCTTTAGGGTTATGGTAACCAGAGATTCCCAAATGGTTGCAGGCAGTCAGTGAAGTCAAAGGAAGGAATGGGCTCTCTGGTACTGATGGCCAAAGGACCTCTCTGAATTGTATACATTGGTGAGGAAGTTGTTGGTCAAAGGTGAATATTAAGAGTGAAGATGAGTATACGTATTTCTGAAGAGTATTTAAGTTTTTAGGAATGTGAAATCATTCCTGGTACATCAAGAGAAGTCTGAGTCTATGTAGAAGTGCGATAGGAAGGAGTAGAGTAAGGCAGGAGATGAAACGAGGTTATGTCTCTATCACATTTGTTGCACAATTTACAGTTTCAGTCTAATTGCAAAACTATTCTGCAGGTGATAATTTGGTTCCCAGCTAATACAGCTTTTGATATTTACTGTAGCAAGCTATGCTGTAAGAGCTGTTAGCTCTGGAGATGCCAGCAAGGACTTTGTTTGTCAGTTGTGTCAAGTAATGAAAAGCATGAAATGGATCTGCCTGTGAAGAGGGTCTTAAAGGTGTTGGAGCTGCCCCTGTAAGGAAAGGAAGGATGACTGGAAGTGCCCTTGTGCTGCGTGTTTGCAGGGCTGGGAAGGGTCTTGCAGTCTTTCTGATGTTTCCCGAAGGAATCAGCCACCTAACCTTTACTGCAGTGTCCTGCCTTCTGGGAGAGATCCCTCTGATAAGGCAGTAATTAATGTCCTTCCAAAGGAGTTGTGGAGGAGTCAATTAAGTATCCCTCACTTAGCCTTTCTAATAAGGTGCTTGTAGGAGTTGTACTGGGGTGCTTTATCTCCGTAGGGCAAGGTTTCCCTCCTTTGGGTCTGCAGTGATCTCTTGCATGATCTAGGGAAGGGTGTTCATGGGTCTCAGGTGGGATCTTTAAGGGTTTGTTCTCTGAAACTGTTGACCATTTGGCCTTTTGTGTTCCACTTGAAGCTATAAATAGACCTGCAGAGGAGCAGGTCCAATGATACTGTGTTCCTGAATGCTGTTCTGCTGTGCCAAGTGTTGGCTGTGTACCAGCTCAATGAAAGGAGGCTGGTGAGAAAAGTTGGCTCTTACGGTGAGCTGTGACCTGGAGCACCTCTTCCTGATGGTGGTTACAGTCTCAGCTGATAATCCCACCATTTTCATGCCCAGAGCTTCTCCTGGACAGCCTGGACATTGAAGCTGCTTTAGGTAGGCACAAGAGACACATGGAAAAGGACAGGTCTTGCTTTCTCAGGACCATGCTATCATCATGATGCAATGTTCAGCAGATTATGGTGATGCTCTGCTCTGCCATCCTGGTTGGCTCATGTGGAAAACAAGCAGCACTGCAGGAAAACACATATTAATGATCTAGAGAGTTCTTGCAGCTCCTCCTTGGTTAGGTACTGGGTTTGCTCACTTGCCTGTTTTCTTCTATTGTTTTTGAGATGTGCTATGAGTTGGAGGACGGGACTGGTTTGTATGGTTACCAGTCTCATCCCCTGCTATCTGATAACTCCTGCCCCGTTGCTATGAAACGTGTTAGTGAGATGCCGTGTAAAAGGGATGAATATCCATCTGTAACTGCAGAGAGGTTTTTCTGTGGCTCATCTCTCGCTGATCTTTCTGATCAGTTTTCTGATTCTGCTGGTGGTGCATTTGAATGTTGTTGCATAATTATCTGATGTGTATTTCCTATCTGTAATTTAATACACTTCCATTGAGGTTTATGAAATAGTACAGTGCAGAAAATCGCAATATCTGTCCTTGTTGTCTTTTTTCAGTGGGTTTCTGTTTTGTGGCAAGGACTTTCACAGCTCTTGATATTCCAATTCTGTACACACTATTTATTCTAAGATAGCTTCCCCTGTATTTAAGAGCTACAGGATCAGACTGTGCTTTGGAGAAATGCTAAATTTGGCTGCTTGCAGTCATCCAAAGTACATAGGTTCTTCAGTAGGTGCTGTTTGGCTTCGTGTAGTGCCATAGGGAATGGTGGGTATGTGGTGGAAATGCAGTTCCTCCTTCTGTATATAGCATAGGTAAAAGTAAACGGTTGGATTAGAAACTGTGCTTTACTTGGTTGCACTAGAAACTGTGTGTGCTTTATTTGGTGGCACTTACAGTTACAGAGCACCCTGGCAGCAGAAAGACTGATGCTCTAGAACTGCAAGATTGTATGGATCGCATTGCATTTCTGCTGGAACAAAAATATAACAGGCTCAGCATTTGGACTTTCCACTTGTGTATTGTTTTCTTTTTATTTTGTGTATTTAGAAAAAGCTATGCCCTGCAAACTGCTGGTTTAGTGTTTTCTGTGGAATGAAAACCATCTGGAGGATTTAACTGAATTTCATCGAAGTTTTTGGTAACAGGCTCTTTTCTGTTTCCTGGCATGTTGTTAGATGAAGATGAGAATCTGAGTTAAAATTCAGGGAGTTACCTGTGTGCTGGTTTATGACCTGGAATTTTAGAAACAACTTGGGCTTATTTGAAGTTGTAAAAGTGATTGGAATATCAAAATGATATGTAGTGTCTTTCATAAGCATTCTTCCTGAGCAAATGCTTGCCATAAGCTGCTTTTTTTTCCCCTAATATACTTTGAATCTTTGGCATAGTGGGAGCTGCAAGCTAAAGAAAGCATCTAGCATTCGTGCCGAGGCTTCTTTGAAAGAGATCAGACTTAAATGCCAACTGAAGTTAAGCGTATGTTTAAAGACCTCCCTTGATCAAGCCTTCATTCAGCAAAACACTTCCATGTATTTTTTATTTCAGAATCCTAAATAATTCAATGGGTTTTGTGCTGGCAGGTTTAAACTTGTTGCAGCCCTTAGGCTGTAACGAACACTGGAGTGCTCCAGGAAACCATAAGCACATGAACTGTGCTGCTCATCTGTTTGTGCTTGAGTTTGAGCTCATGGTTTGAATGTGGTGTTGGACTGGGAGAAGAGTGTTCAGCATATGACAGGCTGCTAAATCTGATGTACTTTTGAGCCTGACACTGTGACTTTAATTTATTCTGCTTTTGTTGAAATACTACTTGGAAAAGTAAAAAAATCCCACTGAGAAGAGAAATGCGTGATCTTTTCAATGCGAGGTGCAGAATGAGCAGAACTTCAGTATGGTCTATCTAACAGAGGAAGAGCTCTATCAGTCAGTTTTCTTTTAGTCGTTTCCCACAAAAACTTAACTGCCCATTTAGTTTTTGATGCCCTGATGATAACATTGGCTTACATAGTCATTTTTTGGGGTGGTAGGGTTTTTTTGGTAGATTGTTCTCAAAGCCAACCACAGTGGTGTTAGTCTGGTATAAGGTGTCATATGGATTGGTTCTGAAAATTTGGAATAGGGTTCTTTCCAGCAGTGTCAAGTTTTTCCCAGTGGCTATATAGAATCAGAGAGTCAATGAGGTGATGCCTCTGGAGATCATCTCATCCAGCTCCATTGCTTGTCATGTTGAGTAGATTGCTCAGAGCCATGTCTCAATGGGTTTTGAGTATCTCCAGAGACAGAGACACTGCAGCCTCTCTTGGTAACCTCTTCCAGTTTTGGTGAGCTTCACAGCAGAAGTGTGGGGTTTGTTTGTTTGGTTGTTGTGTGGTTTTCTGAACTGTACATAACTCATACCTAAACTGCTGTTTTGACTTGTCTATCACAGTGCGCAGTAGATAGAGTATGCAGGAGGCTCCACACCTTCTCCCCAAGTTGGCTCCTTCAGCTTTGCTTTTCTGAGTAAGGCCAGGAATGTCTTTATCTAAACTGTTGCAATTTGTCCCTAAAGCAGTTGATGGTACAGGCATAGGTAAAGACCGGGTAGGCAGAACTTCTATGTCTTTTTTAGTCTTGGTTCAAAGCAGCCAGGTTTTCTTCATCTTGATTTAACCTTGTTTGACACAAACTATGTTTTGCTCTGTCATTCCTTGGTGTGGATGGATGCAAAGCACCCCGCAGCATAACATTACATTTAATAAGCCCTTCAGCTGCAGTGAAGAGGTTGTGTCCCGTGCAGCAAGACCATACCTTGGTGGTGGTTGTGCAAAGCATTTGACAGATGCTCATTGCTTGTGATGTTATCTGGACTGTTTAACAAGCATAATAGTTCCACAAGGCTGTTGACTAAAATATTTCATTTCTTTGATGCACCAGCACTAACTTGCCTGCTATGAATTCACACACTAAACTCAAAATTACTTCTAAAATAGTAAACATGAACTTTGGCCATTTCATGCTCTGGGATAATTCTAGAATCAGTTCCTCAGTGTGCTTGTGCAAAGTGCCTTTTTGTAACCTGCAGCTGGGTCTCTGCTCATCAGGACAGCATACCACACACTCTGCCAAGCTGTATTAAAGAAGTATCACATGGAATTAAGTATCAAAGCTTCAGTCGGGACTGATCTTGCCTTGGCTGTACTGCATTGTGCAGCTACCTGGAAACAGCAGTTTTCTGCAGATTGCTTCTGGTAGCCTTAAGGTCCAGCAAACTGGAGATCTTAGCATAAAAAAATGTTTACTGGGTTTACTGGAAAAGTTTAATTCAGAGGTGCCTTCCAGGGTAAAATAAAGCAGTTAAATACAAATCTTTAACGACACTGTCAATAGCAAGTAAGAGTCCAGTGCTGTCATGCCATAGCTGTCTTACCTGATTCACTTGGTGTCAGACATAGAAATGAACATGTGCTGCACAGTCTCCAGTTTGTATTTTCTGAGGCTGCATTTGTTTCTCTGTACTACCAAGTTCTGACATGTTTCAATAACTGGAGTTGACTGGCAATAACAAAACATCAAGAATAGAAAATAAACTATGTTTACTGCTCCAGACTTTGCTTCTTTTACGTTTCCCATAACTATTGAGAAGGAGGCAGGAAGTTAAGGGTGCTTTCCTGGAATAACACTTTTTGGAAAAGCGACTTGATTACTTATTGCTGTCTAGAAGCTCCAAGCAAACCTGAGACACAGTAGACTCGATGGTCCTTCTTACGTTAAGGTTATAGATGAGGACTATGTCTTCATTTGTGCAGTCCTTTAGGGCTTTTCTCATATAAATGAGCGACTTTGGATGATAAATAGCATGCAGCAATACCTGCCCTCCCAGGCAGGTAAGGCTTAGCTGTTAGGTGCCTCAGTGACAAAATTAATACCATGTGAGTGCTGGATGTTGGTAAGACTTGCCTCTACCTGTACTACGTGCAGTGAGAGTTCCTTTTGCCCCATTGCTTTTCTTTGCCTCCCCTTAGTGGTATGTACAGGGCAAATGAGGAGAAGCGGGTTGGGGAAAGAGGTCTGTACCTCTGCTTGAAAGGCCCATTTTGAAATGCCACTGGATTATCTTATTGTAGATGCCAGCTTCAGGAGCAGGAGAAGCCTTGTTCTCTGTCCTCTGGGTAAAATGTGGGATCCTGGGATGTTTCACTGTGAGAACTGCTGTTTGAATAAAGCTGTTGGGGCAGTTTAACTCTGCAGTGCTTAACTTCAATTAAGTTGTCAAGCCTAGCATTGCTTTAGGCATTAATAGAGTTTCACTCTCACTTAAAAATCTGGTTTAGTAATTAACCTCCATTTTATTCTGGAGTTCAGAAGGTGCTTGTTTAGTGCAGCAAATCTAATGTCATGTGAATTAAAACATGAAAGATACTCAGTAATGAGACACTGGAACAGGGTAGTGTAGAAATTAGATTATATGCAGTTTACAGAGAGTTCTCAGTGTAAAGTGTTTTGAAGCTACTGCCTTACCTCTGCATTTGCTCTGTTAAAGAATGTTCTGGAAATTAGCAATGGAGTTTGAATTTCTGTTGTCACACATGGATTTTTTATTGCACTTAGGTTTATTGTGCAGCTTCTGAAATCTGGCCATTGTTTGACTGTGACAGTGCAACATAAGCTGTGAGATGTTTAGGGAGGCTGTGAGAAAAGTATATAAAGATAGAGGGACCCTGGGTTCATCTGGGTGATAAGACCACAAGTTGAGATTCCCTTGTCTGTTGTAACTGAAGACTCAACCCAAACTCCAGCATGTTCTGCTGAATTTATTGGAGAGGCACAGAAGGATGGTGAGTGGAAGGAAAATTACACACACAGACAGCAGGACTGCTTCACAAAACTTAGCCTGGCCATTGTGATATCTTCGGTACCTTCCTTCATGCTTCTGTGCCCCTATTTACATCCTACCACAGCTATTACTGTTACAAAGAAAAGTAGTCCCCAGCTTTTCTGGCCAGAGGACTGTTTATCATTGACATGTAGCTGGGTACTGCTGCTCTTGTCTGTAAGAGCAGAGCTGCTATGCAAGGGGAAATGGGTTTAATCTTCCCCAGGAAGTGTCAGGCTTACTGCATGTATGGAGTGTGTGTCAGCTGCTGTGTTCCATGAGTTTCAGAACTGGACTGGTTGATGGCATTGCACCAGTTCATATGGGCTGATGTGCCTTTGGGCAGAAGGTACAGGCCTTCAAACAGGCCAGAAAAGTACACCAGTTTCTGCTGCCTGGGGGTTTTGTGTGGCTGCAGGGATAAGGGGCAGCTTTCAGCTTTTCTACTGAACATTGCATGCACAAAGTGTTGTTTAGGCATCTTTTTTAGTCTGGGAATCAGGGACTGTGTAAAAGCACCAATTCAGAACATTCAGAACATGACAAAGGCATTTGCAGAACAGTACTATCATGCTTTTGCCCTGTGACGTTCATTCTAATGTTAAAGTGCACTTCTACCAGTTCTCTGGTATTGGCTACTACAGTAGACTTCAGAGGTGAAGATACAGGAGGTTCAGTGTTCGCCCAGCCACCTCTATAGCTTAGATATGTGTAATCAAAGGCTTTGTCTTTTCTATCATTGTGGTGATTTAAGGGGAAAAACAACCTCTAACCAATTACTTCACTCCTTTAGTTCCAAGGCTGTAATGTGGGGTAAAAGTTCATCTTCTGAATGCCAGTAGAGGGACTATGCACTGTGCCGGGTGGGGTTTGGGCTGTTGCTGCAAGGTACAGCCATGCCCATCTCTGCCTTGAGCCACAGTCCTGCACCCAGGGAAGGAGCTGGCTGCTAAATGGCTGCAGGGAGGGTTGATTTATCTCGCTGAGTCAGTGGGAAAGGACCACACATGCATCAGCTTGCTGAACTGACTTGTAACTGTGTGGCCGTAGCACAAGACTCAAGCCAGGGCAGTGTTGAGAACCAGACTGTGGGAAGGCAGGACTCCTCCTTCTGTAGCAGTTTGCAGTTATGCTGAGTATTAGATGAAGCATCAAATCATGCTGCAGACCTAATAAAAACATGGTAAAAGTAATGTGTGAGTCGTATGGTTGCTGACCTGTGGTTGGTTTTCTGTCTGCAGCTGGATTTTGCTGTCTTACAAACAACATTCCAGTAGAAAGTGTGACAAGTACCATGCCTACAGCCAGTGACATCTTTACTAGTGAGTCCAGTTTGATGACTTTATATGACTGATTCTTGACATACCGAATCTCTTAAATGAATGAGCTGTAATGCCAGTGGTCTGGTAAACTGCCAGCACTCTTGAGCTTTATGCTTACTCCATAGGAGCCACGTCCCAAATATGGCTCACTGAACTCGTCACCTTACGGCTCAAGCATAGCTTAGTTAATTCTGTGTAATAATTTACTGGTGTCAGCTATCCTGCAGTAGTTATCTGTGTGCAAAGTCCTGGTTCATAGCAAATATGATGTAATGCAGGTTAACACTAGCCTCTTTGACTGTAGACTAAGGTAAGCTGTCTTAGCACACATGGGCTGTGGTCTAACAGCACACGTGGCTGTTCTCGCTGCATAGCTGCCGAATGGTAAGTTTTTAAGCCAAGGTGTTTTGATTAGCCACCATTGAGACCTGGAATCACTTGTGTTAGCTTCAGCTGTAATGAGCAAGTCATCTTATGTTAATCTGTTTTCCATGGGAGACAGAAAAGGTAGATAATGGATGAAATGGGATTAAATTCTTCCAGTGTGTAGCCACTGCTGGTAACTGTGGACTAGTTTGACAGGGTTCACATCTGTGTTAACTTTCAGAAGACAACATGAAGCTATTATGCAGTTACTTCCCACTCCAGGATCTGCACATCAATTAGGAGAGGCTGCTTACTCATGCTCCTCAAAAGTTGTGCCAAAATAGCTGTTACATTATGTCAGAGCCCATATTTTCATCCTGAACAATTAATCAGAATATAAACCTTGTTCTTCCTTGGTAGCTTTGTATAGAGACCTAGGACTTTGATGCAGAGTACTTTGGAGTTGTGCTGGTTGAAGAGGTCTTCTCTGTAGTTGGCACACATCAGGGAAATTATTAGGAAATGCAGTGTTACTTGCCAGTGGTATATCTGGGAAGCTCCAACAACAAAGTCCTCTCTAAACAGTGTTTGTTCTGCAAGTTATGACTTACCCTACTATAATGCTTAGGATCCCTGCTTGGGACCAAGCATCCCATGCTGCTGGTAGGTGCTGTGAACATGAAGGAAGGTGGTGGGCTGCTTCACAGCAGATCAGCAGTCTGAGAATAAGATACAAGAAGCAGATGGCTGCAGGGGAAAACAATGAGGCAGAGCTGTTGATGTGATGGGAAGGAGTCCGAGCGCACCCACTGCCTCGCTGTTGTCGGCATGCTGCCCAGGAACAAGGTCTTGAGGCAGGCAAGGTTGATCATAGAGCAGGTACAATTGGAGGCACCTTTGAGCACCTTCTGTTGGCAATAGGAGAAAACTCTGAGCAGGCGCTGTTGAAATGTGGCATAGTTGGTGATAAGCTTGCAGCTATTGTTAAGCATCTGTTGTTCCAGATCCCAGCCTTGTCTCCGTGGATAGCTGGTAGATGTTCATGACGACCAGAGATTCATGGTAGCAGAGCCTCAGGCGGGTGTTGCATCTCAATTACTATGTGATGTGCCAAGGAGGCAGTGTCTGTGGAGAAGTGACAAAACCTTTTGTCATGAAAATGGAAAAATATGGGCTTTACTGAGGCTTTTGGTCTTGTGCAGAACCTGGAGATCTGTCTCCTGACTTTCCAGGCTGTCCTTGTATAAGAGCTACCTGATAGTGCTATACAGGAGCTCATTTTACCAAAGAACAGAGAAGTCTCAAATGTAATTACAGGAATTATTGTACTGTGCAACACACAACCTGAACAAGGATTCTGTAGAGAGGGAAGTACCATCACACTGAAGGGAAGATTAATGTCTGTTCCGTGTGTCTTGCTCCTAATTCACGATTTTCTGTGTGTTTTGCCAAATACCTTGTAATACAGGAAAAATAACTTGGAAAAGATGATGTGTAATAAAAATAGAAGTGCTTGCTCCAATTGTTCCATATGTTAATGGCTGGATTTTAGGCAAGAGATTCCGGTAAGGTGTGCCAACAGTCTGAATACCTGCTCGTGCTGCTGCCCTCTTTCCATGAAAAAGCATTTTGGGTTAGAGACAAGGGTGAAGTCATAGGGAGCATTTGTTATCTCCGTGAATTGGATCCAGTTCTGTGTGAATTTATTAGAAGAAACAAAGTATTGTAATTCCTGAGGTACCAGCAAGGTTCCTGCTTCAGATATCCTATCTTGCTTCCATTTATTTCTTCCTTACTGGTAAACTCATGGTGAGTGAACAAATCCATCATGTTGGAGACCATCTGGAAATAGCTGGAGCAGGCTAAATTGTACATGATATTTGTTAGAAACTTTTCAAAGACCCTTTAAGCCTGGAACAAGGTTTAATAGGAAAAACAGATTAGGATTCAATACATAGGAAATTTAATGTTTTCACTGAAAAAAAGAAAAGAAATAGAGACAGGGAAGTTAGATGATGATTGAATATAAATGCTGAGCCATTAAAGTGCAGCTCTGCCAGTGGCTGTTCTCTTGGTTTATTCTCTTCTTCCAGCTAATGTGTATGACTTCAAGATGCAGACCACTTTCCATCATTTGACAGGGTACCTGCTTGTGTTAAAAGTAAATACATGCAAGGCAATAATATAGGTTTGTAGAAAAAGAAAGAAGTTTAAGCAGGTAGTTAATGGATTTGGTTGCTGCAAGGGACTGTGGAGGTAGGTTGTACTAGTAGGCTCAAGGAAAGATAGACAACTTCATGGACAAAACAGACACTATTGGGAACTGGACTGGGGTTGCTCTATTTCTCAGTTAATGACTGGATGCTGGAGGGTTACAGGGCAGCAGAGCACAAGTACTAGCTGTGCTTGTCTGCTTTCCTGTTGGAGATGGGGTGCTGAGCTGGATGGACCATCAGTCTGCTTATTCCATGTGTTTGGCCAGGGCCTGGAATTTGGGTACCAGTCAGCTGAGCTCTATAGCAGGTTGGATGTCTAGTTCCTTCTTTCTCTATTTCAAATCCAGGAACATCTCGTCAAAGTCTGGGCTAATGAATCATTGCAAATGCTTGATGTGTTGGCAGCTACATGCCACCCAGCTTCACACTCTGTTCTGCTGCCATCATTTTAAGAAACTATTGGAACACTGCCTTCCCCCCCAAAAAAGAGTATATCCAAAGATCTGGGAACTAATGTATGCAACCCTCCCCCGGCTTATTTGTACCAAGATGCTTGGGTAGGCCTTGGTATTAATTCTAGCTGCAAAGCAGGTTTTAGTCAGGAAATCAAAAGCTTGGATATCATTTACTCTGAGTAGGTAACTGAGCCAGTTAATCCAGAATTGATGAAAAAAGCTCATCTGGGTTGGGAGAGCTCCAAGGCACCAAAATCTCCCAAGTTTATAACAGTGAGCTATATGGTGCTTTGCTTTACATGAGATATTAGTCATTATTCTGTCAGTCATGTTTGTTAGTTTGATTTAGCGTTTATTTAGAGGTCAAAAGAGTCATGTTCATCTTTGCATGTACCAAGAGGCTTGTTTATCCTCCTAATGTATTAGTTCAGTTGCTAGATGAACTGAAATCTGTACTTCCATCAACTATTTGTCATCTTTTATTTGAGTCACAAGGTTCATGTCATGATCTACTTCAACATATATGTTAAAACAGCTTCTAAAGGCTGCCTTTCTTTGGGGGAGCAGATGCCTAGTGAGTGTGACCTGCTTCCCTCTGTTTGGCTGAGGGGTCAGTAGGCAATATTTGTACTTCCAGCAGGGAAGAAATGTTATGAAAGTACATGGTCCTCTCCTGACCAGGTACTTGATGGACCTTTGATTTTTCACCCCACATCCCTGCAACTCCTTGACTCTTTGCTTTCTGGAGCAGACCACAAGTCACATAGCAAGTGAGCCTGGCCAGAGGAAGAGTTTCCATTTTACTGAGGGGTGAAATCAAGGACTGTGTTTTGGCTGGATGTCGTGATTCAGGCCTTCCCTTAAATCCAGAGGATGTGAAGCCCAGTCCTCTTCTCCAAGAGCTTAAAACCTTTTCCAGTGTTTGAAAAGCTGCCTGCTCTCCTGGGCTAGTACTCCTGCCTTTTCTTTTTCTCCGTTTCTGCAGTGTCAGGAAGAAAAAATAAATCTGTAACCCAAGTAATATTCTAAATATAGAAGTGCTAGTTTAAAAATGAGAAATCTTTCTGATGGCTTCAAAATGGGTTTTGTAATAAAAGGAAATGTATTTGACACTGCCAGAATTTACAGTCCCACCAGAGGCTTGTGAAATAACTGCTATAGCAAACATCCTGGACTGTAATGGAGCTTGTTGACACGTACGGGTTACTGAAGGGTATTTCTGGCTGTTGCCATGAGGATGGGTTAGCAGGAAAAAAATACATTCTTTGCAACTCCTGCAGGGCCCTGTCTGTACCATTGGCTTTTAAAAAGAGTGGCTTAATAAATGGTGGCTAAAAGGGAGACTTTCAAAATGGGTATCAAGAGTATGACCATTGGGAGCTAGGAGGAAGGGATTATGAGTAAGTCTGGTGTGAGTGGTACTCAGGCTAATGCTGCTTGTGATTGTTTGACTAGAAAACAGTTTTACTCAAGTCCCTTTCTAAATCCTTTCAGGCTTCAGCCTCCTTACAGCTGTTCAGCAAGTAAAGGTACCAGTTTTTCCCAGGTGAGATAATGACGTTAGTGTAGTCAGTAATTGTTGCAGGAAGGTGTTGTAGTGGTCTTCAGGTGATGTCAAATGCAGAGATTGCTCTGAGCCATTTTGATGAGATTTCAGCTACAGGTTTAGAGGTGAATGGTCCTACTCTATTTGACAGCACTTTATTTGTAGTACTTA
Organism: Melopsittacus undulatus; assembly: GCF_012275295.1. NCBI lineage: Eukaryota > Metazoa > Chordata > Aves > Psittaciformes > Psittaculidae > Melopsittacus > Melopsittacus undulatus. Next base: position 30,974,008 of record NC_047535.1, read on the forward strand.
TTTATAGGTGTATCCATGGGTTTGATACATAGTGGCATAACCATAAAGAATTACACTAGAAGGAGTGTACTTTGCCATGATTTCTGCTTTGTCTTTAGGAGACACTGAAGATACATGGGGGAGAGGGAGCTTCTGCGCAGCTTCTCATAGCGTCCAAAAAAAACCACCATTGGGGGACTTAATTGCTGATGCTAGAAAGAAAAATAAATGTCTATAAGAACTTTTCTTCTATCAAAAGTTACTTTTCAGATGGGAATAAGACTGTTAAAGTATTGAAGTTTGATAAGTAAAGTTGTTTATTACAATGGGAAACTGGGGCTCTGGTACTTCGTACAGTTTCCTGTCTCATTCACTGCCACATGCATGGGGCTTGCGACATATTATTTTCATCTGCAGGTCTCTTAAGGCTTTTGCTGCTTCTCTGTGGGTCTTGCTTTGACTGCATGAGGGGCTCAGAGCATGAAACTCCACAGTACATTGGATATTGAATTGGTACTTTGAATGCTCCATCCCTGGCAGTGTTTAAGGCCAGGTTGGACGAAACCTTGTGTAGCAAGCTTTAGTGTGAGGTGTGCCTGCTCATGGTAGGGGGGTTGGAACTAGATGATCTTAAGGTCCATTCCAACCCTAACTATTCCATGATTCTATATTAAGGATTTGCTTTAATCTTCTGCTAAAGATCAGTTTCTCATACTGAGTGACAGTGGCTTAGCTGGCAAACCCCCAGATTTAAAGCTGTGTTTTCCAGCCATGTTTAGGCCTGTGCCTCTGTGTAACCTGCTTCTGTGGGAGATGGGGCTTTGGTCTACCTTTTGTTGTGCTTTTAATTTGTGAGCTTTCAGTGCCCACACACCACCCGTTACTGTTTGAGCCCTGAGTTGGGTACCACTGTTCCAGGCTCTGCTCGTTCTCGGTCGGTACTCAGTGCAAACACCTCCATGAGCTCTCAGAGATGTTTCAGGTTACATAAACCAGAATTTTAAATAGTGCATTTTTCACAACATTTGGAGCACGTGTTTGTGAATATAAATTCTCAGCACAGCACCAGCAGAGTTACTTCAACAGATGCAGAACTCTGTTACTAAGAATAGTTTCTGCAGTTATCTCCCCACACAAATTTTCTCCTTGGGCATTTGCAATGTGCTTATCAACACTGCAGAAGATCATATATGTATGTTCACAGGGTTTATTTTCCCCAGAAAACAGCCTGCAAGCTTTCTACTCTCAGGAGCTATTGAAGCTCTTCTGAAGCCGCACTGAGTTTCAGCTGAATTGGAATTCTACGTGGAAGCATTTGGGTACAAACACAATAAGGAAATTTAGCAATATCTCTTTTTTATGTTCTTTTTGTTCTTCCTTTCCCTTAGTAAACAGCAACACTTGCTGGCAAGAATGGGAATAACAGATCAATCTGCTTATTTTCAGTTGTTGGATTCATGTTTGTTAGTCATCCAGCTCTTTTCAGCTGTTACCCAGTGAAGGATTTACCTGGTAGGGAGGAAGAATGTCTTGGCACAAGATATAGACTCCTTCCTAAGAACATTGAGGGTGTAAAAGCACCTGAAGTCACATATAGATTTTACTTGTTTAAATGAAAGCTGAATTCTCAGCATTTTCCCACTGAAAGAAACAGAGTGCTCTCAGGAGTTAGGCCAGCCCTTGATCACCAGTAGGCACAAGAAAGGCATAATTGAAGGTTGCCTTGTTCCTCATTTGCTGAGCAGCAGAACTTTTATAGGGTGTGAGACTGTGGTTATTAACCGTAGTTAATGGGGATTGTCTCATTCTCATACACTGTTAAGAGTAACTGTTGGTTACGCTGTTCAAGCAGTGCTTCTGTTGCCAGTGATGTCAGAAGATTTACTTCGTTGAAATAAGAACAAAGGTCTTGTTTTGGTATATTAATAGTCATTGAAGGTGAACATAAAAGAAATTAAATAGGAACAACACACTGAAAATAAGCACAGTTTTAAAGGTATTTGAATGCTTAGTTCTTCTTGTCAAACAGAAGTGCCCTCACACAATAAAAATATGGCCTGGAGAAAAGAAAGAGTGGAAACTAGCAAAGAGGCTTTGGATCTGATAAAGTAAAGCCAGAAAGGGGAAAAATGGGAGGAAGAATAAAAAATAACTGGTTTTGATGGAGGTTTGGGCAGCTAACTTGATTTGCCCTGATGTCCTTTCTGGGTTCCATCACATCTGGCATTTTTGTGCATGTTTTAGGTTAAGTTGTGAGATTGTATTGTTTCTTGTGCATGGGACAACACAGCCCTAAATCTTTGGATGACTTTAAAAACAAAGTGAGAGTTTTTGTAGAAATATGTGGAATAATGCATGTTGCTTTGGTCAGGAGGAAAAACCCTTTGCATATGGAATAATTCTCCTGTAAATATCACTGTTGCATTAATGCTATGGAATTGGCAGCTGGATGCTCTTGGATAACTTAGGCCAGAAAGAAACTGCTAGAGGAAATGTAGCTCTCCCTGCTTTGGGAATAGCAGGTAATAAGCTTCCCTACTAAATGTTTTGTAATTTCTTTTAATGTGCTTGATAATGGCTTTTGTGAAAGAGGGTGTTATTGATGGTGTGGTCTCTTGTGGTGGTTCTCATCTTCCTAATGTGGGTTTCAGTTTGTTGTTATCACCAGCGGTGGCAGATCCAACCTCCCTGGGTGTTGTCCCTACCTCACTGCAGTGGTTTCACCAACATCTGGATATTTTAGAGGTAAAAACTCTTTTTTTCCAAAGGTGGCATTTCTTGTACTCAGCTTTTACATTTGTGGTACAAACGGTATTTCTTAAAACATATGGGGGGGGGGGAGGGGGAATCTGTGCTGTATTATTTACAAGATTCCCTAAACTTGGAGCTACCAATCCCGGTCTGGCTGTAAGTGTTACAGCCTTTTTCTCACCTAATGGCTGTCAACATGCAAATCCACCTCTCTAGTCTGGATTCATCTCCTAACATCATTGTACAAGCTGGTGTTGGAAGGAAGCGTAGCCAGGCCAAGGATCCTGGAACCTGCTGTCACGTACTTTGCTTGTCTCTACCTGGGAGCAAAAGTGATCCCTGAAGTTCTGTAGGATTTCCCCCTTGAAATAGGGAGTAGGAGTATGGGGAGGCAAAGGAAAGCTTGGGATTTTCCATATTCTTATGCCTAAATTAAACCAATGATTCAGCCAGCCAAGGGAGATGGTTTATCTGTTCAGCTATGGTATAGGCGTTGCCTCTTCTCCTGCCAAATACCTTTGAGGATGGGAAGGGACAACATGGTCCTTCTGGAAACCTGAGAAGCGTGATGGTGGTTAAACAGGAATAAACTAAACTTCTTGTACGTTCTGAGTCTGCTGAGCCTGCTGCTGAGCCTGTGCTGCTATTTAGTCCTAGTAGAAGAGAGCAGGGATTGTTATAGAATTCAAGGAGAAAGCCTTTAATCGATGTGCCAGGTGTACCCTGCCCATGGCAGGGGGGTTGGAACTAGGTGATCTTAAGGTCCTTTCCAGCCTTTCCTTTAAACCTTTCCAGCCCTAACTATTCTGTTCTTGTTTAAGGAAGCCCTTTATATCTGACTGATCTGGGTAACTTACTGTTTTGTGTCTCCAGGAGAAGGCTACTGTATGTGGCTTTGTCTTCCCAGCAGCTGCGGTAGCCCATAGTGATAAGAGTGCTGCGTGCTGTAGGTCTGAGATAAGTGTTGGAAATCTACATGTTTATTTCTGAAACACGATACAAATGTAACAACTTCTGAAGATCAGCTATAGATTAGCAAATACTTGGTGAGTCATACCTTCCCCTTACTGCTTTGGTTTCTTTAGTATGTCATAAACGCTTAGGAAAGCTCATTCATCCCAGATAGGTGTGAAATCAATCTTTGATGCGTAGGGTTGTGACTCAGGGAGTGGAAACAAAAAGGCCACTTGGTGTAATGTCTGCTGCTGTGTTCTTGCCAGATGCCTTGAGCAGAGGGGGGCAATCGCTTCTGCTGTGGTTTGTTTGGGAGATGCTTTGAAGATTATGGATCTCTTCCATATAACATATACCAATTAACTGTGATTAGGAGTGTTGTAGGTAATAGCTCTGCTATGAGGATGAAAAGATGAATAGCACAGGATATGAAGGTATTGGCTGCATATGTGAGGGAAGGCTATGGGGCATTGGGAGTCTTGTTCCACGGGGAGCGAGGTGGCAGGGAAGTGGGAGGGAGTTGGGACAGGCAGGAGCTTTGTCTGGAGGGTTTCTGGGGCAGATGTCGGCAGCAGGCTGGGAGCTGACATCAAGGTGAGTTTCTGCTTTATCTCCTTGCTCTGGCTTGAGTCCCTCTTTTTGTTGTACGTGTGCCTTTGGCCCTCCTTGTGGAGTAAGCGGGGCCACATCTCTAGAAGATCTTTCAGTCTTTTGTTCCAAAGGGAACTTGGAGCCTTCAGACTCTGCCTCTTGCCTGTTCTTTCTGGCTTGAAATGAAGGATGCCATGTCCTTTGCTGTGAGAACTTTCCTTATCCTGTCATGTCTGTCTTCTGTCCCTCCCAGCAGTGCCATGAGGCTCCCCATCTCTTGCTTCCTGTACTTGTTCTTTCATCCTGGAAGGGTTTTTGTTTATTAGTAAAGTGAACTGGCTGCCGTAATTTAACACGTGTCCTTCACTTGCTTCCCACCTTGGAAGTCAGGATTCCAGATTCATCCTGTGTTACAGCACATCTGCTTCACCTTCCTGAGCCATTTGCTGGGTGCTCATCCACCTTGTCCTGCAGAGTACTGTTTGGTGATTGTTTTCCTTGTGAGCCTTTTAAAATGATCTTACTAATGAACTGTGCTGCAAGCTGGGAGACTGGCAGGAAGCTGGTCTCATGTTTTTATGGGAATCTCTGCAGTGTTCCCACCAGATGCTACCTACTGCAGAGCTTGCTATGACAGGTTCAGATGATAACCAGCCTCTTGCACCCTGCCACTGTAAGGTTGATGGAGCAGCTTTCAAGGTGCTTTCGTGCTCTGTGTGTTTGAGCAGTGTTGGTGTGCCTGTAATTTGCACTGGGCGGACAAACAGGCTGCTTATTGCTCCTGTGATTGCCCAGGAAATGTTCTGTCAACTCCACCCTTTCTTCCTGATGTGTAGCACTTCCCACTGATCCAGTGTTGAGCTAAGCTGGAGAGAGGAGCAGAGAACTGGGTGAGTCATCTCACAAAGGCTTTACAGCAGGTGTCTCACCTGATACGCTTGCCCTGCTTTCTTGTCTGTTGTGGTATTTTTCTGCCCCATCTCTTAAATTTCTTTGGGTTGTTCTTTGACAAGGTGCCCTTAATAGAAGGCACCTGGTTTTTTTCCCATCTGTTTTCCCTTCTTTCCCCTGAGATCTGTGTCCTTGCCTATGGCAGAGGGGTTGGAACTACATGATCTTTAAAGTCCCTTCCAACCCACACTATTCTATGATCTTTGGTTTGCCAGTACAGGGGGTTAAACTGGCAGGTAAAGGTGATTTTGAGATGCTTTCTGCTGCAATATTTCCTGTGGCAGCATTATATGCAATCAGTTGTGCTCATAGAAAATGAAGGGAAGGTTCAGTGGAGCAGTGAGGAAGGAGAGGGCAGACTACCAGCTACAATGTGTTTCAAGTAAAATCTTCTGCCTGTTAGCCTTGTCACATCAAAATGAATTGACTGTTAGCGTCGGTATGGAAAAAGTGTTTCTTCTTCCTGAGTATTTCCCCTTTCTTCAAAGGGAAGAAGAGATCCATGGTAGGAAGTGGCTGGGGGTTTTTTATTGCTGTTATTAAAATAAGACAAACTCACTCCTTTAGCTAGCATCTATTGTAAGCACTGCTGCTGTGTCCTGGCACGCTTTTGTCTCCTCCAGTGGTACTTATGTTGTCTGTCTTCTATAATAAGTTCTTCGGGACATGAGTGGTCATGTTTGCTATTTGTGTAGTGGTGTTTGTACAAGATGCTGATTGATGTTGACTGCTTCTTTGTGCTGTGGCAGTGCAAACAAATAATTAAGTAGCTTATATGTGGCAGGTAGAGACTTGGTGTATATATGAGTAAATGTGTGCAAACCCCATGATATGCTAATACACAGCACCAGGGAGATGTATAAAAAGCTTAGATTTTGTGTCTTGGATAAAAAAGCTGGTTTTAGGTAGGGGGAGAGAGCAATCCCACCCACAGTGGGTAAAATACCCAGTATGTTTAAGAGAATGTAGCAGAACAGAAGCCTCTGGGTATGGGTTGCTGTGTGTTGGAACTGCAGAAGCAAGTCATTCAGCAGCTGATTTATTTAATGCTTTCAAATATAATTGTAACTTTTAATGCAGATGGACACAACTTTTACACACTTCACTAATTTCATTCAAATATGTACCGTAAATGAATGTTTTTATCTTCACCAATTTTTTACCTGCTCTGAAATAAGAGAGGCTTCCAGTAAGTCCATTTTGACATGGGCCACTCTTCAGCTCCTCCATCACTGCAAGAAATGTTCTATGATTTCTTAAAAACTGTAAATATTTAAGGGGAACAGAACTTCTGGGTGGAAACTGCCCAATTAAAAGTGTTTGGAGCTCTGTGTTTATTTATAACATTTATGAATAATTATTACTCAAAGTCTGAGTATTATTTTCTTGGGAAGTCCCTCATTAGAAACTCTGCATCATCAAGGGTGAACTGTACTGTTACTTTACTAGTTTCAGTTCCCAACTGGGCAGAGACATGAGGAAAAACTGCAGAGGCAAACACAGCACGCTGTGAGTAAGAAAGCAAGTCTTCCAGCATCCCAAATACTTTTCATACTTATTTTTCTTTGTTTTCCTGAACTTAAGCACAACTGCTTTTGCAGTGAAATGTTGTGTATATGGAGCATTGTTCTGGGTAGCGCAGGGAGAGAGAAGCCAGGGAGAGTGGTGTGTACTCCCCCCCCCTTTAATGCCAGGGCTGGGCATCCCTAAGCCTGCCATGTACCTTCTACCAGTCTGCATGCCCTCAGTGCAGCTCTGCTTGGGTTATACATCCAAGTATTTGGCCTCTTTCCATTTTCCTTAGAACAGGGACCATTGTTTGTGCCTGGACAACAGTGGCTTGTTTTCTAATTCAAAAAATGCCTTATAGAAGAGGCCTTTATCATCCTGCTTTGTAAATGGGGAAATAGAAACAGAAAAGGGAGCATCTTATCCCCAGGTAATGTAGATGAATAGCAGTCAGGGACAGAGCCCTGGTCCTTATTAAGTCCTATAGTTATTTACATCTGATGTTAGTATCACCAAGCATAACTCTCCTGTGAGTTTCTTATAATAAGTTTATTGCAAAATGTTTCAGAACACAAATAACCTTTCCCTCTGTGCAGACAGAGCCAGCTTATTGCAGTTACTCATTATTGTGGCCTTAAGCTGCTGGCAGTGATAGTCTGTGACAGGTAGGAATAGCTCAATAGTCAGTGCTGGAGATACAGGGCTGGAGAGACGTGGCAGATGGTAATAACACATGCAACAGGCTACTTCTCATCCTTCAGATTACTGGAAAAGGAAGTTTTTGTGCTGTCTGCTCATGACTGGGTCCGGGAAGCCTCTCCTGCATGGTTCCACACACCAAGAGTGAACTTTGACCAGCTCACTTCTTGAAGCTGTCGTTTTGTTACACAACACTTGTATCTTTGACCTTTTCTTAAACAGAACAAAATCAAAAGCCGTTGAGGTTTCTTGTTCTCAGTTCCTCAGTAATGTTTTTTCGTTTTCTTTCTGTTTTTACTTCTCTGTTAAGAGCTGATGCTGTTCTCCTTGGACCTCTATGTATGCATCTCTTGTACCTTCTGTCATTCTCCACTTAGACCCCAACAAGTATTCCTCCATCCTTACTATGTTGATACTCACTTGCGTTCTCCACACTGTTTTCTGGCCCTGCCTTTACTCATCACTCATATCACCTGTCCTGATACCTGTCTCTCAGCTTTCTCATGCTGCAGCCCCTCCTGTGCCGCATCCCTTGGGGCTGTTCCTTGCATGTTGACGGTTGTTCTGTCAGCCTCTTCTCAACATCTCTTGTTTTCTTGCATTTTCCTGTCCTCTTTCTCCTAAAGGAGGCCTCTCATGCTACATCCTTTCTTTTGATGTGAACTCTTCCACTTTATTCTTCCTGCCTTGTCCTCTCCCTGTATTATTGAAGACTAAGTGAAATTTCTGTAGCTTTGTACCTAATAGCCAGATCTTGATTCTTTGTGTTTTCACTTATTCCAGCTATATCTTTCTACTTCATAGTGTTTTGTACAGCACACACACAAGGATCTTCAGAGCTCTTTTATGTGAATTTACTTCATTTTGGATTTGAAGGGTTGGAAAGCAGGTAATACAGAAATGAAGGACAGTAGTAATAGTTAAAAATTCAGGTAATGGGGCAAGGAGAGGCTACTTTCTATATCAAGAACTCGTTGTTAACAACAGAACTGGAAACGCTAAGGATTTTGGTAACTGGCTACTTCTGAGAGCAGTCTAGGATGGGTGACCATGCACTTGTGGCAGGACATAAGTTTGCTTTGCATTCAGAAGGGGTTCTGACTTCTCCACAACTTTTTTCCTTTTATCCTCTGTTTGACTATCCGTTAATCCTTATGTCCATGACCCAAACTAGCCATAATGTGTGCTTTGTTGTTTACATCTCGCTGTTATACTTTTTTTTCTGCCTGTTTACTCAGAATTGTTTGCTTCCATGGTGAGCAGTAGGATAACTAGGATTTAGCATGAAAGCTGTACTGCATGACGTTGCTGATGTTAAAGCCTCAATGTGCCTCTGTTGTAGAAGGGGAGGAATTTGGATGCGGTGACTTGATTTAGCATGTTCCCATCATACAATAAAGGAAAACTTGCCAACTGAATGGGAAGTGATGGCTTGATTGCGTTAAGATTATTCTATTCTGTTCATAAATGATTATTTCCTGTTTCCCCACTCCCTTCCTCCTCCAGACTAATCAAATTGAAGCAGAGCTGCCTTTGCATCTCAGAACTGGGCTTCTTCAAAATGTAGTGAAAAGGAATAAATTAATGTTTTTATAGTTGCATTACTAATTTATACAAAATCTCAGTTGTTCCATAACGGCAGTGGGGTTTTTTGTTTATGCAACCAATGGCATGAGAAAAATCTGTGTTGCTAATGATGGTTTCTCTGTTGACATGCTGTTGGACTTCATGGTATTTTAGATTTGGTCAACCATTAAGCAACTGTAGTTTGGTAGTTTAATTATGTGAGAAAGTAGGTGCTGGAACTGAGAGCTGTAATATAACTGCTAACCTCACAGGAGAGAATTAGATTTGTCCAGTGTCCTGTTTGTCATTTTGCCCTGCTTGTCATGTGTGAGGAACACCCAAATGCAGCCTAATGAAGAATTTGTCCACTAAAAGCTTACATTCCACCCACTGCAATGTTTCTGTTGATCTGTTGAAGTAGTTTCCTTGTAAACTCTTGGATTGCTCATGTCCTCTGACCATGATGGCTACAAGAAAATAATTTTTTTTTATTACAAGAATATAACTTTTGATGTTTCAGGTGAATGGATTTGTTCATCAGCTGCTCTTAGCAACTACTTTGCAGATGCATCCTGCAGTCATCTGTCCTAGTTTCTTTCATATTTATGGAAGGCAAAGGAGCTGTACTGAGTGCTGTTAAGGTTGACCAAGGGTGGTCTAGGCCATCTACTTTGGGTCTAAGTTTTGGCCCAAGACTTTTAGGCAATGTTTTTTTATGTGGGCACCTGAGTCCAGCTCATGTTATCTGCAGCTTGTCATCTGAAGCTTAGAATGAGGGATAGGAAAGACTTCCTCTTGCAGATCTCCCACGTAGAATGTTATTTCACCAAATGTGAAGCTGTTTTTTCTGGGGCTGTTATTTGGGTTTTTTGTGTGTGTGCATATGCTGCTACTGAAAGGTGTTACTTATCACAGGAATAGCCATCCTTTGGGAGCCGTCTTTCCTGCCTTCAGCAAGAAGCTCAACTTTTGTTTCTACCTGAGATTTGAACCCTTGGTAATAATGTGGTGAATGCCTTTTTGTTTCGAGGTATGTTGGTTGCAGGAAGGATGCTTAAAGTGTTCTGTGTGACAGTGCACCCTAAGTAGTGATCAAGCAGCAAAACTGAAGTCAGCCATCCTTTATTTTCTGACATTTAGGCACTATTATCTCTGTCCTAAGCCTTGCTGTCTTGTCTCTGCTTTTTACATTGAAATTAGTACTTGCATTCAGTTGCAATGCAGCTGAAATCAGAGGGAAGTGCTGGGCCATGGTTATTGCCCCTCTCCCCTCCAGTTCTCCATGCTAACCAGAGAGACCAGCAGTGTTTTCTTCACAAGACTTGCTGTCGAGATGTGTGTGTTGCTGTGCCTGATGGATTGAATGACACTGCCAGATGGATGGTATGCTCAAGTGGCTCTGACCATTGGCTTGGGTTTTAGACATTACATGTCTAAAGGCTTAGTCACCTATTAGATGGAAATGTTTTAAATATTTTTCTTTTCGTTTACTGAACAAGGCTCACTAAATTATTCCAAAATAGATGGAATATTGTTTGTTCTTACTGCAATAGAAACAGTTACTTAAAAATGTTTGGAAAAGTTTCCTCAATGTATGCTTCAGTCTTTCTCCTGACCTGAAATTGCTTATTAACTTGGTGATGCACCAAGGCTGCTCTCAGAAATAGATCATCAAATACACCCTCTACTACTCCGCTCAGTCACTGTGTATGTTTCCTTTAAAATGCTACAAGAAGCACAGATATAGCTGGAGCACCTACTGTGGAGTCAGGGACAGAAATAAACATGACATTATTATTTTAGACTTGGGCACAGTTCTGACTGGTGGTGTGCCTTGATAACTTTGACAACTAATATTTTTTAAGCAGACTTTAAGGTTTGTAGGCTTTGCTACTTTAGTGGCTAAGCCTTTCTCTTACCAGCTTTTTTTCTCTGAGGTTCTTGGTTTGGTGTTCATACCCTTGTCTCCTGTTACAAAAAGCCAAGGCTGTGCTTTTCCCTGGTCATACAGAAGTGGCTCTCCCTCTGTTACCTTACTGAAGCACTTCTGTAGCATTTTTGCCTCCCTTCCTGCACTGAAACTCCTAAATTTAGTAACATCAAAGCCAAAAGGTTAGAATTGTGCTGTGAACTTGCCACAATTCATTTTGGTTGCATTGTGCCCATTCAAACTGTTAAGTGGCTATTCCCTTTCATCTGCTTGGGCTTTAGGGAGCCATCAGCAGCTTGCCAGTGGAGTTTGACCACTGGGCTGCTCTAGGTTTATGTCACCGTTATTACTCCCACTGCTATACCAATAGCTGTCTTTATATTTGCAGTATCACCAGCTACAGGCCTTTCTATTTTAAGAATCCCTGGCATGTTGTAGCCTTTCCAGAGCATGATTTGCACTCTTAGGGAAAACGAAAGATGCATCCAACAGAAAGCAGCAAGCTTGCAGAAGTTTGGATGTACATCAAGTTTCCTTGAGGTGTAACTTAAGAGAAATGACGTCTGGTTATGAATTATGACTGCTAGAAGATTTCTATCACATACAGAAAACTTAACGAGGAGAGATTCTGACCAATTCGGCTTGAATTTTCCCAATGCATGTACATTGGTAACGTACTGCATTCAGTGCTGAATAGATATTCACTCAAACCTTAAATACAGTGTCAGTAATGTTGAGTTGTGACTGACACAGTGTTTGGTAAAGATGCTCTGTCACACTCTTCCAAGCTATAATCTTTTCCTCAACCTTGCTTAAAGGTAACCAAGGTATCTTGGGCACTGGCACTGTTGTAAGATAGCAGTATGCTAACAACCCGTGTCTGCTTGTGCACGTACGTGTTGGATTTGAGGAGGAGAAACGCTGAGGGCTGACTCACCAGGGTGTTGTTTCGGGGGGAAGGAGGGAGGTTGAGCTGCTCATCGCTCCCTTACAGTCAGATTTGATCCGTCAGTATTTTAGGAAGGCAGTTATGGAAATCGGCCATCTCCGCATGGCGTTCTGTGCTGGGCATGCTCGATGGGGAGAGGAGAATGTATGTAAGGGCTTAGTGGTTTCATGTTGGCTCAGCTAGCTGAATTTTAGTAGTTGTCAATGTTATTAAAAGCTTGCAAGATATCTTTATTTAATTCCATTAGAAGAGTTTGGCTGGTAGGAATGCTCAACCTCTAAACTTCTTAAAGTTACAGTAGGTCAACAGACAAACTCGCTTATAAGGATTAATAAAGAATACAACAGCAAGGGCCCTGTGAGAAAATTACTCTTGTGGAGCCTTGTGTAGGAATGCATGCACAGAGCAGTTATTGAAGAGTAGCAAGAGTCTTGTTGCAACTATAAGTGCTCTTCTGTATCTTTCCAAGGGATAATGAGTGGCTGGGCTGTATCATTTTTGACCCCGTCTGCCATGGCTTAAACCTTTATAACTTGGATGAGTAAAATATATTTTAGGTATATGATAATTAATTTAAATGACAAAGACTTCAGTGTTTCTGGACCAAAAATAGTTTGGGTTGGAAGGGACCCCCAGACGTCATCTGGTCCAACCAGTGTCCAAGTTCAAAGTTGAGCAGGGCTTTAAGCAGCCTCCTTTTCTAGTGAAGCTTTGCTTATCTTCCAAGGATCACTAATGAAAATGTTGCAGTGTTCAACATCAGTAACATCAACAAAATCAACATTGTTGATCCCAGAGTGAACCCCCCCCTCCAAGGACAGCTGATATTAACCAACCCATGCAGTGTGGGTTGACTTGCTGACCGCTGCCTGCAGAGCTGGGCAGCCTGTCCAGATTTCCTTGCATCTTGTAGTCATGTAAACAGCAGTCACTGCTCTCTGGTTTTGCCTCCGAGCCAGCCATCTCACTGTGGAAGGCAGTCAATTTGAGAGGCACAGTTTGCCTGGCATGGGAGCTATCCCATTGTCTCTTCCCCATCTCAGTGTAGATTACACCAGTGTCTGATCCATTTGCTTTGCCCTCTTTTTAACACCCCTGCAACTAAATGCTCTTTACAGTGAGCAGCCAGCCAAGATCTAAGGCAGAGGATTGATTTCTTACGTGCTTTCTTTTGGGCAGAGGGCTTAACAATGTTTACATTTGCAGAATGACCTTGAAGACCAGGCCTGTTGGCTTTCCTTCCATCTGCCGGGCATGTTCCAGTTCTGGACCCACTGTCTGGATGTCCCAGTTTTCAGAACAGTCTCAGTTGTACTGAGATGTACATTGAGATTGGGAAGAGTTTGTTTCCTATTGAAGAAATTGATTGCTAGTGGCTTTTCACATTCTTCTTCCTCGGTTTTGTCACTGAATATTTTCCAGAACCTGTTTTCTTCCTGTAACAGTTATGGTTGGAAAAACTGTAGGCTATGTTTTGGTGCCATTCAATCCGGAGCAGCTAATATTAGGAGGAAAAACTAATCTAATTTTCAGAAGTTGTGGATAATAATTTTTCAGTAACAGTTTTTCTTTATTTAAAGTGCTAACAAAATATGTGTATGTACAAAAGCTGTGTTTGAGTGCACAGAGATTAAGCCAGCTATAAATAGCATCTTCCATGACCCTGCTGGAATTTTCTTTAAGCTTGGAAACACTGAAGTGTGTGTTTTGTCAGTATTGAATCATGAACTCTGAAGAAGAGCTAATGACTTCTTATTTCTCAGCCCTGATCTCCAAGTAGAGTGTTCTTTATATGAACAGGAGATCAGTCTGAAACTGTAGCTCAGGCTTCATTTGCCTTATTTAACTGCATTTACTCGCTTTGTGCATTGTGGCATTCTCTTTTCCGCTCCAGTTGGTGTGTTTATGAAAATAATTATTTTCAACCCATATTATCAAAGCCATGCAAGCTGTGGGTGACAGTTCACAAAATCTGCTTCATTTTCTGTTGTACTTAAACCCAAGTTTTCCCATTTGGACATCTTGTAAATCTTCCCCTTGTGAAATGCATGGCTTTCTTTATTATTCTGACTAATTTAAGGAAGAGGTGGAACTGGGATTAAATGATCAGCTCCTGTTAGAAAAGCCATATTCTCTGCTACCTGTCCTGATGGATCTGGCTGTAGACAGCACATTTGGGCCTGAGATTTGGTTCTGACTTTAAAAGTGTTCCCAGGATGTGCTGCACCCAAACTGGTTGGGCTGCAATTAATGTATGTTAATGAAGTTCTGCCAACAAAACAATGAAAAGATGTTTAAACTCCCCAGTTTGTTTGAAATTGAAATGTTTTGTAGGAAGATGTTAACTTTTTGGTAGGAAGCAGTCAGATTGCTTTGCATGTCCTTTTTTGGTGCAGGATTCCTTTCAGCAGATATTAGTATTTAAGCAATAATAGATGTTTTGGTAATCGGTCGAATCCTGGCTTCAATAATCTTTTCTTAAAATCTGTCTTCTGTTTCTGTATAGAACAGAACTGTAAAAAATAAATTCCAGAGCTTGACTAGCTCTTGTTTGGCATGAAGTCGTAGAGCACTTAAAATTCCTCATACAACAGCTTTAATTGCTTGCTAATCCTGCCTAAAGATTGGCTGAGAATGTCAGCTCGGTTCTCCTGTTGCTGAGTTTGAGTAGCATAGACCACAAATGCTTTGAGAAAAATACTGGAAGTATTTGTGGTAGAATGCAAGTAGAGGGGTATGGAAAGCTATGCCTAGAGGTCAAATTGTTACCATTTAGATGGCTGGCTATTGATCTGTATCACCGGTCTGACAGATGTATAGCTATTGTAGCATGAGTTAATAATTTCTTGGTGTAATGCAAAATCAACAGTGAGTTGACCTGTTCCCAGTGCTGCTGCTGTGCTCCACGAAGCACAGCAATTCTGGACCAAGGCTGACCGATAGCCATGCCTTCCTCTTGCCTTTCTACGTTGTGTTGAGCTTTGATGAATGTGTTAGTACTCACTGCTGGCTGTTCCCTTTTTTTAGAAACAAACCTTACCCTCAGTAACTCTATAGCCACGGTGAGTAATGGAGAAGTCATTGCTTGTTAATGATTCACTTACAGGTTCCTGTATTGCTGTTGCTCAGTCACTTGTGTTGCTGTTCTCTGCAGAAGTATTGCTCAGATGAGCACTTAGACCTGATTTTCATAGTTTCGGTAGTGTTGCTGTAATGACAGGGTGGCAGGTGTCTGCCTTCGATTACTGATCATCTGGTCTAAAGTGTATCACTCCAGAGCTGGTCCCAGTGATGCTCTTGGCAGGCTTGTAGAAAATCAGTGCCTTTGAACCCTGCAACTACTTAAAGACAACTTTAAAGTTGTTTTGTGTTGGTCTGTGAAAGGTGTGCATGGTTGCTTGCTGAAAGACTGACCCGTCCTGCTATGTCAGCTCTTGTAAACGAAAAGGATTAAATGCGAAACTTCCCTTTTCCATTTTGAAACTTATTTTCAGGTAAAGTTCTTAACACAGCTTCTCCAAGGTGTTTATTTTCTGCACACACGCTTGGTGATCTGCTTTCTTAGGAAGCACTGGGTGCTTTGCTGCGGCACTTACAGGAATGGTACATCCAATAGAGCAGCAAAAGGAAACGTCATCTCTTAAGTAACTCAGCTGCAGAAACAGAGTCCTGAAAGAGATGCCTGGGGTCACCCAGTCCAGTCCTTTGTCTTAGTCGTGCATGTCATATCCTCCCTGGTCTGATTGAGTTACGCAGACAAAGCTTGCCTAATAATACGGCTTCCTATTTTGTAACAGTCATTATTGTAAGGCTGGTTCATGGTGCCATTGTTCAAATAAAACAGAAAAAATAAAATGAGAAAAAAAAGTGAAAAGGGGCTCACACAAGAACAAGAGGATGCTTTTGCTGCTTTTGGCTTGGTTACTTCCTGTAAAAACAACAAAGCCACTTGCCATGCGATTCTTGGGATTGTTCAGCAGCAGTCAACCCAAGAATAGTAATTAATAAGTTAAAACCCCCTGAAAGCTGCAGGATGCTAACAACATGGAGATGCTGTGGCCTGACTTTTGAAGATGCAGTATCTTGTTTTTCCTTGATATCTGCTTGCCTTCCAGCATGGGTGGCCAAAGCCCAGCAGCTCCAAGTCATTTCCCAGGAAGATGCATGGGCTAACAGAGGCCCTCGGCTTGGGAGTGCTATGATTTGATCTGAGATTGGTGAAAATCTGCGTGTGAGAGCAAAAGCCGAGAGGGACAACCACAGCTTGGCCATGGGCTGTTAGAGGAGAATCTTGAAGGGAGGGTCAGGTAGAATGGGCAGAGTTTCTGATAAAAGGAGATGAATTGCACCCAGTTTTTTTATAGCTTTTAGGTGTTCCTATAATTTACTTTATTCTAGGGAGAAAAGTCAGAATTTTTAAACAAAAGTGTTTTTTTGTGTTGTCTTTTGGTGGATTTGTTATTTTTCTTGCCAGCGGTGAACCAGGTCAGGGCCTGTGCAAGGCAAGGCTTCCATGTCATCATTCTGCCCCTGCCATTTCACAGCAGTGGCTTTGTACCCTCTCCGTTTTCTTCCTCTCCTCTTGCCCTTCTCCACTTTCTCCTCCCTGTGCGCTGCCCTTTCCTTCCCATCCCACCTGTTTGCTCCTGGAGCAGTTGGAGCTGGCGGCAGTGTGCCAGGGTGCCACGGGAACCGGGAAAACAGCCTGCCAAAGCACCTTTCCCTGCCTGAATCCATGAGCTCCGGGACGCCGCATTCCAGTGAGCTCAGATTGGCATCTGCAGTGAAGCGTGTGCATAAAGTGGGAATGTCTCTGCTCAGATTTTTAATTGAACTCTTGATATCTAAAGTGAAGGAGCACAAAACCTGATTGCTTTGGGGAGTTTTGTGAGGGACAACCCCTTCAAAAAGCCTCAGATTGCTCCACATCATGTTGATCCACATAAATTGTTCGAGAGTCCTGGGCCTAAGCTCCTATGGGAAACGGCAACCGGATCAATGAAAGAAAGCATTCAGCAATGTGCGTTTTATACAAGCATTTAAACTTTTTTGTGTTGTTGTTGTTTTGGTTTTGTTTAGTAATAAAAGGAACAAAGCTATTATTAGTGACCATGGGCTTGGGAGTTTGCTAAAGCAGCAGTAGTTACTCATCTGTTTTCATTTGCAGAAGTATTCTAACAAAGGCAGCCACAAATGCAGCGGCGGGGTTAGGAGGTGGATGGTAGGAGTGGAAGTACAGTTTCTGGAAGCCTGTGCTTACTAAGACCTTTCTGTCTAGTCTTGGTTTTGTGGCCATCAGGAACACAGTTCCCAGTGAGCTCTTGCCTTGCTGGATCAAAACGTGGAAAGAATGAATTCCCCAGGTAAGTTCTCAGTCCTTTTTCTTCTCTAAGCTGCAGCAGAGTTATAGAGCAATTGTCACTTGTGGGGCTGGCATGGGGCTGCGTCTGCATGTCAACTCCTGCAGCTGGCTTGCAGGAGTTGGAGAACAAGCAGTGTTATGTGATCATTGTGTTCTATTTCTCCCCCTCCCATCCTGGCCATGTAGGAATAACATTGAGAATTCATCTGATGTGCAACACAAAACCCCCAAACCCACACAAGGTGGTGAATATTTCCTTGCTTGTTTCTCTTTCCTCTACAAAACAGCCTAACAAGCATGCACAAGACCTTTTTATGTGCTTTAATGTTCAGCCAGCTGGTTCATGGTTGCAGGTGCTGAGGAGTGCAGAGCTGATGTGCGTGGTGGGGTCGATGCTGCTGTGTGATCGGATGCAGTGAGGGTGAGCGAGTCTTCAGATAACAATACTGTAGTCAAATACCCTCTGTACTGAAAGAGCATTAGCTTATGGGAAGTGAATGAAATACTCTGATTTCCTTAGGTTTGGAACCACGTCCCTGCCTAATTTGGTTACGATGCACTGAATGTATGCTTGAATTCAATGCTGTAATTAAATGCTCAGTGAAAGTTGCTGTCTAATAATATCATTAAAACCAGCCTCTCTTTCTCCCTGGTCCTGCAGAACTTAAAGAGTCTGACCTTGCAATTTGAGTTTCAATCCTAGGTTACTAGGACAAATACAATGAGGAATGTTTTGAATACGAAACATAAACTCTTAGATGTAACTTTAATGTTGCTTAGATGTCTGTGTGCTGAAGATATGGACTTAAAACTGTAGATATGCAGAAGAGCTAAATGGAACATGGAGTTAGATGAGGAAAACTCTTGTTTTGTGCATAGAGATCTGTTGGGGTGTCTGAGTCACAGTGTAGAAAGTTCCAAGTGTTTTTCTAGTGTCTAAAATGATATTCTTTGTGGTTTTTAGATAACAGATTAGCAAGGGAGAAATAATTGAGCTGCTTTATCAGGCTGCTTGCAGAAACATGAAATTTAGCATGATAGTTGAATAGAAGTCTTATCTGTATTTACGGTTGTTAATGGTCAGAAACTGCCATTTGAAAGGATAGATTTAGCCATGTGTATGAAATTTATAAATACATCTTTTTACTTGGATTTTATACAAACAATTTTTTCAATACCCAATATCTTCTCTATGCTACCTGAAATAATAGTTTGCTTTCAGAAGCCAAAGTTTGGGGAATAGACTGATAGAGTAGGAGAAATGTTACACATGGTGATATTTTTACCCAGGGCATTTAGCAGGGCTTTTTCTTTGCTTTTAAATTTTTAATCATCCAGTTTTCTATTGCTTTGAATAAAGGTTTTGCAATGGCAATAGAATATGTAGACATAAAAGTTTGAACTGACCTGGTACTAACGGGGACAAAGAGACCTTCACACTCTTGAAACAGGATTCTGCATAGAAAACTTCAGCTTGCTTGGGTTTCCTCCATAGCAAACAGTTTTTTGCAGTTTACTTTGGCAGTAATTCATACCACCATTATGTATAATGGGAATGGAAGGATGTTTCCAAAGCAGCGTGCTGTTCATTGCTATGCGGAAATGTAGCTTTGAATCTGTTTTCTGTAGTTACATTGAGGGTTTTTTGCTTGTTTTTTCCATTTCCTTGTCTTCTTCCCATACATTTATAGGTTCCCAAGCCCACTGGAAATAGTAATATTGCTATTTTTAATTGGAACAAGAGAAGTATGTCATTTGGCCATTCTGGCTTAAAGTTCACTGTTTAAATTCTTATGCATGTGAAATGTTAACCAGTGCAAAAATGCATGCAGGGTGGGTCCCACCTTGTGTTTGCATAGTTGGTTTATCAGTTCCAAAGAGTTTCACTGAATTTGATCTCAAATGAACATTAAAAAAGGATGAACGTTACTGTAGGAAATTTAAGAGATTTCTGCCAATATCGATTTTTGGTTTTCTGTTCTAGTTACAATGGAAACATTATTACAGAAAAGCTCTTGCATGTTGCTGCTTAGGGGGTGGCAGTTGGACAGTTGGCCAAAGGATGCTGAAAATACTGCAGAGAAGGAATGATAAATAATCAGAAACTGGGGTTTTAAAACTGTTGCAGGTAAATCTAGAACATGCTGGACAATTTCTAACAAAACTGACTACTTCAGGTTTTTTGGAGCAAGTTTTCTGGGAAGCCAGATTGTGTGGGGTACCTTTTTGTTCAGGGTGGGAGAGTATCGACACAGGAGAGTGATGTTGCAAATTGGGTGTTACCCATGAGCTGTCCCTGTAGTAATGCATCTTTGCAGTTAGCAGTTGCTGTGGTTCAGTGGGTGGTTTAGGGATTGGACACTACTCTCAGCTTATTTTCCTTAAGCTATTTTGGAAGTGCCATGGTGTTCTAGGGAGGAACCGTACCGTTCCTATCAACTTCAGCCTGTTACTTGCATGTGGGCATGGAGAGGGTGTTACACCCTGAAACCCTCTTGAACTGTGATCTGCTTTCATTGGCATTGCAATAGCCTCTTACTCACTTTTTTTCATGGCAGTATACGGAGGTTTTCCTTGAATAAGGAAGGATGCTGCAACTTACCTGAACCTAGTAACTTCAAGGCTGTTTTATGGCTGGTGTCAGTCTTGCATGCCTTTGGCCTGGGAACTGCATTGCCCTGACTGACTCTGCAGTCTCCACTTTACCTGATGCTCATTCTGCAGACTCGTGGTGGGTGGTGAAATGTGAATTTTATTATGTTTTTTTTTTTGCCTAGGGCTTTTTTGCTCTTGTTTCAGGGAATTTTTGCATCCCAGTCTGGAAAGATTTAATGTGCTGGCGTTTTAATAGTACTGAACACTTGTTAGAGTCTTAAAAACTCATGCATAGTTGTTCAAATATAGTTTCAAAGAACATGTGTATGGATTTAATCTGCTTTATTTTTTCTTTTTCAGAATCAACATTTTCAGTTTGTATTTTGTAGATCATCTCTGCTTTCCCCCAGTTATCTTTAAAACCCAGTTTTAGAACCATGAGCTAATGTGCCTTTAGAAAGTGCTTACTCTGCCAGAAACAGGAGGGTGTTTTTCAGGTTCCATACTTTGGTTTTGGGTACTTCTTAATTATTACTTTTTTTCAGAATAAATGAGGCTGTATTAAAGGAGTGGTGGAAGCTGATGTTCTTTGTTCCCAGGCTGGGAATAACATGGGCAAGGCAGGTGTTTTCATTCAGTTCCACTTTGAAACTTCAGTTGAAATTCTGGATGGTAAGTTCAGGATATTGAACAGCAATGGGATACCAGGGTTGGGGTTTCTGTGCTGCTGTAATGCACTGAAAGGGTTTTTCTCCACTAAACTTGCAAGGAGATGTTTCAAGAGCCTGGTAGGTTCACCTTCAGTTATGTCTTGTGTTGCTTGTTAGTGCTAGGTGGCATAATAAGACACATGACTCTTGCGTACAGGGGATGAGTGATAGTGGGATTTAGAGATGTGGTTTCAACTCGTCTGTACTCGCGAAGCTTTGTGTCCCCAAGAGGTTCTACTCAAGATCCTTGTGTTGAAAGTCATTGCAGGTGATGACATCTTTGTCAGGTGATGGGTGCCTACTGGACCCTTCAGCTGCTGTCTTGTGTCTTTGAAAGGTGTCCCTCTTAAATCTAATATGGATTAAATATCTTTTAAAAAAATCTCTCTGCATGCATTTTATCTACATTTGTCTGTTTTTGTAGTAGGTATTTGTTGTTTTTATGTTTGTTTTGGGGGGATGCCTAATCTTTGGGTTATCAGTTTTTGACTGGGTGACGTAGGTGAGCCTCTACAGATTAGCCCATATAGCCCTGTAGTTTAAAACATAGGAGCTCCAGCTTTCTAGGATGGCAGACAGCGGTGGGCAGATGGAGGTGTGCTGTTAAGACTCTTGAAGGTTGATTGGTTTTGCTCTCCTTACAATGTCAAACGCCCTGTCAAAGTCTTCTGTAAGGTATATGCTGCTCGTAAGCATCTTGACCTGAAAAAATGCTTACACTGGCTGACCAGTTTTGGCTGTCCAGTCTGGACTGGTTAAAGTACCTGCAGTCTGATCAGGAAGCCGCTGCTGGCAAGCATCACTTACATTGACTGACCAGTTTTGGCTGTCTAGTCTGGACTGGTAAAAGTACCTGCAGTCTGATCAGGAAGCCACTGCTGGCAAACCACAGGAGGCCTTCTAAGAAACGAAATTGTGGTAGGTGTGCTTTTTATTTTCCTGGTTTTATTTTGTTCCTCCACTGAATAAGCAAACAAGTGTTTTTGCTTGAAACTGGTGACCTACTTGAATGTTTGATTTAGGCAGAACTTCATAATGCTGACTCTGCAGGCCCAGTTAAACCTGGTGTGGTCAACAGAAAGCAAATAGGGACTTAGGCTGATTGTATTGATATGAACAAATAACAGCGTCTTCTTTTCATCATCTGTGCTTAGTTTCCTAACTCTAGCTTTCTTTCTGTGCTATTTAATAGCTATTACTATTTTTACTACTTTACTATTTAATAGCTATTACTATTTTGTTATGATACTAATATTAATAACTAGTTAATAACTGTGCTATAATGACTGGTCAGTTATTTGTACCACTCGATGGGAGTTTCTGCCTATTTAAGAAATACTTAAAAGGAGGAGCCTTTTGCATGACAAAATGACCTTTGTTTGGAGCCTATTTTTAGACCTTTTCCTAATACTAGTACTTTAAATTAGGCTTACTCTGTTTGAACATGCGGCTGCCCCAAATTAAGGAGGCACTGTAACCCTCTGGTCTCTGCATGGATCAGTGCAGAAATATGGGGAATAATGTAAGAGCCAGGCACAAAAGGTGGGGTCAGCTAAACTGTAGTCCCTTGCTTGCAGAGTGGTGACATAGGCACCAAAGTGATTTCTAAATTAGTTAGAAAGGAGGAGTTGCATTTTTGAGGTATTACTGCTTCACTTCAACACTTCTGAACTCTGGCTCACTCAGCTGGGCTAACGTGGGAGAGGATGCGGGCAATGGTATTCCCAAAGGTGGGAGTGAGAGAGAAGACTTCCAAGAAATTTCAGTACAATGGCTGCTGATACTCACTTTCCAGCTGACCAAGTGTGACAGATGATAGGAGTGTTTCATTAGGGTCCATATGGGCTGGTAGCTATGGAAGAGCATCTTTGTTTTGGAGGGACCCACTGAGAAGCCTGTCCAAGCTACCACGGTCACCTTCGCCGTTTGGCCATGCTAATGCATGTGGAGCACCTCTTGTATGCAATACTACATTCCAGCACTACTTCAGATCCATATGTTCTGCCAAAGGGTTTGCTTTGTCCTGCATCTGTCCTGTAGGAGCTGGAGGGCATCTTCTGTGGGATGTAATTCATTACCGGCTGGTTTGTTCACAGTGACCTACTTCGATTAGGCAACAAGTCTTTATCTGAAAAGCATCAAGTTGTTCCGTTGCCAGTCCTCCAGTTGGAACTGGTTTCAGGACTGGACTTCTCAGAATAAGACTGTTGGTACCAATTTAGTGTTGTTCATAGCTGGTTTATATCACTTGGTGAAATGCCAGGGTTGTTCTCTCCCTGGTGTTTGTTTCTCTGCTGTATTTATAGACAGCAACACTCATCCCTGTCAACCTCCATTTTGTGAGATTAAAATGTCAAACTTTTCTTTAGCTTCCCACTATAAAGTGGGCTCTTGTTTCTCTCGGCACCTCAATTTCAGCTCCTTCTTGAGCAGAGGTGCCCAGTCAGGACCCCTTTACCCACAAGGCCTTACACTGATGTCTTCTACTGTGGGCACGAGCAGTTCTTCGTCCTCTCTGGTGTTACCTTGTCTGATACAGCCTGAGGCTGCTGCTTTTCTGCAGTGCTGGCCACTTGGGACATTAGGAGTGACTCATTCCCCTGGGCTCTTCTCTGTCCCATTGAGTTTAAACACATCATAGAAATACCATATGATGGACCATATCCTGTTGTGCTTTGAAAGATCCTAATGGAGTTGTGGCAGCTCCCCAGAAGGATGAGCTGTTTTTCCTGAACTGTGTTTTGAAACAATACAGAGCAAATCCAGCAGCTACAAGTCAAGGAGAATTTTGCTGTGATTAAATGGGTTATTTCCCAGAAGTGTCAATGGATCCAAGTATAGAGCCTAGCAGAAGCATTAAGTACAGATGTTTTGGGTCACTAGAGAGGAGACCAAAGTGCTGATTTTGAAAGAAAATATGTGGGAATATGAAGACGGATCCAGGAAAGCCCATGAGCAATTTAGGTATGTAACCTGGTAATAACTTTAAATGCTATGTCTTTATAAGGGGAGAAAAAGCAGTATAATTCTAATGTGCTGTGAGCTCAAGACAGTGCCTCATGGCTATAGTAAAGGCTGATGGAGTTGGAGCATGATTGGGGATCTGGAGTTGTTGAACTCTTTGCTTCTTTGAAAATGACAAAGCAGTGATCAACCAAGAGGTTAATGGGAGCAGGGGGAGAGCAGGACCAGGAGGGTATGGTGTGAGTCCCAATACTCACCCACTATCACACCACTCCTGACACTGTTGTGTGGGGTGATGTTGGTGTTTCACCCTTTGCCTCCTCACCATTTTTAGCCCTAATAGTGCAGTGCCAGCCAGCTGGCTGGGCAAGCAGGGAACAAAGCTCCATCTAGTGTGTAAAGGGAGAGGTCTGGGAGCTAGCAAAATAAGATGATGTCCTGCAGAAGATGGCTTTTCATGGCCAATGATAAGGGAAGTTTTGTTCTGTTTTGGCTTTTTTGATAGCCTGTGAATAAGATTGCACTTTGCCTGTGCAAGTGTTAATTGTTAATTAAGTTTGGCATTCTGATAGGTAATGCTCATTTTTGGTACCCTGGCGTGTAGAGAGGTTAATACTGGCTTTAATACAATTGTAAGTAGTCTGTAATTATAGACAAAATTAAATATATATCCTTCTATTAGATCAGGAATTGTATAGCCAGGTTATAGTTCTGTGAAGCAAAGGGACACAGGAGCATATAATGATTGTATAATGATTATATAAAGTTAACACTTTTAGGGTAGAATATCTGACTTCTTTGTGCAATCTTAAACTACTTGTTTTGGGGTTTTCCATGGTTTCCAGCTTGTTGGGAATATTGGGGATCCTTCTTCTGGAGGAGGAACAGGAGGAATTGAAGAAGGAGAGTGAAGAGGAGGTGAAGTCTGCATCCAAAGCAGTAGGTCATGAGGGGATGGTTTCTGGTGCTGACCTTTCTGAACCAAGAAGTTAGAAGAAATGGGAGGGTCATTTTGCTCCCAGAAGCATGTTTGTCAAGGATACCTTTTGCAGGAGCATACAGCTGAGCCACTATAGTACAACGTTTTAGAGACAGCAATACTGTTGGTTGCTGGGCTCCAGCAAGTCTAGAACTATACATTGTTTTCAGGTGATGTTGCTGCAGGTTTCAAAGCCTGGTTGACTATTACAGCACTGTATAGTCCTCTGCTGTAGCCTAAAATAACAGGAGGTGTGAATTGCTGCTCCACAGTAATGATGGGTGCTCCGCAGGTACTTTGCCAAGGTCATGAATGTTAAATAAACCAGATTAAACAAAACCCTGTTGGGAGAATTCATGATTAACTATAGTCTTTGCAGGATTTATTCGTTATAAACTAAGCCCCTGCCTTTATTTTTTGTCCTAGTAACTAAGGCAGATGTGAACTTCAAGTCCAGTGAAACATTTTTTGGCTCTTGCGTCTGTTTACATGATTCAGGAGTTTGCAGTAGTTCCACAACAAATATAGCTTTGAACAGAAATAGCCATTCAAGTGCTATGCTTCTGGCAGTGCAGAACAGATTAAGAGGGTCTAAGAAAAAGGCTTGTAAATAGTTTTGAGTTGGCTGCTTTTGAGTCCTTTTTTTTTTCCTCCAAATATAAACCAACAGCTGTAATGTACTTTGACAAGTAAGAAGTGGTATTCCTGCAGCGAGTTGCATGGGCAGCATGTCTCAGTTGTCATTAAGCTGTGCAAAACATAGGCCATGCTGAACAGTTTTATTCTAAAATAGTCTCTTTTGTAGAACTGCAGCAGTGGAAGCTGGAGCTTATCCCACCTTCTGTCTATGCCATGAATACTCTGGGCAGCAAGGCTGGTTGGTATATCTGTCCTGCAGTTGCACCATAAATATCTAAGAAGTTGATGAATTAACTTGTTGCTGAATAAAGGCTTTACCCCCACCCCCAGCCGTTCAGCCTGCACAGTAAAACAATCCTCTTTGCCCCAATAACTCTTCCGCAAACAGCAAAAAATGTAGAAGAACTATGAGCAGTGCTGAAAGACTCTACTAGTGAAGGCTGTTTAAAACATGGATGCTGAGGAACTGATTTCTGCAGTCTGGAGAGTTGCTTGGAAAGAGAAGTTGCTAAAGACACTCCCTGATGCGATCAGGTCCTGTGATGACCAGCTTGCACTGTGGCTAGAGATCAAAGTGAGAGTTTGCATAGTATCTGTCTGAGATTATTTTAATGTTCGAGTTACTGCAGTAATGTATTAGGGGTTGGTTGGTTCCCTTGCACATAGTAGTCACTGTAAGAAGCAAGTCCTACACACTGATAACACTGACCCATCATGTGCCGAGCACTGAATTCACTTGGTGGTTTTCATTATTACTGTTTGGGGTTCTTAATCGTTTAGAGCAAATCTTCCATAAACACTTTCCCTTTTGCTGCTTCAGATCCTGTTTGCTGAGCATACCAGAGCCAGGATGTCATCTGTAGGAGATGAGGCTTCGAGCTGCCTCCTTGTCTTTGGAAAGCATTGAGCAGTGTTCTAACAGTGGAGTCAGTAAGCAGAAAACCTTGGGGAAGCAGAAGGGTTTAGGCTGGGAACTGCTGGGTCACAGTAAGCCTCGAGAAGTGTGGTGGCTGTTTGGCTGGGAGGGAATCTGAACATGTGAATGATGGATTCACAAGCTGTAAACACAACATGGTCGAGTCTTGTTTTCTGCAGGGCTGCCTCTGTGAATAAACTTGCTATCCCACTGTGTAAGTGACAGTACTTTCTAAACCAAGATACATTGTAAAGGTGATGTGGAGTCAGATGTGGCCGCTTTGTAGTTGCAAAGTACCAAAGTATGGTGATCTACATCATCTTCCCTCTCAGGGACAGCATTATCTTCTCTATTTACCCAGTTAAAAGGAGGTAAACTCTGTATTACAAAATCAAGAATTATAGAGGTTGTTGGCACAGTGTTATCTCCTCCCTTTTCCTTTTATCACCTCTTGGTTGTTTTAGCCATCTGGCTCTTTGTTTCGCAAGTGTGTGTGGAGCTCTTTGGATAGGGAAGTACCCATAGATGTGGTGTCTGAAAAATGTTCAAAAAGCCTTTGACAAGGTCAGCTTTTCAAGTGAAAGGAATCTGCCTATGCCCACCTTTTCTTTTTTTTTCCCTTTTAGTATCTCTTAAGCCTGTGATGGCTTTGAAAGTTTATGGAAGAGCACCAAACTGGTATTGGGTGGTGTAGGTACCTACGTTATAAATCCCTTTTAACCCTTCATTGAATGTTTTGGGGAGTTTGAGGTATTTGTGTAGGTGTCTTCACCTGCCTGCTCCTTTTCTGCCCGAGGGATTCAGTCTGTGTTTGCAGAGTGAAATTGTGTGTGCACCATCATATTGAGTCTCTGTACTGTTGTAATCACACGTCTAGGTCTTGAGATGCACTTCTGATGATTGCTAGTTGGAGGTTCACCTAGGTTAATCTTGTATGTGAAGGAGTTAAGTCCCAGAAAACAAATTGGTCTTGCACCCACCCTTGGTCTTTTTGGTGATAAAGATCGTGAGAAAACTGCTGTTACAGACAGCCCTTATCCACTCCTCTGTTGGCATTAATGGCCTGATCACACCCCTTTTAATTAATGAATGGGAGAAGTGCTTTCTAGGCCATCCCACATCTTCCATTTCTCCCAGTCCTGCAGTGGGCTGGCTGTCTGCAGGAGGTACAGTGAGGGTGGTTCAGTGCCTGGGCACGGGTCTGAGCATCACACTCAGCCCCATGGGAGTGCTGAGCATTTGTCACAGCATACCAGTTTGGAAGTGACCTCAAGGCTGCAGACCCACACCTTGCTGCCGGCTGTCTTCATCAGGACTTTGTGCAATACTCTGATGCAGGTGAGACAAGATGTAGTGAGATGCTGACACTGAACTTCTAGGCTGGTTTGGAGTCTTTGTGGTACCTGAAGACCTTGTATGTGGCTGCCTCAACCCCTCCTCAGTAGGTGCTGGGTTGCACAGGTCTGCAGTGCTGGCAGGCACTAGGCATTGCTGCCCATGTTGCTGCTCCATGGGGATTGGAGTTGCCAGGTCCTTATCTGGAGCCACCCCTAGAGACATCCTGCCTGGAGGCTGCTTGACTTTAACTGGAGGGTGCTCAGTAAAAGCCCTTGGACACAAGATTCAGGGGGAGGTGGAATCTGTTAGAGTTGAGATGTTCATGCCCTGCTCTTCTGACAGCTTCTGTCTGTAAGTGGCGCTTTTATGGAGCAATGGCACTGTGAGCAGATTGTGTGATTGACTTGTAGTGGAGGTTGTGTTTGGGAGCTAATAGTACCATGTCTGGGAGCTGGCCACTGTCTTCTGCACAGCTGCAGCAGCTGTGGCAGAGCAGCTGAGGGCACGATGGGGACTTTCAGGAGAAGGAGGCTTGTAAAATTCTCCAGATTTAAAAAGAAACAAAACCCAAACCGTTCATGTATGTATTATACATATTATATATGTATATAAGATATATATATTTATCACAAGGAGATATATATAAACTATCTGAATATGTATATATTCAGAAAGAAATATATCTCCTGAAACTTCATGTTAAACACATATTTGCACTAATGGAGGTTTAGGTTCAGCGTAAAAAGCCTTGGTGCATTTCAGCGATTATTATATGGAATTCTCTGAGGATACTCCAGGTTTGCAATTATTCATCTCCCTTTTAACAGGAATGGTAGTAAAGGATTGTAAAATGTGATCTTTGCAGCTTCTAGGTTGAACCTCTTTAGTTTTACCTTGTTCCTTAATCTGGTGGTGATCAAGCTTTCCTTCCAAGCTATACTGCAGACTGTGTCCCCAAGTAAATAGGCATTCAAGCAGATCAACTTAGGGCATTTTATTAAGTCAACACTCATGCAAAAGCCACCTCCAGAGCTTAATAATTATTTACTGAGTGCTCCTGGGTCATGAGAGAGGTTTTCATTAAGTTCACAAAGCATTATGTTCAGCCGCTTGTGAACGTGGGTTTTAAAGACAGAAAGAAAAATGGAAAACTACTAAATGGTGCACAGCTACTTAAAAAATTCTTAGCTGAGGATTAAATGGTTTTGTTTGTGTGGTTGGGTTTTGGTGGGGTTTGGCTTTTTCTTTTTTTCTTCTTTGCCCCAAAGAGAAGTGCATCCACTGAATTCATTGGGTTTGTAATTCACCCCTTAGCTCCTGGGGAGTAGATCTGCACAGTGGATGTTTTCTGCCTTCTGCAGAGCAGGCGCACACAAGGCATTCAGGTAGATGGATTGATGCCCACTGAGCTGCGAGTTGTTCTCTGGGTGCATCCCGTGGTGCAGGGCAAAGCGGTGCTGGTGCAGGTCAGGGTATGAGAGCACAGGAGGGACAAGAAGTGCTTACCTCGATGCTGGAGCAGATGCGACAGCAGGCAGTGTGTCTCTTTGAACATGTAACCTTCAACCGCAGAACCCTGCCTTCATACAGAAGCCTGAACTGTCATCCTTGCTTTATTATAAAGGCTGATAAAGGTCCCCACACCGTTTATGCAATTGCTCTGTCCTTGGCACATAGGGACATAGGAGGGTGCCAACTGTTGGGGTTGGGCTTTTTTTACACTGATACTTCAAGCAGTGCCAGGCAGTTGATACAGTGAGCAGAGGGCTGCTGGGACCCACAGTCAATTATTGCATTTTAGGAATGAAGTACAGAGTGCTCCAGAGAAAATGCTGTACCAGTTGGAATCCCTTACCTTGGCTGGTGATGGAGGAGAAGAGATTGTGCAGGGGATTGTTTTGTTGTTTGTGGATTTTTGAGGGGTTTGGATTTGTTTGGTTGGCTCGTTCTTGTATTTATTTATATTTATTTTTCCCTTTAGTGGTATTCTCTTTTCTGTCACCCCTCTGTAGCAGTCAGCGCTGCTGGTTGGCAGGTTAGATGCTGCTGAGAGTGCTGTTGCTTCACTCACATACATAGTATGCGAGTTTCTTGAGGTTTTATTACTTGGTAGAGACTGCAAACAGAATCTGGACAAGTAAACTTTAGTTTTGAAGGAACTCTTGTGGTTGTTGAACAGGAGGGGTGTTGGAATGGGAGCTGAGCTGTGGTCTCCTCTGATAATGGAGGTCAAACCAAGCATTTGAGTTGTGACATTGGCAACTTCTCATCTGCATTCTTCAAAGATCAAGATAGTTTTATGTTAATGTCAGGTACTTAAATATCTTTCTTTTCTCTAAATAATAATGAATGGGATAAGTTTGAGACATAAAGCAAGCATTTAAATACTGTGTTATTTCTTATTTCTAAGATCTGGTTGCAGCTCTGGATTTCTTGAGGTGCAAAATCTGCTTTTCTTGGCTGATTTCTCTGTGGACTAATCCATTAACAACCAGTTGTCATGAATGGAGGAGAGCAACAGCATCCCTCTTGTATGCCATTTCTCTGCCTAGAGCAGAGTAATCGATCCTGCCCAGGGCAAGTGGTTTTGAAAACTCTTTATTTATTTTTAATGCATTTTATTTTATTCTTGTTCATCTTCTGGGTTTGAAGAAGCTTTGAAGGGTTGAGGAGTTGATCGACCTTTTTAGTTATTGTCATTTTTGAAACCTTACATTGGAGGCTTTTCTTCTTAAATCTAAATCAGTAATTAAAAAGCAAAGCTGAATTAAAAAACATTTCCCATTTCAAAATTTGCAGAGAAGTTTCTTAATAAATACACAGCTAATGGGAAATTATGTTTGTGAACCAGACAACCCCTGTAAATAAGGCATGTGAACCAGAGAACTTGGTTG
Source organism: Melopsittacus undulatus (assembly GCF_012275295.1). Lineage (NCBI taxonomy): Eukaryota > Metazoa > Chordata > Aves > Psittaciformes > Psittaculidae > Melopsittacus > Melopsittacus undulatus. The sequence continues at coordinate 31,004,284 of NC_047535.1, forward strand.
ATCAGTTTATAAGAGCCTGAAAACAAGCTGACCAACACAAGATGAGTTTGTCTTTTTTGCCCAAGGAGACAAAGTAATCAGTACATATCTGGGAAGGTAGATTAGGCTCTACAAGGGATGATTTCTGTAGTCTCTTGAGTTGCTGGCAACAAAATCAAACTTGATTTTAATCTGATCAGTTGCCTTTTATTATGCAATGACCATCTGCATTATAACCTGTGTATGCAGTATCTAGCATTTCCCAGGCATCTGTGCACTGGATATGTAATTTAAATTTACTTAATAAAACGTTATCACTTCATGATTAATTGGATCGGCACATGACACTCACAACTAATAACCCTCAGTCTGTATTACACTGTGCTTATTAGACTGCTAATGGATAACCGGTTTAATCATACAGCAATTAAAAGGATGAGTCAGTTTCATTTATTGCAATTAAATGGTATCCATAAAGCATGTTTGCAGGAAGTATCTAAATCACATCGTGTATCAGTTGTGTGTGTGGGCTCTACCGATTCTACATAATCCGGGGGTGAATCAGCTCATGTATGGGAGTTTTGAATCCATGTGTCCAGGTCCTGAATCGTGCTGTGGCGTATGACACCGTGGTGGATTGTGGGTGCAGCAGCACATAAAGGTGAACACCCTTTAAAAATACTAGTTCTCAAAGTTCTTCTGATGAGGCCTTTGATAGAGCAAGTCTTGATTTGCCTTTTTTGATTGGAAAACTGACTTTCTCTGTTTGCTCTCAGGATGGTACATGGTAACAAAACCCAAACCATCTTCCATTCCATCTTGGAGCTTTGCATGGAGGAAAGGAGCAGACATGGTGGGGAAGGGAAGCTGGGCAGGAGGATGGTCTCTGTTACAGTGAAAGAGTTTCCAACAGTTTCCCACATTTGATCAGTGCTGCCTGTGGTGAGTGAACAAGTGCTGGTGTGGTGAGATGGCCCTGCCCATGGGATGAGCTTTAGAGTTCCCAGGGGATAAATAACAGGAAAGCTTTGTGGCAGGAGCTGTCCTGTGTTTGTTCAGTTTCCTTTGCAGCACTTGTGACAGGAGCGTCTGGCCAGGCAGGCAGGTGTTGTGCTGCAGCTTTTATCCCAGATGAAAGCGTTATTTGAGCTCAGATGGTTTGGTGGCAGTAGCCGCAGTGCTGCAAGCTGTGCTGTGTTCAGGTCTTGACCACCTCTATACTGTGTGAGATTATAACGTACACAAATAAGAGAACGATGTGTCTGTTGTGCTCATAGCTCTTTTGTAGCTACACTGGTTTCCAGCTTCTGCTTTGCAATAAGGACAAACAGGACATTCAGTACTCTCTCAAGCTTTTTCTTCCCTCTGATCTGACCACCATAAATCTGGTGTTCTGGATGGATGTGAATAAGATCAGACTCTTCTTCCCCTTACTGATGCTTGCTTTTTTGATATTTGTTTAAAAAGTGCATTGCTTGACCTTGCATTCCCTTACAAATTACAGCTAAGCCAGTTTTCCCAGTGAACAATAAAAATATTGGGCAGAATTGCAGGAGAAATAAAGCCTGGAAGTGCCCCTGCCCATTGGGAAAGAATTTGGCAGAACAGCATTTTTTGGAACTGTTCTGTACGCTCATCGAATCAGCTAGGTTGGAAAAGACCTTTAAGATCATCAAGTCCAACCGTTACCCCAGGAATTTCTTTGAAAGCCACAATACTTGAAGCTTTTGTTGACAATTTTCAATGAACAGGAGAGCCCTGAATCACCTGCAAGAAGCTGTAAGGGTGGTTGTTGAGTTGTTGATGTGGGTAGGTGCAGTAATAGATAGGGTTGCTGGCAGGGGCTGTTTGAAATGCCATGGAAATAATTTCTTCTTTCTCCTCCCTTTCATTCTCTAGTGTTTTAGTGTATGGGAAGGTTCTTTTGAGATGGTTTTTATCACACTTGGCTTTGGTAGGCGGAGAAACAGTTCAGGATGGAAGAAGGTGGGAGGAACTGCTGGGTTACCAACTTTGCAGCATTAGTTATCTGTACAAAATGCCGGTAGCACACAAATGAGAATCCTGCTTAGCATGATACAAAATCAGCTTTTCCTCAATGCAAGGAGAATGAATCCTTCCTTAGAAGCACCAACTGAGTGCCTTTTTTCACTCATCTCCTCACATACAATCTCCTAAGTGGGGTGTGCAGCAATATTGGTGGGTGACAAAAAAGATGAGCACTTCAGTAATACATGGATATAACTCATAAATAAATCAGTGTACATGTATTGGGAGTGCATGCTCCAACACTATTTTTCTGGTGTGGGTGCGTGATTAACTGTAACTATTGTGGTGATGGAAATAAACCATCTCTTTGGTTTAGAAACGTGCAAGCCAGGAAACACGCTGTTGGGTTTAGCTGTGAGAATGCTTTGCCCTTAATTGAAAGGGTGGTGTTTTATGCAAGTATCACAGTCAATGACTTGTCTTGAGCAGCTAATTAGTACGATTATTCCACAGCTGCATTAGTTTCACCACAAAGGTTTTCTCTTGTTTTATCAAAAGGATCAGTGTCTCTCTGAATGTTTCAACCTGACAGGTCTTAAATAGCAAGATGGTCCCCTGCCTCCCTGCCCCCAGAATGTGTGCTCTGGAAAAGCAGAGTTTGATCTCTTCCAGCGGTGCTGGCTTTGGTTGCCTAAGCACAAGTCCGTGCCTGCAGGCACCTGCGAGGCCTGGGAGGGATGCTGGCTCCTGGGCTCCATTGCAAGCTGTCCTGTCAGCATCCTGCAGGTAGCACCTGAACACTGGAGCCATAGGTGGGGTTAGTGCTGCCTTCCCCAGGCATGGTCCTGCATTGTTATAGCCTAATGAGCCTGTTCCTTCCATGGGCTGATGGCAATCCACTGCTGCAGTCAGAATCAGAACCCAAATACCCCGAATTACACACACTGTAGCTCTTTCTTAGATGGAGTCCCGTATTCTTGACCACTTCCAACATCCTTCCCATGAAGGATGTGGAGCTCGGTATTTGCATATTCTAGTTGCTTTATGCTACAGAAATGCCTCATAAATAGATTTTAGTTCTGAGGGCTAACAAAATGATGTATTGCTTCAGGTAAAGTCCCATGGTTTGTCCCTTGCTATTTGGTATGAAGCTCTGCTTGCCAGTGGCTTAGAAATGCCTCTTAGGTGGTGAAGCCGTGCAGCTTGGGCCAGCCAGCTATCTAAAGTGTGACTGAAATAAAGCCATTATTGTTGTTTATTCTGCCTGTTCTTGTACCTTGCTGTGCTTGGAAGGTGCTGGTAGGCCTGAAGTGGGAGTTGAGGATTTTTAGTGGGTGTCTGGTTTCTGGCTGTGAAGAGTGTTCCCACCAGAAATCCAACCCTGAGGTAGTGTTCTGCAGAAAACAACTGAACCTGGTTATGTTGTGTTTTATTTTATTTATCTGTTTTTGAGCGAGATCATTAGACCTGCAATATTATCTATACCTATCATTAGACTTGCTACAGCCTTTTATTGCTTCATAAGAAAAGAAATACGAGTGTTTACTGCTATCTGTAAAAGCATTACTTTTCTCGTGGGTGACTGCTGTAAAAATTGAAACAGCAAATAGCTCTTTACTGCTGGAAATTGGTGTTTGGAAATGGATAGCTGCAGTCAAGTTAAGGCAGCCTAATGTGGCTAAGTACCTGAAGTAGGTCGGCTCCACGTTCCCCCTCGCGTGGTGCAGCATATCCTCACCCATCCCGCCCCACGTTCCGGTGTAAATTCTGCAAGCTGTGAGCGCCAGAGCCACGATCCTGCTTGTGGAAGCTGAGCTATCTTTCTTTTGGTCTTCCCACAGCAATTCCGAGCATCCTGGCGCTTCCAAGCCTCCCTTAAGCTCCTCCAGCATGACCTCACGAATCCTGCTACGACAGCAGCTCATGCGTGAGCAGATGCAAGAGCAGGAGCGTCGGGAGCAGCAGCAGAAGCAGCAAGCAGCCCAGTTCATGCAGCAGCGAGTACCCGTCAGCCAGACACCTGCCATCAACGTCAGCGTCCCCACCAGCCTGCCCCCCGCCACCCAGGTTCCCATGGAGGTCCTCAAGGTACGCCAGTTTCTGCCTTTCTGTTCAGGCACTCTCGCTCGACCTATTTTATGCAACAGGGACATGGTTATAGGGGGTTTTGGTGATTAAAGTTTCCGAGAAGCTGCGCTCTGGCTTCATTTGCAACTTATTTTGGTGTCCTGAGAGCGAAGAATGGGAAAACGTGTAAAAAAGTTTGTGTAACTTTTGGTTTTCTTTAAACTTTGGGATCCCGGGAGGGGGGGTGTTGTTACAAAACTAAGGTTTCCATCATTTTCCCTTTGGAAAACGCTTCTCCATCTTTCTAGTACTTAAATAATTTTCCAAAAGAAGAAACTGTTAATAGATGTTCAAATCAATGTTTTGGTTTGTAAAACAAAACATTTAAATATATTTGTAAAATGGAGTCAAAACTATACAAAAGAGCCTTGCAAAAAGCCTTAATCTGAAATATGGGTGAGTTTCCAGCCCCTTGCAATGAGCCTTTGTAATCCTTTTTTGCTTAAACGACTTGTTTGCTATTAGTAGCTTTGGATTCCTTGTCCAACTGGAAACTGCAGGAGCTTGTTAGTATCCCTCTGTCAAAAGGGATGTAGCTTGCTAATTACTCAGAAAAACAGGTGAACAGCTGTAAGAAAACAGATCACTTAATGCCCTGGTTAACTCTGAATAGAGTTAAGCAACGTGGACTGTGTTAGTAAAAGAATGCAAAACGTTTTGGAGAAATTTTCTAACATATTTAATGAAAATAATTCTTAGTTCTGAAGTTACCTACTTGCTCTGCATTATTGTTGAATCTTTTTATTAGATTCTGATGTTTAGTGACCACTTGTAGTCAGTAAACATGTTCTTGCTGGGTAAGTTAATTGAGCTTGGTTACAACCCACTTGTAGTTTGCTCATGGCTGTTATATATCAGTGATACGTATTCAAAGAATTGGTTTAAAATAGACTTGCAGACACAGGATTTTGAAGCAGTTTGTGAGCTGGGTGTATGGAGAAAATGTAGGAGCCTTTATTTATTGAATCTGCATTATGGCATTGTATTGGCAGTGCCAAAACCAATACTTAGTTGGGGTGCGGGTGACATGCTCAAGTATGGTCTATGATCAAGGAGCAAAAAGGCAACAGTTGAATTTTGAATTCTCTCCCTATATATACATCTCAATTAAAAATTAAATGAGCATGAGTGATGTGCATATAGTTAGGAGTCTGAAATTGTCTGGGAAGAGCTATTTTGTGTAATGTTTATGCATTGCACACAATGTTTGTGTATGACAATTCGTTAAACTTGTTTCCAGGTTGTGCCCCTGTAGTTATACTACTTCAAATCCAACAGATGTGTAGGTGCTATAGAATAATTTTAATTTGCAATACACTCAGTTAAATAAGCATATGTTGCATTTTTTACATCCTTTCATCCTAATACCTTATGATGTCAATTTTAGGTTTGTTTTTGGTGGCTTTTTTTAAGCCCTTCTGAACACTTGTATGAAAGTCTTTATTTTCTGTGATATTTTACTATTAAGGAAGAAATGTAATGTCTTGAAGAAGCATTAGCAGTTGTCTATTGCCTCTTTATACAAGGGAGGAGGGAAGGCAGCCTTTATTTCTGAGGAATAAAATGAAGGTGATGCTTGGTTATTACAAATAGGGTTACTAGGAACTTGCTTGTCATACAATTTGTATGCAAATCTCTGACCTGCTGGAGCATGGTGAGGGAACTTCATGAGAAGGACTTGAACCTGAATGCTTATTCTTTAGGATTCCAAAAGAAGTATCTGTCCCCTGTTTCCTTCTGATGGAGAAGGATGTCCTGGAAAGAGGGAGGACACTTTTCCTGCATTTGTCTTTGGTCCAAATGACCCTGTAGAGCAAAAATGTAAGAGATTGTGTCCTTAACTGGCATGTAAATTAAAAGTAGTAACTGGCAACTACTACCTTTTGTTGACAGAGTTTTGCATTGAAGGTGATGGTTGTGGAAATAGAGGTTCCTACTGGAACAAAATAATGCCTGTCTTCCTATCATCTGCATTTACATAAGTAACGGTCAAAATCAGCTAAAACAAGTTCTCTTGGTCTCTGCTCATGAAAGAGAGACTGCTTTGCATAGGTTTGCTGCTTGTGGTTTTGGTGGGAGAAAGCAGCTGAAGATTCATCCTTTAATTGATAAAAGTGGACCAGTTCTGTACAAAAAAATAGGTGGTACAAAATACCAGGGCTGAAGTCATGATCTTACTGTAAATTGACCAGCAAGAGCAGGATTTGGCTGAGAGGTCCATGTAATTTCATTTGGTGTTTTTTGTTTGTTTGGTTGGTTTTGTTTTGCTTTGTTTTTCTTTGGTTTTGTTCAGTTTAAATAGGTTATTTGGCTCAAAAGATGAGATTAACAGTAAATCAGGATCCTCCTGGTGCCGATGCGCTGACAGCCGGCTCTGCCTGCAGTAACAAAGTACGAGTGACATCATTTCCCTGCAGCTGCTTTTCACACTTCAGTTGTTTTTTAGCTGTAGACAAATTTTCCGTATGAGCTGTAGAGAAGTTTTAATTAGATAAATAGGGAACTAAGTTGGTAACTTTATTATCCAGATGGTCTGGATTTAGTGACCTTAAAGAACAAGAGACACAAAAAGGGGATTTTTACACTTTGAGAAATGTTAATCTGCAAGGCAACTTTCTTTTGAAGAGCTCTGTTTGAATCGTACTTCACAAACACCTAAGACCAAATGTAATAGCTGTTTTTGTTGTTGTTTTTGCTTGCTTGGCATTTAGCATCAAAAATAGCCCATACCAAGCCTCTTGAATTTGTCATCATTTAGTGTTTTTTAGTTACATTGTGTGACTTGCCTTTCTCCCCTGCCTCTGAATGTGAGGAGAATAATACTTGCATGGCTGAAGCTGGTAGTTTGGAATAAGTAGTTTAAAAAGGAGCCAAAGGTGTTAATGAGCTTGGATTTTTATATTTGTTTTCCAAATATTCATGAAAAAATAATGCAGAAAGAGAGAGAAATACATATGAATCTCTGTCACATTGCATAGGAATCTCCAAATTACATAATGTGGTATGTTTAAAGACATATGCATAAATAGGATTTAGTTTTCTTGAGTAATGACTTATTGCATCAGCCATCTGTCACATAATGTCGCTTGGCAAGGTAGGAAATGACCTGTTGGAATTCAAATTTTGTGTTGCTTTATGCACCCTAATTAGGAGATGGACTAGGTCTAAGACATTTGGAAGAGTATCTCTTCAAATCTAATAGCCAAAGGAAGGTTTGTTACTGCTTTCAGTTATCCTTCTGCAGAGTTGATGTTAGCTTCATAGACATACAGGCTGGTTTATCTCTCAGCTCTTTTTCATCCATCTCCTGTTGGTAGCTGAGGACCACCACTACAGAGATGTCACAAGAGTTTCTTTGCTTCTGCTTCAATTCAGCTTCTTGCTCTGCCTTGGAAATAGGAGCATATGACTTAAATATTGGTTGTTGGAGCAGTTCTGAGCTCTAGCGATGTTGGATCAGGATCTGTTCCTGAGGTACAGCGTAAGTTTATATTTTTGTAAGGCTTAAATTATTTTCAAAAAGTTCAGCTTAAAATGTCTTCAGTTGTTTTACAGAGGTGCTTCTTCCATGCAGGTGTATTTTAGCTTTGTATACTTAATTTGTGTTAAGACGCTGTTCTTTTTGTTGCTGTTGATTGCAGTTATTCTCGTCTGGTATGAGTCCTTACCTATAGGAGCAGAAGCACCGCTGTAGATCCCAACTTCAGTATCCCAGAACTGATGTCTGGGGATTGCTGTGTTTCTGTAAGCATGGTTAACCCAGGACTGGAGGGAGGTCATGCATCAGGTTCTTGTCTGTGATCACTGAGACCTGGTGATGGGTTAGTCCTTTTGCTCTTCAGTCATCCATTTGCAAAACAACACTGCTACTAATCCTGTACCTTGTGGAGTTAAATTTGTTAAAGGTGGTGAAATCCTTGGCTATTAAGAAATCAAGAGAATATGCTCTTGGTTTGTGGTGAAGCTGGTCTGTTAATCTGCTTCCCCATAGTTGTTTTGGACCTCATGTGTTACTGTCTTCCTGCTTGGTATCACGGAATTAGCTTGTCTCCTGTAGTCCTAGCAGCTGTCCTAGCAGAGAGCAATTCCTGTTGATGTGATAGAGTTGTTGGGTTCTGCTTTTCATGCCTTTTGTGCCCTCTCACCTGCTCCCAGCCTCCTTTCCTATCGAGCAACTTGCAGGATTCTTGTAAAGTGAGTGACTTCCCGCCTGCTCAGTTACTGGTGGCAGCAGGACAACTCCCTGCCTTTCTATGGCCTGGTCTATAGGGTAGTTTTCAGTCTTCCGTGTCAGTCCAGGCAGCTGATAATAGGAACTTTTTGATCAGCAGGCAGAAACACTGATTTGCTTCAGGAATTCAGAGAAGGCTGAAGGAGGAGGAGACTCACCTGTTTGCTACTTGAGAGATGTGACAAAAACTGAGTAGTAGCTATGCTGTGCGACTTGTGTTGCTTTGCCTGATTTCTGAGTAAATGTTACAGTTCAGAACAAGCATAACACAAGCCTCTAAGTACTTTGGACCTGCCTACCCAGAACACAGTGTGGCACTGAAGAAATTGAGACTGGTGTGAACAGGCTTGTGACCTTCTTAGGAAGGGAAGCACTGGAGCATCACAGGAGTCAGGAAAGGAGGCCCAGAATCCCACATCAGCCCACAGAACTGCAAATCACTTCCTTTGGGAACATTACCAGTTCTTTCAGGATTGAAAAGGTTACCAGTGGGCAGCTGACATCCAGCCTGCTGCATGTCTCACTAAGCAGTTGGAAAGTGGAAAATTGAGGTGAACACTTACTCTTCTGTCTCCCCATGTTATTTGCTGGCATTCTTCAGTTGGTGCATGGATGTGACACTTGTGCTGCCCTGGTTTTAATGTGCTACACCAGGTCACAGTACAAGAGCTGATGGAAACCTAAACTGGATGTATTGTGTGAAATGGTATGATGCCTGCCTGCCCCAGTCTATCCCTACTGCTGCACACTAATGCTTCTGAGGATGTGGTTGGTGTACATCCCCATCCTCTGGAGTGTCACCATACCAGATGAATAACACAGTAAGAAAACTGCTGGATCTCTCATGTCTCTTCCTCCCTATTTGTCTGCCATAGGGATTTAAGAATGTAACTCCTATTTGGCACAGGCTTTGAGATGGGAGATGTGTGCCTGAGAGCACCACGTTGAATGCTGCTGCAAAGAACAGGCTCGAGGGCTGGGGTTGAGAACCTGCAGTGGGTGTTTGCAGCATGAACTGGCATGTTCCTGCAATGATGCAGTTGTCTTTTGGACACCATATAAATGCTGGGCATGTAATAAGATAAAAGCAGGTTTCCTGGCCAGCAGATTATATAATGGATCCATTTCAGGATGCCAGCATCCCTTTTATCCCTGTTCCTGGAGACTGAGCAAACAGTTCTCTTGTTCCAGAGGATCTGGAGGGTTCTGGGTCCTGGTTTGGTGATCCACAGTTTGAAATCTCTCCTTTCTGGACATAGAATCTGTGCTCCTGCATAGTACCTGCCCTTGCTAATGCGACAGTTCACCCTGAGATGTGATGTGTATAAAAATATATCTATGAAACTATAGGTTAAAACACCAGTTTTAATATTTGTTATTAACAGATTTTTAATAGCGTATTTGCATACAACAATGCTTATTATATTCTGGATATTTAAAAATCTATTTTTCCAGAAGAGCCCCATTCAGCATTCCCCCTGCCACACTGACTGCAGTGGGTATCTTTGTGGTAGATGTTAACTGCTCTTTTGGTGCTAGAACTGCAGCACTTTACTGCTATGTCTTGTCATTGTGGCCTTTCTTCTTTCACCTGGGGTCCTAACCAAGCTGAAACCTCTTCTTTTCAAAGACTAGAACTAGATACTGCTTACTGGCTTTCCATTCTTGCTTTATAGTTTCTGGAGCTTTTTGCCCATCTCATGGCAGTGTTGTGAGCTGATTACTGATAGCAGAGCAGGTCTGTTTTTCTCTTCTTTAATGCTGTCCCACTGCTGTAGTTTGTGATCATATTTTCCCTTAAAGCAACATTTTCTGAGTGGACAGAAGTGCAGCACTGCTTGGGAGGGTGCAGGCGACCAGGCTGGCCTCTTGTCTTCACCCTCATGTCATTGTTCGTTCAGACTTTAAATGCGCCACCACGATAAGCTCTTTGCATCAGATACCCTGTATTTGTTCGTTTTTGAAATGCCAAGCATGCCTTCTGGGTGATGGTAATGACTATGGACATGTATCAAAAAAATACCTCCTCCTACTTCTTTTCCAGTGTGCTTATTACAGAGAGTGACCTGTGGTGGTAATGCAGCCCTGCTGAGCAGGGAAGGCTGTGCCGTTAGCACTAGTATTCTTGGTGTAATAATTACCATAAAGCTTCATTCTATAGGGGACTTATCTCACAGTTCTGAAGAACAGGAACAATGGGATGCCAAGATAAACATGTGGTAGCATCTGCTACAGCAAATGCGTGTTTGTGGACACTCTTATCTGATGAAGAGCTAATTTAATCTAACCTGACAATGGTAGACCAGTAGTGTGTGCCCCTATGTTAAGTAAGCGTGTCGTGTATTTGCAGTTGAGAACTTAGATAAGTGATTTGACAGGATTGGTGAACTACAGATAGAACATTTAACTAAGATTATTTACATTCAGTGGCTGTTGTATACTTAACTTCAGCCTACAGCAGATTCTTCATGAAGAAAAACTAGCATTTAGCTACAGAGCCACTAAAGCCTGCCTTGTCTCATAAGCCTTCATGTAAGTAAAAGCATCTCTTAGGCCTTCAATCTTTTGCTTGCTTAGTGGGTTTAAAGCTGTTCCAAAACAAGCACTGTGTGCTTGATGTCTGTGGTTAATAATAGAGGTAAAATGTGAACTGTTGCTTAACACCTGGGTTATTAGACATTAAAAATGCATGGAATTCAAGGGGGCAACATACTTCTGTGTGCAGGTATCTGACTGCTTGACTGCTACTGCAGAACACTGTTTTCACCCTTCATCCTGAATGTCCTTTACCTATGGATGCAGGTATGTGTGTTGCTTAGCTTTTGGTAGAAGTGCTGTTCCTAATGAAGATGTCTGATCTTTCTATCGTGGCTCTTCAGATATGGTCACTGTGACACGAAATACAACTCCCGAAGTTGTAGCACGAATGGTGCTGCTGCTGCTGAGTTGTGCTGCTAAGGAATTTCCTGGGCAAATGATGCTGAGAGCAGAGTGGGAAGGTAGCTAAGGAAGTGCTTCTTATCTGAGAGCAGTTGCCATGCAAGTTCACAGAATAGTTACCTGATAGTTTGAAATAACATTTTTGATGCAGAGGAAATAAGGACATATTCACACAGAATGATGTAGGCATCTGGAAGTCCAAGCCCTGATCTTCTTTTAGAAGGTTCTTGGTGATTTATATCCTGGTCTTGAGGGTTTGCTGGCATGATAACATCCACAAAGTTAAGGACAGCTTGCTAAGTTTGTTTTGTTACGGCTTCAAAGCGCTTCTTTTCAACGGTCTAGACGTATTATCTGATGGCTGAATTACCAGACCTTGGGAAAATGGTGGTTCGCCACGTGTCAGTGGCTGTTTTGGATCTGCAGAAGATGATTTAATCTGCCTAAAGGTTTGTAGGTGCCCATGTTTGTGGGTATTAAACACATTGATGAGGCACTGCAGCCCACCAGCTACCAGGTTTCAACAGCTTGTATTAAGACCTTTTCCAGTAAATGTTCATTTAAACCCCACCTTATTCCACTTTCGTGGTTGAGTCAAGGATGTATGAAGAGGATGATTGCAGTGCTGGTCATTGCAGTTGTGTTTGTTGAGTCCAAAGCTTAATAATGCAGAAACCAGTGCTTGGAGCCACACATGGTGCTGGAGAGCAGCAGGGTTGAGTGAGGGTCTAGGGAGGCCTCTGCTGACACTTTTGACAGACATTACATTTTAAATGTGAAAACTTCGATCTGCTTAAAGTAATCCTGTGGTATTATGTACGCTCACAAGTATTTCAGTTCTTCAGCCACTTTGGCAGCATTATTCTCCGAGATGTTGAACCTGTGCAGTGAACGAATTCAAAGTGACAAGCTGGAGACATTCCTGCCGTTCAAGAGAGGCTTAAGGAATTTCTTATTGGCTAAATTACAAATATGTAGCATTTTGCCCAGCACTGCATGGCAATTTCAACCTGCCTGACCGTGACAAGATTAGTGCTTTTCCTCCCCCTCCCCTGCAGTAATAATTTTTTCTCTTTTTAAATTAGATTAAGAAGTACCAGGCAGAGATGCAAAAGCTTGAAAGAGTAAAAACCAGTCTTACCTTGAATGATTCTGTCTGTCATTGGATTGGTTCCTTAATTAGCCCCGTGTCCTTTAACCTCTTGAGAAATAAGTAAGGGATAAATTTGGGGATAAAGACAAAGACGCCTGGAGATTTACCACACACCGCTAGGTAATTCATCGAGGAATGTTGGTAATTAGCCCTGCCTCTTTCCTTTCTGGCTCATTTAATAAAACTGGTTGATTTAAAATAATGCCTGCTGGTTCATTATCAACTACTTTAAGAGCCAAGTTATGAACTTGAAACAAAACCCAGTATTGTGCTGTCTGCAAAGGACCTGGAAAACGTGTTTTGTTTTGTATGTTTTAAACCCAGAAATTGTTACAGTCCCACCATCAGTCTCCCCTACTTGATAGTTATGTATCACCTTATTTGGATTGCCATTGGACTTTCTGGGGGTATTTATTTCTAGTGTCTCCTATTGAGAGGCATAGAGGAGGGGAAAAAAATCCAAGATCCTGAAGGGTACATGTCAGATCGTGTTAAGAAAGCATGGCCTGATGGAATTCAGCTGAATATGGACTTTATAATAGTAGTAGTTGTCCAGCTGAGGAATGGGTAACTGCTTTAATCCTTTATCTCTCAGAAATGAGTACCAGCTATGTGTCTTGTTCTAAGTGCAAAATGAGCCCTTTTAGTAATGCATCTCCTTGGTGCTTGTAGTGGAACTTTGTCCTTTTATTGAGGACCGAACTCATCTGGTTTATATTTGCTTAGGAAAATATTCATGCAGAGTTCTTTCTTATAGATAGGAATAGCATTACTCAGGAATTAAATGAGAGGGTCAGGCTATCAATGGATCAATACACTGCTGCCTTTGCACTTTTCTGGGAGAATATATCTATATGGCAGCATCCAGTTTGAATCTGTAACATGAACTGTTGCTGGCCAGCAGATCTGGTTAGGTCTGTCTGAATTAAGGAATTAAGTTGTTATTATTACTGTGAATCTTCCTTTAATAATGAGTGTCAGACTTGGATTGCAACACTTCTGGATCTGTTGTGGCCTAGAGGAAAAGCAGGCTTTTTTAACCTAGCTTAGCTTCCACTTAGGGTCAGCTTGCCGGATTTTGGATCCTTTAGAAGACTTTTTCTGACCCTCTTCTTTAACTCATCAGTACTGTTTGGAGCAGAACTGGATATAGTGTTTCAGTGCCAGAAAAGAAAGCACATCCTTGGAAATGTTGCTCTGACAGTCTTTAGGTTTTAGCAATTCTTTAACATCTAAGGAAATGGCTTTTTGCCCCCAAACACTTGCAGGCATTGCTCTGGGTATTGGGGTAACAGCTCAAGCCTGTGGGTGAAGCACTTCCATTGTCTGCCATTTACCCACTTGTTTATTGAGCCTTGTTAATATACTTTTATACTTTAAATCGACTTAGAACTGAGGAACATTTTTTCCAGCTTGTAACGATGTGGAGCAGAAAATTCAGTATCTAAAACAAACGCCAAAGTAACCAACCAAATAAAAAAAACAAATAGTGAAACAAACCCTCAACAAACACAACTCCATTTAACATCACTGGTTTTACAGTTAGTGTGTCCGTGCCAAATTCATAGTTTTGTTTTTTCACATTGTATTCTTATCTTTTTAACGTACTGGAACAGTGTTCTATTATAGACCTGTGTGACTTAAGTGTCCTCGTCTTGCTGAGTATCGGTAGTTGAAGTTCCAATAGTTCTCTGAAATTCTTAGGTAATTTATACAATTCAAGCACTTTTTTCCCCCCTTTTGACCTTGATCACGAGCAGGATGTATTTCAACACCAGCGTTACAGTAATTAAATTGGGCATGGAATGGTCAGAAGCGCCGAGAACTCATTCAGGTATGTCATTCGTGGCGCTGCACTTCCATAGTCTCTCAGCAGATGGCATTAGAGTTTCCAAGAGTGCCTGTATGTATTGGGAAAACTCAGTTGCTGGGAACTTGTCTTTCTAGACTATTCCTTTCACCAATGGAGACTAATACTCGGGTGTTAAAAACTGTTTTGGCACATTAATGGTGTTGTTTGCTTGAGTGTTTATATTTTATTCTCACCAGCTAATGTCCCAGAGGTACTTTTAAGCCATTATCCAGTTAAATGCTGTATGCAATAGTTATTACATGTGAAATTACTGCTAGAAGGCCTGTGAGAGGCAGGCTGCCTCTTTTAAATACACCTGCGACTGGTATCCAGTAGAAGTAATAAACTGAAGTGACAAAAACGCTGAAGTGGTAAAACTGGAGCATGTTTTCCCTTTAACATTCCCGATGCTCAAAGCTGTTGTAAGACACAACTGTGTTGTATTAAATTATACCACCCTTCCTGCTTTGTGCTACAAATCCTGATTTTTGAAGACAATGTGAGAAAGAAAAATAATTTGAAGTAGTAAATGATGCCTTTCTGGAAAAAAGTAGTAAATATTACTGTGTTTCTAAGGTAATGGGGCTTACACAACCCAGAGCCTTTAGCTGTTTCAAGCAACCCACCTACTTGAAGCCCTGGCTTCTGAGGACAGCATATTTATTCCCAACTTGGCTGGAATCTGTGTAATTTCTCCAAATGAGCACATTGATGCTGGCAGAAATGTCTGGTGCATTAAAGAAACCCATGTTTCAAAGAGCTGTCTTGGAGCAGTGTAGTCCTTTATCCCACTATCTGTCTGTCTGTCTGTTGTCTGAACACAGAGTGCATTGGATCTGCTTGCCAGAAAGTGGCACAGGTCATGAGAGTGCAATGGATGCTGAATACTGGGAGCTGTTGCTGGAGCTGAGCTTGGAGTCTCAGCAGCAGCCAGGCACCTAAGCATCTTTAAAGGGGCTGGGGTAAGGGTTCATTGCCTCAAGATGCAGAAAACCCCTGAGAGTCAGTTTCAGTGGCTGCTGCTTTCGTGTTACCATGAAAGGCCTTGCCAGTAAACTGCTGTATTCAAATACGCTGAGAGTGGTATCAATCCAGAAATTATTCTGACCTGGAATCAAAAATAATTTGAGAGAAAGCTTATATGTCACTGGATGTGAATCAAACCTCCTATTGCAGGCTTCTTTCCTAAAAATACCAGGACCATTATCCTAGTTGAAACCATCAAAATTTGGACTTCAAAATTTGGATTTCAACCAAAAGTTTATGGACTTCATGTTTGGCTATGACTTACAACTTTCTGCTCTTTTCAGAGGAAAATATAAACAGGCAATTAATGGAAATTCTCTTTAGTTTATTCTGGGTTTGGGGGGCCCTGGCTCAGGGGAGGTGATACTGTCAGGAAAGACTTACTCCACTTTATCTACACCAGCAATCCAGAGAGCCATTGCCCTCAACCAGCATCGCTGTCCTAATAAGCAGCTGCCTGATAAGCCTGCTTTTATTGATACATCTGGTTTGTGCTGGGGGGGGGGGGGGGGGGGGGGGGGGGGGGGGGGGGGAGGGGAGGGGACAGAGCTGCTTTTAGTGCTGGTACAGCCTCATGCAAAGTAAGGCTGTTCTGGTCAAGTGATGTTAGCATTTCAGGAACTGCCTTGATGTTAATTTCTGCCTTGTTAAACAGTGCTTTAAAGTTAATTCTTGTCCTGTTAAACAGAAAATTCTGAGAAGTGAGATCTCTGTTAAACAAAAATGGCAATCATCTATATTTTCATAACTTCCTAATTGAAAAGTCATCATTTGAGCAGTCAAATAGCTTTTTACTATAGTATTAATTTGGCTATTTTACCATTCTGCTTCTTGTATTCCAGAAAAACTATGCTCTTCTGAAATACCACCATAACCTGGGTCTCAAAGAAACGATTTGTTCAGGGAAGGAGTAAAATGACCTTGAATGAGTCAGCATTTGCGTGTAGCAATTGTAAGCTTTCTATCCTCTTTGCTCTCTAAAAGGAAATGAATTTGTACCACAGGCGCCATTCATTGCACAGTAGTTAATGGGCTTCATTCACATGAAAGTTCATATATTCCTTAAGGGTTCAGCCCTGCGTGGTTTGCTGTGTAAAAGGAAAAACACTATTTAATCTTGCTACTGTGGCTTTTCAAAAGAGTTTATCCTTTGCTAATATACATTGCCTTTTGAGGGAAGAAAAGTGGTGCCTTCTGCTCTAGAGTGCTGCTTATTCAGTAAGTGGTTGCTCTATGTGAAGTGCTGCTTCCTATGTGGGTCACTGTTCAGAATTGCCTTCTGCCTTTTCCTGCAGTGTTTAATGTGAGTAATGAGGGAAAAGCTTCCAGCCAGGGCTTCTGCCTGCTCACAGGACTTGTCCTGAGTAAACCCTACTCTCTGAACCTGCACTTCCCAGGAAAAGTTGGATTTCATTTCCTTTGTTTAAAGGTGTTTGGCTGCATTCAGGGTTTGATGACTCTACATGATCTGAGCACACAGCATCTAGATGCTCTGCTTTGGATGCAAAGTGAGGAATGTGCTGACTGTTACTATACCCAGGGAATAACTATAAGAGGAAAACAGTTAATCCGCATTTCTTTTTCTTCTCTAGTACCTGCAGTTCCTGATAACATTCATAAATGGCTGTTGTTACCAGCTGTATATAAAGCAGTAGGCCACCAGATGGGGTAAAGCAGAAGCAGCTTTGGCTGTTACTCAGTCAATTCCTTATTTGTGCCCTTTTTGGGGGGGAGGAGGATTATGGGTCTAGGATACACATGGCTGCACCAATATGTGCATTTGTGGGGCCACACTAAAAATTACGTGGGACTGCTGAGGCAGTTTGAGATTTTAAAAAAGGCCTGGATTTTGGAAAGGTGACTTTTGGTTTATGAATTTTTTTAATCATCTCAGTGTTGTTGATT
Organism: Melopsittacus undulatus; assembly: GCF_012275295.1. Lineage (NCBI taxonomy): Eukaryota > Metazoa > Chordata > Aves > Psittaciformes > Psittaculidae > Melopsittacus > Melopsittacus undulatus. The sequence goes on from NC_047535.1 coordinate 31,021,486, forward strand.
GCCTGGGTCAGTGTAGCCCTGCAAACAGTGGTACCTGCATAGTGAGGGGTAAGAGCAGCAAGGTGGTGTGTGTGTGGTAGGGAAAGAACAAGCAGTTGAACATCAGCATTGCCACCTTCTCAGGCCAACTCTGCCTATAGAGTGGAGCAGTGATGCAATTTTGATGTAGAATCCCAGTTACCCCCACTTATTACATGTTGGCTTATTTTTGCCCAGTGCCGTTGATGATTACTGACTAGATTCTTGTCACAGAAAATTAAATAAGGAGACCTTGCGTTACCCAGCCACTACTGGGAATTCAGTCTGTGAGAGCAGACGAGAATCAGCCTGACATCAATGGCTTGAAGTGCACACAGTGTTCTGAACTGTTCCTCTAGGGGGTCCCACATCCTGCACTGCGCTGCTTGAGGATGCACAGCTAGCTGTGGTGTCCTTGGGACCAGCTGCAGTTGTCAAACACATCTGCCATTGTCAAACCCAACTGTTTGTTATCATGGATGCACTGGCATCTCCTCTGGCTCCTAGCAGATGTTAAACCCTCACCAGCTTTCCCTTTTCTTCTTATTTAATTTAAAACAAACTCTGTTCATTACAAGCTTCTTTGTATTTTTTGAAGCATTTAGATCTCTAAAAACATGTATTCCATCCTGTAAAGTAGTGATGTGCTAAACTGGGTTTATGTTTGAAGTTTAGAAAAGGGTGAGGAAGGTAGGGAAAGTTGAGTTAGGATCTAGTTAATTCACGTTCATTCAGTTACCCAAGTTAATTCTTGGATAGCTAAAACTTTGTATTATGTTGTCAATCAGTGATGAGAGGTATGTTATAAAATACATGTCATGTTGTTTGTATCTTTTTAGTGTTAAAAGGAGATACATGATTTTTTTTGCATAAATAAATACGGCTTTAGTGGAAGCTACTATGCCTACTTCCCCTTGTGAGCATAGTCTTGTTCTTGTAATAGCATTTGAAAGGTTACATTAGCGTGAGTCAAGTGCGGTTTAGAATAGGATTCTTCTGAGACCAAGCCTGGAGGCCCTGAATTTCTCTCTCAAAAGATGTTTTGATCTTCTGACAAAACTATTATTTCTGAATTTCTTGGTGATTCGTATTTGCAGCTAACCTTTGGAGAAGAAGAATGACAACACACATCTTTGTGTTTTATGAATGTGCGGCTCCTGGTGAGCTGTTGGCTTGTGCTTTTTTGAAGTTCAGATGAAACCACTGAAAAGAGTTTCCTGTGAGCTGTTTGGGAAGGTGGCATTCTTCTGGTGTCGTGTAAGAAAAAATGTGATTCCAGTCCTTCAGAAAGAGCCCTAACCCTGACCTTGATAGGACTTCACACAGCAGAGAATCAAGAGCCTGCAGTCCCTTTGCAGGCTGGAGGTCTTATTTATGCTCACATGCTGAAAATGCTGCTGCTGCAGGGTATGTGTGTGTGCTGGAAGAGCATCACAACAGAAGCTTAGACCATCCTTTTATAGAACCTGTTTTTCACAGTCTCTAAGTTTTTGTGATGAGGAACATGGTTGTGCATTATCTATTGAAGTAATGATGCTGACTGCCAGTTTATGTTAACAACTGTGATATAAACCTGGCTACTGACATCTAACTTGCTTTTTGTCACTGATTCAGGTGATGGTCCTGCAAAAGAGCCCCATCCTCTTGTCTGTTCAAGGGTCATTTATGTGGGCAGGCACTTCTCGTTTCACAACATAACTGATTATCTGCCTACCATATGTGAAATAACACGAGGAGAAGGGTTTTCAACAGCTCATCTCTGGAAGACGTGGAGAGGCAGGTGCAGGGAAGGTTACAAAAATGGCCAAGTGGCTGGATGTTGTTTTTGTCAGTATAAAATAGATTGTGATGCTATGTTACTATGTATGTAAGGCGTGAGATCTTAAAAGGGCTGAAATGTTGGCATCCCTGTTTAATAAATGAGCTGATGGTAGGCTTGTTTTTCCTGGGAGCCAGACGGTAGCTACTGTCTCGTTACATGGGAATATGCTTCATGGGGTGTAGAGGTGAGGCCATGCAACCTAATTGCTGTTACAGTAGGATTGTGGCAATGTTCCTTTAGCTAAGAAGTAACTAAACCGCTAAGTTTTATTGTGGTTTCTGGGTTTAAAATTAGAGTGGAATAAGCACACTTAATTTCTTACTTTGTTATCTTTAATCTCTTGTGGCTACTGTGATGTCTGTCATAACACCTACTTTGTGAGTGTGATACCAGGAAATAAAAGATGCAGTGTTGCTTAGAAGAAGTGTCAGACAATAGCAGTCCACTCCCTATGAAGAGCCACTACCATTCAGTACTAACCCCAACAGCCTTGGCTTTCAATTTTGATGCTCCCTGGCTAAATTATCCTCCAGAGTGGTGGTTTGCCACCCTGCTCAAGGCATGTATCCACCCACCTTTGTGGTTTGCCAGAGTCCCTCTGAAAAATGCCAATACTGGTATTTAGCAGAATGCTTCAGATCACAGCCAGTTGAGTTTGCATGAAGGTGACTTGGATTATCTTACATTAGCAAACATGATGATCAAGCACTCTGAGGTACTGAAACTGTTTTATTATAACTGAGTAGGTTTTAATGCAGTCATAAATAAGATCACAGCTCGTTGAGCAGAAGGATAAAAATCAAGGAGTTCAGTGGTAAGTCAGCTTGCATTTCCTTCACTTAGATGAAGTCAGCGATTTATTATTATTTTAGGCTGTGTCTAATGATCGTATTAGTACTGTGAATAAAATGGATATATCTAGACTGCTTTGTTCTTCTGCTTATTCAAGCCTTTCATATTGGGGCTGACATGAGACATTGTCTGTAGCCAGAGTGATATAAAGCCCAGCTAAGTCTTACTAGTTCTTTATTAACTGTGACATGTAGAAGCTCGGGGCATGTTAACAGCATAAAACTCTTCTGAATTAACAAAATCTTCATTCTCTTGCTAACTTCTTCTCATGGTGCTGTGTATTTGTTGTAAAGCAGAGAGCCTCAAAACAGGCATGTTCCAGAACAAGTGTCCTTTGTGCTGTAGACAGTGCATTGCCAAATGGTTTGTTAAAATAAATGGTCTTTTCTAAATAATTTTCACTCTTATTTTTGGATGCTTCATTAAAAGTATCAGTAGGAAGGCTTTTCAGTAGATGCACAGGCCAGGCTGTTCCAGCACACACACTGCGTGGCTCTGGTTGGCCTCGGTGTATTTATGTTTTCACATTTGGCTCGTGATTAGAGGGCATGTTCTTGATACGTGTTTTGTAAGTGACCTTGAGAGCACGTTGCCAACCTCCCAGTTATGTGGACAGTGAGTGTTGCAGTCTTTCACCTACATCATTTTTTAGGTGTGCAACAAGATGTAGAGGTTGGACTCAATGAACTTTCAAAGGTCCCTTTCAACTCAAACTATTCTATGATTTTCTGATGTCCTTATATGCAGTGTGCCTCCAAAATGGGACATTCTTTTCCTTTTAATATAATAATCCACAAGTTGCATTTGAATTTACATATAGCTTTGATTTAAGAAAGAAGACACAACTGTTTCTGCTTGTGGCTTTTGGGTGTTTGATATATTTTGACCTAGTGTCATCTTTATGTCTTTCTTCCTATCTTGTGTTTTAGTACTAAATGTTGAAAATTGGTAAATAACTACTTCAGTAGCTGCCCACAGGCAATATTCTCAACACCAGTCCTCTCTCACAAGCTACCACTGTGTATTTGAAAGGCTTTTAAATCAAACTCACTTCTTTCAGCCCTAAAGTGCTGAAAATCGCATTCCTCAATATTTGAAGTTATCTTGGGTCGAAGCTGTTTCATATGCTATAAAATTGACCAGTGTTTCACAAACTTCATAGTGACAGATAAAACCAGATTTGAGAGTATGGGTTTTTAAAATTTATGAGAGGAACAGATTGGGGTTTTCCCTTTCTTAAACTTTTTACTTACAGTTTGGGCAAAACAGCCTGTTTTTGCTTTTATTTAATTTATGAAAGTCAGTGTGGCATGACACACAGTAAGACAAGTCCTTGCAGGGGCAAAGTAGATTTTACTGCATTAAAATCTGCTTTTGATGTAGAGACTTGAAACTTCCCAAGTTTTCTTTAGTAAAGTTTAGACAGGTAAACAACCTGCCCCATTCTGAGTGTGGGTAACTCCACATCTCTAGGAAATCGGTAGTAAGGTTTGTTATTTTAAAGTCAGCATATGCATGTGTGTTTTAAGTTTAGCTCTGGTTACCTGTTACACAGCATCTTGTATGAAACCGATTCCTGTTTTCTCCTTTGTTCATTTTCAGAGAAGGATACCATTATTTTTACCCAGTCCCATGTACATTCTTCACATTTGACAAATGAGCCATGATGAGCAACCTGAGTAAAACCAGGTGTGAAGAAAGGATACCTCTTCTCACCTGTGGAAACAAGGGCAGGACTTGTGCAAAACCCCATGTTCCTCTGTATAGCAGAGTGCATGCTGTCTTGAGTGTGGGCTCTAGAAATACAACTAGAATCACTAAATCCTTTGCACATGTGAAAGTTGGTGTGATGAAGCAGCAGGCCCTGCTTGGAAGAAGGGTTGTTACTCTGCACCTCTTCCTTCCCTGCCATGGGAAGTGCAATAGACTGAAGGCATTAAGACATCACTCTTTCCAGCAGGCTTGCTGTGAGCTAGAGACCTGGAAGTGAAATACTCTGTTGTACAGGTCTAGCAGGGGTTACAGAGGGCTGGAACAGTGGCTGGGTTAGTAAACCCTGTGAAACGTAACTGATAGTCATGCGCAGGCTCTAAATATGTGATTGCAAGTCAAAGCTGGCACTGGCTAACACCGTGCTTGGCAACCTTAGGAGGAAGATAAGGTTGGACAAATACTTCTGCTCCAATGTGACTCTTTCAAGTTGATAGGGAACTGCGTTAGAGTCTGGTAATTCTTGTGTTGGTGTTGCTTGGGCCGGAGGAAGGCAGATAATTGTAGCTAGACTATGAAAGGCTTTGCAAGGGGAAGATGGCTTCAGATCATCTCTGCTGGCTTTGAGTTTGGCTGACCCTCGTGAGTTCACATCTCTATGCCAGGTCTTGCAAGAGAGCTTTTTGGAAGCAACTTCATGTCTGTCTTTGATGGTTCCTGTAAGGAGGAGTCATTTGTATCTACTGTGAGCAATCTCAAACCTTCTGGTGCTGACGAAAGAGCTTCCTTGCAGGAGAGGGTGACAGAAGTGAATGTCAATGCAAGGTGTTTCAATTAAGCTTTTTACCATGGCAGTACCGTAATTCAGGCTTGCCTGTCAGATGCAGTGGTGTGGCTGATATTGTTGCCTGTTAGTCATAAAATGTTTATGCTCTGAAGCACCTGAGGTAGGTGAAATCATAGCAGAAGATTTGTGTCGGACATTTTATGGAGTCAATTGCTTGTTTGTCCTGAAATGTTGCAATGCTTTTTGATATCCTCTCAGTAACTGTATAAAATAGAAATTTATGACATGTATCTTGGGAAGTAAACAGCTGAAATGCTGGTTTCCTAATAAAATAAATGCAGGACTTCAAAGGACTGAGTCCTGTCCGAAAGCTGCACTTGTGGAATAGCAGCTAGCATGCCATTGACCTGCAAATGACACCAAAGCATATCTGGCTAACCTCTCTTTAATTTCCTTACATACTGTTGTCTTGTGCTTCTGCAGCTAGAGTGTAGTTTCTAAATATTAATCCACAAAAGCTTGGTTCTTTTTGTCTGTTTCATGTCTTTCATTTGGATAAAAAGTCACATTACACAGAGGAATTTTCGGTGATGAGCAAAACAGCATGTAGTTGTATAAGTGATCTTCATTCTGTACAATGTGCCTTTTCTTTTTTGTAACCCCTTGGTGCTTGAAGATGACTGTTGGGTTCACTTAAACTGCAGTCATGATTCCAGATGACTTCCTTGTACCTGCCATGATTTTCAAGTTCAGACGGTTTTCGTTTGGTTTTTTGTTTTTTAATGAATTTAATAACCAGGGAGTTTCATTGTGCAATTTATGTCATTTATTGGCTGTGTTCTCAGATAAAATGCTGGAATCAGCTCATCCTGCTTGTCGTTCTGTAGTCAATACAAGTAACTCTTCACCTTTTTCCTGTTCTTGGCTTCCTGGTCAGTGTTCTTCTGGCCACTTTTCTTGGATTAGGGACTAAATGAAAGGGGAGCAAATACGCCCCAGAAAAGATGGTGAGAAGGGGAGAATAGCAGCTGGAGAAGTTCATGAATAGGTTTATCTATTACTAAATTCACAGTGGCTCTATGGGGAATGATCTATCACATACCAATCACTCTAATTTTGGTTATATTTTGAAGGCAATAGCTGCTTGTTCTTGAACTGGAAAGGTTTCAGAAAGTAAGAAGACTGAACTCTAGCAAAGCTACTTCAGGCCACTGATGTCCTTAGGGGAAAAAATGTGATGCTGTTGCTCAATATTTGAATGCAGCATGTAGAAAATGTCTTTGAGAATGAGTTAAGCCGTTGTCTGGTTGGTTATTTGGATTGCTCAGAGTTGGGTGGTAGTAGGATTCTTTCTGGCATTGCAGTGAAAAGCAGGATCAATATTTCAATGAAATATGAAATTCTTTTGTGGTCTTTAGGATTTTCAGATTTCTTCAGTCAAGCTGTGGTGAATATGACTTGCAGAATCTTGTACAGAAAATTTAAGGAGAATAAACCTTACTGTAAGAGGCAGTAATTATCTTGTATGTCATTCAGAGATTTCCCCAGTTCTCCCATATGAAAGGATAGACACCTGTTTATGCAGCCTTCTGGTTTTATTCAGAGTCATAGGAAGCAGTTTGTTGCTGCTGGTTTTGGATTTTTATCCTTGAAAGTGATGGGTCAAAACAGTTTGAAAAAGCAGCCTTGAAGCCCTGGACTAGCGTGTTGAAGATGCTTTCTACTGCAGAAGACCCAACCGAAGCCTGTAGCCTTTGCAGAACACTGAAGTGGATGTGGTTTTGTATCGTTTTTCTTTGTGTACCATTAACTGGTAAATGATACAGAATTTTAACCTTTCATAAAAATCCCATGACATTTAGCTAAGCAACAAGAAGTTCCATTGAGCTGAGAAAACTGACAAAAAGTGTTTTATTTGTGATTATAAACTGTAAGTCCTAAGGCAATTTGCTTGAAACAAATGGTCTTTTAATTAAAAAAAGTGGAGTTGGGGAAGAAAAGTCTTCCTCCTCCTTGGTTAGCTGTCCTCTGTAGATCTCTGGTATGTCCCTGTGCCCAAGCCTATCTCTGCTTAAATGAAACATCAAGTGGTTTGGCTTTACTTTCACAGGAAGGTTCGGGGATGCTTTTGGTGAGAAGAATTTCCTTACATGTGGTCTGGGGAGCGGGAATATGCTTCTTCCCAGCTGGAGGGGTCCAAGAGCTGCTGGCATCGCCATGGCCTCTTATCACTTGTGTTGTGCCAGCAGAAGATTTGGGACATCTTCAGCATTGAATACACAGGCGTGAGGTCTCCACTGGTTCTTAGCTGTCTGCTTTTTGCTAGGAAGTGGGTTTTGTGTCCTGTAAACTCAGGGGGAGGAGGAAAGCATGGGGAGCTGTTTTGGCTGCACAATGGCTCACATCTGAGCAGTCAGACCTGAGCATGGTACTGGCTCTGGGCCGTACCTGTGGAGAATTCACAGTGTGGGGATGGTCAGGGGTGATGGCCTTTGCCAGAGGGGGCAAGGGAGATGGAGGTGTGATACCTGCCATGAAACAGGGGGAAGTGAAAAATGGAGAAGCCCAACAGCTGGTGGAGGAAGGAGACTTGTGTAGGCAGGGCTTCCTGATGCAGGATGAGATCACTGTCCTCAGGGTGGACAAGTCGTTTTTCCGACATCTGGGTTTCAAATGTAGCTTTGTTCTCCTCAAATTCATTTAATGTTTTGCTCCTGATAGTTTTCCTGGTTGTCCTGCTCCAAATTCTTGCCATTATTAGCAAGTTATTAGCAAATTAAGTCTGAGTGATACCCAGCAAGATTTGACAGGAGGAGCAAGTCTCAGAAGTAATGTTTGAATTGCTTGTGCTAGATTCATACAGAGGAACCATTTGAGCTTTATGCTTTGTGTTGAAATTCCTGAGCTCCTGATCACCTGAACAGGAAACATTTTTAGTTGTTCAGATTGAAGGAAGTATGTGGGTCTACTAGGAGTCCTGTCACTGATGTGTAATGTAATACAAGGGTTTTGATGAATGTAGTCTAAAGTACACCTAAAATTCCCACTGATATGGTGTGTATACTTACAGCTAGTGAAAGCCATTGATTGTTTGCTTGATAGATGCTAGATACAAAGTCTGGGAAAAGTCTGCTCTATGAATATGGGTTATTACTGTTGTTTCTGTGATGTGGAAGAGTATAGGCAGCTTCTCAGGAGCTGTTTTTCCCTTACTCAGATACTTGAGCTGGGTGTACACATTGGAATTAGCAGTCAGATGCCTAGATTAGTGAAGATAATCAGGAAGATTTTTCCCTGCTTGAGATAACGTTGTTCTCCAGGGTATGTCCAAAGAGCAAAGAGTAATCAGCATGGCTCCATTCCAAACATTTCTAGCCCAGCTGAGTCTTGTAGGGCCTAAGCTGGGTTACATATGGGTGCAGTCAAGCTGATTGTTTTATACTGCTTTTCTTAGTGCTTCAGCTCAAGCAGCATGCTAGCTCAGCATCACTGTGGCAAGAATGGATGGAGCTTGAACCACTGAACCTGTGAGACTTGTAGTGCAGGAGTACCTGATGCAGTGACAGTTCTAACTGTGCTTGGAGCCAGCCCGTGGAGATGCTTCTGAGCTGGCATCGAAGGCTGTTCTAGCATGAAACCAGTTCTAGCCCTCTACTTCTGAGGCAGTGCTATTCTGCATTACCAGTGTAAGCAGAACCTTGATAATCAAACAACTTCAGATATGCCCAGATTGGAAGTACAGCCTTCTTCCAGGTGTTTCTTTGGATCCAGGCTATACGCTGCCACTTGGTCATCCTTGATCTGTAGTTCCTTGTAGCCAAATTCTTCTTTTACTGTGGTATGATTAAATTTAGCTGGTTTTGCCATCTTGTCATAAATGATTTCCAAAGTTCTGTAGATGAGACTTCCATTACTTCTTACTTGCCAGTACCCAAATGCCCCAAACCCAATGTTCACTTCAGTAATGTTACAGCAAAGCTTGGGTTGAGATCCCTGAAGATAGATGGCTTGGAGATCCAGAGGATTCAGTTTCAAGCTGCTTCACATTTCTTGTGTGTCCCCATTCAGATGCATTTGTTAGGGCATGTTTCCAAACCAGCAGTCATCTTGTACTTTGTGTCTTGTGAACTTGGAAGAACAACAAGAGCTATTCTTCACCCCAAAGTCCAGTAAGGGCTGAGGACCAAAATTAGTTAATTATTTAAGTTAAAGCTTTTATTCACGGTTTCAAATTTGTGGTAATGGCATTTAATTGTAGGGTTTGTTTTGCAGCTCTTTGCTTGTCAGACACTTTGTCATAAAGTAAGACTGTTTTATGGCTTATCTACAGGCTGACCATGACTGGTGCATCTTGGGACACTTGCCCAAGTAGACATAGTTGGCTTCTCTTTGAGGTGGAGAATGCAGAAAAGGATGCTCTAGGCCAAAGAGAGATGGGCAGCACAGCCCATTTGAGAGAGAGAGGAATTGTGGAGTAGCAAAATGACACAGGCTAATCTAACGCAGGATAGCGCAACGAAGTCTTAGGGAACCTGAGTTCTTGTGAAGTATGTATGCTTTTTTCCAGCAAAAGTCCTATGTCAGTCAGCAGTGCATGTTTTAAACTTGGTATGTAGTAGAGTCAGTTCAGTGTGTTAGTATATACTTAAAATACTATGAACATTTGATGACACAGAGCTGTGGATCTTGGAATTTTGGTAGTCTCTCTCCTGGGAGTGCGGAGGGTGGGTAGGAGATGGGTGCAGAGAAGAGAGGCTTTGCTCCATCCTATGGAGCCTGGAGAGCAGGCACGGTGTCTGATGACTGCAGAGGAAAGGGAATGTGCAAATCCTGTCAGATAAATAGTGCTTGCTTTTAAAGTAACATATTCCAAGATAAGTGTTACAAAAATAATGTGATTACTGATAACTTTGTTTGCTCAGAAGATGAAAATGTAAGAGAAAAATAGACATATCTGGGTAGCATAAGTCCTGCCACTGCTGGTAGGAAAATTGATAACGCAGTTTGGGACTGACAAAGCAAGTGCTGTATTTATCACAGCAGACTTCTTGTACTGTGTTGTCTTGCAATTTAGTACAACAAATCAGATTAAACTCTCTAGAAATGCAGTCTCAAGTGTGCCTCCCTATGCAGCAGAGACTTTGGAAAATGCAAGTTGGGTGTCTTTTGATGCCTGTGTCTGAGTACAGGCTTTTGTTGAGGAGTTGGATAGAAAGAAAAAGTAAGTTGTGGAAGATGTAGGGGCTGTGCACAGTACCATGACTGTGCATAAGTGCAAATATCTGAGACATGCTTTAGACCATTGTCAACCATTCCTGAACTGGAAAACTTGTAGCTGTGCACTGAGACAGAAATAATGGGCTCTGAAGCACCAAAGGGGCTGAGGATGTGTAGAGCTTCTTCATATCCTCTGCATTCAGCTGCAGGTCCCTTGTAAATTGGTGGGGCACCAGGAAGCTGATGACAGGACTGTGTAGCCCCATGGGTTTATCCAGTGCACCCCACTGCCAGGGGATACGCATAACGCTCATGGGGCATTTGTTCGATTATTCCTTACTCTGTACTTAAAAACTTTTAACCTTACTGCTAAAGAAAAATACCATTGTCTGTTAGTACGACTGGAACGAAAGATGAATAGCGAATTAGCCTTGAGCAAACTGTCAATCTGACTTTGATAGCTCATCACTTAAAAGATTCTTTTGTGTTTGTGAAAAACCATGACATCAAAGCCAGGGGGAAAAAGATAATACCAATACTTAGGGCTAAACTTGCATAGCTTCCAAGAGGAGCCCCTGTGTGAACTGTTTGTTTCTCTGCATGCGTGGCTAATTAGCCTAGGTTACTATAAGTCTGAGCAGTGGTGTTCAAGTTTCTTCTGCTGTTGTGGGGTAGCTTGTTTATGGTGCCTCCTTCCATATGTGAATTCCTCAAACCGGAGTAGCATAGAGCGAAGGATATTGCAGCCTCTTCTCTTGCAACCTCTTAGTAATATGCTGGAAATGCTTGAGTATAATCATTATCAGGTGAGTTTTTGTTGTGGACTTCTTTTAAAACCTATTGGTAAGAAGGCTTACAGTATACATTAAGTCTTTTCCCCTAGTATATAGTGCACTTTATTTAATTTCTTCTACAACAAGAAGTGGAGGACATACATGGTCCTTTGTAACAGCGAAAGTAACTTTAACAGAGCTGTTTTAAAGCAAAAAAACTTTCCAAAGTATCATTATAATTAGATTTGCTTTCCGCTCTCCGATAAAAACATAAATGATTGAAGAATGGTGACAAAGTGTTTCCAGGATATGGTGAAAATTTTGTATAGGAAAAAAATTGCCTTTCTTCTCTTGCTTATTTGTGGTGCGTGAGAATAGTTGGGTAAGAGTTCTTCCTATTTTGTATATAAGAAAAATAATCTGTGTACTGAAAAGCTTATCTTAAATACAAAAATAGCTGTTGCCGAGGACAGTGATTGATCTGAACTGAAACACTTCTTTCTCTTCTTGCATCTTATTTGCATAATGCGTTTATAAACAGGCTGTCTTATTTGTATATGATTTAGGCTGTATCTCTGAGATATAAATGAGTTGTAGGCACAATGATAGTTTGTTCCTCTTATTTTTAATTCTTAACCTTATGTGTTAATTTAAAAAAAACCCAAATAACCAAAATCTAAAAAACCAACAATGAACATTTTGATCTCTCTGTTATTTGATAGCTGATAAAGAAACGCAGTCCATAACACTTGGTTTTAATGTAGCTACTAAGAAATGACTCCTGCAGTACCTTGTTTCTTCATATTTTAGTGAAAACTAAATGTCATATGAAGGTCTGAATGCAGAACTGTCTGTTTGGGAGTATCTGTATAAACTGGAGAACCTGAGCGTAGGTCTTAAGTGAGAAATCTCATGTTGTAGAAAAATAAGCGGGCTTCTTAGTTTACCCTTAAGTCAGTTATTGAAATACTAAGTCATAAACTGATTTCTTGCCACTGAATGTGGATTAGCAAAGCGCTGTTGTCTTCCTTGGAGCTGCACGGGTTTGTATTTAAGTCAAATGCTTATCTGGTCTATATGTCACAAGTTTATAGCTCAAGTTGATCATGTGTATGTGTCATGCTACAGTTGATAGCTGGGATGTACAACAATAAAGCACTTCTTCAATTGTGTCCTACAGGTGCAGACTCACCTTGAGAATCCAACCAAGTACCACATTCAGCAAGCCCAGCGGCAGCAGGTAAAGCAGTACCTCTCTACCACTCTAGCAAACAAACATGCCAACCAAGCCCTGAGCTTGCCATGTCCAAACCAGCCCGGAGATCATGTCATGCCGCCTGGAACTGGAAGCAGCGCGCCAAACAGCCCAATGGCTATGCTTACCCTTAACTCCAACTGTGAGAAAGAGGTAATATGCTCTCCCTCTTCGTATTCTTCAGTAAAAGGAAATTGCAGTCTGCTTTCTTTCTGTTTCACACTCTATTTCTTGTTCTTGAGATGCTGTGTTTGTTCTTTTTTGAACTGTTCAGTTTGAAAGTGCAGCTACCTCTGTGTCTGCCTGCCTAATGCACATTTACATAGAATATTTTGGCAGAAAACCTGTGTCCATCTAACTTCCTCTGGTTTGAACTATTTTAGCTAGTTTATCAAAACTACTTTTCTTTCACCCCCCCCTTGTCTGGTGCATGCAGTGAATAATTGACCTTTGGAGAATACAAAGCTGTTTTATAAGCTGTAGCTTTCTGAAATAATGTTATTTATGGCTCATACATGTAAAAAGAGCAAAGAGCATAGCAAAAATAACTGAAAAACACAAAGGTTTTTGAGATACGTTAGGCATTTTTACAGTAAAATTTGAGCAAGTCTCATGCTTAGCTGGAAGGCCAGATTATCCCAGCTAATATTACTGTGTTACTGATTTCTGTTTCATGGCGAGTTTGGTGCTGTAAATAGAAGACTTCTCTAGTGTGTGCCTAGAAGTTCTCTATAATCTTGTGTTAATCTTTGCTGGTAAAAACTTCCTGTGCTCAGGTGCTGAAGGAAAATGGTTTGAAAGATGTTAACAAGCCTAAAAATTATGTCAATAGCTTTGTAACATGGCAGTTGAGAGACAGTTGTTGAACCCCTTGTGTCCCTTCATGCTTCCTCCTCAAGCCTTTGTGCCAGGTCTTTAATAGAGATGTACTCCATGAGTAAAATGTTGTGCAGCTTTGAGAAAGTTATTATCGAATATGTTTTGCGTGTGCAGGAGAAATCACTTGTGCTCCATAGCAATGAAAGAAATGAAAATCAGGTAGTTCCATCCTGTTGTCCTAGTTGTACCCAAGTATTTCCCCCCCACCCCAAGATATTTACAGCTTCACTTTGCTGTGTCATCGGGCACATGTGTGCATGACTTGTTGAAATCGTGCTCTTTTTGGAACTCAGACTGTGCCATGAACTCAGATCCATGCTTTGCTTTTTCTTTTTTTTTTCTCTTTTTTCTTTCTTTTTTCTTTTTATTTCTGCAGGGATTTTATAAATTTGAAGAGCAAAGCAGGGTTGAGAGTGAGTGCCCGGCTCTGAATACACACTCACGAGCATCATGCATGCAGGTACTGGATGACACAGGAGTTGGAGCACAGCATGTTAGAAGTTATGTTGAAGAATAAACTTGCCCTGTAGTGCCTTTCAGAAGCTGAATATCAGATATATTTAAGGAACAAAACACCAGCATTTGTTAGCATTGATGTCAGAAGCGCATTAAGGTATCTAAAGAGGGGCAGTGCTTTTGTAGCACTGTAACGCTAGAGCGGAAGAACGTGTCAATTGCACATTAAGGTCTCACTTACAAAAATCTTTCCTAATGCATTTTCCCAAGATTGCATGTATGTCTCCTTGTCCTGATAGTTTCTAAGATCATGTTTCTGTGCACATCACACTTGTGTTTAAAAAAATGAGTAGTTTCTAAGATCATGTTTCTGTGCAGATCACACTTGTGTTTAAAATAATATGAGAAGACTTTAATCCATCCATGCTGATTCATCCTCAGTCGTCATCTTTTTTATTTCTTTTTTTTCTTTCATTTTTTTAATTTTTATTTTGTAATTTATGTTTTTGAACTAAGGGGTTTCTATTTCTGGTAACAAGACTTCACGTATGGGCTGTGTAACTGTTAGTTCCTTTTTTGCGCTCATTTTGAACAATTTAATTCATTCTGATCACGATTTCTGGGGCTGATACAAAAATACTATATACCACTATTTCTACCACCAACATTATGCATTGATTTTTAAAGGTGATTGTCATTTAAGCTCCTTTTTTTTCTAGCTAGCAAAAAGGATACAGTCAGTCCTGCAGGACAGTTTGAATCACCTGCATGGGTGTTTTGAAGGGCTCTGTTTATCCTGACAGTGCAGGAGCTTATGGAGGCAGCCCAGCCCCAGAAAAAAGACGGCTTGCACCACCCAAAATCACCTCCAAGTTGCTCTTGGGTGGTGCTTTGTGGGAGGGTGTATGAGGGACATGAATCCAATGGATTCTGTTGCTAAAGTGGGTAGCCTGTCACCTAGCAAGCAGCAAGCTTTTGTTCCCTCTCCTTCCTCTGCGGGTGGCAGAGGCAGGCTTGGGATAACTGTCTGTACACAGGCTTTTGACCCCACAACTAGAATAAAGAGGTGGAGGATAGACAGGCAGAGCTGGACAGGGGAAAGGGATTCATATTGTTAGCATAGCACATTCTATGGGGAGCTATCTCTTCCCCTGTTCTTGGAAGGAGCAGTGTGTCTGGGCAGGAAATTCAGGGTAATTGCTGGTGGCAAGAATGGGTTAGACCATGAAGCTTCAGCTTTGTCGTGACTTGACTGTCCTGCCTGAATAGCAGGAGTCATAGCTGGGGGATTGGAGTGTGGCAGAGCTGCACAGGCACCTTTGATTGCACCTGTGCTGCAGAGAGCCTGTGTGTGGCTCAGGTGCTTTGTTGCGCCTCCGTATCCTAGGTGTTTTGATAACTGTTTTGTTTTCCTTTGTCCACCTTTTCTGCTGCAGATGGATGATGTGATTGATGACATAATTAGTCTGGAGTCAAGTTACAATGAAGAAATCCTTGGCTTGGTGGACCCAGCCCTGCAAATGGCAAATACGGTACAATGCTCCTTTCCTTCTAGATTCCCTGCTAAGTCCAAGTGTCTAATTGAAAGAATGCTAAACATGAGCATGACTGCTTTTTCCAAGCAATTAAGTAGTTATTGTATTGTCCCATAGAGCGTAATTAGTTTTTCTTTGAAGAACTTAAGGTATGCATTTGCAATGAAAAATACAAATTTAAAAATGCAAGCTGGAATCAGGTTGAGGGAATACAAAGGACAATTTTGCTTTTCTTATTTCAAAGTCAAGTTAGTACATGAGAGGGTTGTAAGAGAGGAATGAACTGGGCTGCCAGGAGTGAGCTCATACCCGTCAATGTTAAAGATCACCATGGACATTATGCTTGGACTCAGCCTAGAAGGAACCTCCCAGCACTGCAGATTCCTGTATCTTTTCATGTTCAAGTAAGAAACTGCACGCCATGCTTAAGGATGTGTTAGTATCCCTGTCCAGAGATGCTCTAGTTTAACATCAGAGCTTTAGCTTAATCTCATTTCAAATGCACAGAAGCTCCTAGCTAGATGACAGCAGTGATGTTACAAAACTGAACAAACAAAAGAAAAACTTAAAAAGCAACCTTCAAAACAAGCAAAAAGGGAAGGAATAAAGAAGCTTAAGAAACTGAACTGGGGTAGAGGAAGTAGGAAGCCTGTGACAGAAGACAAGAACACAGAGGTGTGAAAATTGGTGAGTGAGGGAAGGCACAGGTTACGAGCAAGTCGCTGTTTCTGTTTGCTGATTCACATTGCTGTGAGCATTAGTATAATCGTACTTGTGGTGTAATCTTGTTTTGATCTTTTGTGGAGGGTAGCTCCAGTGAATTTTTTGCCTTGGGCTTAAGCACTGTTAGATCTGGCCGGGTAGATGTCTGCCAGTGCTGGCGTCTGTTTCTTCTTTATCTAGTGCCAAAAGTTACAGCTTTTACCACACAGGATCCATTCTGTAGCATGGGTTCACGTCGACAGTAGTCATCTGATGTCATGTTAACCTAGTCCTACGCTCCCACATATTCCCACAACCCTCTGAGACAAGGTGCATGCTGCAGGAAACGGCCCACCAACATCCCTTTCTGAATGGTGCCCTTTGAGGAGATGGAGAAATCACTGCAGATCCTACTGAAAGAATGAATTTTTTCATTTTAATTTAATCTTTAATTCAGGATAACTGGAAAAGTGCAGCTGTCCTGGAATGGGAGAGGAAAACCAAAAATAGTCTTTAGTAAAAAATCCTATTTTTATTGAGGAATCAGGTTCTTCTGAGTCCTTTCTCTGAAGTTCCATTGAATTGGGACCTGTTAAATCAGAGGGGACCTGGATTTCTTTGTGCTCTCTCATTCCACAGGGACCCCTGCAGAGGCTCTTTGCTTCCAGACGTAGTGGTATTCTGCACTCTTTTGGTGCAAGGAGTCCGTATAATCACTATTTAGGGTAGTCTGCATCCCTCCTGTTTGATGCGTGACAAGAAGCCTTGTAATGGCTCCATGATCCACATTCACTGTGAAATTTTAGATACTGCCCACTGTGCGTGGTGAAGTCTGTAAGGTAATGATATGAAATAGTAGAATTAAGATTTTAATACATTTAAATTGCTAGAGGCAAAAAAACCCACATATTTCAGTCTCTGGATTAACCTGAAGAGTTGAAAATTGAACTGTATTTCCCAACAGTTGGTTTGGTAGAAAATTGAACCTGATGTAAACACTTTCCTTTTGGAACAGGATTTAGTTCTTAAACCACGCAACACTTTACTAATAAGGAATTAATGTCTGTAGACTGAGTTAAGTAGAGGTGGAAGGAATCAAGAGAGGAAATGGTCTTTAAAGAGATGCAGCCTATAAATAGCTGTGCTGAGACTGCGACAAGGGCTGTGTTGTTCCATAACCAGCAGAGAACAAAAGGACTAGTTTGTTACATTTGTTAACAGTACTTAATTGATAAGCAAAATCAGGGATTTCTGTGTAGAGTGAGCTATGGGAAGCTCCCAAGAACCTCTTAATAGAAAAGGGCTCATAGCACTCAGCTGCTTGCAGAAGTGTTTGTAAACTTTGATATTGGGTCACAAGTTAACTGGCTTTGCTTCTATGGTGAAGAGTATCACAGAATGATCACTAGTTTGTTGAGAGGGTTTTCTGCATAGATAGGACCTAGTGATTGAGCAGGTAGGTACTGTGTAAAGTCATCTCAACTTGGCATACAAGAGTACAATTGATTGATCCAACTGATCAATCCCAGTAAGGGCCTGACGTGGAAAGCCGTGTGAGTTCATGCATCTCCACTTCATAATGTGACTTCCCCGTGGAAGTTAAAACTCCATAGAGGAGTCTTATTTCAGGGATTGTTGAGGAGCATGAGCTTATAAATAAAGGAACAGCACAATACGTTGTAGGCTGCATGAGCTGGGGAACAGAACCTATTTCAGTATGCACTGATACCTTAGAAACAGCCTTGCTGATCGCACAGCCAAGGTCTCATTGATTTTATACAGAGCCCAAATGGCCTGAATGTCAGTGCTTGTTTTGTTGGAGTAGTGGAGAAAGGAAAGCCTCAGACTCCCCTGAATGTACACTATGATGAATCTGCAGTAATAATTACCATGTTTGTAATTTCTGTATGTAAAAGCAGCTATTAATAAAGAAAAGCAGATGCAAAGTGATAGGAAAGCAGATAAGAGCTGAAATGTTGGCAAACAAGGTTGAAGTTTATCCAGTTTCTTCCAGTAGGAAGCATTTGAAATAAATTCTAGGTGTTGCTGAATTATGCATGTTATAAGATCCTTTTGTTTCTTTGGGCAGTTTTTTTGCCCCATTTCAGGTTAGTGGCCGCTTTTGTGTGCTCACAGCTCTGATGACTTGTCCATCTCAAACCAATGCCTACAGCATAGGGATTCTTCTCCCGTTTCGAGTTCTCTAAACTCTGCACTAATGATTGTTGTTTTTACCTTACAAGTTCACTAATTTTATTCCTCTGGGGCCTGGAATATAATAGTGAACAGAGGATATACCTCTGTTTTAACTTGCCTTTAACTGTTCTAATCTTTTGAGGTGAGCTGATGTGTTGGGTACACTTTATGTTTCTAATTTGAAGTTTAGTCCCAAAGATGTGATTTGCAGCCATCCTGGAGAAAAGTCCTCTGAGAGGATCCTACTGAGTGTGGACCATATGTGTAGTCACGCTCGTAGTAAAAAGTTACAACTGGAGCTTTGACCTTTGGAGTTTAAATTGAGACCATTGGCGTCTACATCTAATGTAGGCTTCCTTGATAAGAATTTATGTGCACATACAAGCCTGCAACATTGAGCAGCAGCACAAATTTCTCCCTTTTATTTAGCTGATGCTACATTGGCAGTGCTTGTGCTCAGGTTGGTGCACAGCTCTTGGTTGGGTTCCTCTGGTGCATGCAAGTTCTGCAGGACTTCAGTGTGCCCATTCAGCAGCTATCTGTGTTACTGCCACCTTCTGTTGTGACTGCTTACACAGGTCCTATTTGTTTACATGGAAATCTGTGTTTCTTTGGCAAAAGAAATAAAACTTATGAACTTGTAAAAGGCAGGATTCATCTTGCAGCAGGGAAAACAGCTTGGTGACCTTAACTGTTCGCCATATTTCATTTCCCTGAAATTCCTAATTAGATTTCACATGTCTGGTTTTGAACTTCAAGTCCCTGAGCTACAAACAAGGTCTTTGTGCTCTCCCCGTGCTTAGGAGCATGAATAGAAAAAGCACATCCAAGTCAGAAGGGTGTATGACGCTATTGCTGTGCCTGTGTCATGGATGCGTTCGAGGGGCCAAAAGATACAAGGGGCAACTTGTAGAGCCATAGTCATCCTGACATTAATGTGGGTAGGTCACAACTGGGTCTATAGTCTGTGACGAACAACTGTGACCTTAGCTTTATGATAGATGTTCCTTTTTCCTCCTTTCATTTTTAATATATTGCACTCAGGAGCTAAAGGGAGGGCAAGGATTTGTAAGGCTGAATCTTGGTGAGAATTCAGAATTCAGTTTCAGTTACATTTTCCCTCTCTCATGGAAAGGTTGATTCAGGGAACTTTTAGTTGTTGGCCACTGTGTTGAAGTATCAGCATGGCTTCTAGCTGTCAGTATTTTAATGGCTGCATATCAACTTTGCTCCTTGAGTAGCTCCAGATGGCAGATAAATTTTGTTAGGTCTCAGTCTGGCAAGGGCCAGCCTAGGCTGTGACTCACTCCATTGTATTCAACGGCATTATTTACATAGGTGTAAAGTTTAATACTTACTCTAATCTCTGCAGGATCAGTGTCTTGGAGGGATGGGTTTTCTTTGCAGCAACAATGGTAAGAAGTATTGCCACTCAGATAAGATAACAAAGTGTTTTATACCTATCTCTTCAAAACCTGGCTTGAAAACAAATAAGAGATGGGTAAAATAATACACTCAGGACAAATGTAAACATCTTTAAATACGTTTCAGTTTAAAGAGATAGCTTTGGTAAGTCTTGTTGGAATACTAACCTATTTCTCTGTAAATCTCCTTGCTTAAACATGCCTAAATAAGAATAGCAGAATGAACAAGTAATTGAGAAAACTTAATATAAAAATAACTTCCTCCTACTGGTGTACATTCTTGTTACGTAAGGCAAAAAACAAGCTAAAGTAAGCTTAAATGTTTTCTGTGTAGGTAGCTTTCAAACACATGAAAATACAGTGTTCTTCCTCAAGCATGTGACAACTTGCTAAGTACTTTCACTCACATATTCCTGGAAGAAGGGGGGCTTCCTCCAGGAAAGCTCTGCAGGCTCTTTCAGATATTTTGAGTTAGAGAAGTGATGGGGGTACAGATACAATAGCTTCACAGAAGAATAAGCAGCAACAATACATCAGTATTGTCAGCCTGTTACCTCTTCTGCATATCCTCTGTGTATTTGTGATGAGAAAGAACAGAATTTTCCCAATGTAGGTGTTTTATTCCTCATGCCTGTGCATACCTTTTACTGACTTTACTGCACACTCTGCTTGCAAAAGAAGAGCACAGATTTCTTAGCAGATCCTAACTGTTCTTCTGTACAAAGCCTTTCATAAGGACAAACAAAATGATATTTTTCCTTGTTTATCTTTTCCAGTTGCCTGTGTCTGGCAATTTGATTGACCTTTATGGCAACCAAAGCATGCCTCCTCCAGGACTAAACATCAGCAACTCCTGTCCAGCTAACCTTCCTAATATAAAAAGGGAGCTCACAGGTAAATACGTCTAAAATACCACCTTGGAGAAATCGTGTAATTGTTTTGAATTCAGGTGATATTGGACATAAGTTTTGTTATCAGAGAGACTATATGGATGAACAGTTACCTTTTGGTTTGCAGACCATTTTTTAGCAGATGTTTTACCCTGCTGTGCAGTTTGTGTTCATGTGTGGGCATGCGTGTGTTCACTGTGACATGGTAAGTTAAAGTCCCTAGTTGTTATAGTAAGATCTGCACCCTGAAAGCATTGTGTCACTGGAAGCTTCTGTGCATCTCCTGCAGAGTTGTTTTCTAGTTTGGGCTCATTGTTTGTTCTGTCAACACCAAACTTCAAAAAATTTTTATCTGGAGTTTCTGTGGGATTCTTGTTGAGGAATGCTGCATGCTGAGGCCTCACTCTAGTAGGGCAGGGCAGTAATGAACAGATAACCTGTTGTAATATGAAATCTGGACACCTAGATCCTACAAAAAGTAGAATTAGACATTGGAGAATACATATCTCTTAAGATGAATATGAAGTAGATTTCTTGTCATGTTGGTTCTTCCAGCAGTGCTGTGAATAAACCCTGAGAAGCAGGTGGAGGGAAGAGGGGCATTAAAATCCTCTTTCCTTAAGCATGTGTGTACAGAAGCTAAATAGTTGGAAGGAAGAAATAAGAAGTTTAATATTCTCAAGCATGTTTTATTTTTGCTGTTCTCCTTTACTTTAAAGGATCTAACTAATGACAGAGTCATCATAATCCCCAGAAATGGGTATTCTTCAGCCCAAGAAGGAATCATACTGCATGCAGTATGGTAGAGGCAGATTTTCTTTCTTGTCTCCCTTCCTTCTGTGTTTCTGTTGTGAAAACTCTCAGGCTGACTCAGTTGCAAAGCAGGTTCTGGGCAGGAATTAGTTTAAGTAGAGCAGTTTTAATAGCCCAGGAGTCAGCTTCTCAGGAGGAAATGCCAAATCTCTGAGCTGGCGGATATTTTTGCATTTATATGATGGCACAAAATTTGAGTTAGGCACCAACTGAAGACACACAAACTGCACAATGATTTGTGGCTGCTAGAAAAAGAAAAGCTTGTACTATGTAAAGAGGAGGGTGGGAGGGGATGAGAACTGTTCCGAGTTCTGCATTACAGATAGTTTCGTTGCCCCAGTTATAGAAAGTTAAAGGTGGCTGTAGACTGCAAATCCAACTTGTTGGATGCCCAGGCTGCTGGATTCACTGCAGATGGTTGTGTAAGACTTCAGGCAAAGAAAGCAGAAAGAGAAGGGAAGTCAGTGAGTGAAGCAGTCTTATGGATGTCCCCAGTGCATCAGAATAGACCTGAACTAAGTTTAATGTCTATATGCTACATTTACCTGTACACAGACATGATTTAGGCAAGTGCTTTTTCTGTTCAAAAGATATGCTAGCAGATTGTATGTAATTTATGAGAGGCTTAGGAATTAAACTCAGATTTAACAGCAGTCATTTGGACATTGATCTCGCCAAGCCTTTCTGCAGAAAGCACTATTTGATTAGCTTTTTGACAGGCAGTGATTTTAAAATCAGCATGTTATTGCAGGCAGGAGCCTTTTGGTTCTCCATTTCCTGATTTTACTCTTGGAGCTAGGCTGGAGAGAGCTTGCAATACTTAAATCTAGCACTTGTCAGAAACTTTTCTTCATCCTGCTGTATAAATATCAAAATGATGAACCCTCCCCAAACCAAACCTTCTATCCCAGCGTGTGGTGTTCATAATGGTTGTTGAGTTCTCAAATGTAGTTACTGAAGCATTTAATGGGAATCCTGCTCACCCAGAAGTGCTGTTTGTATCAGTTTTCACCTTACAAACCTCATACTTGTTTCATAAGGCAAGGACAGATTAAGCCCAAATTTCATTAAAACGTGCAGTGATCTTTTGAACTTTTTGGGAATCCTTTGGGAGCCTAGAAGAGGATATGACAGTATCAGTATGCAGTAGCTCTGTGTTCTAAGCAGTGAAGTAGTAAGCTTTCAGTAGTCCAGGGAAACCCTTATCACCTGATATTTTTAACTGGGTGTGCCATAATCCATATTCCTTAAAAATAAAATAGTGCAGGGAAGAAACGTGTTGGAGTCACTGAGAAGTTTTGTTTCCATAATGGAGCGTGTGATAATAGATCATACACTCGTTCTTCCTCGCTGACCGGCTGTGAAGCCAAGTAATGCTTTCTGGTTTTGAGATTTCAGTGCAACAGGGCAAGGATCAATGACATAACCTATTTCAGAAATTAAAAAGGGTAGAGCAAACGTATGAAAATACTTAAAATTCCTTGAGAAACATAAGATCAAATGAGATCAGTAAATAACAAATATAGTTTTGCTTTTGCCTGAACTATTGCATGCTTAAGTCTGATAACAAATACGTGGGGAAGGGTTAAGAACAGTGCTGAGCTGAGGAGACAACTGATGTGCAGCATGGTTGTTGTCATTTTAATGATTGCCCGAAGCAAGGGACATTGTTTTCTAGTGTTACTCCTAAAGAAGGTGTTGAATTTTTCATCTTTTTTTCATGTAATGAGAGCAATTAGTGTAGCTGGAAAATACAGTATTTTTAATAGGTCACTTAAGTTACACCTCGAGTCTTGTGTAGCTGGAAAATACAGTATTTTTAATAGGTCACTTAAGTTACTCCTCGAGTCTTGTGGTGATGTGCATGCATGTGCCACTAAGGGACGTAACCTTAATTCCGGTGAGTAGAGTCTCTGGCTCCTGGCTGCTTCACATCCTGTGCAGGTAGCAATGCAGTAAGCATGCTGTTCCTCTGGTTCAGCTTCTGCATGCCTGATGTATATAATCGTAGGAGAAGGTATGTTAGATTTGAGCAGTGTGCTGTCCTCAAATACCTTGCTGAATCAGGGCCTCCGTGGGAAACATTCTCATCATGGAAGTCAGTATGGGAAGTGTGGGAAGAGATGCTCTGCAGGTGAAGTTCAACACCAATGCCGTGTTGTGGCAATCACAGGCCTTTCTCACTCACTGGAATGGGTGTAATAATTGGTTTGACAAATATCAGTCAGGCTTCCTGCGCAAATACTTCACACACTGAAACATTGTGTTTGAATTACTTTAATTCTAATTACTTCATTCACATGCACAGCATGTATTTTTCCTACAGAGTCAGAAGCAAGAGCATTGGCTAAGGAGAGGCAAAAGAAGGACAATCACAACCTGAGTAAGTTTTGGTTCTTTGCATTTTGCACCAATTCTAGTAATGGTTTTAGACATTAAGTGTTTGAATGCTGATGATTTAAATCTGAGTGAGACACTGCATGTAATACGTAGTACCAGCTAATTATGTTATGCCTATAGATCAAATATTTCAAGTTCTGGTGAAACATGCTTAAATCTAGTATTGAATTTTAAACTCTGTTTTGGTTTCTTTTCAATAAGCCAGGGCGATTATCATCAGTAGAATTATTTGGAACAACAGCTGATCCCGTTGCTTTTAACAAGTCCACTTTGCACAGTTTGGCCCCCTTTTTTTTAATTTATCAAAAATCTTAGCTATGTGATCAGTTTGTGACTTCAAACATCAGTGTGCACCCTCAGTGTGGTGATTTTATAAGTTCCATTTTTGAAGGGAATGCATATTTCCATGTTGGAAAAAGAACATTTTAAAATAAAGAGCATCATATGACTTGAAGGATCCTTAAATTGTCCTTATACAAGTAGAAAAAAGGAATTTTTTCATGCCTTGAGCAATTCAGAAGCCTTTTCCATAGCATGAAGAGTTCACACAGAAAAACTGGTATGTTTGACTTTTGGATCCTCAGAATGTTGCATCTGGAAGATTACTTTCAAAAAGAGATTGTATGTTTTGTCCCTTTTCCTGCTTTGGGAAATACCGATGCCTTGAGCATCTACAATTTTGTCTCTGAATTTGTGCAACATTTGCTCCTCGGTTGAGTCCTTTGCTAATGCATTCATTTTTAGAGTCCCTGCTTAACTTTGCCACTTCAGCAGTTCCATGTTTTTACAGTATAGACAAAACTTCTGCTTTTTAGTGTATCCATGTGTAGGAGCAAAATCAAATTACTCTGTCACTGGATTTTAAGCTTCAGGCAAATATATCAAAGGCGCTTAAAGAAATCTTTGATGAAGCACTTTATGTGTTGTAATTAAGTGTGAATACTACTTGTAACGCTTGTGCTGTTTTTCCTAAAGTTGAACGAAGAAGAAGATTTAATATTAATGATCGTATAAAAGAACTAGGCACTTTGATACCCAAGTCAAATGACCCGTAAGTATAATGTGCCCAAGGAGACTGTGGGAGGGAGATATTTAAAGACAAAAAAAAACAACCTTAAGGGAGAAAAAGAATTTACCAAAACAAAATTCCTGAGCTTTTTTGTATGATCTTGGCATTCCATGACTGTAGAAATGCTTTATACTTTTTAAAGATAGCCTTGGGGTTTATTTTTCCCTTTGGAACTTGCCTGAATTTAGATTAATTTGATTATTTTTGTCACAAAACAGCCACCATACTATTGTGCAGCAGCTCAGCATCCAGCCGGACCCTGTGTTTTGGCAGGGCTGGGGTTGATGCTGGTAGTGACTGCCTTACCAGAGGTAGAGTTGCCGGGATGCAAAACCTTAGTCTGCGTGATCTTAGTGCTAAGATGGCTGCTTGTCTTGCTAAATGATTATTTTAATTTATTAGATGCCATATCTTGGCAAGACAGAACCAATCCTTCTTTCTTTGAAAATGGAGGGCACTTCATCTGAGAAGTCATCCTATTCCCTTACCCCTCAAGAAAAAGGAAATTAAATATAAAGCATAACTGTGTCTGTTCACTGATAACTTGTCAGTGTCTGTGGTAATTTCTCAATAGTTCTTTTAGGCGATTTTACTGTTATTAACTTGTCTTAGCACTTTCCTAATGCTGATTCAGAAGCAAGGAACCCCCCACACCCTTGCTCTGGAGCTTGAAAGTCTCACTGAAATCTGAATCAATGCCCTGTGATTTTGAGGAGAGTTTCCATTATTTTAAGACAATGGAGTAAACTCATAGCTGCTATCCAGAGAAGATCTGTAGCTTTTTCTAAGGCAAGCAAGACAATACTGCAGATATGCTGCTGTGTTGAGTTTTTCTCTTCCTACCATAACACAGCTGTGATGCAGTGCTACCATGACTATTGCTTGCTGCTGCTTGGGAGCCTTTAGGCATCACCTCAGGTCATTTAGCACAGAAGCACCAGGTTATATATGGTCCTAATTCCCCAGCTGAAATCAGGCATCACCCACATAGTAAACTGTTCACTGTTTGAGAAGTCCTGGGGGTTTTGTTGTTGTCTTGCAGCCTTGTCATGAGGCAATGAAAGGAGCCCCTCGTCTTCAGTTTCTCTGCACAGTGCTGGTCCTAAACCATGCAAACGGCAGGGAATGGCGAGCTGCAGGGTCCTGCAGGCTGCTTTGCAATAGCTGCACTCGGGCCCCCTCTAGTGCTTTTCAAATGCTCCCTGTATTCATAAACTTGGAATCAGTATTATCCAGGAGTTACGTATATGTGAGGTGTAATCGTAGCTGCCAGTGTAAAGGTGGTGCCTATAAAATAAAGCCTCCTTGATAGTGTTAACTTTTCTTTTTGTGCTGATTTCAAAGGGATATGCGCTGGAATAAGGGAACTATTCTAAAAGCATCAGTGGACTACATTCGTAAGCTGCAAAGAGAACAGCAGCGCACAAAGGAGCTTGAGAACAGACAGAAGAAGCTGGAACATGCCAATAGGCATCTGCTGCTCAGAATACAGGTTTGCTGATAAATAAGCTGCAAATGCTCTTGATGTTGCAGTGTGTGACTGCAACGAATGGTAACTGAAGCTTGTTTATAGGAATGTGGGTTAGAAGGAGCCACCAGTCTAATTCATGGTGACCAATGTTGAGACGTCTGCCAAGATTTTTCTGGGGGTGGGGGGGGGGGAAACTCTTTTTCAGTCAAAATAACATAAAACCCAGACCCTTGAATAATGGCAAATTGACCTGGCAGCAAATAATCTAATGTCTTTATTTTCCCTTTTTATCTTGATTCTGATTGAGCACAGGATAAGGAACTTCTAATTTTGGCATGTTAGCTGATGAAAGAAGTGCTTTCTTTTTCCACCTTCTCTGCTGATCTTGCAGTGTGCCATTACAAGCTTGTTGTTTTAGCTTGAAAATGGAAAAAAAGGCTGTTAATCAACCTTAGTGTTAGGAATACCCAGAAACAGTACAATCACAGCAGTGATATGATTGCCTAATATAATGCATAAGTAGAAGCAAAACATCTCATTTGCTGCTGCATTTGAGATAGGGCATTAAAGTGAATTCTTCTTTTATGTCTTCAGTCAAGTCCATCTGTATGTTTAAATGTGATGGTAGAATTTAAACTTTTTATGAAGATTGAAAGAACCCAGGCTGTGTGTGAAGTCTAAGGCCTCATGATTTGCCTATAACTTTTCAGTGCAGGAATAGCATCGCTCAGTTTTGGCTGACCTCTTACAGTTCTGCCAGACTTGTAGAATGAGAAATATCCCTGCCAGTGTCTCGGCACAAAACTGCGAGCATCACAGAGACGTGCTGTGCTTTCACATATGACTTTTAAAGATTACAAAGCAGGTGCTTCTGCTGTTCCCACACGTTCCCTCCCCAACCTTTAAATGCTTTCCTGACCTGATGCCAAGCTTACCTGCTGTGGTACTGGTTTGGGAAGGGGCCCAAAGGGTAACGTGTCTGTTCTACAGGGCTCTGGGTTTTGGCTCCGATGTAGGTTCTGAATGGGAAGTGTGAAGAACCTGTGTGGGGCCATGTTCACCCACCTCTTCAAGAGACTAATGGTCAAGTGAACTTTGCAGGGTGGAAGTGCTCAAGGTGCAAGCACTTGTTGCTGCTGGAGAGGGAGGAAACTGTACAGCAGAAAGAGACTGTTAACTTGCAGTACACAAGAGTGTAGGATGATACGTTTTGCTTTCAGATTTCTCTCTTAATTTGTCCCTTCTTGTCCTTCACAGGAACTTGAGATGCAAGCTCGGGCACACGGACTGTCCCTTGTTCCATCTACAGGCCTCTGCTCCCCTGATATGGTCAACAGGGTCATCAAACAAGAGCCGGTGCTGGACAACTGCAACCAAGACATCATGCCGCACCACACAGACCTGTCTTGCACTACCACACTCGATCTCACTGATGGTACCATCACCTTCAGTGACAACCTCGGAAACGTGACTGAACCAGCTGGCACTTACGGTGTTCCTGCCAAAATGGGATCCAAACTGGAAGATATCTTGATGGACGATACCCTCTCCCCTGTCGGAGTGACTGACCCACTACTGTCCTCTGTGTCTCCTGGAGCATCGAAGACAAGTAGCAGGCGGAGCAGCGTGAGCATGGAGGACACCGACCATGCTTGTTAGCATATACTTGGCACATCTTTCATAAACTGCTTTTTGTTTCTTGATCAGTAGATGAAATAATTTACCTTTTGTAGAATTTTTTGATTTTCCTTCCTTGTGCTTCATCAGTAGCCCAGTGTGTGTGAGTGTGTGTATATATTATATATATAGGAGTTTTTTAGCATTTTTGTGAAGAAACTTGTATATTCTATTTTAAAACTACCAATGCCTCCAAAATATTGTACAGCATATGTACAGTATCTGTGAACTGGATTCGCCAAGAACTTTGAACTGGTCAAATCTACTCAAAGCAATAGAAATATAAATGAAGAGTCTGTTTCTACTGGGGGAGGGAGGGGAGAATCATAGAACTGTAAATGCAACCTATTTACTTGGAAACAAAATGTAAAGTTAAAGAATGTAAAGAAACAACAACAACAAAGTCCAATTTGTAATTGTATGAATTGAATAGTGCTGCCTTAAAGATACAGTGTCCCTCAAATGTTGGTCTTTACATGACAAGTGTTTAGGGAGGAGAAATCCCCACCCTATTCCACTCATAATCCAAACAAAAACCAAAAGTGTTGAGACATCCTGATTGTGTCGATTGTGCTAGAAAATGCTGTTGCTGAAAATTGCAGGGAGATGAGAGTCTCTTTCTCAGAGTGCCCTTTAATTTTACTCTGAGCTGATTTGGGTTTTCCTTTTGATCATGGTTCGAGTTTTTTCACTTAGATTTTCATTTTGGTTTGTAACACGATGATGACTTGCCAACAGTAACCCAGGCAGGAACACTGTAAGTTGGTATCAACTCTTTGGGCAAAAATAGATGCATTTTATCAGCTGGGCACATTGTATTGTACATATCTAATTGGCTTTCTGTTTTCTTTTTAAATTGCATTGTACAGTTCCTTTTGATTTGCATGGATTCCTTAGTTACCTTCAACTTTTTGTTTTAAATATATTTGTATTTCATTTGTAAGGTTTTTTGCCTCTTAATATTGCAACGATTTTTTGACATTTTTAAAACTCATTGGAAGTTTTCTGCGTTCTTTGTAAACACTTGAAAGGAAGCTTTTCTGCAGGGTTCTGTGTTTTAAGAGAGATTTTGAGAATATTTTGTATATTACAGTCTCACTTTGAAGATGTTTTTAAACGCATTTAAGGTAGATTACAAATTTAGATTAGGTAATAAAACAACTCTGTAGAGAAACTGAACTTACATATTTATTTTTAGTGATACAGGAAAAAAAAAGTAGTACTATGCTTGGAAACATAACTATGTAGTTAATATACCCGTTATAGCAATTTGTGTTTTATTTCAGCACTGGCGCTGCCATAAGGAAAAAAAAAAACAAAAACAACAAAAAAAAAGAGTAAATTTACTGTATCTGCAAATAACTGTTACTTGATAACAATGTTATTAATTTTTAACATGCAACCATGTTGTAAAAGTAGTTTGGTGCATTATCTACTCAAGTGTAGTCCTATGCAATAACGGTAGTTCTACTCGTATTATATCAAGCCTAGGTGTTTTACAGAGGTGACACGTGGTGTTCCAAGCTAGGGGGATCGAATGGATTTCCAATGGCAGCCTACAGCTGACTCGCAAGCGGCAGGCAGGTGTATCTCGTTCAGAATGAAGTGCCTTAAACTGTAGTTGTAGTCTTCCTCGACTAGCACTGACTGAAGTGTGGCATAGGAGAGAGCTTTAGGGTGGTGTTTTACAGGATGTTGAAGTGTAGCATGGTGCCTACGTATAGAAAACAAAGAGCTTCCTGTTCTTCCTCGTGCTACACTGGGAATGACATAGGATAAATGAAATGGTTAGTGACTCGAGTGCCAGTTTGGCAGGATTTATAAGGAAACTGTGGTCTCAGCAGTTGGTGTTCAGCAGTCAAATGTGAATTGGGTAGTGATGGGACAGTGGGGGACAGCATCAGGGGTTCCCTGGCCTGTGGCTTGGCTCGCTGAGCTTTCACCCAAATGTTTCCCCATGGATGGTTCTTGAAGTGTCCCCTGCCTGGCCCTAGTGGCGAAGGGCTCGGTGGGGGCACAGCTTGCTGTTACGGTACTCTGGGATCTGCGTTCATCTTGCTCTTTCTGTGGCTGATGCTGGCTCTGTCCAGCCCTCTCCGTTTCCGCTTGAGCAGCGAGCTATGTGTTAGCATTGATGCAACCACCAGGTTGTGGCTTTTTTTCTTTCTTTTTGGCGTTCTGTTTTTGTTTTCTTGAAGGAGGAGCTGGATTTAGATTATAATGATGCCTCTCCCCCCCACCTCCCCTGCTTTTGGGAATGTGTCTTTCCTATGGTAGAGAAGCTGTGGTCCAGGAGCCTGCAGGATGCCGTGTGGCCACTGTGGTCCCCAGACAGGGAAATGTTCCAGTTCACAGCAAGGCAGCTCGCTCTGAGCTGAGTATGTGGGTATAGGCTTCTGGTGCTGCTGTTTGGTCAGGGTGGCAGGTAAAGGATATCAGGGCTGCAAAATGCTTGTAGCTGTAACACAGGGCTGCGTTACCCTCCTCCATTACAATGGGACAGCGCTACGGCCTTGTACAACAAAATGAATTGTGCATGCTGGATTGTAGTTACTGAGAACCACTGAATACATTGACTTAAGGCTTTTGGTTTGACTCCCATGATGGGCATTCAGGAACAAAAGTCTAGACTGTGGAATATAACTATTTTTAAATCTTATGCGAAACCACTGGTACTTGCTGACAGCCGTGATTTCTGATATTTTGGCTACATGGTGTATGGAAATGAGTTAAGATTCAATAACAGTTACATCAAGAGCTGGATTTCTTGATGCAAGTCACTATGGTCCCAGCAGCTGTGTGGTGTGTTCCCTGTATGTTGGGTTGTGCTGGGGTAACGTAACTTGGCTGTGACCTGCTCACTCTTCACCCTGTGTTTCCTTAGGTTACAGCCCTCCTCTGAGTTTGCCCATGGTTTGAATAGCAGCACATTGACACTGCAGTGGGGGG
This sequence comes from Melopsittacus undulatus, assembly GCF_012275295.1. Taxonomy (NCBI): domain Eukaryota; kingdom Metazoa; phylum Chordata; class Aves; order Psittaciformes; family Psittaculidae; genus Melopsittacus; species Melopsittacus undulatus. The sequence continues at coordinate 31,052,381 of NC_047535.1, forward strand.
GGGACATCTCTAGGAGACATGGACCTCCAGGAGGGTGCTAAGTGGAGATGTCTGCCCCTTTGAGCATTGTGGGATGTGTGGCCGTGATGTTTTACAGGGGATCAGTCGCAGGGGACAGAGAGAGCAATTGCAGGCAGGGTTTGGCATGAACTAGGTGGAGTGAGATAGTTAGAAGTTGTTGCCCAGTTTGATGACCATGTCTGATGTGACACTGGGCTTCCCTGAGCAGGTGGACAGGATATCTACCAGTGCTCCTTCGCCAAAGCCATGCAACAAGCAGGAACATGCAGAGTACCATGAAGTTCTTCCTTACTGCTTTTGGCCTATAAAGCAATATTTAACTCTTACAACCTGTAAAAGCAAAAAGAAGGTACGTAAGGAAAGCACAAAGCACAAAATAATGCACTTACATTTATGTTGTTTGACATAAAATGCACTGGGGGGAAGCTGATGTTGATAATAGTATAAATACCTATATTTCTTGAAAAAGTGACATTAATTACTGCCTCTTGCTATGATGCTTGGTACTGTAATGTTGATATTCATCTGCTGTTGACTGCAGCAATAATTTGTGTATGGTCCATAGCACTGTAAATTATGGATCAATATTAATGTATCCAATGAAATAATTTGAACTGTTGTTCTTGATAGATGGATTAAAGCATTTTGGTTTTTCACATATGTCTGTGTAAGCCACTCGTTTTCCGTGTAAGTGAATCTTTGTTTTTCCATGCATCTGAAGTCCCAGCAGCACTCCTGTGTTTGTGACCTGGTGGTGGATGTGTCCGTGTTCCTGACCTGCTGTCAGTCAGGAGCTCCAGTTGCACCACTGCTGTCCAGTTGTGTTTGCATGGTGGTAGCATCATGGGGACAGAGCTGTGGATCAGGCCATACTTGGGCTTTGCAAATACACGTCCAAGTGGATAGACCTAAAGCTTATGGTCCAGCATGAGGAACACAGCAAAATGTCATTGCTTTTCTGCCCTCCTGTGGGTTCTCCTGTCCCTATTGCCTCTGTCTTGGTTTGGGCTTAAACCACAACAGTCTCTTACCCTCCTCAGAGAGGTGTCTGCCAACCTCCCCTCCCCCCCCCAGCTCCATTGCCGTTTGCCACAGCCTTATGTCAGGCATGGGCTCAGTGAGGCCTTGGGATACCTACACCTCTTTGCCCGGCTGTCGCTCATGCAAAGGCACTGCTGACCTGTGTATGGAGAGACCCCAGTCCTCCACTGCTCACCCCGGGTTGCTTCTCTGTACCCTCCACTCACCCAACACACAAACAGCAGCTCCTGGCTTGTGCTGGTGAGGAACCAGCTGGAGTCTTGTCTTCTCATCTTCATCATCTTTCTCTGTCTCTCTGTTGCTTTCATCCCTCCTCATCTTGTTCTTCCAGACTGTCTCTTACTGTGCGTGGAGTCCTCACTATCTCTGTGGACATTGCTGCAGCGGTGGTGGTTAATGTGTATTATCTCACAGGGTTTAAACCCCGAATACCAACCACAGAAGTTTTGAATTTGGCCTATTTGTATCTTGAAAATCTCATACCTGTTTGGAGTATGGAGTATTTAATTCAGTCGCAATTAAAAGTGACTGGTTGTCCTGCATCATTTGGTTTAAAAACCAGCCAAAGTACTGGGTGAAACTACCTGACTCTGTTAGGACTGCAGCAGAAAAGCCCTGCTCCCTCTGTAGAAGACATTTGAGTTAAAGCTTGTGTTTCCAGCAGGTTTTGTAATGCTATTTCTTTGGAGATTCAGCACAATGTTAGAATGTGGCATCAGTACTGCAATAGGAAATGTATTTATCATCAGCCTAGAATATAATGAGTTTGAGGTTTTAGATGTATTTTGGCTTTCCTTTTGGTGGTCAGTTGGGCTATGCTGCATTTTGGGAGTTAATTCCTTGCTGTTGGGAGCAGCCTCAGGTTTTGGTTGGGTTGCAGAACCCAGTACGAGCAGGAGGAAAACCCATCCTAGAGGTAGTGGCTATAAGCAGTTGCTCGATGTGTGTCAGCAGGGGTCTGCAGGTCTGTTCCGGAGCCTTTTAGCTCCTTTGGACAAGCCTGGGAAATGCTGTGCAGGGTAAGAAAGTGGGTGTCAAAGATAAGGCTGCCAATACCTGGAAGGGTCTGTATTGTTGGGAAGAGCTGTGGCCAGGGGATGCTGCAGGGCTCAACTGCATGGTGAGGCAGCACAGCAGTACCCTGTCACACCAATAACAGTGTCACCATATCACTGCATTGTGCTTTCCTTATGAGAAGATGCAGCTGTTGTACTTATTACGTGTTATAAAACCAGCTGATGATACAAACCATCCTGACTTACTAGAATCAGTAAGACTTATAAGATGGGTTAAATGAGCATGCAGTGATCATCACAGTTATCTTTGCCTGTGAGCCAAAGTGCACCCTTCCCTGAAACTGCTTAATTCTTAACCAGGTTTGTGTGAGTGACTCTCTTCACAGCTCATGTTGATCTGCACCAAGGCTGCAGCTTCTTCCTTGTTACAGCTTTCTCATCTAGGTTGCAAAGGATTCAAAGGTTGCAAAGGCTGAGAAGGATTCAACTCTGTCAGTGCTGAACATGGACAGATGCCTGAAGGAGGAGGAGGCAGCTCCCATCCCCTTGTGCTGCCATTCTTCTACCCCATCCCTGCGCCTTCTGGGGCTGGGGCACATTTGTGCTCTATGGTCATAAAGGCAAATGATGTTTCTTGTGACAGGCCTCTATATTAATGCTGTCCCAAGAGTTGTGCAAGGCAATGGGAAGGCTGCTAAGTGAGTAGGACAAGCCAGGGCACGCAAAACATCTAAACATTGATTTCTCTTTTAATGTATTTATAGAGATCGCCATGGGGTTGATGTACAAAGTTGCATATTGTGGATGCTGTCTCCAAGGAGCTATGGCAGAAATCCTCAATGCTCAATTCATCTGCTGAGGGCAGGACCCCCTGTCAGAGGCTTTAGGAGGTGGGCACAGCCTGTCGGTGGTCACCTCTCTATAGCCACTGGTAGGCTGGGCACCTGCAATCCTTTGGGAGGAAGGCAAGTGCCTGGCCCTAGCGCAAAATCCATCATCTGAGCGTGGTGCTCATTCTATAGGAGTAAGGCTGGTGCTGGTAAGGGTGTATTGGGTTCTCTAGATGTGCCCTGGGCTCTGAGCAGGGTTTGGTAGATGGGGCACAGAGCTTGGGTGCTCTGATCTCTCTCAAACCCCTTCCTTCCTCTCCCACCATTCAGCAGTGCCTCTCCAGCACTCCCTGCTCCCGCTGGCTTTCCTCCTTCCTGCCCCTGAGAGCAGCCGCAGTTAGACACCAGATAAAAAGGCAGGGAACAGCACACCCTTGTGGGGCTGATCCCGGCATCACTGGCCGGTGGCGTTCCCTGCGGCACCGCGTTAGCTCCATCCCGGCACAGGCAGCGAACTCGCCTTGCTCTGAGGCGAGCCGTGATTTAACAGTCATGCACAAGCTGGTTCTCTGAACACAGTGTGTAATTTGTACTGGGGGTGCCGGCTCCAGCCAGGCAAGCACGGAAAGGCTGAGCACGTGTTGCACCACAGCACGAATAGAGCAGTTGCTGTTACGTTCAGCGCTGTTTGTTTAGCCACTTCAAACACAGTCAGTCAAACCTTTTAGAGCCTTCGAGGCCTCTGGCCTGCTTCACATTTTACATTGGCCACAATGAATGCTTTTGACTGGCCATGTGAATAGTAACTGCTCAGATACTCCTTTATTAGTCACAGAATGGTTTGCACTGGGAGGGATCTTATGAAAAGTATCAGAGCTCAAATTCCTCCTCTTTTATTCTTCTTTTTCCCTGCTGAAAAGCAGTTCCTGGAGCAGGTTGTTTAAAGAGAAATTGCTTCAGAACTTGTAAGTAACAAAATAATTTCTTGTTCTCTGACCACTAAAGTAATTTTGATCGAACAATCTATGAAGAACTTGTGCTGAGGAGAGCCCAGCTTTGTCCTGTATGGCTTCCTACTTTGGAGTAATACGAGATTGGAGGTAATAAGAAAATAAGCAGAGATTTTAGGTCTAATGATAATAGTTCTGTTTGAAAAAGCAGGAATTAAATCTGAATAAATGGAAAAGAATTAAATTCATGCTAGACATTAACAAAAATGTACTGCAAACAATAAGGTGTATTTTAAAAAGTCACTGTTTTATTAATCATAATTTCCACCTCCTTCCCTTGATCTTCCAATGACAAGCCTGGCAGGGCCACTCTTTATCAGACATTGAAGCAATTTAGCTGCTGTCACATGCCTTTCTTGATATCCATGTATTAGTCACACAGCCGTTTTATGTTCTTTAGCATATTTTAGTATATAATTAAAAATGTGGCTGGCTGCTACTAAGCAACCAAGCACGTCAGGGGTTGATTGCGTTCTGTCACCCGCAGCAGAAGGGGAGGGTAAAAAGTAATAATCATGTGTTCACTTTTCAGTCTTAATTGTGCTCCAGCTCCTTTGATGTGTTGTTAGACACACACACACTGGCTCCTGAAGATGGAGGCAAAGCCAACATCTTCATCATCCCACCATATGGGAACGGCAGGTGACCTGCAGCCACCTCACTGTCCCTGAGAGCACATCAGTCCTAGATATTGGGCTTCTAATGTGTACATGTGGTTTGGGACACTTCTGGACTCAGTTTGGATGGACCCCACCAAGCTGCTGCTTGGCTTCCCATGGGACTGGAGTGCTAAATGCCTTTGGGATTCTGAGCGTCTCCCCCTGGACATTTAAAACAGGCAACTCCAGTTGATGTTTGATACCTCCTCCATGTGGGTAGGCAGGAGTGGGACTGCTGCACTGAAGGACAATGACTATTGGGCAGCTCATAATCCTAGAATGGTTTGGAAGGGACCTTAAAGCTCATCCAGTTCCAACGCTCAGCACAGGCAGGGACACCTTCCACTGTACCAGGTTACTCAAAGCCCTGTCCAACCTGGCCTTGAACATTTCCTGCACCTCATTCATTTCTAGATTATCTTATGTTGACAATGGCCCATCCAGCTGCTGGAGAGGATACAAACCACTTGCGAGTGTATCCAGGTGATCACTGTAAACTCCAGGAGAGGAGCACTGAAGCTACAGGTCTCCAGTCCTAGATCGTATTAAAGAGGTGGCCAGCACCAGATAAGGCAGAAAACAAGCAGCTCTCCAGCTGGAGGCTCTCAGCACATTGCCCTTCAGCAGTGCTGTCCTTGGGGTTCCCTCACAATCCTAAAAAGCTCAGGCCCTCACCTAGCCCCCCTTGCACTGTCCCTTCCCGTTCCAGTGAAAGGCTGATGGTGCAGATGGTTTCCCTGCAGTGGTAGTGATGCTCTCTCCTCCTGGTGGCTGCTGTCTGGAACTGGCTGAATGAACCCTTTTGATGGTGTGGGAACAGGACAGAATTTCATTTCTATCCTCAGCCACTGGCTTACTTAACTCAGGGCATTAAGGGATTATTTCTGGGGGAAGATGTGGCTCTGAGGATGCGCTTTTATTGTTTGCCTCCAGGGCACTACACAAGCTCTGCGTGGTAAGGTGGCACCATCTGTGTGAAAGCCCATTCTGAAGCCCTGAAGAGGGAATGAGGAAGAGTTTTTGCGTATCTTTTGGCACATCTTCTGCAGGCTAAAGAGGAAAAGGGATTTATTATGTCAGCTCTATTCCTCATCCCCCCAGTGTCTGTCTCTTGAGCTCATGCAAATGTCCACAGGCACACAATGAGTGCAGTGATGGAACCATTATTTTAGAAGTTTTCCAGTTTTAATAGCTTTTATTACTTCAGCAGAACAGAAGGCAGCACAGCAGCACAAACAGGTATGGCATAAGGGGAAAAATAATGCTGTAAGTAATTCAAAGGTTGTTTGCTGATTCACCCTCCAGGGAGAAGGATGACATTGCCTCTACATTTCTCAGCTAGCATCTGATGTACAATCTGCTGTGAGTCTGTCAGCATCCTGAGACGTGGCACCCAGGCTGCTGGAAGATGATGAACTCATTTGGGGTCCATTCATTTCTCTTGGCTTTCCACAGCTCACCTTATCTACACAGAAAGCACCACGATGGGGAAGGAGCCCCAGCCAGGTATGAGGAGACCCATGACACATGCTCCATAGGGATGCCCAGGGGGTTCTGTGCCATAGCCTGGGAACTTAGCTTTGTTCATAGGTAGCACTAATGCAAATCGTACCCTAGTTGTCACACTGCTTGCAGGGGTGTGCAGTAAAACCACTGCTGTACGTTTTGGCAGCAAGATGAGTCTTGCCAGCATGTCCTCAGTATCTTAAGAGTCCCAAGACACAGGGCTGCCATGCTGTCAACATACAGCTCCCATTGTGTTTCAACAGCAGTGATATCTGCTGATCTGTGGGTATGTGATGGTGCCTATAATCCAAGTGTGTCATTCCCTTACACCAGGAGCAAAGGCTGGCTCCTGAGTTACTTTTTTAGCTAGTTTCAGTGAGCTGAAAAACAAGAACAACTCAGAATGCCAAAACCAGTGAAGGACATAATTCTCTTCAAGTATTTTCTATAGCATGGAGGCTTTTCATGGTGCCATGGAGATGCAGCACTTCTTTTACATGCTCTATGGGTCACATACACCTCTTGGCTTCAGGGGTCCAGCAACAAGCATTGATGTGACAGTGCTGGGCAAGGCCCTAGCAGGCGCAGGCTGGATTAACCAAGTGAATGAATATATACTGCTCACTACCTTAGAGGAGGCAGTTTGCTATGAACTATGCTATGGGCACTTGGTGGTTCACTTCTGAGCCACCGCTTCTTGAGCACTAGTAAATTCATTTCAAATACAGCAACTGAAAGAGGTAAATCAGGTCAGATAATACCTATGTTCTTCTTGTTCCATGCAGCTCTGGGGTGTAACCCTGCCCGCTAAGTTACGATGTGAACAACTTCACGTGTGGGGCAGGACCATCAGCTCAGGCTCACAGGTCTCAGACGGCGGGCGGCTTTTCTTCCAGCTCAGTCTTGCAGTCCCTGATCCACAGCTTGTATGCTTTTTCCAGGGTCTCTTCACTAGTGTCATTAAATATCTCTGTAAAATAAGACTTGTAGTTACGAGAACACCAGAGAAGCTTTTCCTTCTTTTCTGTGCTAACTTGTTATGGGGGAGAGTAGCTCCAAACAGTTTATGAGAGTCTGTTTTCTTGTGAGTGTGTAGGGACTGAGCTTTATGGAAATAGTCTGGATGGATACTGATGCAGATCACAACCTGGTTCCATGCATTGCTTCTGTGTCAGGGGTTGGTTGTTTTGGGTTTTGCTTCTAAATCTTCTGAGTGTTTAATCCCAGCTATTGACAGATACTAATTAGTTTTCAAGTGTTATTTCTAGGCACACTAATATGCTGAATTCCTTTTGCTAAGGATTATTTAACAAATATTCTCCAGTATTACAGAGGAATTGTTTTTCCCCTATGACACTGTTGGTTTGTCTGCAGAGCACTGCGTTTACACTGTCCATTTGCAAACACCTTTGTAAGGTGAAGTGGTTGATCATACTGCAATTAATTACACTCGGTCCTTAACTGAGTGGTTACACACAAGAGAAGGATCCCGTCTCTCAATGGGTGTATTGAGATGTTAAGGAAAGCACAAGTAAAAGCAGGAATGTACAAGTGCAGAGCTAAGGGCATGTTTTCCAGCATGTCACTGTGCTGGATGCCCATTGCCACCCAAGCACCTGCTCCTGGATCCCCGTCATGTCCTGCATTGCAGTACCTGCTACACCGAGGCCGGTGGGGAGAGGCATCCGGGTCTGTCCCCCACTGTGTTTCAGGCGCTCTGTGAGGGCTGTCTGGATGAGGGGCCAGCTGCAGCCCCTGTGCCACACAGGCAGCTCCAGGCCCCTCATGCACTGGATGATCTGCTCCTTCTCCTCGGCAGTGATGAGTCCCCGTGTGTGGGCAACGTATATCATGAATGCCATGTCGATGTTCACAGCTTCTCCATGCATCAGTGCTGGCAAAACCCTCTGGAATGGAGCAAAGGCATGTGGGAGGAAAGGTTTGGGTTGGCAAATAGTAAATACATAGTTCTTTTCTTTCTAAAAGTACTCCTGAAAATTGATATTCAACTCGCAGCAGTACAGATTTGTTGGATGTTAGCATCTTGTTATTTATGGGCTGCAGAAGATGATCTGGTTTATATGTGATTAATTACATGTAAAATCTCCCATAGGGATCCAGGATCTAATTTTCCTCCCATTCAAATCACGGATGAAGAGCACTATGTGATGGAGGAAAGAGTTCTGAATCTTGCCTAAGGTCTAATCTTCCCCCTTCATTCCTTAGTGGCAATTTCTGGTTGTTTTTGTGCTTTGGTAAGTGCCTGGTAAGAAGCAATAACTGGTCTGTGGTCTGAATAGGAAACACAGGTGGAAGTGTGGGGGAAATGGGGCACGGTCTCTTTATCCAACAGGACCAGGCTGGGTGCATTGGGTGAGCTGAGGTAGCATGCACAAACCTAGAGTTTAGCTACTTTTCCACAAAGTTTTCATGCTGCTGAATGAAAACTTTATTTCCTTTTTATTAAAAAATGGTTTTGTTCAATAGATGTTGCAATATAAAATCTGTCACTCACCATTTCCAGCTCTGGGCTTATAAGGTGACCAAAATCAACCAGTCTGTCCAGGTCATCCTCCCAGAGGTTGGGAGCCAGCTCTTCTAACATGGTTTCAATGGCAATCCTGGTAGTTTGCAGTGCTGCATCCCCGTGGTCAGCACAGCCACTGCAGGACTGGAACTTGGTGTCCAGCAGGTATTTTCCATGTCTCTTGAGGAGATCAAACAGCCCTTTGTGTTTCATGAGTGCCATCTAGGACAGAGAATGGAAGAGGTAATTAAAAGATAACTGTGTGATCCTTGCATGTGCTATTGGAAATGTGTTTCAATAGATTGAGCTATAATATCACATCATATTACACACTAGCAAAGAAATCACAGAATCATAGAATGATTTGGGTTGGAAAGGACCTTAAACATCATCTGTTTCCAACCCTTCAGTACCTGAGCACTTGGTACATGGGCAACCTGAAAAAGTATTTCTGTAGACACAGTTCCTGGTTAACATGTGTTTGTTTGGTGAATATTCAACAGGTCCCTAGGGAATGTGACCTGGTGATGTTACATATCTTGTCAGCTATGGTAAGTGAAGATGTGTGCAAAAGGTGGTGTGGAAATGAACAGGGGGCTCTGGTAAAATGGCAGAGATGATGGGAGCACTTGGCATTGCTCTTTGGGCGGGGGAAGGTAGGAAAGCATTGCAGTGTAGAGATCCTGAGGGTTCAGAAGCACTTCTGTTGTTACAAGTGTGTAATTTTTCACCCTCTGACTCATGCATTAGCCCTGTCTTGCAGTGGGGAATGGTAACCTGTAGCTTTCCCAGTGACTGCCAGAAACCTCCAGGTGTCCTGGGGGGTTCCCACTATGCAAACACTGAAAAACGCTACTGATGAACTCATCTCTAATACACTTTAACAGCCTGAATTTTTGCTTTATCAAAAGTTTTCAAAGCTCTTCAGGCATAAAACCATTTGCTGTGCACTTTCCAGGTAATTTTAGATGTAGACTTTGTCTCACGGTAGATGGATTGACCACACTTGACACAGCCAGCAAGGCAGGTGCAAATGATCTGGCAGATTATTATTAATCCCAGTATAATGAGCCTCAGGTTCCCTGCCAGCAGTTCATTTGAGTGCTACAGATCAGCCCCAATGGGAAGATGCTTTCTTTCCCTGGTTGTGCGGTGTCTGTGTCTGGCCTTGAGTGCTGGCGTTTACTCCGCAGGGTTAGTACCAGCCGCTGTGTGTAAGGGAAGTTCTAACAAGTTTAGCAGGTGTAGGAATATATATATATATATATATATATGCTCAGTGAGAGTTACAAGTCCCCATGCAGCCTAATGGCTCATCTTTGTTTCTATAAGATGGTTTATACAATGCCATGAATGCTGATGGACATTTTACCAGCATTGTGGCCTTTTGATACTTAAAAGTAATTTATAAGAAACATGGGAACAGATTTTTTTTTTAGTAGGGCCTATTGTGGACAAGGGGTAATGGTTTAAGCTAAAAGAGGGTAGATTCAAACTAGATATAAGGAAGAATTTTTTATGATGAGCATGGTGAAACACTGGAACAGTTGCCCAGAGAAGGGTTAGATGACTCATCCCTGGAAATACTGAACATCAGGTTGGACAGGGCTGTGAGCAATCTGATCTAGCTGAAGATGTCCCTGCCTGTTGCAGGGGGAGGTTGGACTAGATGACCTTTAATAATCCCTTCCAACCCAAACTATCATTCTATGATTTCAGCTTTGGAAAACTGCAGTTGCAAAATTTCATACCTTTAAAATTTCCCCAAGGCCGTTGGAGATGTGTCGCCGAGGAATGCTCTGGATGAAGGATCTATCCAGGAAACTGGCTACAGGGGGGGTGTAGCCCCCGAGCTTGTTCTTACACTGCAGAAAATTCACCCCGGTCTTTGCCCCCACACTGGCATCAACGTATGAGAGAAGGGTGGTTGGGACCCGAATGTAAGGGGTACGTCTTCTATAGAGTGATGCAGCCAGTCCTACGATGTCCAGGCAGACGCCTCCTCCAATGGCAATGATGGGCTCAGTTCGCCTGTCAATGCTGAAGTTCTGGACTTCCTGTAAGATGTTCAAGACCAAGTCCATGGATTTTGTTTCCTCAGTGGTAGGCAAGGCAAGGATTTTGTGCTGAACATTATTCTCTTCAAAGTATTCTCTGACTTTGGAGCCATAAAGTTTATCAACGACTTCATCTATGACAATAAAGCGCCTCAGCTTCTTATTGCCACTAGTGGCTAGCTCTAGTTGCTTTGGGTCAGTAATGTGACCCCAGAGCAGAGTAGTGTTAGCAGGATCCAGTATATTGTATGTTTCTACCACTTTGTAGCAAAAATAGATTGGAGCTTCAATCGTCCAGGAAATCCCACCTTCGGAGATGCATTCACCTCTGGCAAGGGTCAGAAAACATGGCTTGAAATCAGTAAGTACTTCTTTTGTACTTTGCATGTCTGAACTAGTTCAAGGATATAGCTGGGAGGTGGGGAATTTTGCCTGTGCACTGCAAAATGTGGGGCTGTGAGGGTGGGATGGCTCTCCTGGGTGTCAGGGCTCAACTGCTTTAGTACTGGAGAAATCTCCCTGTCTTGGTGAGCAATCAAATGTCTGAATTTCAATGTGGTAATGATCAGATAGGGCTGGAGCATGTTATTCATGCTGGGAGTTGAAGACCTCAGCAGAAAACCCCAGACCAATCATTTCAGCTTCCAAAATGCAAGTGGGGAAAAAGATTGTCAAAATTTTCCAAAGTATTTATGGAGGAAACATCCTTTGCCCAATATATGTGGGTGATAAGAGTCGATTTATTCCTGTCTCTCTACACACAGCCACACACCTCCTTACCAAATAGTGCTTCTGCAATGCTCCAAATGGAGCCCTGGATCTCTTTACCTTGACAGAGGTACGATAGAAATTTATCCCAAATGGGAAAATAGTGCTTTGAGAGTTGGGAAAGATTTCCATACTGGAGTTTTAAAGGATAGACAAAAGGCTACAAAGCCAACATGTAGTATCTTAAAACAGTGAAGAACAAAGCCCTGTGACTCACTTATTACTTCTGTGGGACAGGGGGAGCAAGGGGAAAACAAGTGGCTGTTTTAGTTTGTTTGGAATCAAGAAAGAGAAACGAAAAAAGAGAGAAGGAAACTGCAATATCTATTTTATTTAAGACCTCTTCTTGAGCTGTGTTTGGGTAAAACCTGACAGTTTCTGTGAACCTCTGGTTTGTGTTTTGAATGAGCAGCTGGCTCATTGGATAATCAGATTTCCCTACATACCCAATTTCTTCACACATGAATGAACTTTCTCTTACACGTCCAAATAGATGCTTCTCCGCTTTCTTTACCAGACTGCCTCTAAGTCAAATTTCAAAGTGTTAAAGAAAAACAATGAGGATTTATATCTCCCAGAAAATGTCTTCTGGGCTTTTAAAATGCAGTATTAGAAAAAGCATCATTGCGTGCATTTTAATGCACCAAACATACACCTTTTAGCTCTGTTTTAATTGCTTGTGCACCCGTCTCTGGCATGTTACCCTTCTAAGAGACAGGATGGTTTTGAATGTTAGTTGGTGGAATCAGCTTTGGGTACCACATGGCACAGCTAGCATCCATTGCAACCTAGGCCTGAAGTTCATGCTGCTGTTGACCGAGGTCCAGCAGACTGCCTTTGGATTTGCTGAGATCCTATTATATCTGCTGCAGCTCTGTCTGAGCAATGCTTGTGGGCACCCACAGCCCATTGCCAGCACTGATGAAGATCCTTCCAACCTGCCTGAGTAAAGGGTTAGACTTGTGACGTTAAAACCTGAGTATGAGAAATGCTAGAAAACTGTCATGAAAAACATAGCTGTATTAAGGAAGGCTTGCATCAAAATGGGGCTCCATATACTCATGACAAGGAGTATCCTGTAATTAAAGGATAATTCACTGGAAAGAAGTAATATCAGCAAAGAGCTGTATGCATCCCTGGGGGAAATTTGTCTCCTCTGTCTGAAGCAGCATTAGGTGACTTTGAGAGATGTATTATGTATGGGTTTTGCTCCTGTCAGTGACCTACTGTGTTTATTTTTCTCATCTAGGTATTTCATTTATCTGCAGCTCTCTCTATAAATGCATCTCTCTCCCATGCCTCTGCATGAACGTTTGCACACAAAGATTTCATGTATATACAGGAGGGAAATAGATCCCAAGTGCAGCATTCAGAAATCCCTGCCCGAGCTTTCCACAAGTTTAAAGTAAAATTCCCATCTATAAAAATGGAGGCTGTTGATAAAAGTCCCTCTGTAACTTGGCTATGTCATGCCAACAACAGCAAATACCTGTGCTGCCATGTTGCACTTTGAAGCCCACTCTCCCGTGGTTTTACACATAATGATGGGTTTAAGCTTCTTCCACCTGAGATGCATCCCACCAGGGAGAGACCACACAGTCTGGCTAGCCAGAGCAGTCGCCCATGACCAACATGGGCTCCAATACTTACATTTTTGCTTCCGAGAGAGTTATCTTGTCCTCACAGCCAGAAAGGGCTTCTCCTTTCTTGATCCGGCACCATGTGCTCTTGACTCGCACCAGTTGGAAGTCTGTCTGCCGGGGCTCCGGTGGCACAGTGGCCAGGGCTGCTGTAGCAAAGGCCTCTTTGGACACCGGCATGCTTCCAGAAGGTAAAATCTCCCTGTCAAGAGATCTCCTGTAACCCGGTGGGTGACTTTGAGGTGCCTTTTAAAGGCTGCAGGTGATCAGGTGTTGGGAGGGGAGGTCTTGTCTCCGTGGAGGAAACTAATTACAAAACGAAGCTTATCTAATGTGGGATACGTGTTAGGGATGGCAGGAGCTTTTGAAGACACGTGCAGGTACCAGGATGGGGTTGTATAATCGGCTGATTTTATAATGCGTAAGAAGTACAGTAGAGTGCATACGTTAACTTCCAACATGATGCCCTACAGCAAATTTAAAGTTATGAAAGGCAATTTGTGTGATTTGCCACAACATTCTAAACCTTGCTGTGTGGAGCCTCTGGTTTGGCTGTGGCTTTAACCCCCTCTTGTGAGGTGAGGCAGGAGCAGGAGTGTGGGGCAGGGATCAATACCAGCTGGTTAAACTTTTTTCAGTTCACATTCCTGGCATTCTCTTGAGTTGAGGAACTGATTTTTCTTTATTTGATATTGTTTTTAGCTTTTATGGTTACAAAAACAAATAGAAGGGCTCTTTGAGGGATGAGCTGAGTTTTGAGACCCCATCTCCCTGCTCCAAAGGCACCTTGGTTCTGGGTACATGGAGTCAGCCAGAGAGATGAATTTGCCTTCTCTAGGAAGCAATGGCATCGTGGAGTGACCAAGGGATGCACAGTTCATCTCCAGACGGGGCTTTCAGTGGGCCCTGGGCTCAGCTTGCCACACTAAACATTCCCTTAGCATCCAGCTCTGTGTGCTGAGCACAGGAGACATCTCCCTTTGATTTCACCAGCAGTGCCTAGAGGTCTTCACCATCTTCTTGGCCATGTGTCTAAAAGCTATCCAGAAACATAGATTAAGAAAAACTAAACTAGAAGTAAAAACAGAGGCTGGAAAAAGTGGTTCTTCAAGAGCCCATCAGACAAGACCACTTCATTGCAGGTAGATGTAACTACAGCCAAACTCACTTAGGAACCTATATTTACCTCAAAATTATTTTGGGAAAGAGCCATAAGCATAAACTTTAAAGCAATGTAGCCTTGCTTCAGGAAGGATAATAATTCCTAACATCTAGTTCTCACTGCTGTCTTCACCTCTGGATTGCAAAGAGGGCAGGTTGTTATCTCCATTTTACAGGAGAGGAAAACAGAGCCACTGGAATAGAAAGAACTTGGCTAAAATTCCCTCCAAAGCTAGTGGAGGGTGGATTAGATGCTAGCCAGATTAGCTCTTAGCCAGTTTATCAAATTCTAGTCTGAATTTTTAACTCCCAATCCAAACACAATTTGGATTGCTTTCTGCAGGGACTACAGGTCTAATGCAGTTTGTTTACTAACTCATAAGATGGAATAATCTTATGCATGCAAGGAGGTCTGTCCTCTTTGTCTTGTTTATTTGTTCTGATTAATAGCAATCCACTGAGCACTGGGACTTAAATTGTTTACTTTTCTTTCTCTCTTTTGTCCTGTGCATTTACTTATTTTCCATTTATACTATTCTGTTCTATTCTGGGGGCACTGAAATGTCTTCAGTTTCATTCTAGAAGTTTACAAAGTGACTTTCCAATGTCCATTTGCCTGCCATGGCCAAGACCTGCCATGTCCTTGTACCATTGGTCCTGTAGAATGGATGCCAAGAGCCTTGAACAAAGACCTGCTCCCCACAGCTTGTTCACCTCCTCTGCCCACCCATGGACTCTAGCCATGCTTTGCAGGCACATTGGGTTGGTCCTTGACTGAAGAAGCCCAGGGTGCTACATCCCAGAGGTGAAAGATGGTACTCTGGTTATGGGGTAGTCCATGTTTCCTCGTTTGCATTTCATCTGTGTGAAGAGGAGATGCCTGGCTGACCTCAGGTCCATCACATGCTCTTCAGCTACTTTGCTTTAATTCCTCACCAGCCTTTTCTGCTCCAACTCTGCTGGAGGCCAGCTTAGGCTTTCCAATGCTTTGAATGTTCCCACTTGCTTCTCCTAATGCTTCCTCCAGCCAGGGCATTCCTGGGACCCTTTCTGGAGGTGAAGGTCAACTGGTACCTGTGTGATACAACCTCCCCCTGCCCATGCAGAGATCTGGCCTCTGAGCTGGACCCAGAGCATCTCTGATGTTTGGCTGTGCAGGGTGATGCTGATCTCATGATTAAGGACCACTTGTAGATAATCTGGGGTTCAAAATCCTGGGACTTTTTGGCCTCATAGCTGATGCTTTAGCTCGGACACATGTCTATGTAACTGGATGGTTATGAAACTGCTGATTACCTCCTTGAGACCCAGCAGCTTCCTCGGGACAGGATGAGAGCATTGCTCTTATGTAAAGAGAAGGCACTGAGAGTCTTTGTCTCTTTTCATGTGCCGTGGGGTTGGACCTCACCTACTCCTGTGCTCTGGGTGGGGGCAGGCGGGTGCAGCTGGAGTGGGTGCAGCCCCAGCCTGGGGCCATCCTCCCTGCGCATCCTCTGCTCAGGTGACTGCGGGTGAAGCCCATCCCCTCGATTGACACTGAGCGTCGACGTGCTGGTCTGCAGGGCAGCAAGCCCAGGGCAGCAAAGCCACAGCAGCACCCTCTGCGGCCGGAGGACAAGAAGCAACATGCACAATCCAGCAGGTAAACTCCCTGTGCGGGGTGGGGAGCTCCAGGACGGACGGTGTGACAGGAGGGGACGCTGTGATGCCGCAGTCCTGGGTCACCCAGTGCCCGCAGAGATGTGACCTGCAGGCTCTGTGGCTTGGCAGAAAGGAGCAGAGGAAGGGTTTAATGTGGAGAGGACACTGAGGCTGAGCAGGGGAGATGTGTCTGCAGGAATCTTAAGTTGAGGAAGGAGGATGCTCCCAGGGGAAATCAATGGGTGGGAAGGTGGGCACTTGCAGTACCGAGAGAGCTTTGGCTGTGACTGATTTCTGATGGACTGGGATACTTGTTTTATAACTATTTTTTCTTCAGCTTTAACCTTGCCTTGGTGCTTTTGACGGCACACACATGAGGTATTTGCTGCCTTTCTTGTCCCTTTTCTAAAATCAACAGCTGAGGGTGGGAATACAGGCTGCTCTGAACAGAGACACTTCGTTCTCTCACAACCTCATGTAAAGCCCACCAGAGCTGTCAAAGACTCCCCTGGTCTGCCTTGGGCTTCTCAGTGTGCACCACTTACTCCTGCCTCATGCACTGTCTTTTAGTGTGTATTAAAACAAAGGTGTGCTTTGCATGCTGTCTGCCAGTGACTCCAGAGCCTCCCCAGTGCAAGCAGGGGAGCGCAGGGCAGCATCCAGCTTTTCTACTGCTTTTGCAGCAGTAGAGCCCATAGAAAGTGCACCAGTCTGTGCATGTTTTCCTTGCCTTCCCCTGAAGTTCAGGTAGAGTTTAGCGCCCTGGTTCCTGTCATGAACAGCAGCTTCCCAACCTCAGCTACTTCAGCTCTGCTCAGGATGCTCTGCAATGTTTAATAGCCAGGCAGTGAGTTTGGCCCATACCACCTGGCTTTTTCCCCCTTGTGGGCTATGACAAGTCTGTGCCCCAGTGCATGGCCCTGCTTGGGCTCATGGATGGTGGGTTTGGAGCCACCGAGCAGCCCCAGATGTGCCACAACCACATCCTGCTACCGCTACATCCATATGGTGGGCATACATCACAGCTGGGTTTAACATGTTTGGGTCAAAGAGTATCATAGGTTCTACTAAGAGACTGCAGTTTTGTGTGCAGGGTTCTGGTGGGTAAGGACATAGCTTGAGCATTGTATTGTAGGTTCCATAAACAGGGTGGCCTGGTATAATGCGATAGCTGAGGTGTATTTATAGGCTAAAACAAAGTGGTGTTGTGATAAGCTGTTGTTAGTGCCTGAGTTGCCTTGGTGAATGAGATGGCTAGAACTCTTTGGGATGGTTTTATCAGATTGGTTTAGCACTGAGCAGCTCCTGCTTGAACACTTGGTACCTGAGCATAGAGCTGTCTGGCAGCACGGTGTTTGAGTGGATCAGGATCAGTGCTCTGCCCTGGCTGGGAAGGGAAACTCTCCTGGGGCTGCAATGTTGATCTACAGGCTGGAAGGTGAAATGGGAACCAAAAGCTCCGAAATGGGAACCAAAAGCTCCAAAATGGGAACCAAAGATCTGGTCCTACATGTTTCGATGTGGTATCTTTGCTTTGATTTTGCCAAATCCAGACTGCCTCTGTGCAATCCCCTGGGCAGCACCCTACAAGTTGGACCCTGTTGTCTGCTTTCCTGACTGAGCTCCCCCACCCAAAAAGTGCCATCTAAGCCCAAGCCTCAGAGTTTAATTTCACTTGTGGAGCAGCATGTCCCTCCATCGTGCTACACTGCTCAGGGGACTCTGATGTCCCCACATACAACTTTGTCCCCACCTGCAATCCTGCCTCCTGACTTTAGTATGAACCACAAGTGAGTGATTTCAGAATCAGTAGAAGCTGCAAACTGCTATTCAGCTTAGCTGTAAAACAGGCTGACTGCCCTCAGCATCTACCAAGGAAGATGCTGGGAACCATCTTGCTGGCAACTGGGGCTCATTTCAAGAAGCTGCTGGAGGCTTAGAGCAATCCTTTCATACTCTTTCATAGTGGGACTTGAACTCCTCTGCTTCGCACTTGGCAGCATTTTCCTCCCTTGGGTGAGCTCTCTTTTAGTTTTACTGGCATTTTTTCTTTCTTTCTTTTCTTTTCTTATTGTTTTTCACCCTTATATGTATGGAAAACAATGCACAAGTAGATGGGGAAAGACATGTCTGTGCATAGATACAGCCATAGGGAGGCAACCAGGTGATGTAGTTTAGCGCTTAATAATAGTTCAGAAACATTGCTGGGGTTGCACAAAACTATGCACTGAAATAAACCCTATTTTCTGCAGGAACACAAAAAAGACAGTAGTTACATAAATCTCCTCTCACCTTAGTGCTCAGAGCCTTGAGCACTGCCTGGCCGGCCCACAGCCAGCCATGGAGCTCTGCTCCAACCTGTCTGGTGCTTGCATAAATGAAGCCAATTCTGACCCCTGCTGTTGGCGCACAGCATCATCAGGCTGCAAAAAGCGCAGCGTTTCCTGAAGGGGTTGTATAATGTTAGAGATGGAGTTGCTTTTAGCAGGCGCTGCGTGCTCTCCCTCCCTGGTAGCACTTCTTGATGCTGGTGTTATAACACAGGTTACAAAACAGCTGGAGGTAAATCTTGCTTTCCTCCCCCTTTGCATGCCAGCGGAATCTTGTCTGTTACTCATTCAGAAGTGTAACATGATGATTACTAAAATCCGACATGGATTATAAGCACATTTTTCCCCTTAAATTAACAAAAAGCCTCAAGTGCTTGGCAGGGAGGATGAGCAGATCCCGACCTCAGGCATCCTGCAGCTGTACAGCAGGAGCTGGGTATGCTCGCTCATGCACACACACAGAGTGTGTCTTCACACCACATGTAGCTGGGTTGAGGTCAATAAACTGACATGATCTGGGAAGGGGATGGTTATTCCTGCATTATTTATAAACATTATTCCTGCAATTAATTATAAAACTACTGAAAGAGGTATAAGCTGCCCCTGATGGTGAGACATCAGCATGAGATGTAAACCAGGGGCTGCTATAGACAGCCTCAATCTGCTTTCCTCCTACATCTGATTGTGTTACTGCGAAGAGGATGATGCTGCTTAGATGACCCGTAAGTCTGTAATTCCCATGTAAAATGCACATATGTTTTATGTTCCTCGTCTGTTTTCTTATTTTTTTTGTAATCTGGATAATGAAAACCAGTGAAGTTGTCTCAAAACCCAGCAGACTTATCATTGTAGTAGCTCCAGAAAGCTGAGAAATGCTGTTCTGAGAAACAGACCTTTGGGGAGGTTTAGACCTTTCCCCGTTCCCAAAGACATGAGTTTATTCATGGGGTGCCCCTTGGTACCAAGGGAAGGAGTGGTCCTCAGCACCTGGAAGCCCTGGTGCTCTTCTGATGGTGTCATCTCGGTGTGCGGGGGGGGGGGGGGGGGGGGGGGGGAGGGATTGTAGAAAGACACTCTAAGTGGTAATCTCCACAAGGAGGAGACTTGAGTCTTCTCACACCCTGTGTTGAGGATGGGTTTTAACCAAGAGTGCGTTAAAACACCATCAGACCCAGTGTTCGGGGCATATATCCAAGCTGACACTTTAAGTAGATAGGAAAGAAATGGAGAACAGAAGTCAGAGGCATTTATGTATCTCCCGTTGCATTTGCCTCCTACAGTCTTTCTCAGTGGTGAGTTGACTGTATGATGTGATACTCTGATGTCCTCAGTGGCATTATACCAAAGGTCTGCCTGCAGGCTCTGGGGCAGTTGGAAGCCTCCTTAGTGTTCAGGACCCCACCAGAAACCCATCCTGGGATGGCGACATGGTGCCTGCAACAACAGCGGTTCCACATGGACAACCCTTTACCCCATTGCTGCTGAGCTTGTTCGGGCTAGTCCTCCAGAGGAAGCATGTCCTCTTTTCTGGGGAATAAAATCCTGCCAGGAGCAATCTGCTCCACCTCGGTTACACTCACAGCCTGCTTGCCCTGCGTCTTTGAAATCTGGTCTCCCCAGTGCTTTCATAACCCATCATGTTCTCTTACACTTGAGGAGTGGACCACAGTTCTGAACTATGTATTGCTCTGTGGGGCCATAGCTTGCTGAGGTTCATCATTGTGTTGCTGCTGTATGGGTTTTCTGTAGTCTTAGGGCAAGTAGATTGCCATGGGCAATATTGGCTTTGCCCCCAGAACCAGGTGATCTTGACCCTGGAGATGTTTCCACAGCCTTTGAATTGCTAACGTGTTATATTGTGCATGGCTGTTTCTTTTTACCTAATAATCAGCCTGTGGCAGGGTCTGGCTTGTGAGAAGGTTTTGGGAGATTTGCTATGTGGTGCTGATGGGTTCAATCGTAGTAATTTTTTGTGACCTGGGAAACAGAGGGTTCAGGATGGTGCATCAACACTGTGAGCTGTTGTGGCAGTTTGAAGGCAGAAGAAGGCTTAGGAGGTTGCATTCCTGCCAGGGTGATTTGCTGCATCACCTGCTTAAAATCATTAGCTGAAGAGTATCTGATTTTATGCCATCATGGATTTGGCACAGTAGGTTTTCATTGAAGTGTTTTCCAGTTCGGCTGCATTAGGATGGGAGTAGTTGTATTTTAGGCATAAGTATCATGGGTTGCTCTGCAGACTCTGTGGCACAGATAGAGTGGTGCACAGGTTTCGGGGGCACTCATGCACCCTATTGGCACATGGGTAGTGGAGATCCTCCTTTTTACAAAACCAGACCCTGTGCCTGCATATCCTGGCTGGAGAAGATCTGTCTGGTTTTGCTTGAAAAGCACCCTGTTTTCTCCATGGAAAAAGCTACCTAGAAGAGTGGGCTTCATGTGGAGTTGTTTGATGGTCAGTGATTGTCTCAGCACTTCAAAAGTTGAAAATTCATGGTTTTGAAACATTCTTATCCTTTCCTCTCAGAAAAAAAATCAGCTAGAAGGGGAAAAAAGGGGAATGCCTGTAACAGAAAATGAATTAGAAGTGTAATATATTTTTATTTGATTTTGGCAAGGTTTCTGTGATTGTTTTCATAGTCCTTCAAAACCCGTATTTTGTATGAAAAATAAAAGTAGTCCTTGCTGTTTGCAGTCTAAATTCCTCTTCTGCTGGTTTGAGCAGCTACAAAATCATTGTTCTTCTTTTTATCTTTCATTTCAGAAACTCCGACTGGACTCATTGCTGAGAACCTTCTCAAAGCCAAAGAAATAGCCCTCAGTGACTCTCGTGTTCCTGAGCAACTCAAGAATTACCTACAAAAAGCTCTCGATGTTGCTCTTGGGCTAGACCCCTACCTGGATGCAATGGCAACTTCAAAGAGGTGCGATACTCCTTGGCAATCTTGTGGGGTTTTTTTGTGATTGTATGAATATGTTCGTACATTTTCTGTTCAGAATATGCCATAAAAGGGGATCAGTGGAAGGAAGAAAAATGAAAGTTAACTGCAGCCATATAGTAGAGTGTACACAGACTTGTGTGTCTGTGTGTGCTTATGGCCATGAGGAGAGGAGATGAGATCAAAATGTCCTAACTCTCAGTTTTGTAAGATATGGTACCAGTTGTCTATTGACTGTGGCCATGTCCTATAAATTATCAGCAATTTAATCTCCATACAGGGCCCTCTGAAACCCTGAGAGCATGAGCCCCTGGATCAGACTGGTGCTGGGATAAATAAAGAGTGAAGAAAACCCACACCTCTGAATCTACCCTATAATAACAGCCTTTATATGCAGCTTTCATCTGCAAGCACTCAACAAATATTAATTAATCTGCTAACTAAATGACTCTAGTAACTAAACTAATTAATTAAACTAATTTAAGGTATCATTAATTCAGAAGTCCAACCGATACCCTCATTATTCTTTTCTCAAGCTACAGTATATTACCCAGCCATGTGGGGTCTGCTGAACAATTCCCATTTATCAGTGTACATTTTGATATGTGGAAAAAGCCAGTTCTGTCTAAAACTGACAATGTGTAAACTGTTCCAGGCTGTGGATTATAGGAACGCTGAGCGTTCATTCTGTTGCCGAAATAATAGCTGATAGTTGTTTGACTTACACTTGCTGTACGATAATAGCTATACATTATCTTATTAAAGTTGTTAAAGCATTTGTGAGGGGCAGAAAAGAGGTTATATGAAACGTTCTACTCTTTAAGTCTTGGATTGTCTGAGCGTGGCTGACACGGGTTATGAATTCTTTCTCATTTTACTGAGGAGTTAGGGGGGAGATATGGAAAAAAAAAAGCTGAAATGGTTCTAAATTCTGGCCCATAGAAGTATCACCAGATATTTCTGATGATTACTTTCTTCACATAAAGCAATCTAATCTGTCTGGAAGCTATGGACTTCTTCCAGGTGCCTGTTGCCTCCTCTTTGTAATAGGTAGCATCTCACTTCATCCAGAGACATTGTCACAAGCCTGGCTTCTGTGAAATAGCACCTGGAGATATCCTGTTTTTCTCAGTAGTTTGTGAGGAAAAACGATTTTTTCTTGTCTTGCAAAAAAAAATTTAGATTTTTCCATCTTTTCATAATTTGCAATAAATTTTTTTTTTTTGAAAAAGAAAAATATCACCCTAGAGCTGAACAGAACCTGGCCAGTGTAGCTGGAGCCATTTACTTCAAACCAGCAGTCGGACCAACTGGAAATGGGAAAGATTTGGGATTGAGCAGTGGGGAATGCTCTCCTGCAGTCCCACAACCCCTTGTTCTTCCCAATCCCTATGGCTGAAGGGGCTGCCAGCTCTAAGGGCCTATTGCCAAATGAGGTCCTCTTCGTCTGTAATTTAGGGATATTTGTGATGCTTCTAAGTTAATTTCTCATGTGCATGCACCGATGGACCTTTTGAGGTGTTTTCTCTTGATTGCTGGATTTATGAAGGATACTGAGATTTTGGGGTTTGTCATAAAGTTCAAATTTACTTCTTTTCCCAGGAAAACTTCACCTGACCATGGCCCGGGGAATGCTGGAGGAACTGGAACCAGAGTTAAGCTGCAGGAAGAACGTGCCTTTGACTCTTTGAATGGCAAGTTGGTCAACCAAGAGGGTAAAATTGCACTGGATTGGATTGCACTGGAAGGTCATCACTGAACTTCATCCTTCTCTGCTCAGTGTTGAGTGGGGAGAGGGTGAAAAGCATAGAGGTGCTCAGAAAAAGTGGAAAATTATTTAAAAAGAAACATAAAAACGCCATGTAGGCTTTGATCTTCCTTCTGCATGGTTTTTCCCTGTTCCTACCTCCTGTGCCCTTGTGCTCATGCACGTGCTTGTGAATGCTTTAATTCACAGTGCCAGCCCCATCCCTCAGTGGGCAGCACATTGATCATCACCCTCACCAGAAGAGGAAGGAAGGGAAAAGTCATGCTGGTTTGGTGTGTCTGATAGGGATTCATGTGCTTTTGTGGTTGAGGTGGCCTGTGGCAAGGCACCATACCTTTTCAAGGGGCAATACTCAGGCAGGCTTGTATCCCCACATAAAGCCTATTACACTAAATCTATTCCCAGATTCATTCTTCCCAGATGTTCCCATCTTTTGAGTAATATATCATCACAGTGAAGTACTCTTATAATGTATTACACTAATACATTGTGCGAAGGACACCACTGATGATAAATTTCTTAAATGATGGTGCTGTCTAGGGATAATGACTCTAAGAGCAAATGCAAGGTAATGTAGTGATTTCTTTCTTTTTACCGGGTTCCAGAAAGAATATGGAGACATCTTAAAGCCATTTTCATATGGGGGAAATGTTAAAATATGCAATATTTCAAGCACTATTTAACAAGCACTTGAACAATAGCAGCATTCATGATAAAGGTTCTGCATTTAAAACCAGACCCTTTATTCTGTTGTCGTTTTAGCTGCATTTTAGGTGAAAATTTGTCAGATTCTGTTGTTAAACTCTTATTTTAAAGTGTTTTAAATTATATACATAATTTTTTAAATGATTACTTATAAAGTGCATCTAATTCTCATTGTGAACAAAGTACAGCCATTCCTATGGCTTTATTTTTACATATTCATTCTTGTCTTTCAACAGGCCACATTTTTAGGATGCTTATTCATATGATCAGAGCCAGGAAGATTTTATTAATTGGCAAGCTTAAAGGTTACAGTATCCTTGCTATCGCAGAAGAATTGCCAGATGATGGCAAGATCTTTGCATGTGCTGAAGCGCCGTATCTCGGAGTGAACAGCCAAGAAGCATTTGATTACTCCTCAGATGGCAAAAAGATAAGCATGCGAGTGGGACCAATTGCAGACACTTTGGAGGTAAAATCAGTTGGAAGGGGAGTTTGGGAGCTTTTGTACAGAGCAGATTAAAGAGTTCCAGGCAGGTCCTGTCTCTTGCACACAAGTGAACATGGTCTTGCATTATAGTTATTTCTTATTCATGACAAGGTATGATGGTACAGCTTTCACACAAGGTAGTTTTTTTTTTCCTTTTTCACCATTAAAATACTGTAGCTTTTTGCTCAGAGGAATCAAAAGCTTAAAATATGGGTTGATAGGCTTTAATGGCAGAGGTTTACCTTACGTTCATGGGCTTTGTTTCAGGGTCTCTAATTCTAAGTATAACAAGCTGGAAGAGTGTATCTGTGCCCTGCTGAGCCAGCTCTTGAGGACAGCTTTCTCCCATTGTTCACAAGAATGAGGAAAGTCCCAAAGAAGTTTGTAATTCAACCACAACCTCTCATTTTCCCCCACTGAAAACATTGCGGGCAATTAGACCCCAAGCTTCTCACTTCCAGAGCAATGTGAGAAGCTTCAGACAAGGAAATGTGTTAGCTCTATTCGTTTCATTCTCACTACTGACTTTGTTCCAGGAAAGAGAAAAGCTTATGATTTCATGCAGCTAGAGGAGTCTCATGTTTAATTCCAGTTTACGGATCTCCATGAAGTTGCTGGAGGTCCAGCACACTAACAGGTGATGCCCGTGCCACATCCATTACATAAATAGCCTT
The DNA here is from genome assembly GCF_012275295.1 of Melopsittacus undulatus. Lineage (NCBI taxonomy): Eukaryota > Metazoa > Chordata > Aves > Psittaciformes > Psittaculidae > Melopsittacus > Melopsittacus undulatus. The sequence continues at coordinate 31,077,161 of NC_047535.1, forward strand.
TCTATTATTAATGCAAACCAATTTGATCTGATTCCATTTTCAATCTGGATGTGTCAGTGTGAGCTTGATTGTAATTTTATTTGCATTAACAATTACCATATTTATTTCTAAAATGAAATGGCCAGGAGCTTTCTGACCTCTGGCTCTCATGACCTCCAAGTCTGATAAGAAAGCAACAGAGAGCTTTGCCAAGTATCTGGATAAACGAAACGTTACAGATCACCTGCAATGTGCAGCAGTTAAAATCCCAGCTCCCTGCAGTGAGTGTGAAATTAATTGAATTGCTGTTGCTCTCTAGTGCCCATTCTGTGCAACTGACTTACTGTGACTGAATTAAAATATCTAGAGGCAGGCAGAGTACATGCTGCGTAGAGATTAAAAAAGGGAGCAAAGACATGAAAATTAAATCCTTAAAACAGAATGTTGCAATTGATTTTTATATCCTCCACTTGCAACGTAAAGGCACATCCTGACCCCAGTTCTGCAGGTACTCAGGACTTCAAATAGCTCTTGGAGCTGGCAGGAGCAGAGATGCTTGTGTTTGGCAGAAGAGATCCTAGCTCTGGGGACCCCTCTCTATGCAGGGTTTTTTCAGTGGACTCAAAACTGCTATTGCTCAACCTGGCAGATATATTGTCATTGGTATCTGGGTAATCAGGATTGTCCTACAGGTCTTAATCCACAATGGTCCTAGCCCACAATGGCTGTACATGATGAAGCAATGCTTCTGGTGGCCTCTCTGATGCCTTTGCATTTTGGGCTCATTGAAGTTTGCCCACCTGGAGTGGGGCAGCTGTTTGTGAAACACACCCCTGGATGCATGAAAGAGGCTCAGGCTGTGAACAGCGTGCTGTGTTTTCCCTCCTAGAGAAGGCCAGTTTAGGCTGGAGACCATGCTGGCTTCCTCCACTGCCACATGGGCATGCTGAAAGGATGAAGCAGTCACAGGTGGGATATGGGCCAGGGATGGCACAGCTTCATGGGGGAGGTAGAGAACAACAGTGTTTCTGTCCCACATCATCTGCAGGAAGGCTGGTCTAGAGCAGAGTGGGCTAACAGATGTTGAAAAGGCTGGTGAGATTCAGGAAAGCTGGAACAAGGTCCAGCAAGGATTGTCTTTGTTGTCTATGGTGTCTGCAGCCTTAGGTTTCATCCTTGTCCCTTTGGAGAAATGAGAGGGCAGAGATGGTTATCAGCCACCTCTTTGGAGGTGTCTGCTGCAGCTTTCTTGCTGTGGTGACTCTGGCTGCGTTTTCCTTCCAAGCCAAGTGCAGCAGGGCAGGATTTCTACTTACCTGTTGCAGCTCAGATATTTGCAGCACTGCAAGCTCCTGGGCGCAGTGGATTTGCCTCACTGCACTGGCTCCTTCAAAGCACAAAAGTGTCATATGATACATAGATAACCCTACCTGGCAGGGAAGTCCTTTTCTGCTGCATGAAGCTATGATTCAGAAAGTCCACACTGCCAGAAGGTGTATGATATACTCTTGCCTCTGGTGTGAAACTAGTCCATCCAAGAGTTACATCCTAATCCCAGGTAAAGGATACCATCTGATGCTGTGTCCACATCCACATCCCTCACTGATGTCCTTCACAAGGAAAGCTGCCAGATATTACAGTGGTTGCCACAAGGATGATGCATTTGTGCCAGCACACCTCAGACAGTGGGGCAATTGTGGCACCCACATGGCTCTGGCTTTTCCACCTATAACAGTGGCTCATCAGGGCTGTGAGCAATTGGACAGCTATGCAAACACAGCACAGCAGTCCATAGCAGCACTTTGGCCAGGCTTCCTGAAGCCTCTTGCTGCTCCTTTGCTTTATCACAAGAGTCGGTGAGGTTGGCCAGGTTCTGTCTCTTGTCCCAGATCAGAACCAGCTGCAAAACATCTGGGATTTTGAGCTGTGAAAGGATCCTAAATAGCAGACAGGAGCTGTAGAGCTCTGGTGCACAAGTGGAGGTGCATTTTGGTACCTGATGGCAATATGGAAAAGAACCCATGCATGAAGGACACACACTGCCAAGCTAAGTCAGGTCCCCACCAAAGCATGTAGCTCACAGACGCCATGGCACAAGCCCCAGTGCCAAGTGACCCCTGTAATTTTTGCATAATATTTTAAAATTTAATTTGAATTGAGGTTGAGTATTTCCCTGCATCAGTCTTTAGTACAGGTGCTTTCAGTGGGAATTGGCTACCTCTTCAATGTGTGCTGGGCCAGCGTTTAAAAACATGTCCCAACAAGCTCCTTAAACCTAAACTCTGCTGTGCTGTGCCTGAATAATATGCCTTGCCACACATCAGCTGTGAGCAAGAGGCCTGATCCTGCACAAAGAGGTTGCTTTAATTCCCAGCGGGCTTTTGGTTGAACAATGAATGCAGGATTGAATCCAGAGGGAATGCAAACTACCAGGAAATTATTCCCATCCATGATTTTGATCCTTCCGTTTTAAAACCGAAAATGCAAGGTGAAAAATAACACCATGTTTATAGCAGATTCTGCTGATTGCAGGGCATTGTGTAAGCATGTCAGGGCTTTCGTTTTCCTTTTTTCCCCTCCTTTTACCAGACAGAATAGGTGAAGAGGTTGAGCTGCAGATCTCATTTCTCCTGTTTTGCTGCTTGTGAAGTCTGCCAACAGAATCCACCTTGACAAAGTCAAGGACTCTGCGTTTAATGTTGAACTGAGTGAATAAATTATGCATGAAATTGTGTCGGAGTCTCTAGTGTGCTCTAGAATTGCTCCTTTTGATATGAAAGGTTAATTCAGAAAGGAGTCCAAAATAGCTGGAAATTGTGGGGATAAGTGGATAGTATTCACTGTTGTGAGCTGTTATTACTAGAAATTGCATTCCCTCTCTAGCTTCCCTAGAGATTAAGCTTTGCCGGTGAATATAAACTGTACTCAATAGAATAGCATTTAGGAGTAACAAGAGTGTATGTCCACATACAGTAAAATATTCTAATGGTGTTTTAAAAGGAAGCTGTACTTTTTCATGTATTCTGTGTACCCTAAGGATGGATTGCTATTACATTTAGGTCAAGAACAAGGCATAGGAAAGGTAATAAGTTTTGAGTACATCTTTATTACAAATATGCTGACTGTATGATCCATATCAAAGGCACGGGACAGTCATTTTTTTCAGATTGAGTTTGTATGTGCCTTATGAGAGAGTGTTGTCTCTGATCAGGACTCCAATCAGGTTTTCTCTGAGCTTTGGCAGAAGATTCATTCATGTTTTTATTTGGGATGTCCTCTCCCTGATCTTTCCTGTATCCATCAACAGTGTTGCTGTGCCCTTCCTCACGCTCGCTTTTGGTTTATCTCTTCAATGGAATGCAGTGATAACGTTTTGGGTTTGGCTTTTTTTTTAATCCAAAAGGAAGTTACTGACTTGCTGTAAGTAAAAGCATTAATTTTAGCCAAGTTTGCTCTGAATTAAGACACTTCTTGTTGCCATCTGTTACCATCTATGATGCCTCTGTAGCAAGGAGCAGGGACTGCACTGTAACCATTCAGGAAATTAGTTTCAGCAGGATATCTCAGATTATTTCCTTCTGTATCTCAGCTTTCCTCACAGTTGGAGACGTTTGGGCTCTGCCTCTCTCCTAGCAGATGACAAAGGCATCTCCGACGTTCTGTGAGGTCTGAGGCAGGTCCTGACCCAGTCTGCTCTGGAAGGACAAGGGTTGTCAATCCCTCTTCTTAAACCCAGAGGGACAGAAGTGTGTTCTCCTCTTCATCACTGCGCTGATAGTTCCACTGCTTAGCTTTGGGATCAGAGCTACCAGTAAAGCAGCTTTTTTCCCCTCCTGGTTGTCTTAGTTCAGCAGTGGGTGTTAGCAGTGAAGAAACCCTCTCCACTGTGGTACCCTGGCCATGGTGCCCACCCGCTCCTGTGGCTGTTATCCTCTTGTGTAGAGGCTGCTTTAAAGGCACAGCTGGTTCAAAGAAATTAATGGATTCCCTGTATAGTCCTGAAGCTGTTTCCAGCTAAATATGGAGAACCCAACAGCAATCTTGAAGCTGTGGAAACAAGAAGCCCAAGTGATGGCAAGGTCCCAGTACAAACTGCGGTGCAGTGATACAGGTGTTTCCACAGAGGTGTCTAGTACTAGGTGTGTGGAAGAAATGAAAGGTTACCTCATGGCTGACTGTTCAGGACTTGAACTGACAAAATAGAAATGCCTTCTAATCAGTGGCCTTGCATACCCAGGCAGCGCAAGGATGAGACAGGCGTGTGCTGGATACATACACAACACAAGCACCCTCCTGGGATGAAAGCTGCAAAGTTAAAAGGTGGTTTATCTGTATCAGAAGTTAGATAAGAAGGAGATAAGCTATCAGCAGGTAGACAGTACAGAAGGAAGGCTGAAATGAGAAGTCCAGCTAATAGCCAAGAGCTGCACAACTCCATATGGACCTAATGAAGTCAGTGCATAAAAGTGAGATTCTTTTTCATTAGGGAGCCATACCATGCAGCAGTCGTAACATATGTTCAGAGATGGCCACATCTGCTTCTGAATGTCTGCCCCCCACCTCCTCTGCCTGGGAAGGTTACAAGTCAGAAAGTAGTGATAAGTCATGATAATTACTTGACTTTTGCTTTGGCTCTTCTCTCTGGGGAATGAGGCCTCTAATCTCTCTTCCTGATGAACTCCTCCCAGCTTTTATCTTCTGACCCTTCCTGAAGTTTCTACATTGAACAGACTGGCTCAGTTGCACCCTGATGTAAGATGCTCTTCCACAGTAGCAAAAATGTTCCTGCTGCTTTCCCCCAGAACAGATCAAGAGGGAACCAGGGCAAAATCTTCTTATTGGTTATGAAATGAAAAGATGAATTGTAGGAAACCAGATGTCCCAGTTTCTGCTACGTTCACTGTAAATGAGCGTGTATTTGGCCTGGTCTTTCATTATAGTGTAGTATCCAAAGGTGTCCTAAATATGGATTTATGAATGCTTTTGGCAGAACTTCTGTGTTATCAAGCATCTGCAGCAAAGTGTGACTTACTCGTCAAGCCTGTCCAGGCTCTCAAGGAGGGTTAATTTCTTAACCACTAGCAAGCTCACAGTGAAACCAGTTTGCACAGTGGAGTAATTCAGAGCTTCAGTGATCCACTTCCCACTATTTCCTAGTCTGATTGACACACTCCCTGCTTCAGAAAGGCTCCTGAAATCTCTGTTTGGGAGCTATCAAACTCGCTCTTGAAAACAAATTAGTTTTTCACATTCTGTTGCCATTTGTTATTGATGCTTTAACGTCTCGGGGGATCGCTCATCACTCATTGGGAGCAATGTCTCCAAACACAAAAGGGAAATCTGGACGCAAGAAGTACTGTTAAAAGTTGTGGTAGAAACAGTGAGTTCTGGAAAACATAATTGTTTCTCTTTTCACTTGAAATGCCAAGACTTGAAAGCATTTCTGCTTGCCGAGATAGGTGGAGGAGCCGTTGTTTCTTTGCAACGCACACAGATGCAGTTAAATAGTCCCAGATGGAATCTGAAATATTCCATAGCAGCCTCTTGGGCAGCGAGTGCATTAACTGCCACAGGAGAAGGCTGTAAAGGCTCCCATCTGGTCATCCATCAACACTTTTATACATTATCATCAGCAGCCTGCTTGGAGGGAAGGTGTGCCACATTTCTGAAAATCCAATTAGATGATAGCAGCCAGTTCTCTTTTATCCTCTCTGTTGCTGAGCCATCCAAAGCATTTTTTTAGATTAAAGAAACATCATTTTCCTTCACAGGAGCTGTGCTGCTTTATCTCTATCATGACCTGTTCTTTTATGTGCTTTATAATTCTATTATTAATTGGGATTTCAACCATTTTCCTGCTACTGAAGTGGGACTCGCTAGTTTGCAATTCCCAGGATCAGCCTTATGCCTCTTTATCCCAGACTGATATAATTGCCACTCTTCAATTTGTTGATAGCTACTCTTCTGAGAAGAGATAACTTATTGCAGCACCTCAGCTGCAGGGTTTGATGCCAGTCCTCTCCGTTACCCTGATGGATCTATTCACTTTGACTGTAAATATGCAGGTGTTTCTGCTGTGACTTTCAACGCCACAAGCTGGGATGAACCGTCCTCTTTTGTATCCTGATTTTCTTTGAGAGGTTCAGAGTTTGGGTCATCCGCATTTCTGAAAAGTTGTTTGCAAAGCATGGAAAATTCCAGAAGTAATTCTAGCAATTTTACCTTAAAATAAGTGGGTTCCCTCTGATCTGGGCTTTATACAAAGGACATTATAATGGAAAGACTTAAAATTTTCAAGTAAATAATGAGTGTTTTCTCCAACATAATTTTTTCCAGGCATTCCATGCTGAGGATGAGGACTTTGATTTAGTCTTTATTGATGCTGATCAAAGGAACGCTGTTAGCTACTACAGCTTTGTCATGGATAACCACTTGCTGAGAATGGATGCAGTGATCTGTGTAGAGAATACACTCATGAAAGGACAAGTCTACCTGGAGAACGTATCTGATGAAAATGTACTAGCTGTCAGAAAATTAAACACAGCGATTAATTCAGATCCGCGTGTTGAACAGGTTAGTGCAATGCAATTGGTTAAGGTGCCTGTGGTACTGTATCTATGGATTTTGCAAAGTACTCTTTAAAATGTTTCTTTTGTTGGTGCCATTATCCAGAAGACCTAAACTGAACTCAAATTTTATTATCATTCACCTCACTTGAGCTCTGAGTATGAGTTTCTGTATTCAGAAATGGCCCCTACTTTCTGTCTGCATCATACAATGTATGAAAGGCAAGATAAAAGTGGAGCACTTAAGAGTGAATAATCAGCTCTCCAGTACAACCAAGGAACTGCTGCTCTGCTTTAAGCGCTCTGGAGGCTGTAGGGCATCATGAACACAACAGGAGCCAACAAAGTCCCACTCCAGCAGGAGAAAAAATAAAGAAGTAATAGGATGCATAAACAGTATTTTGTGGTTTGAGAGGCAAAAGTAGACACATATCCTCCAAGGCTTTAAAAGCAGGGTTGAATGATGCTACCCCAGGGCAGAAGCTATCAGCCTGCAAAGCTTGTTTATATGCCATAGCTACACCAGTGTGGCAGAGGGGCTGCTGCAGCTGGGGGAAGCCACAGAGGATGGCTGGATCTCTGCCTCCTTTTCTACACTATGAGGCTGGTCCCATGGTGGGAGAATTGAGGTCTTCTACCTCCCTAGGAAAGATTAACAACAGTTTTCCATGCCCTGAATCTTACTGTTAGCTATTCAATGCAGGTAAATCATGTGGGGTCTCACATCTAATGTTTGATATTGGTGTTCAATCTCCAACACAGTACAACTTTCACTGAAGTGTGTTCATGGTACCAGAGAAGCTAGGTGGCAAACCTACTGGTGCTCGTCTATGGGTGCAGGACAGATGTTCTAGCAAATGTTGAAGAACACCAAGTGTTGGTGATTATGGTTTGCTGAGCTGCAAGCGTAAGACTGGAATATCCTCATGACAGCATTAACCAGGCTGTGGAAACCCAGAAATCGCCATAGCTGACACTGATTTAGAAAACAGAGAGACTAAATTGCATTTTTTTTTCTTGCTGGCATTTGTGGAAGCTGTGAGTTTGGAAGAGGAATGTGAGCGAATACAAATGCCTGGCATATTTATGTTGGAAGGAATTTCAGTTAAAGCATAGGAGTAGGAGAAAAGCTACTGTGGCCTAAGGAAGGAAGGACTATCCTTCATATCAGTGGGATTTGGGTGATAGAAAGCCAAGTGCAAAGCATTTGAGAACTGTGTGTGTGTATGTGTTCCATTTGCAGGTAATTTTACCAGTGCAGAGTGGACTGAGCATCATTCGAAGGAGCCCTGTGCCTCCAGATGCAGTGATTGAATCCAAGGTGTGTATTTCCTTTCTGTGAGAACTTCTGAGGAAAGCTGATGGCAATGACAAAATGATTTGTAGGGGTTTGGTGTCAAGAGCCCAGACTCATTTACTGTTGTGCCATGGTGCTGTGCAGCATGGGTTTACCAGCTCAGAGCTTGGCAAATACTAGCCTCGCTAGTCCAAGGTTACACTAAGGCTATTAAATGCTGATCCTTACAAAGATTTTGGCTCAGCTATGCTGGCAAGCTGCTCACTGGGTATCCATGCCCAGTACCTCCAGTCCTTCCTGTACAGGGGAGTGTGGGTGTATGGAGCTAGGGGCCAGCCATAATGAACTCATGCAATAGAGCTGAAGCAGCTCTATTTCTGCCTAAAAGCAGCACATGATGCCCTCCTATGGTCTGTGAACTGCATATTTACATGGCATTAGATTTTGTTTGTCCTGTGGAAAAGATGGTGCTTTTATCTTTCTCCATTTTATATAGTGGACATCATTCAGCTATAATGAAATTCCCATCTGGAGTCATAATGGCCTATCTCAGTAAACCCAGGCCCAAACATCCTGATTGTTTTGCAGTTCCTGAGTGCTCCCAAAGCTACACCCACTGGTAATTCCTGGCATTTCAAACTCAGTATTTTAAACATCTTGTATTTTCCATTTTGATTCCAGTCAGGGGGAAATGATGCATGGCAGCTGATCAGATGACAGCTTGGTTTGAGTTATTGGCTGATATCTTTATTTGCGCATCAGCCTTGTGAAGATATTTTGATTGCACTCCACTTGAGCCAAATCTTGCCTTTAGAAATGTGTTCTTAGCCTCCGTGCCTTCCTGGATCCAGCTGAGCCTCAGGGCAGGATAAAATAACTGGGGGTAAAATAACTGTCATTTAATTAATTAGTCATGTTCTAAGACTTTGTACCTGACCTATCTCCTGTGGGAAGCTGAATCAGGAAACACCATACCCTCCCCTTGTGTATGGCGAATGATAGGTGCATCTCCCCAAAGCACGCCCTTCTGTTGCATTGCCTTGCACATTAGAGCTCCTGATGAGACTCGTATCTGGAGGGGTAAAGGTGCTTTTTGGCTTGAATTAGTCATACTGTTTGTATTAAATAGTGGCACAACAAGACATGGATCCCTGTTTATGCTCCCACCTCATTCTCACAGGCAGAGTCCTTTATAGCTATCTCTTACTGACCTTTCCACCTTACTGTGTGATGTCTATATGTTTTTGTTTTAGAAAGAAGTCGTGAGGGATGATGTCTTCTGGGGTTATAACAGGCACCGCATCCTGGACCGGCTGCGTTTGGATGGCAAAGTGGCCTATGTCACAGGCGGAGGGCAGGGAATTGGAAGAGCCTTTGCTCATGCACTGGGGGAAGCTGGAGCTAAAGTGGCTGTTGTGGATCTGGTCCTTGCAAAGGCAAAAGCAGTGGCGTGTGAGCTCAGCCTCAAAGGTAAGCATGGGACTGACCTGCAGGTCCTTCTGTATGGTCACTAAGCTGTATGTCAGCATTGTCTCAGCAGTCATAGATACCACATCGTCTGTGAGTTACTTATCAATGTCAATTCAACCAGAGAGGCAAAACCAAAATTCCTTGCCAAGAATGCCCAAAGGAAACAGAGCAGTGAAACATGACTGACAGGGACAAAGAAGGGCCACCTCTTGCCAAAGAGATCTGTATAACCTGCCTTGAATAAACATGGTGTTCCTCAGAGTAAACCATGCAGCAGCCAAGGCACCCCAATCTTCCCTAAGGATGTGTCAGACATGGCCTATGAGCTCATTAGCATATACCCCTTCACTGGCACCTCTTCAATGCCTAATGTCTGGACCAAAAACTAAAACAAGTTAGAGCCTTTATCAGCCTAAACCTCTCATTGTGCCCTCATATTGAAGCAAAGCCTCTTTTGAAACCCTCAGCTATAGTTCTTTCAAGCATGCATACAAGGTCAGATATAGGAACAAAATACTAATAGACATAATAACTAAAATCACCCCAAAGAGGTAAAATCTCTACAAGCCACTTCTATTTTAGCAGTAAAACCAGAAAATGTAACATAAAAACTGAATTTCCCCCCGGAGTCATGCTAAATGCAGTTGTAAAGGGGAAAAAGAAAACTGGAAATATAATTTTAATGAGGAAAGAAAGGAAGTGTCTCCCATTTTATAATTCCTTTTGTGAGATCACAACCGAGCCTTCTTCAAAGATCAGTACTTCATTTCCTCTAAGGATAGATCTTTACCCAGGAAATTTTCACATTCCTATTTGAATAAAGTCACTGGTATTTGTTTCCACTCTGACTTCAGAAAGGGATTGGGCCATTGTGAACCATATTCTCCAGCAAAACCGTCACTTGCAGATAAATTTCTATCCCCTGTCTCAAACAACATCCTGAGGAAGGGTTGAGGAATTGTTCAGTTCTGGTTTTGATACCATCTTTAGCTTCCCCAGAGAACATCTTAAACAAAAAGTCTCAGTCTGTATGATCCCAGCTTTAGTAAGCAGAGACACTTTGCACTGAGTATTAGCGTTAAAGCATTGGTTTTATTGGTTAAAGCTTTCATTGCTGGTCTGATCCCAAATAACAACCTAGAGCAGAGTATGTCCAGCTCCTATTACAGATTCTTGAGTCATCCAGTCCCTCCTTCCCTGAAGCTTTTCATTTTCTTATGCACTGAAGCCATATGGTCTTGGCACAAAGTAGCTGTGCCCTACAAGTTAACTTGCCTTTTGGACATTTTTTCTCAGTGAGATCTTGCATATCAAGTAGGGCTATTCAGATAGAAATAGGCTACTTGATAGAGCCATGAGACTGTGGATGCCAACAGCCTATTTGAAAACTAACTTAAGCTATCTCCAGGGCATTTTCAGTAGAAGTTTGATCATCCATCTTTCAATGGCTGCCCTACATCTCTGCTCCTTTACTGGTGGGCTGCAAGCCCAGAGGAGGTGGGGGAGTGATACGAAGTGCAGTCAGAGAGGTCACGAGGCATAGCAAATATTATTGCAGTCTAAAGTAAAGAAAATCTCACTTCTCAGTCTTTTCACATCTTTATCCTTTGAGGTCAAATACTCTCTATCAACTTCAGCAGTGCAGCTGGTCAGGGCACAGCTATTCCATCTCATGATGGTTTTTGAGGTTTCAAATTTATTGTCGTTCCTTGTTGGAACAAAACCCAAACTTTGTAATGCTTTTGTGAAAGGGAATTATATCCAAATGCCTGGTTTTGGACAGGATCTGAAAAGGTCAGGTTTTCAATCTCTTTCTCTCCAAAGGTAACTACAGAGTCTAGCCCAGATCTCAGAAGCTTTCCCTTGAAAACTTTTGTTGAAATCATTATGTTTCCATGAAACATTTGGCTTCAAAGAAATAACACACTCTGTTGGAAATAAATTTTGACAAAAAGGTTCAACTAGCCTTACTCTCAAAATATTCACATGAGTAAATTGAAGCAATCATAATATTGATACATATTTTTCCTGCTATAATACACACAAAGGAGCTGTGATTCTCCCTTCCCCCCACCTTGGTCATGGATCTCTAACTCAAAGTTGGAAACACAGTGCCCCAAGTCATAGAATCATAGAATAGTTAGGGCTGGAAAGGACCTGAAGATCATCTAGTTCCAACCCCCCTGACATGGGCAGGGACACCTCACACTAAACCATGTCACCCAAGACTTTGTCCAACCTGGCCTTGAACACCACCAGGGATGGAGCATTCACAACTTCCCTGGGCAACCCATTCCACCCTCACAGTAAAGAAAGTTATTCCCATAATGATGCTTTTCCAAAACATTTTGCTCAGCTTGCTTAAACCCTCTTTGCTGCTTATACCAAGGAGCCCTTTACTGCTTTTTAGGATGGTGCCGTCATTTCACGATGAGTTTTAAACATCAGAACTGCTGTGATCTCAGTTTCTGCTTTGTTAGACAGCTCGGGTGTATGTCCCTTGGCTACTGGGGTCTTTGTTTTTAGATCCTGCGTGAATACCTTTTCAGCAGTTGCTAATGGATCCTGACAGAAGAACCAAAAATGATGAAACGTAACCAAAAAATCCTAAGGGTTACCTTCCACTACATACGCCCCTCTCTTCAGGGGGAATCACTGCCTGTACCTTAAGGGAAGAATTAGTCTGAAGGGATTTTTAAAATGTGCATTTTCACCGTAAACTATGCAAATGCCTTCCACACAATGTCACTTCTGATCTTCTTGTCTATATGCGATGTATTACTTCCACTTATACTGAGAGACCAGAGATGAAGCCTGAGGCAGGGGGCTGTGTACATGTCCCCTGAAGAAGGGCACCTCAGGCAGATTCAGCACATTGATGTCTCTCCAGCACGGAGCCACTAGGCTCCTCTCCTGCCCCTCTCATCACAAAACTAAACTGTGTACTGAAGAGATGCACTGACACCATCATGCATGTAACTGTGCGGCCATGTGCTGGGTTTCTTACTTCTGGTCAGGACTACAGATTTTTAAGCTATTTTTCCATAGTTTATCTATTATTTTTAACAGATGATTTTGAGGGGACAGTAGAGAGACAGAAAGTGGGTTTTCCCCCCTCTCTCAGAGTGCAACTGAATTGATTAAGGTCAAGTGTGGGACTCTTGTTTGAAGTGAGCGTGCCTTCACTGCTTCTTCATTAGACGCTCACGCGTGGCACCTTCTGTCTTGTTTTTATGAACTATCATATAAGATGAAGCCATAAATGGGGTGAAAGTTGGAGGGCAGGTGAAGAGCCTCATTCTGTTACCATTAGTAACATGCTTGCGCCCATTTTGTCTGTAAATCGAACATGAAAGATTGCAACAGCTCCCTGTACATTCTGTATGTGTCCTGATAACAATTAGGAGGAGCAATGGGAGCTGTCTGGCTATTCTTATTCTTTCAGAATATTTAGCATAAAGCCTACTATAAAATAACAGGTCTTGTTTTGTAGCAGAAGATGCATTCATTTTTGCAAGTGGCTGTGTTATGGGTCTGCCTTTTTCTCTGCCTTGGACCATAGCTGAAGACCAGAGGGGACATTAGGTCCCATGGCCTAGCATGAGGAGCATCGCAGACCAGCATCATTTCAGGGCCATTTCAGGGCGAGCTCTCTGGCAAGCTTCTGGAGGCACTGGAGATCAAGAGGAGCTTTTCCATACAAAAGCCTCTTTCTTGTTGTTTTCTTCAAACATCACTGAGCAGTTATTGCTTTGCTTTGCTTTCATGGAAGCCTCCATCTCAAAGTTTAATTCTGGGGGAGTCTTCTTTTCTCCTAGGATAAATTTAAGGCTTCTTTTAAATTTTTTTTATTAGAATGATCTAAAAGAGGGACCGGTGGGTAACAAAATTTTCTGTTTCAACAGAAGTAGAAAAGTCTTCTGTAACAGCTGTAACTTCCCCCTCTGCACTTTCCGCTTGCACACTGCTGATCTACGGTCCATCCCTGGTGGCTATCTCCCTCCTTGTGAGTGAAGGCCCACTTCATCACAGCCTTGCTTAACTCTCAGGATGGGTATAATCCCATTGGCAAAAGGTGCTTATTTTGTCTAATAATAATAGCATTTAAAGCTGATTTTGATAAGTTAAATTACACTATTTACAGATCAGCACTAGTGCAAAAGTCAATGCCTGGAGTTTTCTAGGAAAAAAAAACATGTTTCAAAACCAGTAGATGTCTTAATTTCTGAATGTTTTTGTTATTAGTGATGATTAGTTAGTGTGATTTGCAATAAACAAGGCCAGACACCATGACTACTGTACCTGTGAACCTGCACGTATGCCCAGTTAGCTCCCTCCTAAAAATGGTTTGGTTTTGTCTGAGGCTCCCAGCTGTGTCTGGATGCTGTAGTTCAACCAGAGAGGACTCTCTGGACAAATAAGCTTGATTTTTGCAGCATCCTGGGGGGAACTGGCATAAAAAAACATCTAAATTTGAGCAAATTAAAGAGTCCTTGGCTTTCTCTGGCTGCCGAGTGGCTAACATCCAGTCCTGAGTGAGCTCTGTGGAGCTGCTCAGGGATGAGGAAGCTGCAGTTGAGGGTTTGGACAGAAGATGGTGCAGTGTTCAAAGCTTCGTTTTGGTGGAGTGGCACACTCGGCTCCCACACCTGAGTTTTGTGTTGGCCTCCAACAAGCAAACCTCGCACCAGTGAACGACTTTGTAATGGCAGCATTCAAAATAACAAATGCACATTTTGCTATAATTTGTGGAGCAATAAGTTAATGGGGCATATAAATAATACATATAGGAATGAATAAATAATCATAAACCAGAATACTTTTCTTTCTCTATGAATTCCTGTGCTGTTCATCCCTCTTATATTAACACAGGGATTAAAAGCATTGCCATTGCAGCAGATGTAAGCAAACCCGAGGATGTGCAGAGGATTGTGGATATGATTGTAGCTCGCTGGGGCACAGTTCACATTGCATGCAACAATGCAGGAATCAATATGAACTCGGCAAGTGAAGATACTTCCCTAGAAGAATGGGACAAAACTTTTAATGTTAATTTACGAGGATTGTTTTTGTGCTGCCAAGTAAGTGTGAGATGCTGTACTGGTTTGTTTTACAAATAGGTGATCAGTTCATAAGCATTTACTTTACCAATAGTTAATAACGCTTTATTACTAATAATCACAATAAAATCAGTCCTAGATTTGGTAGAGTTAGAGGGATTTGTTTTATAGCAGTTGCAGATTTTGGTCAATGTTTTCAAAAGCAGTTGGTACTCACTGGCTGCCCAAGGCCAAGCATTTAAGAATGGCCAGGTTTTTTGGAGGGTGGTTATTTGCCACATCCTGAAAACCAAACAGCTTTTGGGGGCCATTCCCAACATTAGTGATTACTTTGAAAAAATACTGTCCACAGTGAAGAGGGTCTGAAATGGCAATGGGATTTTTCCTGCATCAGCCATTTTTATACCAAGTTTTTATATCAAGTGCTTCAAAGAAACGTGTTAGCACATAAACTCTTCTGAAAAGTGAAGACTAATTTATTATCATGTCATTATTAGCACAATCACAGAAAGGGTCACTGGTCTTTCCTTTAATTTCTGTCACAGGCTGCAGGCCGCATTATGCTGAATCAAGGATATGGGAAGATAATTAACACAGCATCTATGGCAAGTTTAATAGGTGAGTGATGAGAGCTAACAGTTGTGCTTCAGAATCCATATTTTAATTACTACCGATGCTATTTGAATCAATTAAACCTGTATTGGGAAGGAGTAAATCACTGACACTTTGTATTAGAGGAAATGTACTACAAAATTTTTATTGATATCATTTTTCAACATTTGCCTGTCCTCTATGTTTTAGAGCACTTATTACTTTTTATAGAAGAGGTGGAGTCACCTTCCCTGATTCCGAGGCACTGATGGCACAGGAGAGGTGCTGGTGCACTCCCCAGTGATTTTAGGCAGATGCGGTTGAGTGTGGGAAGCTGTACCCCTGTCATGTTTACAAGCCACCCAAAAGCTTTTTCCACTGGTTTTCTCCCCAGTACCCCGGGGTTTTATTTCATTATCCTTGCCAACAGGTGTCTCCACCAACGCTGCTGAATCAGCAGCATCGTCAAAAGCGCCAATAAACCATTGTAACATATGGAATGAAATCCCTACTGCTGAGCTAATCTGGAAGGCAGTTACATGCTGGTGAATTGAAGCCCATGTAACAAAAATTGATCAATTACACAAATTAAGCATAGCCCTTTAGGAATTTATTTTATTGGTCTGGACATCTGTTGCAGTATTGTCCAAATCCAAAAATCAAATGGTGCCTTGGGTTGCCAAGTTAGGCAAGAGAATCTAGTAGCTATAAAAGTACAACCGAAAACCCCTGTATTAATATCATGTCCATCTGCTGAATGTTATATAAATATGCAGTCTTTTTATTTTCCTTCAGAATAACATTTATTTTTACTGTGCCCAGTTTGACATTCTGTGACATTCTGCTCCGTTTATTGCACAGTAACTTTCAATGCTTCTTCAAAACTACATGTATAATGTTGTTGTTAATCTTTTCTTCTTTTTTTCAACTGCCTTTATCAGCCATTTTACTTACACTTAAACACAGGCACCATCCCTCTGCCCCAGCTTTGTGGAGTTACAAAGTCTCCCAAAGAGAAGCAGTTTAGAAAAGAATTTAGAGCTTTACATTTCAAATGCCCCAGACCTTTCATGCTCTGCTCTGTACAGTGAAATTCTAGTCTGGGCTAGGGCTGTGACTGTCCACATCATTGCCACAAAGCAAAAGTTACTGGGAGGTATTGCACCCTATAGAAAGTCACAAAGCTCTGGAAACTGGCACCGGCTGGGGTCTGCTGGTTTGGCACACAGCTCTCACACTCCCTCTTGCAACCCAGAATTGCACTCTGCGGCTTAAAGGAGAGGCATTCCCCTATTTCTTCATCAGGCCCTGGCACAGCTCTGCTGAGCCAGCAGGCGATGCCATTTCACCACAGCATCCATCCCAGCCCCAGCTGCACCTCCTTTTGCTGGCACGCCAAGACCACCGAGACCCCCATGGGGTCATGTTTGAGGCAGTATTAGTCCTAGAGCAGGAAGGAAAGCTGGAAAGCAGCCCTGAGAGCAGTCTGGAAGGGTCAATGCAAGATGTGTTTAAATGTCACTGAAAGTTAATGCATGTTAGGCCAGGAGTTAAGAGATGAAGAGATGTGTTTACCTTCTGAACCTGTTTGAATCTTGGCATTGAAAAAATCTAGTAGTTATAAAACTACGACTGAAAACCACGATGTTCATATCATGTCCATCTGCTGAATGTTAAATAAATATGTTGGTTGGTTGGTTATTTAAGTATGTTGGCCAACTGGCATAGTATAAAATGTTTCTAGAAATAGTTAGGGGATATTTTTTTTGTTGTTGTTGTAGGTTGAGTCCTTCCTCAGAGATACAGGAAAATGAGGAGACACTTAGCAGGATAGGGAGGGTTTTGTTTGTGATTCTTTTTCCCAGATACACTGCTCAGAATCAGTTTTAATTAACTGAAGATGAGCCGCATACATTTTGCGTATGTGCATTTTGATTCTGGTATTTCACTGGAGTTATTCCAGACGTATGCTTCAGCAGCGGAGACGAGGCTGCTGCGGCTCTGCGGTTTGCGCAGGTGTAACTCGGATCTGTAATCTTTACAGTGCATATCTTTAGTGGTAAGTGATCTGGTCTTCACTGTCTCGGTGCACCTCCCATTAACATTACATGCCTGCTTCAAGGTCAGGCTAGAAGCCTTATGCGCTAAAGAACGTTGCAAAAACATAGTGTCAGGTTGTTGTGGTTTAACCTGTCAGGTGGCTAAACACCACGAAGCCGTTCGCTTGCTGCCCCCAGAGGGATAAGGGAGAGAATGGGAAAACAGTCAAAACTTATGGGTTGAGATAAAGGCTGTTTACTAGGACAGAAAAAGAAGGGGGAAATAATAATAAGAATGGTTAAAGAATATACAAAACAAGTGATGCACCATGCGGTTGCTTATCACCTGCTGACCGATGCCCAGCCTGTCCCTAAGGCAGTGGTCAACCCCTCACAGCCAGTTCCCCCCAGTTTAATTGTTCATTATGACATCATATGTTATGGAATATCCCTTGGATCAGCTGTCCCCTTTGTGTCCCTTCCCAGCTTATTGTGCTACTCGCAGTCTCCTGGCTTGCATGAAAAGCTGGAAAGTCCTTGACTTTGTGTAAGCACTGCTCAGGAACAACTAAAACCATCAGTGTGCTATCAACATGACTCTCATCCTAAATCCAAAACCAGCTACTAGGAATAAAATTAAGTCTGTCCCAGCCAAAACCAGGATACAGGTGTTTAAAATGTAACATACCTGTTGTTGGCAGCATTTTTATCTGCTTTCCTCCTGTCTTTGTCTGAAACAGGAGTGTCCTCACTTCCCAGAAGCCTTTCAAATTCAGATTGTTTTGGTGGTACTGCTGAAAGGCCCTGTTTTGTATGAGTTTAAGGGAATGCAGATTTCTTCTTCTGTCTGTAAGAGACCACCTTAGGTAAGGGAAGAGAAGGTGGAGTGGGGGCTCAGCCTCAGAAAACCCACCCATGCGTGTCAGACCTTTGCAGCACCCGTTGGCTTCTTGAGCTCTTCCAATTGAGAGGGTCTAAGTATCTCAGGAGGGGGAAATTCTACCATCATCTGCATTACTTTCCTTAGATATTCTTCTGAAGACAAAAGGACTTACATAGAGAGACTCTTGAAAACCCAGTCTCAGCACCCACCCCTAACTGGAAAGCTGATTCTGATAGCTTGCAGCAACTTGCTGTTCTCACCACCATGCTCTAGAGGTGCAGAGCCTGTGCCAAAACTCTTATCCTCTTAGCAAATGGCAAATGATTTATCACAGGCAGACATGTTTAGAAAGTTTAGCAAAGAACTGCTTTTGGGAGGTTACAAGGTTAACTACCAAAGTTGTATGTAACTTGGAGCTGATGCATGGCAATTAATCAAGAAATGATGTTCCACATCTATTTGATAGCACACACAGTGCACTGCGTTGAGGGGCAACCGGCACATGCAGAGGGCAAAGTGGTTCTGCTGGTTGAAATGGGAACTATTTTATATTGCACAAGAAATGAGTGCAAAATAAGTACTGTAGAGGGGGGACATGGTATGAAATGCTCTCTGTAGCCTCCATATTCTGAGCAAACCTTCTGCCCATGCAGTAAAAAGAAACACTGAGTTGCTTCCATCATGTGTGTGATATAAATCTATTCACAAACATTTATGTTCCAGGTGAAACTCCTTATTCACAGGCTCAGTAATTTGCAGCAGGGCTTTTGGCTATTTCGGAGTTTGGATTAACTCAATTTGTTATCATCTTCTTTTCACCCTTTATATTGACATACTCAAAACCAATAGTCAATAAAAGCGGTAGTGGATGTGTTGGTATACCATGGATGGTAGTGATCTAGAGCTGACGCACCAGCTTAACTTAATAAATTAAGACCAATTTAATGCCATCTACTGATGCTGCTTACGTGCTTCTATCAAAATGCACTGGGGTTTGCCTGCTTACCTTACACAAAGGCAACGATTCACTTTCTTCCTGGGTTCAGCATTACCTAACCCTGCAGACTACAATTGCTTGTCTTTGTGATTACTGATATTTAGCACTGATTTTCCCCACTCTTCCTTCACAAAAGAGTCAGTGGTGCTCAGTACCGACACAGCACTAATTATGGATCAGTGCTTTGCACTGGATTTGTTTAATGATGTCCTAATGGCAGCCAGAAAAGTCCAAGGAGAGATACTTTGTGGGTGTAAATCCCAGCAGCCCAACCAGCCCGACTCCTGTGGGTTTAAAGCACTTTACACCCCCTGGGGATTTGTCCTTAAGTAGCTTTCCCGGGAACACTGCAAGTGTGAGAGCTGGTGGAGGGGCAGAGCCACCTGAGCACGCAGCACTAACAAGCTTGAACATTGTAATTAGCAAGCCGATCATTTTCCCTCTCTGACTGACATGTGACATCTCTGAAACACTTTCAAAAGCCTCACATTTTGAAAGTGGTGGGTGTTCTGCATTTTTGGGGCGCACCTGCGCTCACATCCACACAAACACTGATTAGATAATGTGATGTGTTTGCTTCAGACGATGGATAGGATAAAAATTATGGAGAATAATTTGTTCCAAAAAGCTTTATATAATATTCTATAATATGTTATATAAAATCTATTATGCACTTACATCATACCATTATGCTACATTATACTTCATTAGTATTAAAGTGTACAAGCATTTCATATATAAATACATATATGTGTATAATATATGAATGTGCATGTGTGTATATGATTATTTACTTTGCTTGGGAATAGTCAAATACTGCAGATGTATTTTTAATACATTGAGTTTGGCTTTGCCCAAACATGGTACCTATCAAATTTCTTATTTTATTTCTTTCCTTCTTTTTCATATTTTTTTTCCCAGTAGCCCAGCTGCTGAGGCAAAAGTGTTAGATGGCAAAATACAGATTTAGAGTTTTCTGTTGTGGGTGGCTAAATTCTTGCTGCTCCCTGCCTAGTATCAGGGAAAATGGTTCATCTCAATGCAGGGACTTGCCCATGTTAATACCTCAGCTATCTGAATTTGTGCAGAATAAATCATTTTCTATTTCTGAATCCCTTCTAGTCCCGCACCCACAGAAGCAGGTGGCATACAACACCTCAAAAGCCGGGGTCGTAAAATTAACACAGACATTAGGAGCCGAGTGGATTGACAGAGGAGTAAAAGTGAACTGCATTTCCCCGTAAGTAAAATGTAGTCTCATTTTGAAAGTACAAAGAGAATGAAATGCTCTAAAACGCTCAAACGAACAGTATCTCAGCAAATAAAGTTTCTAATTAGCAGGTGGATTGCATCCCTTTTTATGTTGTCTTTTCTTTAACAAAGGTTTAAATACTTATAACCAAGCCTGCTCTGTTGCTGTGTATACTCAGGGATTTAAGAAGAGGTTTTAGCATTTGATAATAGGTTTTCCAATGATGTGAAGGGTAGTTTTTAGCATTTCTCTTCCAGATGAAATATTTCCTTAGTCTGTCCAAGCCTTCTGCGGTTAAAGAAAAGGCTTTTGACACTTAATAGACAATACTTCTTTCCCCTTTTTACTTGAGACAAATATATAGGCACTTTAAAAGCCACATTGTACTGCTGTAATTGAGCTACTGTTCAGCTTTGACAATCACAGGAGGCCAGGTGTAATTTTGTAAATATATATATCTTTATTACAAATTACATTTTCCTTATTTTTAGATGTTTAAAGCTGTATGTTTTATTTTATGGCATTTATTCACAAAGAAAAGTTTTTGTACCACATCATACACTTTTTCACTCCCTGTGTCTCACTCACACACCCAACACAGTCATTGTATAAAACAATTAACAGTGCATGGTAGTGCTAAGCAGAAACCCAAGTGGATAGTGTTAATTGGAAGTGGTCAGATACTGTAGACCATTGAAGTCAATCAAAGTAAATAAGAAGTGCATGATTTTAACCCAGGAGTTAAACTGTAATAATGAAGATATAATGTACATCAAATTAGGAAAAACAAATGACATATTTTAATTCACAAAGTGGAGTAAAAAAATTATCAGAGCTCAATGGCAAATGCCTCTGTTTTTACTGTCGGTCTGCTCTCCACTTACTTGTGCTAGTTGTCTTCCTTATGATTATTTATTACTAATTATATCAGGGACTCCAGCCATCGCTCTATGTGATCCACAGATTCTTTAAACAGCATCTTCGTATGGGATTTTCCCCATGTGAATGCTAGCAAGACTGCAATAGTATTCCCACAACTAGTGCCAGTGAATTTACACTGGCTTTTGGGAGCCAGGGGAGATGAAGGGAATTAAGGAAGCTCAGCAGGACCTGGCAGGAATTGTGTCTGAAAACACACAGGTAATCCGTACCAACAGAGGTGAGATAGTAGTACCACGTTCACAGCAATCACAGATGAGAGGGGTCTTAGATGAGGAATTACCCATTTCTAGGGGGCTTACATGAATTTAAAAAATATCCATTGAATGATAAAAACTCATTGTTTTGTGTAAGTTGGGAGCATATATCTGAAGAAGTTATGTTTCTGGAGGCATTTGTCAGAGCATGGAGAAAAAAATTGTCACGCTTATCTATTTCTGCTTTTCATGCCAAAAAGGGGTTGCATTTTGATCATCCCTACTGCAGCTCTGAGCTCAAAGTCCTATAACATGAAGAGGGGGCTCTTTGTGCAGGAATAGGCAGAAAGGGAGCACAGAGGACTAATGTTTTGCTGTCTTTCAGGTTCTTGGTTCTATACCAGGCAGTTCCCCCTTATGCAGCTAGAACCAGGACTGAGAAGCTCCAGGAGCCAGGCAGAGTTTTCCCCTCATCAGTTCAAAGAACTGGCTGAGCCCCTCATATTGGGGCCACCAACAGAACTCTGGGTAGCACTCAGAGGAATTAGCCTTCATATAGCTCAGATCCCTTCCCAATATAAGCAAAGGCTACATGTGATTGAGAGTGAATAAATCCTCACCCTTACTTCTGCTATATGAGATGTGAACCTGCTTTGCAGTGCAGATTTAGACCCATTCCCAGAACCACAAACCCCACTGGTCTCATTGTGTTTCTTGACATGACTCACCAAGGCACAGCGGCATTTTTTACCAGGCAGTAGCCTCAGTGCCATCAGAGTACTATGCAGGGTTGAAAAATGTCCCAAATGCACAAGTCTTTCTGACCATGGATGTCCAACCTGGCATGTAGTTGTCTTAAGAGGAGGGGATTTTGAGGAGCTCAGAAGTAGATACAGAATCGTAGAATAGTTAGGGTTGGAAAGGACCTTAAGATCATTTAGTTCCTATTGCTCTGCCATGGGCAGGGACACCTCACACTAAACCATGTCACCCAAGGCTTTGTCCAAAGGACATGATGGTAACCAAGATAGATAATCTCTGAATAAGTAAAACTGTAAGTGTGTCCTTAAGTACTTTCCCCCTCCTACTCATGGTTGCATTAATGCTGTCAGGCACTGTCAGCGTACCTCTGTAACTCCAAACGCTCCAGTCTGGTCTTAAATATTATTTCACCATGCAAACCTTCTGGCCTTTTTTCCTCTTCCTATCTGGTCACTTTTTATCAAGTTAATTTCTTAATGAGTGCATAAAACTTATGCAGAGCAATGCATAAAAATTATCAATGCATAAAATGTTACTACAGAGTCCTTAGGATAATTTACTGCATTTATAAAATTGAAGATTCAGGTTTCTCTTGCTGGCCAGGCAAGCCTCATGCCCATGGGAAGGAGGTGGCCAAGACTCCCTGGGTGCTTTGGCTGGCTTAACCCCTTGCTCTGTGCAAAGGGAAGCATCTCTGGGTATTGTGGAAGCTATGCTCAGCCCTTCAGCCACCATCAAGTGCAATTGCCTTACAGCCTGCTGCATAGCTGAGGCTGTGCAAACTTAAGAAGGTGCTGGAGTCTTCCTGAAAGAGATCTGGGGGTCGGGATGAAGGGGGGACCTGGGTGTGAATAGGGACATTTATACAGCACTGACAGGCGGCTGATGCCTGGCTGCCTATTTTGTGTTTTAGCCCCTTTGCTGATCCCTGGGCGCGATGGAGCAGGAGACATTTGAGAATCTCTGGTTTGTGGCACACACAACATTGGAACACTTAATTTTTGCAGCCATTGCACTGATGTAGTGTCCATATTGGGGGCTAATTGCATCTCCCTACTTGATTTGCAAGGCATAAAGTGCCATATTGGCATATTGACCTTTGGAATGGGCAGCTGGAAGTTGATCTTCAGCTCAACCTAGTGCCACAGATAGGCCAGTTTGTTGGAGACCCAGTGAAACTCAGCAGCCCCAGTGCCTGAACCATGTTCCCCACTGGTGGGCTGTAGGGATTTGAGTTTGGTCTGCGATGGGCAGAGGCTTTGGCCCCTGCATGCCCACCTTGCTCTCCTGGGACAGTGCAGAGGCAGCTGTGCAGTGCTGTACCAGGCTTTTAGCATGGTGGGTATGAGGAGTAAGAAAGCAGGTACTGCAAGCTCACCACAGGTTTTGGGTGTACCCCATCATGGGGGAAAGTGAGGTGGAGATGGCAGGAGAAGCAGCACCCCAGCATCACCTGAATGCATCCCAATTAAGCAGCATTGCTATCCCCATTAAGCAGCAGTCATTGCTGGTAAGTATCTTTGGACTTAAATCTTAATTCCTTGGGAGATGTCCCAATTAAGTGGATCTCGTGATTAAACATTTCCTGATTAAGTGGAGTGTACTTAACTCATTCAAATTAATAACTCATCTGAAAGAAATCAAGTTACACACAGATGGAATCTTTTTTTTTTGCTCTCATGTGGGGATTGAGCACACGTAACAATTCCAGTTAAGTATCTGGTAAGTGATATTTTTCCAAATGTGTCTCTTGAAGTGGAAATGTTTTAGGCAATTGTTTTTTTCCTGTTGGGTTTTGTTGGGTTTTTTTCCCCCTAATGTCTCAAATTGTCCTGTGTATCAATAATGAAATATTGATGCTCATATCTAACATTAAGAAACCAGCAGTTTGATATTACATTGACATGCAACAGAAAGTACTGATAGGCTCAGCACTGCATACAAGATGAGGTAGGGAATTAATGCATTGGCAGTTGTCTTTGCTGGAACTGGTTAGAAGCCAACTAAAATCTGCCTAAAAGGGTTCGACAACATTAAATTGCCCAACTTGGCACCAAAGCTTTCCCAGAAGATGTGTAGTATCAATGACATGCCTAATATTTATAGTGCCATCAGTATGTGTGTTTGCAACTTTTAAGTTTTGCGCTATATTCCTTTCTCATTTATATAGCAAAAAATTCATAATTAAGTTTTGTTACACATCTAAATTTTTGCTACTTGCAGTGAACCTGAGGGAAGGTCCAGCGAGAGGCACAGCGCTGTGATTTGCAGGTTACAGTGATCAGACCAAAGATTGTTTTTCTGAACAGCTTGAAAAATGTCCTCTTTTTAGCAAAATCTGTTGTGCTGGAGAACTATGTGTTGTGTTCCCTAATCTGCATTCCCTTGGGGTTAAAACATATATGTAAATTAACAAAAAACCCAACAAAATCATATGGATCTTATTCTGGTCTCTGATAGTGGAAAGCCACAATGATTATGTTGATGGCTTTGTGAGCACTGTGAGAGGCACGTAAGGGAAAGGAGCCCAATATATTTCACATCTGCTGCTCAAAGCACGTTTCTCTCTGAAGAAAACCAGTTCTTGAGGAGTTTGGGAGAATAAGGGGGGAGGGTGGGGGACTGTGCTTGGGGGAAATAAGTAAACCGTCTGCAGTCCTATACTGGAATGTATTTGATTTTATTACGTTGCCAGAGTTGCATCGCTTGGTTTCTGAACCGCTCTGGTGTTTATTGGTGATTACAATAAAAAATAAAGCTGATATTTAAATCCTGCCCGATTAGTGAAAACAGAAATGTTTGGGGGAAAGTCTGAATTAGTTCCACTTCGTAACTGAGTAAATAGCAGTTTTCAACCTTCACTTGAAACAAAAGGTAAATCTCATACCCAGAATCCAGTGTGTCTCAAGAAATTATTTCCTTGGAAGTATAAATTGGGATGCCGATGAAGTTTCAGAACAAAACGGGCATTTTTATACTTTGTTCATTTCATATTTATCACTAGCTTGTTTGCTAATTTTCATTTGCAAGAGGCAATTCTTCCAGCTAACTGGCTGCCTCAATGGGCCACTGATTTCTTTGAAGTGACAGTCTGTAAATATGCATAAAAAAGAGATGCAATTAGCGTGTGTGTGGTTCAGTGCAGCCTGATTTCATTGGCAAGTTTACCCACAGTGTTGATAAGCTACATTATCTAGAAAATTGGCCGCTGAAAAACAGCACCTCTGATTGCCAGCAAAGGTTCCAGATAACAGGGTGCTGAAGAGAAATATAATTGAGGTTGGAATATGTTAACAAGGTGTCACATGCTCCTTAGAAGCGCTAATTTATCAGCATGTTGGAATTTTTATTAACATTTGGAATGCATTTCTACCCACACTAATGAAAGTGGAATTGGCAGTTCAGGTTTTAGTTATTGTCATTTCTGAGAAGTTAAATTGTAATTTCTCGTTAGACACAGTTATGTAAATATATTTGTTCAGGGGCTGAAAAAATTATACATTTTGCAAAATACAAATATGTTGTTAAGGAGGAGTATGACAAATCAGTCGCAGTTAAAGTCATAAAAGCCAGGCAAATGTTCGCCCTGCATTGTGCTTTCTGGAGCATCACTCATTTTTAGGGGACCGGAAGAAAATGAACTTAGCAGAGGTTTAATAAATGGTGTAGTTACTTGTTACTGTGAAAGAGGCAAGGCAGGTAAATGAGGTGGGATTTGTCGGGGTGTTGGTTTAAAAGGAATTGTGCTGGGTGTGCTGTGCTTCTCTTCGTCTCTTTTTCTGTGTGGAAAGGCTCTGATGCCCGGAAGGGCGCTGGCTTTTGTTTCCTCCTTTTTTTTGGCATATGGAAAGTCAGGCTGTTTTCTGTTTCTGGGCTGTACACAAACACGCTGTGTGACATTATGCTGAAAAGCAGTGAGAAGAGATATCAGTAGAAGGATGACAGTTCCCAAGAGACATGACAGACCAGGTTCAAGGTGCTTTTGGTTCCAATGTTGTGCTTGTTCTCTATGAAAAAATTAAACTGGTGATTAGAATCAGTAACCTAAAAGCAAGGGGGTACTGCTCTTAGCTAAGAAGATAGTATGTGTTTAAAGAAAACCTCTAAGCCTGCCCATTGGCAGCAAACAACATATGGAAAGAAGTTTAGATTGTGACTTCCAGCAAAGGCAGAGCAGGTCTGACTTGTGTATTCCCTCTGTGCCATTCCACAGTTTTTCTTCTGAATTAACATCTTGAACATCTATAAATGCTGCCTTTTCTTCTGGCCCAAACCTGATCCTAAACTATCAGTGTGTGTGCTCGTTGCAGGGGCATCGTTGACACACCGCTCATCCACTCCAAGGACCTGCAGCCACTGGTGCAGGGCTGGCTATCGGACATCCCTGCTGGTAGGCTGGCGCAGGCCACCGACCTGCAGGCTGCTGTCGTCTATTTGGCCTCCGAAGCCTCCGACTATATGACAGGCCATAATCTGGTCATTGAGGGTGGCCAGAGCCTGTGGTGAGGGGTGTTCTCCAGCCTCCCCTCTCAGGGATATAGGTTACTTTGGAATGTGCTTGTTAGAATTTAGCCAAGTCCTAGTTTTGGCTTGAGCTAGTTGCTAGTTAATATGATATAATTGTTTTCTTCTTTCAGGTGTTGCTTTGGAGACTTATATAATGAAAAAAAGAAAGAAAAAGAAAAAAAAGGAAAGAAAAGCAATCTTTCATTTTCAACATTTTCATATTTTTCACTATGCATTCAGATTTCTGTTAAATTAGTATTTAATGATATAAAGGCACATTTACTGCAGCGAGATTTGGCTATTATTTAGTTTAACAGGGGGTATTTTTATAGCAATCAGTATTAGCTGGTCTGTGCAGTATATTGTTCTTAGGCGATTTCTTTGTATTTGAGTTGTTCCAGTGACATCTGTGAGTGGTGAAAAACAGTTGGATGTAGTGTTAAAAAAATAAATTAGTTCATTGCATTTGAACCTGAATGTTGCCATTTTATCTTTACTGGTTGCTCTTAGTTTTTGACAGTGTTTTTATACAAACACCCACATAAATGGCCCTGAAAGAAAAGTACTGCACTTTAATAGAGAGTCATGGTTGGTGATTATAATGGCTCTAATCCAAAGCCCATTGAGGTAAGTGGGGACTGCTCATACACTTTAAGTTAAATGCATGTATAGGTGTTGATACAACCAGGTCTTTGTTTTCCTTGACAGGTAGATGTAAGCAAAAGTTGTCTTCCACATTTTTTCTTCCTCCTGTAAAATTCAGAAGACAGCTCTCAGGTGTAAATCAGGGCCAGCTCAAACGATATCAATACAATTCTGTTGGCTGAAGAGCTCATTTCAGCAACAGCACTGGGTTCATTGCTTGCAGGCAAGTAAAACATGGCACAATAACACCACCGTTTTGATAACACACTGAATTTATACAAGACTTCCATCCTGAGGGCCTTTAAGCATAACCTAAGGAGAATTTACGGGAAGGAATTCACTTGCAAATCCTCATGTCATTTGTTTTGCATTGGCAGCTCTTTGTTACCATAACATAAATAATTGTGGATGAATGTCATTACTTTGATTAAGTGCTACAAGTCCATACATTGGCTAGCCATTATTGTGGTGAATTGCTATAATGGCTTCAGACTTGACATTCACCGCCACGTTGTAAGGTATGCGTCTCGCTGACGTATCATCATCGTTATCATGGATAAAGTGCAAGAAGATACTCGTCTTCATTAAATTTTCTATTAGACCATTGATAATTAATACATATCTCATGTTTCATCTTGAGTCGTTTTTCTGGGGAGTGTTGCTGTTAAGCGACTCAGGGCTAGAGCTTTTTGGCTTGAAATCCCTGCCGTGTGTGCATGATCTAATTTATTGACTATGCTCTGCAAACTCACAGGCTTCAGGAGAGCTCCGTTTTGGATAAATCTTCAAGAAAAACAATTAAGGATTTAAGCGTTTTATTATTTTTTCTGGGCTCACAAAACCTTTTCTCTCCCAACTCCCACACTTGCATCATTTTGTGTCATGCTCTGGAGGGCTCGGTGGAGTTCTCACATCCCTCTGGCTGGCTTTTCACCCAGAGGTTAATGTGCAAACATTGGTGAACTCATCAGGAGCTCTTCCAAGGGATCCTAGAGGGGCTTGTATACTATTGCTTGGACTGCTGGTGAGCAGTTTGTTGCAGCTCCTACCTAAAGTGTAAAATAACAAACTTTAGCTAATTTGAAACATGAGCTGCAGCTGGCGGTGGTGCTGTAACCAGTGTTCTCACTTGCTCAATAGAAAGACAAAGGGCTGATCTCGCTGCTGGTTTCCAGCTCCCTTTTCCTGTCTGAAGATGCTTCCAGGTTAGCACTAAAAGGCACTGGCAGGGCATTGCAGGAAGCTAAAGTTCATTTCCCTGGTGCAAGGTATTTTTGGGAAGAAGATTTTTCAGCCAGCAAGGGTCATGCTGTGACTTTCACAAGCTTCAAATTAACTTTAAAAACAAAACATAGACAGGAAAAATACCTACCCAGACTTAAAATCAAAATGATCTCTTAACTAAGCAGCCTTCAGTGTTTAGACTAGAGCTTGTCTCGCTGGGATCTGTTTGCCCTCAGGCTTTGCCTTTGAAGGGCTGAGCAGGCAGAGCAGAGTAAGTTTTCTGACACAGGATGACGTGGAGCTTGGACTATGGAGCCATGGTTGTGTGCAAGTGGACTCCAGCTCTGCCTCTTGTTGGCCTGAAGAGGTTGGTGGGAGAGCCTGTCTCTCACTCTGTGTTAGAGGAGGAGCTCAAGACTAAGCAACCCAAGGGAGGAGGGCAGTCGGTGCCAAGTCCCTGGGGTTATGGGCACCCTCATGGCACTTTTGGTTTGCATGGCATCCTCACTGGTTGAAGAAATGAATTCTTTGAGGATTTACAGGAAGAGAGCAGGTGCCAGGAAGAATATGCCTCTCCTGACTTAGTGTAAGCTGGCCTGTCTCTTCTGCATGCCTGTATTCAGGGCTTCATCCATCCAGGGGCTCTGGCAATGGCATTGTGGCTTTTTATGGTCTCCCTTGTAATTTCCCTGGGGGAAAAAGCTGATTTCCACTCAAAGGCAGGGCTGACCATGCAGAGGTGCTTCTCTCTGATAGGACCAAGCTTTGCATTTGGGCTGGGATCTGAGCCTTGCTACGTGGCGGTGGCTCCCGAGTCACAGGACTCCTGCTAGGTGCAGGATTGCACCCTGCCTCATGCAGAAAGGGGTGGTCATTGCTGCAGTTGTGGGGCCTATTCTGGACAAAACGACCCTGAAGCAGCAATTTCCCCTTGTAAGGGAAAAGCAAAGCTCAAGATGCATTCCCAATCTTTGGCAGGGTTCGCAGGCAGGCTGGAAGGGGCTTTGAGCAAAATGGTCTCGTGGAAGGCATTGCTGCCTGTGGCAGGGGGTTGGAACTGGATGAGCTTTAAGGTCCCTTCCAACCAAAACCATTCTATGATTGCATGATCCTATGACTCTGATTCAAGAGGGATGCAAGAAAAACCTTTCCCCCTCTAAGCACAGAAGACCTGAGGAAAAGGTGTAAAATGGAAAAAGGAAGCAATTTGGGAAACCGCATTTTTCTGAGGACTGCGGGTGTAGCTGTGGAACTGCAGCAGCTGTGTGTAGTGAGGTTGTTGAGGGCAGCATGTGGCTCCCAGCCGCGGGGGGATGCTGTGCGGTGAGGACGCGCAAGGGGCGGCTGCGGGCGGAGGCGCCGTTCCCAGCGGTACCTCTAGGAGGAAACCTCAACCTGTGTTGTGTCTGCGGGAGCCGGGCTTCCCGGCGCTGCCGCTCAACTTTCGCATCGCAGCTAAGTTCGTACTTCTGATTTTTCTAAGTTATTTCTTTTTTTTCTCCCCCCCCCCCTTTTTTTTAAACATTTATGTAGAACACCACATAATTGCAGAAAAGATAATAGTCACATACCCTAGGGCTTGGTGTACACTTATGTTAAAAGTACAGCTTTTATTGGCAACTAAAGTAATAACCTTTCCATGTCAAATTGCTTTAAATTAAACTTAAAAAAAAATATGCTGGCTGATACCCACACTTAGTAATTGTCAAACATTAGCATAATGTGGAATACTAAAGCTGCTTAAATCTTGGGTTTAAAAATAATTATTTATTTAGGTAAATTCTCTATTCAAAAGCATAATATTAGATTTTATTTTTTTTTTTCTTTAGCACAGCCTCCTCCATGTAGGTGTTAAAATGCAGACCTAAGCTTGACATGGAAGTGGGACTGCACATTATTGTGGCCTCTGAGAGTTTAAAAGGTTTTTATACCTTTATCTTATCCATCCATCACTGGTTACCCTGAAAGAAAGGTTTTGAGATGACACCTCCAAAGGCATAGGTGCTGTAGGTGACATCTGGGGACCCCAGACTGGCAACGTGGAACACGTGCACTCTGCAGCCGTGAAGGGCACACACATTTCTCATGCTGGAGGACACCTGGAGGTAGGTGTCTCCCGTATGCAGGTGTGCAAAGCCAAGGGCAGCAGGGCAGGAAGGTGTTTCATACAGGTGAGTTTTGCTTACCTATTTCAGCACAGAACTGGAGCAAATGCGGCGGGGGGGGGGGGGGGGGGGGGGAACATTCAAATTTCCAGTATGGAGAAGGAGAGGAAACTGTGGGATGTGGCTCTTGGGGCTCTCTGCTGCACCTGGAGGAAACTGGACCTACCAGATGCAGTGAGGACACAAGTCCTCGTGGTTTGCTGCTTTTTGGGAGGCCCTGGCTCTGACGTGCCCTGATGAGGACTTCCATCACTCTTGCAGGGCCTCCCTGTGGAGTCCACCACAGCGCCGTGATTTCTCCAGAAACATGCCAGTGTTTTGCTGGAAGTTCACCAAAACCCATTTTGGAACATTTTCTTATAGAAATCAGCAGTTCCCTTAGGGCAAAAGGTTTTGTGGCAAATTCCTGCACCTTTGGCTAGCAAAGCAGAAAGGGATTGCCTTTCTCATTCCTTCAGGGAGCAAGAAGCTGGGCAGCTCTTGCTGCCTTTCTGGCCAGCTGATGCGGGAACAGAAGGGAGAGGTAGCACCTGGGAACAAGAGGTTTATGATCTTCAAGAGAGACTTTAAACAGTTGTTGGGAAGGGAAATGCAAGAAGCTGAGGACTGAAAATTGGATACCTTTCCCAGCCTTGCCTAATACCATATGTGTTTTACACTGTGATTATGAATCTGATTATATATTAATTTCCACACTGTTTTAATTCTTTAAAGCAGGGAAGGAAAATACATGCTCTTCCTTGGAGAACCCCAATGCAGTCTTACAGCATATGCCTTCTCACCAGAACAGGTTGAAATTCTTTAAAACTCTCAGATCACAGTGAGTGTTTGCTGCTAGATTTTCACCTATCCTGTGCCTTTTCTCCATTCAGTGCCTCTTTCTTTTGAGCTCTCCCTTCCCTACCTGCCCTATCTGACCTCTGCTGCCAGCGTTGCTGCTGTTGCTCCATTGCACCAAGGCAAATAGAGAAGGGTGGAAAAGGACCAAGCAGAGTATGCTGACACTGCACACTCACTACTGAGAAATACCTCTCAATACCCAGGCCTGGATTTAGCTTTCATTTACTTGCTCCATCATAACCCATGAAGCTTCTGGTACCAGGACTCTGCTGGCGATAGTAAACGCAGGAAGAATTTTGTTCATGGTGAGTACAAGTAATTCCCATCTCAATCCCTTCCCGTGAACATGTTCCTGAATATAGGGCTGGCCTGAAAATGTATCCAGGCATAAGGGAAGGCTGTAGATCCCATTCCCACTTTTGCTAAGAGTCCTTTCCTGAACTAGGGCTCAGTGAGACTAATTCAGCCCTTGCTGGCTTGGGTGTGGGGACAACATGCCCTGTCCCGGAAGATGTCCTTTGGGACACAGCCCCACACTGCGGCTGCAAGTGCTTTCTTCCATGCTTTATTTGCTCCCCTTTCAGCAGCATAGCATGCTATGTGCAGGCACAGTTTGTGTCTTTCGGAAGCCTCATTAATTCACAAGATACATACTTTTTTTTTTGCTTGACAGTTTGCAACAGCTTCTTCAATGTGTAAACTAGCATTTTCAGATTTGTATTAGAATACAGACAAATAGATTTGTGTTTCCATAAGCTACTTCCTATGTCCGGACAGACTACTGACACTACCTTGCATGTACAGTTGTGGCATAAATGATATGTTAACACATGAGAGAAGCCATTCACTTGAAACTCTTCAGGATGATTAAGGACTTTAATTACAGCCCTGATTAAAACAAGGTTTTGGTAAATAGCAAAATGGCAAATACTGTGCTATTCCATTACAAACCTCTCTTGATGATGGTGTGGTTTGTCTCTGTTGCTTCTCTTATTGTCATATCACCCATCCAATTCTGATGTTCAAATCCCACCTAAGAAATGGTAACAGGCTTTACTTCAGTGCTTACCTGTGAGTAAGGTGTTGGAAGTGTTGATTTACTTTTGATACGCTGCACAGTGCCTACGCTGGCATAGATGAATTAGTTGTGGGTCTAGGTTCACTACCACATATTACTTTTTCCAGATCTGAGGTAGATGTACTCACCATCTTGCACAAAACCATGTTAATGCCTTTCATCAGGATTTCTCAGGGCAGTGTGATCATCTGGGAAATCAGTTTTGTCCCCTTTTGCAGGGGACTGTTGCCTCTGGTGGCAGAAATGCTGGTTATATTTAGAGACTCCAAGCAGTACCACGCAGAACACAAGCTTCAGTGAACTTCAGCATCTCTCTGCCCAAGCATTTCATGTGCTCTTTAGTCTTCTACATAAGGGTTTTTCTTTATTTCTAATTTTAAATGGATCTTTCACTGCAGAAATGTTGGGAAGTCTCTTCTGAGTGATAGAAATGGCTTGAGTGGGTCGCAAATGTTAGGAAGTTGTCCTCCCTCTTTCTCTCCTCTGGTACTTCCCAGAGTTAGTCTAGTGGTCCTGAATGGAGAAGCAAATCTTTCCTCTTCCGAAGCTCCTCATAAATGTGCTTGCAGTTAATATGAGTCCTTTTATATTCTCTCCCTTCAAATTCTTTGGATTAAAACAAATACCGTCTGGTTCTTTTAGCTCTTTTGATTATATATTCAGAACTATTGTGTATCCTGGAAAATGAGTTCTTTTCAGTTTTCACTTTTCTTGACAACAAGCTGAAAAATTTCCCCAAATGAAAATTTTCTGCAAAAGTCTTGGTTTGTTCCAAGACCCATTTTTCAAATAAGTAACGTTTTGATGAAAAAATGCCAACCTGTTCTACTTAACAACTGTTCGTAGAACTGACGAGAGAAAAACAAGGAATTGGAGAAAAAAATTACCGAGTCTTTTATGTAGAGTTAATCTTTGAATATTCCTGTTGTTTCAGTAACAGACAAGATGTTGGTACAAGTAGATGAATATTTAAACATTAGCGTTGACACTGACTTATCTTCTCGATAGCATATTGATCGCTTTCTTTCTATAGAGATTATTATGGACTTCCCATAGAGTCAGTGAGCATCTCAATGAAGTCACAGCCTGGATGTTTATGCAGGTATTTCCTTAGAGATTGCTTATACAATCTATGCACCAAATAAGCCCCCATAAATGCACCTCAAGGGTAAACATGGTGCACATTTCTGCCTTTTTATCACCACTAGCATGTGTGATTAAGTAGAAAAGTTGGTGTCATGATGCAGTCTTAACTTAATATCTATTACTCATTGCATTTGAAATGACCAATAGCTTTTCTCTTTACCAAAGTGTATGTCAGCTGATTTAGGCTGTCCTCCCTATGGAAATGGATGTTTTCCAGGCATTAACATTGTGCCTGAGGGATTAGAAACTCTACATCTCTTCCCATGGACACCTGTAAATCTGCATCCATGCCTTCAGGAAGTCTCTGAAGGGTGCTGTGTTCACAGGGGTATCCCAGCACACCCAAGGGACCACAGCCAGAGAGCTGTCTGCTGCCCCTGACACCAAGTGAGAGGGTGACTGCCAGACTGTCACTGCTGCAGAACTCAACTGCTATAGAAGCATGCTGCTTGTATTAATACAGGATCTGTGTTGTGTTAGTGGCACCAAATGAATTTTGCTGTGGATGGAGATGTATGGAAAGAGGAGTTTTAAAATGAAAAAAATGTTTAGTGCGGTAGAATATATGCTAGTGTCTTTCAAGAGAACTTTATAAAAAAAAAAGATCAGTATCAGGAAGGAAAAACAGAAGTACATAATAAATTATGACTCAGAGAAAAACTCACATTGACTCTGAGAGGAAGGCAGGATTTAATTTTCACTGTAGTTAAGAAATGCCTCTCACTGACATGAAAATGAGAGGCAAAAACCACTGATCTGTGGGATAGTTTTTAATGTCATTAATATTTAAACTGGACAGTAGGCTTGGCGTTATTCTTATAAATAGCTGCTTTTTGCAAGTCTTGCAGAGTCATAGAAGTGCTCCAAGACTCTAAAAATCTTCAAAGGATAGTTTGTCAGCCTCGCAGTTCCCAGCCTCCAGCTCTGTCTGAATACTTGGATGAAGAAGAGTGTCACGCAGGCAAGAGGGTGTCTTCTAAAAGTTGTTCAGGACAGTAGCAGTTTTGGGTTGTTGGAACTCCTCTGGGATGTTGAAACTATTTTTGCGTGGAAGGTGTCTCTGTCTAGGTTGGAGGTGTCAGTTCTTGGGGCGGTGGGCATCCCTTCTCGACATCAGTGCTCTGGGGAGCAAGCAGGTGGGTTTTCTGAAGCTAGGTAGCATGGATTTACTTGGCCTGCAGAAATGTCTCCTTGCTGATAGCCTGCGCTGTGTGCCATCGGAAAGTGATATTGGAAACTTCGTATTCCCTAGGGCATTTGTGTGCTTCTTTGAGCAGCAGCTTTGGGCAGTAAGGAGAGACTTTATGTCATGGGATTGCTCTAAATATAGTTAGCCAAATTGTCATGCTTGGCCGGTTTCCATATAGGCATTTTTAGGTTTCAATCCATGTACGTTTACCCCTAATTTGAGCGCCAGCCTTGAATGAACCCTAGATGTGGAGTCAAGCTGGAGATGTATGATACAATTTTTGATAACACAAGGACCTGAAATTTGGACAGTGCCAGAATAAGTGCATATATTGATCCAGAGTTGTTTTAAATTAAACTGGGTTCTCTTAAAATATTCATGAACTGGAAGGGGTCAGTTAAAAGCTTCAAGCTGTAAGATTTATAGCAGACTTTATCAAAGCAGATGCGTTTTGCATCATTTCTAACTTTTGACTGGTGAGAAGTTTAGATTTTTTTATAAATACATATACATTTTCTCTAGCAAATGTGTGTGTATATTTATATATATATATAATTTTTTTCAAATACATCCCCATATGCACCCTCACTCTCAGAACATTTTGCTTTTACTCTCCCTGCGATTCAGTAACTTGCCTCAGCTGTGCGCCGTGTTGCCTTCCAAATGCAATGCATCATAAAATCATGATGGTTTGCCAAGCAAAAGAGGGCATTGAGCTTCTTTATGAAGAGGATATTTTTGCAAAGTGGACCTCATGTATATCCCAGTGGAATTTTCTGATGCTTCCATATTACTCCTGTACAAAACTTTTACAGAGTTATAGATCAGACATCAAAACCAGTAATTAATGTCCAACTTAGTCATCTTCAATATATGTCTATCCTTTTCATTAGGGAGCAGAGACATACCTTTCCTCTCCTATAACAGTCAGTTTAACGACCAGCCATCACTGCTTCTGCTTCTCAGCTTTCAAACCTTAGTTGGAGGATATTGCTTATGCTGCTTTGTGCGTCATTAGGTGTACGTCATGCTAAGTCCCATATACATAGCTGGGTATTCAAAAATACTTGCACATATACAATTTAGTGCAGAAAGAAGCTACCAGGTGAACAGTTTGTGCTTTGGATGACAGTAGCAGACACAGGCATTGAAACTGCACTGGTACCCATTTACTGAGAGTAGTCACAAGGGACTGGGCATTTCTGAAATATTTAAAGCAAGCCTCACCTCTTTTAGAGAGGTAATTCTTTATTCAAGCATATTTTGGAAGCTCACAGAGTGAAATAAACCTAAAGAGGCTGTGCATAGTACTGAGATTTGATACTGGCGGTCATGGCATTGCTGCAGTCTGCATCACTATTTCTACCAGCTTTACTGTACCACCATACACCCTCCACACACATCCTGATCCTACAGTTTTCTCTCCTTTGCTCATACTACCCCTGAAAAACCTAATGAAAACAATAAGCATGAGAATGCAGCACAACTCTCTTGGCAAACACATGTCCTTGATATTTTGGTAGGTTTCTTAGGGTATTTTTTTTCTGGTTTTGGCTGGTGTTGGGGTTTTTTGGTGGTTGTTTAGGCTGGGGTTTTCTGGGTCCTGGCAGAACCTCATTTGAATGACTGCAGCCTGGCACCCAGATGCTTCATCTGGTTTTGAGTCTGAAGAAGTTCCTGAGATGCATGAAGAGAGGAAAACCTGCCCATAGCCATGTGCTGAACCTTGTTCCTAGTACTGCTTCAGTGTCTTATGGAAGAAAAGCCATCCTGGGAAAGCAGTGCGGTTTAGTAGAACTGACCTCACATACTGGAAGGATCTGGCTGTGTAAAGATCCCACAGACCACTTTTAACTTTGGGAATGGGGCTGGGTAAACCCCATGCAAATGCATCACTACAGTGTTATCTGCATTTGTCTCAGGAGGCATGTGATGCTCTATGGAGACCTTGGGTCTCCCTACTTGAGGAGCCAAGAGATCCTTTATCACCAGCAGATGAGAGCTCATGCAGAGTACAGCTGAAGAGTTTCATTAGTTTGTGGCTTCTGCCTTAATGAGATCTGATTTAATGTCGTCAAGAGCACAGAAGATCCTGGAGCTCTTGCTGGGATGATGGGCCTTTGCAAAGATCTGGCTCCTCACTGCTATTCAAGCCTTAGAGGGGTAATTATGCCACAATTGACTCACAAGCCAGAGAAAGCTTGTAGGCTTTCAGCTGTCTTTAATTTTACATTAGACAAAAAGCGATAAAGAACTTGTTTTCTGTAATCTATGGATTTAACTTTGAATAGCAGGTGGTAAATGTTCCAACAAATATGTATATACATATAAAATCTGTAAGTGCCCAAATATTTACATCTTCAGCCAAACAAAGGCTGGAGACTCACGTTGCCTGAGGGGAAGATTGTTTTAGAGGAACAGGTTGAAAGGAAATAAAGAACGGGAACTACAAATTTTCTCTCAGAGATGAGCAGTTGTGGTAGGGAGGAATCACGTTCCTGGTAGATCGCTGGCTTATCTCTCCAAGCTGGTTTGTAAAAAGAGGTGTCCTGTTGTCTCTTTTGACTTGGTCTTGGTTCTTTGAGTCCTGTGCATATTTGAACTGAAGTCTATACAGGGAGCACACCAACAGTAGTCAAAATTTGTACCAGCTTTCCCAGCATGGGCTGTCAAGCTGATTATATGGTAAGGGTATATGATCTGTAGCTAGATGTATGGATCTGTGTTAGATGTCAACACTAGAAAGTCTATCAGTTCTTCATTGCTAGGGTGGGACTCTACAAGAACATCAGTGGATTTATGGTGGTCCATAAGCCCCAAAATTCTGAGAAGTATAACATTTATAATGTAAACTCCAACACTAGGAAATACAAACTTTTTGGTTTCCACAATGATTTCCCATATCAAAATCTAAGAATGGGTAAAATCATGATGTGTAATGGATGTTAAGAGAGCTAGAGCTTCTCTGGGTAGTGGAATCTTGCAAGGCTGTAGTCTTCAAGGACTTTCTGTTGCATTTGAGCAACTGGGAAAGTATGAGTAACCATCAGTTTTTAATTTGCCATCTTTTACTGTTCCCCTTATGTTTTGAATCAGGGAGACAAGAAGGCCCTGGTTGATCTCTACCATCCCACTTTTCTTGTATGCCCTTTTCTTTAGGGTGAACAATCTTGAGTCATTTCCTGCTCTTCATGTAAGGATCTTTCCATGGCTTTGATTATTCTTTCTCTTGCCTATGAAATACTTCTGAGTAACACTGATGTGTTAGCCTATAGCACTGGTTCTGGTCCATACACTAGAACTGTAAATCACCAAATTTTGGGGTTTCTTCTCCCAAAGACTGTGTATCAATTACAGATGCAAACTTCAGCTGGACTGACAGACCTCAGAGATATAATGCATTGGTGTATTTTCCCACTGGAAAACTTCCCGTTTTTTTTTTTCAGATAGCGTTGCATGTCTCTGTTTCTTGATTATTGCTAACAGAAGACAAAAATGTTGTGTGTCTGTTCACTAGTGGGAATTCTTAATCTTCTAGAAGATATTCTAGAGTGTCAATAAGAATACTGTTAGTATATGAAATACAAGGGCTAAAGACTTCCTTTGACCTTTGATTGTGGGCTATTTACAACCTGAGCAGTCTCAAAACCAAGGCAAGGCCAGGATAAATGCCAGGACAAACAGGTGTACTTTGTGATGCTTTCAATGTATTCTGTGACAGATACTGAAGCTTGGGCTTTTGAATGGCTATGTGTTGCCTATCATAAGCTGCACATAGATCCAGGCCTGCTTTAGAGAACTGAGGAAATGCAGGCAAGTGCAGCACTCTAAAGCAGAAGGAGAAAAACAGTGAAAAATGTTGTCTCTCCTCCTGTGGTGGCTGATACAGCCATTCCTGTACATTAACAACACTTAAATTTCTTTCATTTAGACTTCTATCATATAGTATCTCCTTTGCTGCTACATATTTTAGTCTTAGACACAAGCTGCTGAAGTTCCTATTCAAGGTTCTTCTTGGTCTATCTTGAAATATATATTCATCAGTGAAATTTTGCCATTCTCTCTTCAGCAGAGATGGGGATTTTTTTTTGTGACAACTTAGTATAATGATGTAAAGGCTTTTTGGTTGAACTTTGTAACAATGTGCAAGCCCCATTTTCCCCTCCAGCTCCTTCCTTTCCTTCCATGCTTGCAAGAATAGCTATGGCTGGAGTTAGATGTTACCCACTCCTTTCCAAACAGGAACAGTTGGCACATTAAAAAGCACTGATACCTGATGCTTCTTGACCAGTATGGCTGGGGGAATAATGTATATATTAGTGATCCAGATATAAAAGTAGGAGTTTGCATCGTATAAAAATAAACTTGGACATCATTCACAGGCCATGTCACATGGGCAGGACTCTGAATAGCTTGGTAGAATAGTAGATGGAAAAATGAAATGATTAATTGCACATAACTGAAGCTCAGTAAGTAAAAAAATAACAGTGAAGTTAAAGGGACCTTTTTTTTTTTTTAATTAGATTCTGATGTATCTGTAACTTCATGAAAAGAAAGATAAAAACATTCTGGAATTCAGCTTTTCAGTTTGCTATATTTCACCATATGATTGAGTTTAAATGTATTGATGTATTGGATATGTTTTTCCATTTAAAAAGCTCTTGTAAATGAACTATTTATTTACATGAAAGAAAAGGATTCCCAGTGCAGCCCACAATACTTTTCCCTCCAAGCCTGCCTTGAAAGAAGGTTGCCTTTTCATATTTGGCTCTAGCTTTCAATGTTCTCAAAATTAGAAAAAAGTATTCTTAAAACTAAATAAAACATATATATCAGTATTTCTGGCTGAACGAATGAGCACTTCCCCTGAATAGACTTATTTGAATGGCTACTCAGTGTTTTGTTAGGGAAGTATATTAAAAAGTTGAAACAGCCTGCTGGATAAAGGTGAGGGACAGAAACAAAATCTCAAATGTGTCATGTGAAAAAAAAGGAGAGCCCGTTATCCAAGCAGATCTTGGTAAAACTTTAAATGGAAAAGTGACACTCATCAAATGATTTCTATATCATCTGCACTGAATAATTTACTTTTGGGTGAGATTCACTAACATCATTGCAGAGGAAGTGTAATTGAAAATTATGAAAGCTATATCTTTATTGTGTATTACAGCACATGCCTTTGATATGGCGTTATGTCTGCCACAGCGGGAAGTGTTTTTCAGAAAAAAAGTAAAATCTCTGGGACATATTCTCAGTGGTGCAAAGCAGTTTGCTTTACTTAGAGCATTCCATGTGAGCAAGCTTCTGCTGGTACACCCAGAGTCCCAGATCTCTGTAAACACCTGCACAAATTACTGATTAATGCCAGAGAAAGTTTACATGGGTAGAGCTAAGGAAAAGCTCAGCTATTTTGCTTAGAATTGACAGTTCCAGTGTGATTTTAAAATTCATGTGTCTTCTGCTTGTAGTTTGTATGAATGTATGTTTTCTGCAAGTGCGGTTTGAGTAAGTCTTGTTAACAATCGTTATATAGTGTTACAGATCCCCATGGCACTGCGTACATCCTCAGTCTAAGCAGCCTGTTATTTGAGGTCTTGACCATGCACTGGCTTTGATAGCACAGACCCTTCAGCTTCAAAAGGTGCTTCAGAAGTAGGAATCTGAGGGAAAGCCTATCTGAATACAGAACTGATGTTTAAATCGATGAAGATATACTGGCTAAAGACTTGCTAAATGTCTTTTACAGTGTACATGACAAGTCTAATGTACTTTTCTAATTCTTCTGAGTACCTGTATGGCTAAGGCCCCATCCTTAGGTGATTTGTAGAAACCCACCCCTTACCAAGGTGCTGGCAAAAAAGGGGCAGTGCTGGCTTAAGTCTCTTAAATAATGTTTGAGCAAAGGGTTTTAGCCTGGCCATATGTGCTGGGGTGAGCTCTGGCTGGACAGGGCCCCAGTGCCCCAGGAGAAGGGCCACCAGCCCCTCCAAGCTCAGCCGTTTCTCAGATGACTTGTGCTGGTGGAGAAAGTCTGCCCAAAGTAGAACACCATGAGTGACATTAGCATTCGGAGAGCATCTGTTCAGCCATCCCCAGTTAGCGTATGACTGTCAAACTGAGACACACGTCTATTCCCAATCCAACTCCTTAACCCCTGCTTTGCCTAACCCACTGCCACATCTCCCAGGGTTGTTTCTTATGGGAGAGGCAGGACAGTGCTGTGCTCATTGGTAGGCACATGAATTAAGTATGAAGGCCTGAGTAGCTTATTAGCAAGTATCTTGCTTGCCGGTGCAAAGAAAGTGTGCATGAACCCCCTCTGGACAGTTCTTTGATGTACCTATATACGCCTTTCTTGGCCATATGCCCTATCCTGTTCAGGGACACAGTTTTGCTGTGCTGGAAAGAGAGGTTGGCAGCCTCAATAGCTAGGAGGTATTAACCATCATGTGTGAAAATATATGAGTGTGGTTTAAGATCAGGATCCAATGAAGTGCAGATTTCTTCTTGATTTTGTCAGATGAGCCTTGGCTAAAAAAGGTCAACCACCACCCTGGTAGTCTGCATGAAACAGTGCCTGAAATAGCTCAGGATGCAGAATAGCACACCAGCATTTCCAGGATTTACTGATACTTTTCCACAAAGGGCAATGGCACAAAGCAGTTTTTTACATAGTTTCCACAATCTTTAGTGTAAATTCCATTTCCATCTCTGGCAGAAACCCTCATCTGTCCTCCCCTCCCAAAGTATGCATATGTAGATGAGCAGAATTTGAACATTAATCAAGACTTACATAGTACTTCAGAGCTCTTTTTGCAACAATTGCCTCTTTGGAAGAATGGACAGTATTTTTGTTACTTTTAAAGACAGACTGATGGAGAAGAACTTGTCTTACTGGCTCTGTGTTGGAGATATTACTTCATCATTGAACTGTTGGCATTTGCAAAGAGATAAACACAGTTTTTGTGGTGGTACCACCTTGGTTCCCTCAAGGAGGTCAGTGTAGGATCAAGAACTGTGTTATTAATCCAGAGAGGCTTTTGGCTTTTAATATCCTTTCAATGGCAGTCACTGCCAATCCTGTGAGATATGTATCGCCCTTGTTCACATCATCATAACACATGCTTCCTCCCTAGGCCAGCAAAGATGCTTGATTAGAGGCTGGCCTTCTGGTAGTGTATTGGATTGAAACCCTCAGGGCTGCAGACTGTCCAAAGGCCTTCTTCTGTGACCCTGGGCAAATGCCTTAATTCCTCTGCTCATGTGGCCATCTGCATCCCACCCAGATGTTTGGGGAGGTTCTGGCATACTTGTGCCTTGATCTTGTTTTACGCTCTTGTGGTGCAACACTAACATGAATGTCAGGACTTACAAAGATGCATTGTGTGCTTTGCTTCTGTTTTAAATGAAAGAGATTTTGAACTTTCTATGAGTTCATTTGTTTATTAGCACAGAATAGTTTTTAATAAAGTTTGCTACTTAAAACTTTGCAGGCAATTAAGTGGGTTTGCTCAACAACAGCAAATGATTATTTTCCAAGTCTTGTGAAACATGCCACTGTGTTTATATTCCAGTCCCTGAACTGTTAAAACCCCACATTCTTATAGGTGTTTTAAATGTAATGCATTTCCTGATACCATTTATAAATGTCCAGTGGATAGAATTTTATTTTTTTTTAATTTCCTTCATCTGATCTAGGTCTTTGATAAATACTACAGACAAACTGAGTGCTGTAGGATCAATCTTGACAGTTCTTCAATAAAAGGCTGTGTGGTTCTTCGTCAGTGTCTTCCTTTCAGTGACAGCTGCTTTGTTCTTTTTCAGTCAGATTTTCTAGTTAACACATCAAAAGTGTATCTGTGTACACGAAGTACTGAGAAAACAGTTCAAAGAGGCAGGAGATTCACTTTTAACTCTTCACTGCATCTCCCTGCACTTGTCATAGAAGATAGCTTATATAGAAAGCTTCAGAGCAGGGTGAGGAGTTCACCAAAGAGCACTGTGAAGCACAGCACATGTGGATTAGTCTTAATGCACAAATTGGTCAGTCAATCCACTTACCATCCCAAATTAGCTTTCTTTCATGCCAAGCCATTAGGCGATAAGAAGTTTTCAAGTTTAGGCAGCAAAAGCCTCGCATCGGACACAAACAAAGCCATATGCTTGATCAAGCACTGAAGTTCTGTCTGATGGTTCTTGTTGTGGTGTCAATACCTTAAAACTAATTAAACTGAGTTCAGTGTTCAGTTTAAACTCATTTCTTTGGAGGGTTGCCATTGGCTTCGAAACTAAGCTAAACAGTAAGGACAAGCAACCACTTTGCATATCTCTTCACTTATCTACTGTAGCTGAAAACTTATTTCTGACTACATTTTTAATTGCCGGTGCTTCACGCACCAGCTCAACAACATAGCACACAACTTGGAATGCTTTCTGCTTCTTTATGGCTTTTTATGGCTTTATTAAGCATTGCTCAGGTAAGAAGCCAGGTCAGCAAACCAAAGTGTTAGCTCAGGAGAGCGTATTCCAAGCATCATATCCCAGTATGAGCAAGGTTTCAAACCTGTGCTAAAATCCGGTGATGTTAAGTCTTACAGGAAGGTCTATTTTTGAGTGCTTGACCTCATAAACCCTCCTGTATCTCCTGAGTAAGACCAAAGAAAATAGTTGTGGTTAGCAGTGATGTAAGCTTTCTCCAGGATTTCTGTCAGCCTAACAGCACTACAACAGTCACAGTTGTGAACTGTTGCTTGTACCCTCAGGAAGCCTTGGCTAACTGGAGAGCTTCTTTGGAAGTGGGACCTCCGTGGAGGAAGAATGACATTTCTAGCAAGCACTTGTGCCTGTCAGGTGAATCATTCACCTATCATGTTACTCTACTTCAGCCCCACTGACTAGCTCACTGTTCCGTTAGGTCTCTGTCTCTCCAGTTTGGAGGCCAAGTCCTGTCTGGCAGGTGGGAAAGGCAGTGACACTCCGTAATGTGAGCACAGCAAATGGACCCATTTCACAGCCTCATTGTCAGTAGCTGGGGAGCAAACACGTTCCCTCCCAACTTGAGTTTCTCCTCTTTTCATTGTTTTCTTAATTTCTCTTATTTCACTGTTTCTTTCTTGTTTTAACTGCACAGCAGCCCGGACTATCCATGTGCCTCTGTAACCAAGAGCTATGCTTCATATCTTAAGCACTGGTGGGAAGCAAGAAGAGACTTCATTATCTCAAGAGTGCCAGGACGTAGGAGTTGAGCAGTGACCTCGTCCTTCCCTCCTTCCATTCTTCACCCTGTGCTACTCCAACCCTTGTGTGGTCTGCAGGTACAGCATCTGGCAGTGAAACTTCCTGTGTTATCCAGACCTTGCCTGTGAAGTGTGAGTTGTTAAAGGCACACAGAACCTGTATTTGTTCAGAGGCGGCTGTGTTCTCCTTAGCTCAGCACTACCCATCAGCTCACACTGACACGTCCTTTGTTTGACTCCTGCAGATAATGGAGACCAGAAACACACATCTTCCTGGAACAAGCCCCACCAGACAAGCTCTCCTCAGGCTGCCATTGTTGTGCCCTCCTGCGGTATGTACAGCCTCAGACATGAGGCGACAGAGCATGTGGGAAGATAACATCAAAGCAAGTGCTTGTAACAGACCCTT
The DNA here is from genome assembly GCF_012275295.1 of Melopsittacus undulatus. NCBI lineage: Eukaryota > Metazoa > Chordata > Aves > Psittaciformes > Psittaculidae > Melopsittacus > Melopsittacus undulatus. Next base: position 31,121,631 of record NC_047535.1, read on the forward strand.
CCTCGGGTCCTGTCATCTCAGGAGTGGGCTGGATACCCTGGTGGCAAAATCACCGCATTTCCACACAATGGGATTTATACAATCTGGGGATGTTGTGTAGCAATCCTTGTAGAAACCATCAAAGGGAGGACAGCTGGTTACAGGAACAGATAAGGAGGTATGTACCACAGAATGAGGATTCTTCCAAGAAAACAAGGGGGAGCTGATGATTTATGTGTGGTGGAAATTAGTCATCATTAGAACAGATGGGTTAGAGGAATGACAAAGGGAATTCAGTCTTAGGGTAGACTCCTGGGAGGTAGAGAATGAGTCCAGCAGACATTCTCCAGGAGAAACACAAAACTATGCTAGGCTCCTCTTGGGTACAAAGGCAGGAGAGCACGTGCTTCTGGACTGTAGCACCTGTGAACATCCAATTGCTCTGCAAACACCAGTGAACAGTGCACCATTGCCTGGCAGGAATCTTTATCCCTGTGTCTGCCCTCTTTTAGAGCTGTAAATGAGGTGGCATCGTTCAAATGACTGGAAAACAGCAGGTGTTATAAATAATTTAAATATTTAAAAATGTCCAATGGAATAGAATACTCCCTTTGGGTAGCTGGATATATGTTTATGTGTATTTGTTTTGCAGAAAGATGGTTTTGCAGCTAGCTGGTGAAGGAGACAGAGTACAGGGCAGCTCCCTTCCAGACAAGATGTGTGGGTATGAGAAAAAGGTGCTGGAGCAACCAGGTCTATCACTTTGTCCTCCCCTGATCATTCCTGTGGGACCTCATTTCCAAAATACTGGGAATTGTCCCACAAGTTTACATGAGCTTGGTTTATTGCACTTCTACCCCTGTCTTTCCTCCCTCACACCACACCAGCTGAGATAGACAGAAAATCTTTAGCACTGGCCCGATTTTAGCCAAATTCCTGAATTCTTTTTCCATGCTGGAAAACATCAGTGTGAATAGTAGCATTAGTTTCAACCCTCTGCCATCAACTGGCATTAGCAGTAGTGAGTGAAGGATCTGGAAAAATGTGTTTCATATACTGTCAGCCAGGTAGAAAGGTGGCAAAAGGAGTGCATAGAAAAAAAAATCTGCATTTATTTGTCAATATCAGAGTGTGCACTGTCAGTAACCTCTGGCTTACATTGTTTTATCATGTCAATATTTCATAGCATCATAATGCTATTATACGGCTGACTAATGGGAATGGCTATTAGCAGTGTTGATGTAGTTTGAAAATAGCAATCCATATTTTATGGACCAGAAAGAGACCAAGCCTTTACCTTAGACCTTAGCAAGCATAAAAAGGGAGATAATGTAAATGAAATTTACCTTCTCATTTCCATCTTCCCCCAATTAGTTCATAATTCACATATTGTCCATCTGCTTTCATGCTTTGAATGCACTTACACAAATTAAAATATCCTGAGGAGGTCTGTTGAAAACTCAACCTTTTCTAGCTTGAGGTAACACAGACAGCTATGTCTCAGCCTGAGAGCCTTACTAAATCACAGCTGTCCTTTATATTGTGGGCTAGGCAGTATTTTGAATGATTTACTTAAGTTAGCAAATAAGTATATGGGCCATTACTGCAGGGTCTCTTGACAGGGAGAAACAGGAGATCATGACTCCGCAAGGTCTCTGCCACTGACCATAGTATCTGTGACCATAGCCAGGCTTGGTGTAGATGTAGTAGTTTAACTGTGAATGCACATGACCCAGTCCTTGCTGTGAGGGAATACATGCTGATGGACTGATCCATTGGCTTGAACCCTGACCTCAGCACCCACCTGGTTTGAAATCCAGGGCTGTAAGCACAGATTCTTCCCCTTGGTGCTCACTGCAGTGCTGGACCTGCTTGCGCTGCTCCATCCCCTCTGCCCAGAGCATGGGTGGCAGCTGAACTGTTCTGGTCCCTGAGCATGAGCAGAAGCTTGCATGCAGCTGTCTTCTCAACCTGGAGGAAGCACAGTCTTTTGACCCAGTGGGATGCAGAACTGGAGTTGTACAGTTTGTGGACAAGTATGCCTTTGGCCACGACTTTAACTGGAGCTGAGGTAGGAATACAAGACAGATGTAACACATTGCACGTCGCACATTGCATTGGATGGAAAGTCCTCACACAGTGGCTGAGACTTTGTTACTTCCATGGCACTAGGTTTAAAGACACTGGCTCTGTTCACCTGCCTGAGTATCCAAATGTTTTAAACACTTCTGTGCTTCACAGAGAACCAGAGCAGGATATCTCTGCCTGAAATCCCAGTTCCTTATACCTAAAATTCAGCTTCCCCTTACCTTCGAGGGCAGGAGGAGGCAGGCGCATCGCTGCTGTGAATCTAATACATGCTGTGGAGGGGCCAAGAAAAAAGCCTATTAGGCTGCAATCGTCAATCTAACCTGCTCTAGACCTTTATGAAGTTAAGTCTATGACATTAAAAAGAGAAGAGTAATGAAAATTGCAAATGGCCTGTGAATAGCCTGACTCTGAAAAGCTGCCATAATGTAGTTTTACACAGGCCAACTAAATATACTTTAATAGTAACCTAATGGTGGAGCTGGAAATTAAATAGATTGTGTGTTAATTAGGTATTGGTTAATGCTATTATTTCACTTCATTATTCCAGCCCTGGAAACTGGAAATCCACCCTAGTGCTGAGAGGCTGAAGTTCTCCCAGGCAGCACAGACCTGAAGAAGACCCTATACATGCATCACTTACATCATTTACACCCTGTTGAAGCTTTCAGTGTGCGACATAAGCACATTTATTCAGTGAGAACAGCTGGAATAACACACCTGAACTTTGCTACTTCAACAATTAGCAGCATATTATTAGCACATTATGAACTTGTTTCTAAGAAAAAAATAATCTCCCCAAGATAGAAGTCTATCAGTAAAGTATTTAGAGAAGGTGATGGGAAACTTTCATCAGGACATCCCATTAAGGTGTTTTACATTTCTTACCTTGGCCTTTATTGTCCTCATTACACAGTATGCATTATTTATTAAAAATGCTGTGCACACAGCAATAGGCAGCAAATTGCCCTTTAAGCTAAGTATTAATGAACAAGCATGAAAACTTCCCAAGAAGGAGAAGATTTGAAAACCCAGTGGTCAGGCTGCTGCATTCGAAAGAGCCAGATGTGCTGTCAAAGTTCATTGTACAGTTAGTTCATTGTACAGTAAAGTTCATTGTACACGACGTCAACACTTCATGTGAACGCAGTGCATAGTCAGTGCTAAGGTAGGCCTGCTTGAAAGAGTGGTAAAGTAGCTCAAATTAGTGAAAACTGAATTTATTTCAAGGCTTCTTCAAACTTCTTCCTTGTGTTCCCCTTTGGATCAAGGCACTAACAGTACACAGCATTTTCTTTCAGCACAGTCATTGATGATCCAGCAATGGGAGTGAGCTACACTACATTGTGGCAACAGCCAATTGTAGAATGAAAAGGAGAGGAATGTAAAAGGTAACTAAGTTAAAACAAAGTCTAACATATTTGAGTCAGCATTATAAATGCTTAAACATGACATGATTTTCCAGTGGGATTTTGAAAAAGTCTGTATTTTTATTGTGCTGTTTATGAACAAAACATGTTTTGTTTTTTTTTTCTTTTTTTTGGTAGTCATGTCATGTTTAAGAGCCTACACTTTCAGAAACAATTGGCATGCCTTCACCTGTCCTTTGGGACATTTTATTAGCTCTTGATTCACAGTGAGCCCAAGCCTTTGCTCTCTGGCAATCAATTCTCTTGGGCAGCCACCCAAAAAGAGCAACTAAACCCAGAAATCATTTTCTGAGATTCAGAGCAGTGTGCAGTTCACACCATCAACTGCGCTAGGATGGACTTTAGCATTCCTCTAATGCCTGCATGGAGGTGCTGCCCACCCCACCCCCCACTCAGGAAGGAGCATGGGGTCCCACACAAGTGGCCAGGACTTTACGAGTTCACTGATGTGATTCTTCACCACCCTGGGATCTTATCCAGCCTGAACACTTGCAAGAATAGGTTTACACGGTAGGCAGACTGCATCATTTTCTCCCTTGACTGTTTTACTGTTAACCTCACTTAAGCATTGTGTCTTGTGGAATCTATGTGACTGGAGTCTATATCCTACCTAAACTTTATAAAAACATCCTCTGCATACTTTAAACTTTTAGTGCCATGGCACTTGCCAAGTTAATTTTCAGTTTTGTCTTTGTTACTCCTGCCTTAACATTCCCCAGCCCCTGCCCTGACACAGCGATAAATCCTCTGTTTCAATGTCTGCACTATTAGAGACCAACAGCCGCTGATCTGAGCAAGAAGGGAAGAACCCGGTCTTCAGTAATTAATGTAGAAACCATCAGATCATACAAGACCCCAGGCTATGGAGGCCTAATTTTGTGAGTAAAAATGACCTGTAAGAACTGCTGTGAAGCTACATGCAGTAATCTTTACAGTAGGTCAAACCAAGAAAGCAGGCCAAAGGAAATGCCTCCTCCCTGCTCATGTTCTTTACAGGCTGGCACATGTCTTATATTTTAAGACATTTCAAGCACTTTCTGCTCTAATTATGTACAATGGTCTCTTCCTCCCACCTCTATTTTAAAATAATCTGCTAAAATCTTTCTTTCAGGGATGTCTTTTGGCAATGGGCTTTGTCAGCTGCCTACTATGCAGTGTTTCTGTTTTATTCCAAACTAGTGCTGCTCTATTAACGCAACAATATTGTTTTTCCTCCCTCTCAACTAGCTGGGTTGGAATGCTGCAGGAAAAATGTCCTCATCGTAGAGTGAGGCTTAAAAGCATATGATTTAGTCTAGGAAATTTGAGTGGAAATATTTTAGGGCAATGTTTTCATGTTTCTGGTAGTTAAAATGAAATGGGAAGATTAGCTTGGAGAGCAGAGCACAGATCAAGCACTTGTTCAACACAGACAAATCATTACCCCAGGTAGGTGAAACAGAAATCTCAAGTTGCGTCTTCTTTTGGTTTTGTTTTAATTTTCTTTAAAGAAATTGTAAATATGAATTTGTAATCCAATATTTACTGGCCTTGGTTTCTTCAAAACATATAGTTTCCAAATCAGAATTTAAACATTTATGCAGTAGCACATATTCCTGTTGTAGCTAATATAAGTAATATATTTATCTTTCAAAGCAGCAATATTTTTTCACTCAACCTTGACTTGTACATTTAAATATGTGGTTAGGAAGTGGTGCTATCTAGAAGTTGTTGTCACTTATTTCTATATACAAATCAAGATAATTCAGACTGCTCTTCTAAGAGCTAGCATTTTTATTTCTGTGCTCCAGCTGATCAAGCAGATTATGATGGTTTATTGTCAGTTTTCATTTTTCTTCCTTGAGTTAGACACATTTCCATACATACCTTCCAAAATGAGGAAGTGAATTTCTAGAGGTGGTGGAATTGGTGGGAAAAAGTTTAATGATAAATAAGATTTTCTCTGTAAAAATCCAAGAGAAGATTTTTATACACGTGAAGCATCATTGCTTGCATCTTTTGCACACTTTAAAGGGTATATGATGGCTGTATATTTAGAAGAGCATGAGAGGGATTTAGGGTAACTGATATTCTTGTCCTGTTTCTGTATGGACATTTCTGTTTCTGTAGGACATTTTTGATAGGTCTCTGACATACTCATGTCTAGTATCAAACCCAGTGGAGTTACAGCTGTTTACTCCTGCAGAGGAAGTGATCCCAAGACCCTTCCAGTTCTTACGTCTTGAGTTTCTAATCCTCAGTTTTGCTTTGGCACTGAATTTTCTTTTATTTAGACAGAATCCGTAGATGCAATTAGTTTTATTTTATTGTCCTAGTGCTCATGGGATAACTTTTCCCCTCAAGAAGCCTTTCGTCTATCAGTTTTTCTTCCTTTCCTTTGTTTTTCAGCCATTTGTACAGCAAAAGCAGCTGGCAATGAAGTATTTATTCCCCTCTGGAATAGGCCACTAGTGCCTGCATTGGCATCTTAGTAAATGAGCCCCTGCCAGAGGCCATGAGCTCACTGCCTGAGGAAGGGACAGGTCAGTGCTACAGCAGATGACTAGCTGGGTATGTGAGGGGGAAACATGCCACATGGCACCTTTGTCCTGGGAAGCAGTTTTGTCCTCTTTTGGGAGATGGCAATGTTGATTTCCTTCCATCCTGCTGAGGAGGTTCAAGCCAACTCTGAGAACCAGCACAATCATAATATCATAGAATAGTTGGGGTTGGAAAGGACCTCAAGATCATCTAGTTCCAACCCCCCTGCCATGGGCAGGGACACCTCACACTAAACCATATCACCCAAGGCTTCATCCAACATGGTCTTGAACACCAGCAGGGATGGAGCATTCACAACCTCCCTGGACAACCCATTCCAGTGCCTCACCACCCTAACAGTAAAGAACTTCCTCCTTACATCCAATCTGAACTTCCCTTGTTTAAGCTTTAACTCATTGCCTCTTGTCCTATCACTACAGTCCCTAATGAATAGTCCCTCCCCAGCATCCCTCTAGGCCCCCTTCAGATACTGGAAGGCTGTTATGAGGTCTCCACGCAGCCTTCTCTTCTCCAGGCTGAACAGCCCCAACTTTCTCAGCCTGTCTTCATATGGGAGGTGCTCCAGTCCCCTGATCATCCTCGTGGCCTCCTCTGGACTTGTTCTAACAGTTCCATGTCCTTTTTATGTTGAGGACACCAGAACTGCACACAATAGTCCAAGTGAGGTCTCACGAGAGCAGAGTAGAGGGGCAGGATCACCTCCTTTGACCTGCTGGTCATGCTCCTTTTGATGCAGCCCAGGATACAGTTGGCTTTCTGGGCTGCGAGCGCACACTGAAGCTGGCTCATGTTCATTTTCTCATCAACCAACACCCACAAGTCCTTCTCCACAGGGCTGCTCTGAATCTCTTCTTTACCCAACCTGTAGCTGTGCCTAAAGAGGTTCATCTCCTAAAGAGGTTCTGAAATTGATCCTTGGCCTTATTGTCCCATAGCAGACTATGTATAAAGTCTCATTTTCTGAGGTGCTGGTTTGTAAAGGCAACTCCCACTGGTTTTCACTGAAGTTTTGAGTCTATCACACCAGTTAGTCCAAAAAGAATTTTGTGGGCTGCAGACTCTGTAGCTGCACCTCAGTCACTGTATCTTAAGCTTTTTGTCCAGGAGGACAGGTGTGGAAGAGTCCTCCCTTCCTCCCTTTCAAAAAGGAAAGTCTCATAAACCAAAATTGCAAAAGAAATATGATTTTGTCAATAAAATGGCCTTTGGGATGACAATGGAAAAAGTTAAAAACCTTGAAGTTGAGAGAAGAGCTTAATAGAGTTGCACTGACTTTGCATATACTTTGAATGAGCCATCACTGTGTCAATCAAGTGTCTAAGACTGAGCAATCTCACAATGTCAATGCAAGCTCTGTGAGAAAATCAATGGCTGAGATCCTATTAATATTTGGAATCTCTATTTTCTTAGCCTCTTAATGCTATTTTCATATCTTTTGAATATTCATTAATGCATGTGAGAAATATTGTTGCTCTTCTGCAGTCTTGTTTTCTGCATTAGAAGTTGTGTGACAGTAACAGTTTTTTATGGACCCACTTGCTGTCTCCTTTTTGCACAAGGGTGCCTTGAAAAGATCTCTGATCAGCTTTGTGCATGTATATTAAAAGAACAAAATGTTCCCTTTGTGATGAAACTCCCTGTGGTTTCTGAACTTGTCATCGCCGCCTCTTGCTTGCTTGGCCCTAGAAGAAGAGCAACCTTGGACCAACTTGCAAAAGCTTGAATGCTGGTGCAGGCAGACTTCTTTCTGCTCCTGCACAGACACCAGCCCTGACCTAAATGCTTGCAAGAACTTAATGCATAAACCTAATCACCTGGAATTACCTGACTTCTCCCATAATTTTGTAAACTATAAGGGGACTTATCAATGGCTTTAAAATCATTATCCAATGCCCCATTAATTCTCCCTGCAGCTGAGTTATAAGATGGGAAATAAGAGTCGGCAAGCAGAGAATATTATTCCTCGGCATGGTATAGCCATCTACTGTACCAAAAGAGCAGAAGGTGAAGCAACAGCGGGTTTCTGGAGATAATGCCTGCACATCAGCATTAGGCAATAATGGAGAATGTATTCCTCATCCTTCTTCTCTCCCAGACAGTTAGAGGTGATATATCTTTTGGCACTGTCAGCCTAATCTAGGTCAGTCCTATTGTCAGGCTCCTCAAATAGTACCTGTCCACAGTTAAAATTTATGTTGGAAAAGCATTAATGCAAGCTTTTAATAAGATGAAGAATTTAACAGTATGCTGTTATCTAGAGATGATATATTTTATATACAGGAGACATATTTAATTAGCTTTGGAATAGTCGAAGTGGTTCATGCACAGGCAGGCATAGCTGTACCTCCACTCCTTCCCTCCTGTAATTAGAGACAGCAAATGCAAAGCACATATTAACTTTTCTGGTGGCTGAGCTGCTTTGCATAGACCTTCATACACACTGCTGCTCAAATATAAATTAGCCCTTACAAAGCACGCCTGGTAGATGAATAAAAAGGAGGAAAAGGACTTCCTGAAGCTTTGCTATTAGGTACCCATAGCAAGGGAAGAGGGCAGGAGCTGCGTGACCTGTGAAACGCTCAGGTCTGCAGGGAAGAGGATGACCCAAAGAGATGGGTGAGGTGCTCCAGGTTCGTTTAAGGCCTTCCCTGCACTCAGGGCTACCTCTGCAGACAGATATTTCTCAGATATCACTTGATGTTGTGAGCCCAGTGGGAATGCAGGGATCTGGTTTGTCCCCATCATTTGGGAACCTTCCATTTCCTCCTGCTCCATCTGTTTT